>NC_086319.1:288702292-289329375 GCF_036172605.1 Pelobates fuscus | reverse complement strand
AAATTCGCCTGCCCATTGAAGTCTATGGCGGTTCGCCCTGGTTCACCGGTTGGCGAACATTTGCGGAAGTTCGCGTTCACCATTTGCGAACGAAAAATGTTATGTTCGCGACATCACTAGTGATGTATTCTTGCGCATGTGTACTGACATGGCTCCCGGCAGATATAGGCAAGAGATGAAAAGGATGCACATAGTAAAGATGGCAGCAACCGTGGTGGACACTTTCAGGTAAATACAACTACCTCCCTCTGCACCCTGCGGCTTCCAGACCATAACTGCAGATGTCATTCTCTGGGGTATACGCACAGACCCTCAAGAGTGACAGATCTGCTTTAAATGCTTCTCATTTCCTATACATTTCATCATAAAGTAGACAATTGGAAGTGTGTTTGATTTTTCCACAGAATCTTTTGTCTTGAAAAATTAAGGGACTTTGATATTTTCTTTACCCACACAATCATCAAAATAGAAATTAGATTACAATCTAATCTGGTGCTTATATTATTAAAATTAATTACCAATCATAAGCCTTAATAGTTTTTGCTATTAATAAATGTATGTATTGTGGATATCCGTAGAATAATAATTGCATTATGGAAAAACAGACCTCACAAAATCTTTCATATTGCGTGCTAAACATCATCGTTGTACCTAAATCTAATAAGGAGTTAACTATAGCAAGCATCAATAGATAAAGGATTACAGAAAGTACTGAATAGTGTTTGTGAAAGTCAGATGAATTTTGGTTGGTCTAAGGAAAACACAGTCCACTTGTATTGCTTTAAAGGACCACTCTAGGCACCCAGACCACTTCAGCTTAATGAAGTGGTCTGGGTGCCAGGTCCAGCTAGCTTTTACCCTTTTTTTTTATAAACATAGCACTTTCAGAGAAACTGCTATGTTTATACTGAGGGTTAAGCCAGCCTCCAGAGCCTCTAGTGGCTGTCTCATTGACAGCCGCTAGAGGCGCTTGCGTGCTTCTCACTGTGAAAATCACAGTGAGAACACGCAAGCGTCCATAGGAAAGCATTATGAATGCTTTCCTATGCGACCGGCTGAATGCGAGCGCGGCTCCTGCCGCGCATGCGCATTCAGCCGATGACGTCGCAAGGAAGAAGAGGAGGAGGAGGAAAGCTCCCCGCCCGGCGCTGGAGAAAGAGGTAAGTTTAACCCCTTCCTCCCCCCAGAGCCCGGCGGGAGTGGGTCCCTGAGGGTGGGGGCACCCTCAGGGCACTCTAGTGCCAGGAAAACGAGTATGTTTTCCTGGCACTAGAGTGGTCCTTTAAGCATCCAGCAGCAACATTGTTACAAATGGCTATTTGTAACTGGCCCTTTAAATGAAAAATTGCCCTGCTTCCCTGGATTGTGGAGAAGCCTATTTGCCAGCCTCCTGCCTCATGACTATGGCCCCTGGAAGATTGTGCCCCTGAAAATGTATTAACTTTTATTGGGTGTGTATGGCCCTTTAAGAACCGTCTGGGGACATATTGTGACTTTGCTGAACAATGCCCCTTTAAGACTATGTCCCCAGACCTTTAAAATAACTTGTTCCTGGCTTTCCCCCACTTGGTTCAGTAAATAGGGCTTACTGAACCGAGTAACACACAGGCGGACCACCCAGAAGCTAAAGTGTGCAGGCAATTTACCCAGGGCCGGCGCCACCTGTAAGGCAACCTAGGCAGCCGCCTAGGGCGCCCCTTAGCAGGGGGCGCCGGATCCCTGCACCCGGAGTTCCCGCTGCGGCTCCTCATGCTGCGCCGCCTGAGTGCTTCAGCAAGCCCCAGGCAGCGCAGCACTGCTGTGTGGAGGGCGGCCGGGTTTGAGTGGCCGGCAGGAGGGAGGCGCAGAGTGCTCCCTCCTGCCGGTCTCTCAATGTAGGGTGGCCGGGCGGTGCGGAACGCTTACAGGAACCTTTGTTTCCTGTACCCGGCCGCCGGCGGACTGACAGGAAGTGCTCACTCAGTGAGCACTTCCCTTCAGTCCGCCGGCGGCCGGGTACAGGAAACAGAGGTTCCTGTCCCGCGTTCTGCGCCGCCCGGCCAAGCTACATAGGCAGGAAGGAGGAGGAAGAGGAGGGGGTGAACCATTAGGGGAGGGGGAGGGGGGGTCAACCATTAGGGGAGGTGGGGGGTGAACCATTAGGGGAGGGGGAGGTGGAGGTGGGGGTGTAAAGTCCATGAGGGGAGGGGAAGGGGGTGCACAGTTTATTAGGGGAAGGGGGGTGTAAAGTCCATGAGGGGAGGGGAAGGGGGTGCACAGTTTATTAGGGGAAGGGGGGGTGTAAAGTCCATGAGGGGAGGGGAGGAGAAGGGGGGTGTAAAGTCCATGAGGGGAGGGGAGGAGAAGGGGGGTGTAAAGTCCATGAGGGGAGGGGAAGGGGAGTGTAAAGTCCATTTGGGGAGGGGAAGGGGAGTGTAAAGTCCATTTGGGGAGGAGAAGGGTGGGTGTAAAGTCCATTAGGGGAGGGGAGGGGAAGGGGGGGTGTAAAGTCCATTAGGGGAGGGGAGGGGAAGGGGGTGTAAAGTCCATTAGGGGAGGGGAGGGGAAGGGGAGTGTAAAGTCCATGAGGGGAGGGGAGGGGAAGGGGGTTGTAAAGTCCATTAGGGGAGGGGAGGGGAAGGGGGGTGTAAAGTCCATTAGGGGAGGGGAGGGGAAGGGGGGTGTAAAGTCCATTAGGGGAGGGGAGGGGAAGGGGGGTGTAAATTCCATTAGGGGAGGGGAGGGGAAGGGGGGTGTAAAGTCCATTAGGGGAGGGGAGGGGAAGGGGGGTGTAAAGTCCATTAGGGGAGGGGAGGGGAAGGGGGGTGTAAAGTCCATTAGGGGAGGGGAAGGGGGTGTAAAGTCCATGAGGGGAGGGGAAGGGGTGTGTAAAGTCCATTAGAGGAGGGGAGGGGAAGGAGTGTGTAAAGTCCATTAGGGGAGGGGAGGGGAAGGTGTGTGTAAAGTCCATTAGGGGAGGGGTTTTTTAAGGACCCTTAGGGGAGGGGGGGGTAAGGACCCTTAGGGGAGGGGGGGGTAAGGACCCTTAGGGGAGGGGAGGGGGGTTTTAAGGACCCTTAGTGGAGGGGGGGTGTAAAGTCCATTAGGGGAGGGGAGGTATTTATCACAGAGCAGAAATAAAATGCCATTTATTACAGAGTAGAAATAAAATGGTATTTATCACGGAGTAGAAATAAAATGGCATTTATTACAGAGTAGAAATATAATGGCATCAGGACCATTAAGGGAGGGGGGTAAGGACCCTTAGGGGAGGGGAGGGGGGGGTAAGGACCCTTAGGGGAGGGGAGGGGGGGTAAGGACCCTTAGGGGAGGAGGGGTGTAAAGTCCATTAGGGGAGGGGGGGAGTAAGGACCATTAGGGGAGGGGGGGTGTAAAGTCCATTAGGGGAGGGGGGAGTAAGGACCACTAAGGGGTTTGGGAGAGGGAGGACCACTAAGGGGGGGAAGGACCACCAAAGGTGGACCACTAAGGAGATGGGAGGAGGGTAAGGACCACTAAGGGGGGGGAGGGTAATGACCACTGAGGGGGGGAGATTACCACTAAGGGGGTGGGGGGAGGAGGGGAAGGTCTACTAAGGGGTTTGGGAGAGGGAGGACCACTAAGGGGAGGGATGGAGGACCACTAGGGGGGAGTGAGAAGACCACCAAGGGGGGACTGCAGAAGGACAGGGGGCCAAGGGAGAGCACTAAGGGACAGAAGGGGAGAACACGGAGGGACAGGAGGGATACACACTGCATTCAATTACATACACAGAAACACACCTTGCACCCCTTACACACACACACACACACTCACACACAGAAACATACAATGCATTCCTTACACGCAAACACACACTGCATCCCCAATAAACACACTACATCCCTTACACAAATTGGTATCCCTATACACTACATTATATAAGAACACACACACATTGCATCCTCTACAATAACACATAAAACATCCCCTACACACATACACTCCACTTCCCGTGAGAGAACTCATGGGTGGGCCATGTAGGTATTTATGGGTGAGCATTGTAGGCATACTCACGGTCAAGCCCCAGGGGCCCAGACCTTGAGCTGTGTAAGGGGCCCTAAAAAATGGAGCTGCTTCCTGTTCGTTAATTGTTGTGAGCACTGTTAAAAACAGTCTCCAGAGAGCCTCTTCTACACCAGACCTGTGGAGCCAGACTGAGCCCATCTTCAGCCTCTTGCCCTTATCTGGTGGTAAGTAGGCAATCCAATATATTATTAGTGGCACTAATCTCACATTAAATGGATACTATAGTCACCAGAAGCACTACAGCATAATGTAGTGGTTCTGGTGTCTATAGCCTGTGCCTGTAGGCTTTTTAATGTAAACACACTGTCTTCAGATAAAAGACACTTTGTGAAGACTGGCGTTGGCCCATATGGCAGAGCATATGGGCGAGGCATTGTGATGTCACATGGTGGGCAGGACATATGAGGGGGGCGGCAAAATTTTTTTTGCCTAGGGCGGCAAAAATCCTTGCACCGGCCCTGAATTTACCTCCCAGGCTGTGAGGTTACTGCCGGTCAATTGCACGTGGCGGCGGCCATCTTGGTTTCCTCGAATGCGGTCAGCGGTGTATGCTAAAGATTCTGTGGAACTAAAATCGGCTACACATTTTGCCGAACACCGCTGACCCTTACCTTCTCCCATACGGAACTTGCAGCTCCAGAGACTAAGTCCCGTTCGTTGTTTTTTCGGCATGAAATTGACCGGCCGCACAGCCCAAATCTATGGAACTGTTTTGGGCAGGAAATTGTGCTTGCGGTCGGTCATAAAGGACTTCCAGCTAACTTTTGATCCACTGGAGGGATTTGGCTGATTTTTGGAAGGGTTTATGTTTGATGTATGCTGAGTCTGAATATGCAACTTTTATTGAAATTGAATGTATGGTTTTAAAGTTACAGTGTGTGTGTAAAAACTGTATTTTTATTGTATGTAATAATTGGTTTAACTGTTTATCTGAGGGGAGGGAATGTGTGGGCTGCACCAGATGTGTGATTGGTGATTTTATGCCTCCCCCTGGGAGTGTCCTATTTGCATGTAACCTCAATAAAAGCCAGGCTGGGTGTTCCAGCATCTCAGACCTCTTCTGACCCTCTAACTTGCAGCCTCGACTCATGTTTGTAGGGGACAGCTATAATCACTACAGGGATTGCTATGCTCGTCATACTCCCTTAGCTACTGAGCTCTTGTAAGAGCTCTGGTTCCTGATCCTGCTTCGCTCGACAGAAGGAAGAGGTTCGCCTATTGGAACCCGGAGCCTGGTCGTAGGTCCAGGGCGCAGAGCAGACGGCGAGATACCAGCCCAGCAGCGGTGGTTCGTGGAGTCTGCAGTGCTTATGGTGGCTGCGGTGCTGATGGTCCTTTGGTGAGCGCTAGGAGCATCCTTTTCTACGGTCCAACTTCCAGCCAGCCTGGAGGCAACCGTAACAAACATCTATCAATATATGTGAGAAGGAAACCTGTGTGGGACTGTTAAACATGTCTGTAACTGTAAATGCATACATAGCTATTCCAACACATCTCAAAATACTGTATGACTCTGTAGCCTCTTAGTAATTTCCTTTGTTCTTTGAGAGTTATAGCTTATATCTTGTCAAAATGTCTTTCTGATCTAAATATTATGATTTTTATACACTGATCATTACCAGTGTATTGCACCAAATCTGTGATCCTTAACCACATAACTTTACAAGTTCCCATAACCACAATCTATACCTTCAGTAACTATTGATTTGATCCTTGGCCTATATGTCCGCAACCCATTTTGACACACAGGTATCATCCAAACCAAATAGGAACAAACCTTTGGGTATTTAAACACCTTTCACCCATAGTCAGGTTCTTTGTTGTGGTTCGCCTTGACCCAATAGATTGTTCTTTGTACTTTCAGTTTATTTTGGTATTGATTTTAACTTGTTTATTCACAGATTCTGGCTTTTTCATTTTTGACCTGACTTGTCTTTTCATTTATGTTGTTTTATTCACTCCTTTACCTTGACTTGCATTCTGATTATTCTCTACCATTAAAGGGATTCTCTGAGATACACCTCCCTTGGCTGTGACTTACACAGACTCCATGAAAGAAATACGTTTTCATTTTCAGACAGAGCTTACGACATAGTTAATTTACTTTAGAATGTTTTTATCTCTTGCTCTGTACAATTATACTTTAATCACAACGCCATGAAGGCTCTAGCAGGCTATTAAATGAGCATGAGATACAAAATTCTTACTGTGCAATGAAATACAATGAAAAAAAATAGATTTCTCTTTACAGGAAGTGTTTAGAGAGGCTGTTTAAGTTACAGGGAGGGAGGTGTTACTAAGGCTGTATAAACAACATGATTTAACTTTTAAATGGCAGCATGATGGAGCATGGAGCATGATGCCCCCCTGGGCTCTCTTTAAAAATGTATAAAACTTACCTTTATTTCAGTACCTTGTGGGGTTTGTCACAGCTTTATCTGCCCCCACTCTGCCTCCTTGACTGAGTTAATCAACATTGATGATCTCAAATTGTGCATGCACTATAAAACACTGTGCAGCGCCAATAGGCATCTCCCTATAAAGATGTACTTAATCAAGTAATTCATATGAGGAATGTTCAGTGTCTCTATACAAAGCATGGATATGCTGAATTTCAGTGCTGCACATTGTGCAGCTGCACTGACCCAGGAAGCACCTCTAGTAGCAGACCGAGTAATTGCCACTGGAGGTGTTCCTAGGCAGTAAGGTAAACACTGCCTTTTCTCAGAAAAGTGTTCACATTAAAATGCCTGCAATAACTGACTATACTCACCAGAAAAACTACACTTAGAAGTCCCAGGTGTTGGTTTTGTCTACCGTGAAGGTCTCTAGTAAGTTGGTTAATGTTTGTTTTCATCACAATAAGATCTTTAGGGACCTTCTTCTCTCATCCATATATTTTTTTTTATGCTATGGCATTGTAAACTCAGGACAAGTGCATCTATGTAAGACCTCTATCACACTGAGTGAGGACTGATTGCATGTTTATCCTAGACCTCTTTGTTATATGAAAGTGGGGAAACAAAAGGGGAAAAAAAACATCTAGCCTTGGATTTTAATGTAAGTCCTCAAAATTCTCCCCCAAAAAATATAATTTATTTTCGTCATTTAACTGGAAGGGGGGTTAAGCCTCCGGTACCTGCATGTCAATAAACCAACGTTTATGCTTAGTACTGCCATTTAGTCCTTTTGACCCACAGAAAGTTAATAGAAATTAATTTAAAAGTGAAACCAAACGTTAATTTAATGCAACAATATTAGATCAGTGTTAGAAGAAATATGACAACCAAATAAATCACAACAACAGCGGCTAAGTATAAAAATAGGTTATCTGTCCTTTGCTTTTATATTTTAATATTAAAAGATTAAAATATATTCTCATAAAATATTTTTGTCTCTAAGAAATGCAAATAATTCATCTGGATTCCCAGAGATTTAAAAAACAAAACAAAAATAAAACCAAAAAACCTAAATTTATATATTGTCCATTCGGTAATATCTTCCAATAATAAATTCACACATGTGTTAAATTATACTTCCATAGTTTATGGGCTTCTTGGACAAAAGAAAAGGAAGCAAAAATTATGATCGCCAAAATGTGTGCGAACATATAGACCAGATTGTTACTCATCTAAATATATCAGGAACACTAACTACTTGCATTAACTTGATGCCAGTCCTGTTTGAAATGGAGATGCACTGTATCCTAAATAAATTGTGATAATATGCATAGAAATAAGAAACTAGGCAATAAAAATGAATTGATCTGGGAATCCTCACTTGCCATGCAAAGATTCCTTGGTATTTGTGCCATAGGTTGCCAACCCCTACGATAGGACTTTAAAAAAAAATTCTATAACTTTTTATAAGAGTAAACCTTATGTATCAGAGTGTTTTTCACGTGCGTTAAACAGTTTTAATGAGTGTGATAGAATAACTCAACTGGTGATGTATTTAATTAGGAGTTATTTTATCTGCAGCCAATAGAGTTAAATTCTTATACATCCATTTCTCTTTTATAGCATGAGCTAGTGTAGAATTACGCTACCATTCTGTCTTTCTTTTTATCTCTTTATCTTTTAATTAATCATGGAAAAGATTTTTCTGTTACAGGCTAAGGCCACATTTAATAATGGTGTAGCATTCTTTTAAAGGCCACATGAAACATAGTGAATATATATCATTCTATTAAAATAAGGACATCGGATTTAGTATATAATGAACTAGCTGACATGAACTGCTTCGGAAACAAAAAAAATAAGGAAAATGACACATTTTAATATGATAGGTCTGGAATATAAACCCTTACATAATTGGAAGACTCTGTTTTAACAAAAATGAAAATGGGATTTTAAAGCAAATGTGATTATGTCAAATGTCCTTAATCTACTGAAACTGGAGGTGGTAAAAATGATCCAGATATTGGCCCCTGTGCACCAATTGTAGTCCATATTTCATCATTTGTTTGAATCTGTATTAGAAGACTTAAATTGGTCATGAACTGTCACATTTCACACAGAAGGATGAGTGAATGTTTTTTTTCACACTTTGTAAAATGTGTGCAAATATTCACAAAGTATTATCTCAAGGACTCTCTAGTTATTTTTCAGAATTTATTTCTTTAAGTATTATTTTAGAAAAGTACTTTTTTTTTTTAAAGATACATTGCAACACTCTCTAAAGACATACATACAGCATATCACAATGCGGTTAAAGGCTAAATATTATGAGGTAATGGTCGTCATTATTTAAAACCCATTACACTAATAATTTTTTCCCTTCAGTCACTGGAGTAGAACAGCACATGCTCAAAAAAAATATGTAGCGTAACTATTTTTGTGCATGTCTCAAACTTTTAGTACTTTTAGATTTAACATCACATTTCAGATAGCAAAATGTGTAATTAGTCACACCATATGTGCATAGAATATAGTACAGCATGAAAGTATTCCATTATTGGTGGGTCCTGTTCTCCTTGGTGACTGGTAAACCCCAAAGATGGTGGGGCATTAAACTCTACCTTTGAAATATTCTCCTGACCTTTCAGGCTCTGTCCACTTAATTCTATTTATTTAACCCCTGACCCAATGAGACATTTTGCCCTGCCACACTATAAACCTTTAGAAAGTTGTGTTGTTAGGTTCTAAAATCAGCTGGAGCTTCACCTTAAAGGAAAACATAACTCTATGTCAGCTTCTGTCTACGCATGAGCAGTAAGCTCATATAAACAATAGCTACAATAATAATAATAATAATAATAATAATAATATGCTGCATAGTCAGGTATTCAATGGAATCCTTCCATGCTACCTAAGTAATAGTGTGTGTGTGTGGGGGGGGGGGGGGGGATTACAAAGTTCAGTTCCCCAAGTATTCCCTTTCAATAGTCATCTAGGGGCACCATTATCTCCCTGTAAGTACCCTGATCGAGTACTACTGATTTTTTTTCTTTTATAATAACAATTTTCAGTAGCAGCCATGTGATGTAAAACTAATAATAAAAATACACTATTATCCTCATGCTCTCTCTATGATTTATAGAGGGGCTGAAGAGCTCCATATCTTGGGCCTCAGCACCTACACCTATAGATACACACATCACTTTAATAAACAACATCAATTTAAAGATTCAAACCACTGATACTGTTAATTAATAAAAAGAAAACCTAGAAGACAGAACAATATGCAGTCCTGTTATGGCTTTCAAAATCTAAAGGCCCAAGGCAAAGCCCATCAGTGACATCAGAAATCATGTCTGGGGGTTCTGTATCCATAATTTTTATTTTTTTTCCAAAATACCTCAACATTTTGACATAATTAGTTGATCAGTTGTTCAGCAGCATCCCTAGTCATCAACATGATTAAGGAGAGAGAGAGCTACAGAACTCATCATGGTAGGCACAACAGTTTTTTTTGTTTTTTTTGTGTGCTTTGTTTTTTTAAACACATCTTCATTAACCCTTGCCATGCCAATTGATGTTTTGTATTGCAAAAAGGAAACAACTTATGGGGTGAAACTATACTTGCTCAAATAGACTAGCCTCCAATGCTACACTAATATTAACCTGGGAAGTTAACATGTAAGCTGCAAAACTGGCCATTTAAACTGCCGCAATAGACTTTTTATACAAATTTAGTATTGGGGAGTCTTGTCTCTTGCTGAGGAATGGATAATCATGCACTCAAACAATTTTTTTTTTGTTTTTTTTTTGTCATTCAGCCATTACTACGTTGTCAGAAACAAATAAATCATATGGCTAAATCGAGAGCAACCAGGTATTGACAATATATCAAAAATAAAAATCAATTAAGATTTGTTAAAGATGACATCTTCAAACTGAGTCTTAAATGAATAGTACAGAATTATTAAAGCGGCACTGTCATGCCGAATTCCGTTTTTTTTTTAACCCTCCTCCCGCCTCCACTACATCCAATCGACCCCCTAGTCACCCCCAAATGCCCCTAAGCCCCCCACATTACCCATTTTTTATTCTTTATCTTCTGGCCCGATCTTTATTCAGGGCGCCGCCATCTTTGTGTGGGTAGGTGAAGTCCCTGTGGGACACGTCATCTGCCCACACTAGACAGACTGTGAGATTCCCGCACATGCCCAGTGAAACACCTGGACATGCGAACGGGAATTTCATCTATTCATTCATTCATCAGACAGACGAATGAATAGAAAAAATCAAACGAACAAACAAACACTGAGTATCAGTGTTTGTTTGTTTGTTCGGTTTATTACAAGAAGGGAGCTACCGGCTTGCAGCTCCCTCCTTGCAATATGTAAAGACAGAAGCGGCAGGGAGCTGTGCTCCCCACCACTTCATTAGCCCCCCAGGTCCTCCCCTCACTCTATGGGGGTCAATATGACCCCCATAATAGCATAAGGGAGATTCAAATCTCCCCAATGCCCCTACTCGCTATACCGCGAGTAGGGGCATGTCCACTAAACAGTGAACAGCCTGTGGCTGCTCACTGTAAAAAAAAAGGGTAATAAGGGAGGTGGGGGGGGGGGGCTACTGTCCTCCCCTGCTGGCCCCCACCCCTGGGCGGCGGGTGGGGGCCATAATGGAAATGAGGGGGGGGGACCTACTGTCCTCCCTCCCGGCCCCCACCCCTAGGCGGCGGGTGGGGGCCATAATGGTAATAAAGGGGGGGGACCTACTGTCCTCCCCCCCCGGCCCCCACCCCTGGGTGGTGGGTGGGGGCCATAATAGTAGTAGGGGGGGGCCTACTGTCCTCCCCCCCGGCCCCCACCCCTGGCTGGCGGGAGGGGGCCATAATGGTAATAAGGGGGGGGGGACCTACTGTCCTCCCCCCCGGCCCCCACCACTGGGCGGCGGGTGGGGGCCATAATGGTAATAAGTGGGGGGGACCTACTGTCCTCCCCCCCCGGCCCTCACCCCTGGGCGGCGGGTGGGGGCCATAACGATAATGGGGGGGACCTACTGTCCTCCCCCCGCCCCCACCCCTGGGCGGCGAGTGGGGGCACTAAGTAAACTCCCCCCCATCAAGGTGACTAGGGGTCCCCAAGCCCCTAGTCACCCACCCCCCACCCAAATAAAAATGCCCCTACCTACCCCTCTCACCCTAAAAAATAGTGAGGGGGGAATAAAATTGCTAACCTGTAAAGTAAAATTAAACTTACCATTCGACGTCTTCTTTTTTCTAAAATCTTCATTTTTCAGCCCCAAAAAAGGCCAAATAAAAAACCATCATACCCGTCGAACTAAAAATAAAATAAAAAACCCGAGTGCAAAAAAAAAACCCGCCGAAAAAGAAAAAACCCGAGCGCAAAAAAATAATCCATCTTCACCCATGGAGGGCTCCACGCAGACTGAGCTCCGCAGGGCGGGGGAAGGCTTATAAAGCCTTGCCCCGCCCTGCAATTAGGCTAAGAACACTCTGATTGGTGGGTTTAAGCCAATCAGAGTGCTCTTTGTCATTTTACAAGCGTGGGAAAGTTCTTTGGAATTTTCCCACGCTTGTAAAATGACACAGAGCACTGTGATTGGATGGCTTGAAATCCATCCAATCACAGTGCTCTGTGTCATTTTACAAGCGTGGGAAAGTTCTTTGGAATTTTGCCACGCTGTGTAAAATGACACAGAGCACTGTGATTGGATGGATTTCAAGCCATCCAATCACAGTGCTCTGTGTCATTTTACAAGCGTGGGAAAGTTCTTTGGAATTTTCCCACGCTGTGTAAAATGACACAGAGCACTGTGATTGGATGGATTTCAAGCCATCCAATCACAGTGCTCTGTGTCATTTTACAAGCGTGGGAAAGTTCTTTGGAATTTTCCCACGCTTGTAAAATGACACAGAGCACTGTGATTGGATGGATTTTTTCTTTGGCCTTTTTTGGGGCTGAAAAATGAAGATTTTAGAAAAAAGAAGACGTCGAATGGTAAGTTTAATTTTACTTTACAGGTTAGCAATTTTATTCCCCCCTCACTATTTTTTAGGGTGAGGGGGGTAGCTAGGGGCATTTTTATTTGGGTGGGGGGTGGGTGACTAGGGGCTTGGGGACCCATAGTCACCTTGATGGGGGGGGATTTACTTAGTCCCCCCACCCGCCGCCCAGGGGTGGGGGCGGGGGGTGGGAGGACAGTAGGTTCCCCCCCTCCCCCCTTATTACTATTATGGACCCCACCCGCCGCCCAGGGGTGGGGGGCCGGGGGAGGGGAGGACAGTAGGTCCACCCCCCTATTACTATTATGGCCCCCACCCGCCGGCCAGTGGTGGGGGCCGGGGGGAGGACAGTAGGTCCCCCCCCTTATTACATAGATGGCCCCCACCCGCCGCCCATGGGTGGGGGCCGGGGGGGGAGGACAGTAGGTCCCCCCCTTATTACTATGATGGCCCCCACCCGCCGCCCAGGGGTGGGGGGCTGGGGGGTAGGACAGTAGGTCCCCCCCCTTATTACCATTATGGCCCCCACCCGCCGGCCAGGGGTGGGGGCCAGGGGTGAGGACAGTAGCCCCCCCCCCCTTATTACATAGATGGCCCCCACCTGCCGCCCAGGGGTGGGGGCCGGGGGGGCAGTAGGTCCCCCCCTTATTACTATGATGGCCCCCACCCCTGGCCGGGGGGGGGAGGACAGTAGGTCGTCCCCCCTTATTACCATTATGGCCCCCACCCGCCGGCCAGGGGTGGGGGCTGGGGGGAGGACAGTAGGTCCCCCCCCTTATTACCATTATGGCCCCCACCCGCCAGCCAGGGGTGGGGGCCGGGAGGGGGAGCACAGTAGGTTCCCCCCACCCTTTATTACCATTATGGCCCCCACCCGCCGCCCAGGGGTGGGGGCCGGGGGGGGGAGGACAGTAGGTCCCCCCCCCTCATTATCTTTATGGCCCCCACCCACCGCTCAGGGGTGGGGGCCGGGGGGGACAATAGGTCTCCCTCCCTTATTTTACTTTACGGCCCCCACCCGGCGTAATAGTTTTTTTTGTTTTTTTTTTTACAGTGAGCAGCCACAGGCTGCTCACTGCTTACTAGACATGCACCTACTCGCGGTATAGCGAGTAGGGGCATATTATTTACTAATACCAAGTCATTTTTACTTAGTGTTAGTAAATTTGGCTGAAAGACCAATTCAGGTCTTTCAGCCTTTTAGTAGATAGCTCCCTGATACCGTGGGAATTAGGGAGTTATCTACTAAGCGGCTGCAAGATGCAGGCACAGCAATGAATAGGATCGGAGTTTCATTCATTAGAATGAAATTCCGATCCGAACATAGTACCGAATTGCATCCTAACACCAATGGAGAAACTCTTCTCATTCTGTTAGGATGCAATTCGGCAGTTTTGCCGGCGTTCTGTCTAAGTGACAGGACGTTCGGCAATACTGACAGGAAGCATTGTGGGAACAGGGAGGAAAGCTAGGGATCATGGGAAAATTGCTCTGACCAGCGGAAATGAAGCACACTTTGCTCCTCCGCTGGTCAGAGCTGGTCAAGCGGAGGAATCCTCCATAAGACAAAGAGTCCCTACTTTGTCTTATGATTTTAAAGAAAACTAAAGAAGACAGGAAGAAAAGAATAACAGATCCTGAGAGAGGGGGAGAAGAGGAAGAGATTGAGGAAAGGTAAGTTCGGCATGACAGTGCCGCTTTAAGCCTGCACATCTAATCATTATGGAGACTAACATTTGATAATGGCCATATATGTTCTGCATTTTGCATGCCTAAAAGTAGTTCAGCAATAGCACTCAGGTCGCTACCAGGATCATCAACTTCAATATCCATCCCATGCTACTCCCTAAGAGGTTAAAGCTTTTAGCCATAATTTTCTATAAAACCCATTTAATTTACATGTAAGAATAAATTGACCGTGTGATAGGATGTCATGGTGTACAATGAGCAATAAAAAAATATCTTTCTACACTGTTGCAAGATGGAAACATAAAATATTAATGTGTTTAAAAGAAAGTATATAGCCAGGAAGCACAACATATTGCAACAATCACAATTGTATTTTCACTACTACAAGGACATTCAAGTTCTAGTTTAAGAACAGAGGTTTTTATTTTATTTATTCAATCAGTTTTTCCTTTGCCTACATGCTGTTAAAGAAAAGTTGACTAATTATATTTGTACCTTTGCTTGTCTGGAAGTGCTAAAATATGCATTTCAGTCTGTATGTCTCTATTAGCAGTGAAATACACTATGCTATACAGACTCTATCTCACTTTAAATGGTTGAACCGAGTCTTCAGGATCTGTCTGGCATTTGTACCAACTGTTAAAGAAAAATAACTTTTTCCCACTTTGGCAAAGCATAATTAACTTTTCTGACAGCACCCCCACAGAACATGTTAACCAGGGAAAAAAATAGGGACACAAAGATAGCTGTTTCCCTCCTTGTGACGGAGGTTGAGTGCGTAGATCAAAATCTAATTGGGAAACATTTTTACTGTCTAATTGGCTCACCTTTTGTCCTCCAGAAATCTACAACAAATTAATAATGTGAAATTCTTGTACCCTCTTCCTTGGAATCTATTTGACACGTAGAAGCAGAGCAACTGTTGTCATAATTACTGTGAGACTCTAAAATGCATAGCATGTGTTGAAGATATGGTTTCTGCAATACTTTAAAAAAACACAAAATATTCAAATCAATGCTATCTTGATGCTGTAAATGCCATAGCTACTTATCAGTGTTTAAAATTACAGAAATGTGTTGAAGACCAAAAATATGGCAAAATAAATTTACACCCAATGTCCACTTGGTGGTGTGGTTCTTTTATTTATTTATCAAGGATCATCAACCCCAATTTCAGAAACTATTCACAAGTTAGTGAATATCCTTTTACATTTATAATGTTTGAATAGCACCTAAATGTAGGGGACAAATGCTGCCCCATACCACACCTTGGAGAATTTACCTTGTAAACCTGAATTTTTGCCTTTGTTTGTTTTCAGAATGCCTTGCTTACCCCTTTATTAAACAAATCCCAGTCATTTTCATCCCAATACACAACTATTTCTTCACCGACATCCTCCTTCTCATGATGTTCTACCTTTAATTGTAGAAATCTATTTAAAATGTAATTAGAAATATTGACTGCTTCTTATTGACTGTCACCAATCGATTTTCTATTCAATTAAACAGGTTCAATGTTTGGTGAAAAACCATCCATTGGGAATTTGATATCCAAAATTAAGGGTAAGAGTCTTCAAAGTGTCACCAACAATTGTGCCATAAACATAAATTTTAAATATATGCCATAGGCAATGGATTTATAAATATTTCTCCAACACAAAAAGTGTTCTTTTCACATCTTCTTCCAGCTACTCTAAATTTGGTTGTCTACTGAAATGCAACTATCTGTGTAAACTGAAAACAAATTAAAAATTACCAAAAAACAAACACATTTTAGATCACCTATAGAATACTGTAATAAATCTGATGCGAATAGTGACCGTGTTTTTCAAAACACTGATAAATAACCCACTAAATTTATATTTTCTTATGTATTTATTGATTACATTTTGCCATCACTTATTATTTATTCACCACAAGTAGAAGAACGTTTGGTGGGCAATAGTAATAACTGATACTGAAAATAGTTCTGTGATATGCTAAATATCAAAGGAAAATGTAAATGATACATAACCATTAACTTAAACGAAGGTCTTCAGGACTAATGCAAACATGTGGTCTACTATTAAATACAGTAAATTAATGAGGTTCACCAAGACCCAGTAGAAATCAGAGAGAACTCAATACGAAATGACTGATCCCCAATTATTCAGGTGGTTTCACCAAAAAGCTACCCTCATCTTTCACTGAATGTGGGCAATATTAAAACGGCTGTCACCAAGGCCAGACTGGGGTAACAATCCAGCCCGGGCATTTTTTAAAACAGCGGCCCACTGAGAAGGGGATGGGGCCAGAGAGTGGTGTGTTTTGTCATCACCAATAACAAGCATGCCCCCTTTCAAAGTAAGCATGTTGGTTCAATGCTCTTCCAGGGCAGCCCATGTGCAGAGCCTTGGTGAAGAGCTCTCGCATGAGAAAAAGTCCCTGTATTTGTTCTGAGCAGCGCAAGTAAATGTATTAACATGATTGCAATGTGTTTGTGACTTGTCTTTGGTGTCTCCATAAGTGGGATCCATAGGACAAAAGGGCAAGGAAAGGCTGTTGTGCATGTGTTTGGAGCCTGCTTGTGGGATTGCGTGTGTTTAGAGTGTGCCAGTTGTGGATGCGGTATTTTGTGTAAATATATCGGGTTTTAGTTGTGTTGTAATATGTGTGGTTAGGTGCTGTAGAGAGTGAAAAAAGAGTGTGTGTGTGTGTGTGTGTGTGTGTGTAGGGTGCATAGTGTGTATAGGGGATGTAGCCAGTGTGTGCATTGGGGCTATAGCATATGTATGTGAACGTGATGTAATGTGTGTAGGGGTAGTAAAAAGTGGTATTTAGGGAATGTAGTGTGTTTGCTTACAGGGGATCTAGAATGTGCACATGGGATTCAGAGTGTGTATGCCAGAAGTGTGGTGTACTGTATGTGAAGGGTGCAGTGTGTCAGTGTGTGTGTGTGTGTGTGTGTGTGTGTGAAGCGTGAGACTTTTGTGTATGTGTGAAGGGTGCAGTGTGTGTGTGTGTGTGTGTGTGTGTGTGAAAAGTGCACTGTGTGAAGGGTGCAGTCATTGTGTGTGTGTGTGTGTGTGTATGTGAAGAGTGTAGTGTGTGTCTGAGGGGTAAAGCGTGTATGTGTGTGTGTGTGTGTGTGTGTTTGGGATGCAGTGGATTTTTGTGAGGGGTGCTGTTAGAAAGAGTGTGTGTGTGTGTGTTTGGGTTACAGTGGGGGGAGATAAGATATATATTATATATATATATATATATATATATATATAGTATATGTTTGTATGTATGTATTATTATTATTATTATTTTTTTTTTTTGTAAAAAATAATTATATACATCCAAAATACGGGATAATTACCTAATGGACAAAATGACAGCCCAAGACCGTAACACCACACGCACATTACAAAGAGTATGGGCATCATGGGAACAATTTGATGAATAGCAAACAAGATCTCAGTTACCCTAGAACTACAGACGAGATAGACAACCACAATCTCAAAGTCCCATAAAGACCCGCAACATACCCGGGCAAACTAGAGACCCCCACAGGTATATCTTTCTTGCACAAACTCAAGTTACATAAATGTTCCTTGGTACACCACGTTCCGGGTACCAATTTCAATAAAAACAAAAAACCCTGACAGATAAAGCCAAATGTATATGCATAATCGGCTTCTGCGTAAGCCCCCTAATGCACAATAACCTGAAATGGAAAATGCGACTTCTGCGCAAGCCTATGTCAAAATGCAATGCTTAATGGAATACATGGCTTCTGCGCAAGCCACCAACAGCAATGCAAAAATAACGTTATGATATACTGTCAGAGACAAAAGAAAGAATTTAAAAAAATAAAAAATAAATATATAGCTTATATCCCTCCCTTCTTACTTTGCCTGGGAGGGGGGGCTTTGCTGTCAGCCCTGGTGGTCTGGTGGTAAATACATGGTGGCAACAGTGGTGAGGGAACTCACAGCTCCAGGAGTTCACTCTCGTGAGATCGGAGCATTGCCATGGCAACGCTCCAACCTTGCGAGAGAAACCCAGCAGAGGTGTGAGCTAATAGCTCCCGGGTCCTCCGCGCTCTCCCTTCCTCCCACCGGCTGTCCTATAAAATGCCTGTGGGCCAGTGAGTGAGATCTTTGATCTCCCCACAGGCCCATGCAGGCATACAGCAGGGCCGGAGCTCCAATAGCGGGGGCTCTGTATGAACTGGCAGAGGAGATCTCTTGATCTCCCTTGTTGGCCTCGGCCCATGGCCATCGCGGCCCACTGGGCATTTGCCCGGTATGCCCAATGGCCAGTCCGGGCCTGGCTGTCACGTCAAGCTTCTACAATTCTACAATTGTTTCCTCTTTTCTTCCTCTTTCAGAATCTGTTCTTTTTTATCTTAATTTCTGATCTTTATCTCTTTAAACCATAAGACAGAGCAGGGACTACTTTGTTTTGTGTATTTTTCCTAGGCTTGACAATCTTAAAAAGGGGTAGAGCTTAAGGCAAGCTCCACTATCTTGACAAAAGAAAAATGCATATCATAAAGTAGTTCCTCTGTTTTCAAGAGACATAGATTAGAAATAGGAAAAAAAAATGAAGATCAGATTGTGAAAGATGAAGAGAAAATTAAACAGTTGGAGAAAGGTAAATCTGAGGTAATGGAGCTACTTTCAAAATAATAATATTAATAATAATTGTCTTATGGACATTGTCCACGCTTTTTCCAAATACATCCATATTTCTACTCATGCTGCAAGAAGAGGCATATACAATGTATGTATGATTATCCAACCTAAGAGTGCTACTACTCTGCAAATGTCCTTGATAATTCTGCATATTGAGCTTGGATTACATAGACTTAATTTTGGGAGTAGGGCCAATACATTCTAAGCTGCTCCATTACTAGTCCACAATCTTCTCAGGATGTTAATTTCAGATGCTGGCAATTCCAATATATGCCATTTGTTAAGCATATATTTCATTCAGTTGTAATAGGAAAACTCCAACATACATCTTAAAATGTAACTGACATTTAGTTCCACTGGCAATTCCATTGTAACAATGTTGCTAATGTGTAAGAAGCAAATGTTATTTTTTAAATGTTTAATGTTAAATTGAGCTCACAATGATGAATATGGCAGGGGGAAAACAATTATATTTAGGGGATCATATACATCACCTACAAGTATATATCAGGATCCATTATATTTATTTATATTTGTTAAAATATCTGAATCTATTTTCAGCTTATTTGATTGCTTTGTTGTCCATTTTAAAGTGCATCATTTGAAAATGTATGTGGTTTGCATTTTTAATCAAACTTTAACTTACAGAAAGTAGATTGATAATGTTTTATTCCTGTCAAATTATAATATATGTATCACATATTCTTTGTGATAAATGAATTGCATAATGTCTGTAATATGAAAAACTTGAACATTCTCAATGCAACTCCATTGAGACTGATGACAATGAAGCTACAATTTTATGAACATTCAGAATGAATGCTAGAAAGAATTTTGTGCAGTACGTGGTACAATTTATTGATAACATTTGCAATACATTCATTTTCTGATAATAGAATGTGGATGATTAAGAAACCTCATAGAGAGAAATTAATTCAAATAATTATATTACAAGATATAAAATTACTCTGGTTACTGAATAGCAGTTATTCCATTCACCTCTATAGTAAAATTACTATTCAATTCCCATTGATTTATTTCTTTACCATAATAGAATACAGTCCATAACGAGTGAATAACAGGTAAATAACTTTTTGGCCAATCTAGGCTGATACCCACTGACAATGGTTAGCTTGGTGCCACAGGTAAAAGTCTACACTGCTTGCTTTCATTAGAAACTGTCACTGAATCTGTCAGATTCCTATGTTTACTCACTACTATATTTAACAAATATGTGTTTGAAAAGTGTGAAAAAAAAATGTAATGTAGAAATCCACACCTTTTTTATTTATAAGCTCAGCATAGAGAAAGCATCCAGAAACGAGGACAAAATTAAACAATGTTTCCGTTTCTTCTCATTTGCAATGTTTGCCCTGGCTGTGCCTGAACAGAACTGGATTGTAATGTAAGTTGCTAAATCCGTAACATAAATTGAATAGAAAATTTAGCATCATATGAAAAAAAGGTGAACACAATCTAAAGGTGATTTTCAATGTGTATTCAACCATTCAACCAATTAAATAACCAGATTCTATCAAACACCATTTTCAACCAATGTTTATCAAATAATATATTGAAAAGCAGGCTTTGTATTGTCAAAACTCCATGCACCTTGGAATGAACCCAAATAGGTGAATATAAGGATTGATATGCTATTCGTGCAACACCTGCTTGAGGCCTTTTAACCTATTCTACTCCTATCACTGAGTTGAGTCAGGTACCTGTAAAAGAGAGTGTGTCTATGATATGATATGATCTTCCATATTATCCAGGGGACACAACAGTGTGTACTTCCATTACCACCCTCCAATACATAGCTATAGGGGTGCCCAAAAGGTAGATCCCCAGATGTTTTAAAACTACAGCTTCCATGATGCTTTGTCATTCTAAAGGCATGCAAAGCATCAAGGGAGTTGTAGTTCTACAACATATGGGGATCTACATTTTGGGCACCCCTGCTATATGTGATTAATTTACTGTTGAACATTCTTCTCCCCATTACAAAACCTATGTAATGGGAAATGGGACAGTGTTTTATGGGAAAGGTTTTACTTGGAAGCAACATGCAGCAAAACCATAAATTTATATAGCAAATATGTTACCTTTATTCTTCACCACAGATGGGGAAATGTTTTGTCTCAATGTAGTTTATTTCAAATGTAGTAGCATGGAATTGAGATAATAATGTATTGTGGGAGGAGGGTTAAAAGACATAATATCTTGCAAAAAAGATTTATAGCACCAACGTGCACATACTGTACATTTTAAAATAAATACACACCTACTAAACCATTCACTACTTGCTGTGTAGCCAAGATGTGGCGAGCAAGGCTTACTCACAAAGATGATTTATTGGCCACTTTATCTTCTATTTTAACCCAGGTGCATCAAACCACATCATGAAAAATCATAATGTAACGCTGTAATTAAAATCTGGCCTATTGGTAATACTATAATAAACATGATAGTCTCTTTCCTCCCAAAACCTCTCCATCAGGTTTTATTCTAGAAATCTGTGTCCTGAATACCAAAATGTGTTCACCCAATGAGCTCTTTGCATACTGCATATTACCAACAATAAAAAAAAATGAGAATGTACGGCAGAATTAGAAAAATACACTGAAAGCATTTCACAAACAAGGCAATTCAGGTTTTGCTTAACAGCATCGAGAAGCTGGCACCAATAGTGCTGGCGTCTCATTACCGCTAAGTAAGTGCTTCATTACTTTTGTTCTGAAATGCATTAAATGGATTTAAGTTGGCCTTGGAACAGTCTCTTCCTGAGTGACCAGTTATTGGTTTCTGACACTGAGATGTTTCTGAGTGACTCATCAATGTATATATTATAGTCTTCCACTTTGTTATCAAATTGCAAATGACATTACTAATTCCCCAGCCAGAGTCATAACACAGGAAAGTGTAACATTAAGAAAGCATCATGGTGTAGAAAACTGTTTAGTATCAGAGATACAAAGTCACCTGTTTTTTTTTTTTTTCCTTCTACTGCATGTCTAGTTTCTAAAATCTGACTCACACTATATGTTGTAGGACACAGTTTAAAGAGATAGCATAGGCGTAAAATAAAATATATGGATATAGGGGGGGCGTGGCCGACAGCCGAGGTGAACGGACGCATGGAGTGAGAGCTCCCGGTCCGAAACAGCCATAGCGTGAATTTAAAGCAGCTTTTACCCCCAATACAAGGCGGAAAACAGCTAAGCCTTACCTCTTCTGCCTCTCATGTCTCCAGCAAAGCAGACAAAGCTGACGGATCCGATCCGCTCGACGAAAAGAGACCGGTCGCGGCCGGCACAAGATGGCGGCAGCGAGGAGCTGGAGGCATCACAGGCCTCAAACTCTCACATGGAGACCGAGGAGCAGCGTTACACCGACGCTCCAGTCACGGAGAAGAGGCTGTATGCAATGTTGCAGGACTTTAGACTTAGTCTACAATCTGACTTGAGAAAAGCCACAAACGATATAAAAAAGGAGATAGCAGATCTGGGAGAAAGAACAAACAACCTGGAAGCACGCACTGATGACATCTGCGCAGCACAAGACACGCTAGCCGACACTGTGCAAGCACTGGTGGAAGAACAACAGTTCCTGAAACGGAAAATGGCGGACATGGAAGACCGCTCGCGCAGGAACAATGTGCGCTTTCGCGGAATCTCAGAAAGTATCACAAGAGAGCAACTACCTCACTACCTGTTGTCTCTATGCAAGACCCTAGTACCAGAAATAACCGACCAAGCCTGGCTGATGGATCGTGCCCACAGGCTACCGAAGCCGCAAAATCTGCGACAAGATACGCCACGCGATGTAGTAGCACGTTTTCACTACTACAAAACCAAAGACACTCTTTTACAAGCGGCGAGGAAACTGCCTGCGATGCCTGAACCATATGCAGGAGTTCAATTATACGCAGACTTGTCGGCTATGACTATGAGCAGGAGGAGGGAGTTCATTAATGTTACCAAGTCATTGCGGAACAACGACATACAATACAGATGGGGCTACCCGACGAAGCTACTCATTTGGAGGAACGCCAAGACACACACCGTCAACGAGCCGGAGGTGGGAATGCGCTTACTAAAGGAATGGGGCCTGTTCCCGCTAGCGCCACAAGAGGCTTCTACCGCAGTACCCCCGACAAGGCCGCAAGCGGAATGGCAGATGGCGGGATCACCGCGTAGGAAGGACTGACAATGCGGGACGTGTTTCGCTGCGGACTTGCCGCTGTCACATGGCGACAATTGAACGTTAAGAGACACTCTGATCCATGATTAACCCTCTGATCTCTGACATGCTATAGTAAATGGTTTGTGAGTATATATATGTCTGTACCGTGTTAACGTATGTATCTTCTAGGCTACACCCTAGTACCAGGGTTGCGGGATTTAAAGGCATGGGGTATACCCGAACCCACATTATCAAAATGGAAAGAGATTTAGGGCAGACGCAAGGGGACGGGAGCCAAATTGCTACCACAATAGATGCAGCACGAGGGGGGTACACGACAACCACGCATCAGGAATGCTAAGCTATGTTAAGTCATGTCAGCGCACTGTCCAGAGGGAGAGTTTGGGAATTAAATACCGCTATTCAGCGGATCTTCCCCTATTATTTCAGACATGGTTAAAGGGTAAATGTATAACCTCAAGAAATAAGGCTGTTATACACTCGGCCTAAAACCTTAGGCACGACCCCAGGTTGAGACGTGTGAGGGGCACTGTTTACCCACTCACACCTCACCCACGTAGAGCGCTGTTCTTTTCAAGGGCGCTTTGTATATACTTTGGTTATTTTCTGTCCTCTTCCCCGCACCTGTTTCCTACTTTTTCCTTCCCTTTCCCGAACCCTGGAATAATTTCATGCCACGTGTCACAAGACTCGAAAGACGCATCAAGGCCCCGTCACAATTTCACACCCCACCAAGATCATGGCTGATTCCCTAACTGTACTCACATTAAACGTTAAAGGCCTCAACAGCCCCCACAAAAGGAGGCTAGCGGTGCAAGAAATGACCAAATCCAAAGCAGCGATAATTACCCTACAAGAGACGCATTTTTGTATTAAAAATCCCCCAAAATTTAATATCAAGTCCTACCCCCAAGGTTACCATGCTATGTCCGCAACTAAAGCCAAAGGTGTTGCCATCTTTTTTCACAATGATTGGGCTTTTACACCGTCCGCCCAGTATGCTAGCAAAGATGGGAGAATATTAATACTAGTGGGTTCCCTGAACGGCCTGTCGGTAACTATAGCATCCATCTACGCGCCCAACAATAAGCAAAAAACTTTCCTCAACACGGTGTTCCGTAAAGTTAACAAGCTCAGAGTAGGTCACACAATCATTTGCGGGGACTTTAACTGTGCCCCGGACCCCAGTGTTGACGTTAAAAGAGAAGGTGACAAGCAACCACAACAACTCTCACTCTCCCTAGGCCTGCACTTTAGGAACTTGATGCATGGGCATGACTTTTATGACACCTGGAGGGGGCTTAATCCAAGCGGGAGAGACTATACCTACTATTCACCGGTCCATAGGACTTACACAAGAATTGATCTATGTTTACTAGATACCAAAACGCTGCCCTTTGCCACTAAAGCACAAATAGGACCGATCACGTGGTCCGATCATGCCCCGCATGTAGTGACTTTGCGAATCCCGTATCCCGCTAGAGGTCGGGGCACTTGGCGTCTAAATGACAGCCTATTAGACACCCCAACACACCTCCAGAAAGTACAGGCACGGGTAGAGGAGTATTTCACGGATCATGCCCACTGCTCGTCGCCCATAACTACACAATGGCTGGCTCATAAAGCGGTCATGAGGGGAGAATTGATCCAATTAGGGGCTAGGACAAAACGGTTACACAACGCGGCGCTAATTACCGCTGAACAAAGTTTGGCCAAAGTAGAAGCCATCCATAAAACAAAACCCACCCTGGCAACACATAAACAAATGATGTCACTTCGCTCAACACTAAATAACCTCCACCTAGCCACCACAGAAAGACACCTGAGGTCACTGAAGCAATCGTACTACACCATGGGCAATAGGGCTGGGAAACTGTTGGCCAACAAAGTGAGGCAAACTAAACTGCAGTCTAAAATCCCGTACATAACCTCCGCTACAGGAGATAAATTGTACAACCCTCAAGACATAGTAAACGAACTAGCGAAATACTATGCATCACTGTATCAATTAGAAAATGACCCCGACACGCATCAACCGTCAGAAGCCGAAATAGTCAGTTTCCTGAACAAAGCCCCTCTAGTTAATTTGACACAGGCACAATGCACCCAGCTGGAGAGCCCCTTCACAGAGGACGAAGTGGAGACGGCAATAAGATCCCTACCCAAACACAAAGCCCCAGGGCCAGACGGTATGTCCAACTACTACTATATCAAGTTGACCAAACAACTCATCACACCTCTCACCAAGCTATTTAATCACATAAAAGAGGCAGGAACCATGCCCTCAGAAATGCTAGAAGCACATATAGTGACTCTGCCCAAACCAAACAAACCCCCTACACACTGCGCAAACCTGCGACCGATCTCACTTCTGAATGCAGACACTAAATTATATGCCAAACTCATTGCTTCCAGACTCAAGCCTATCCTCCCAGACCTAGTATCGGAGGAGCAAGCGGGGTTTGTCCAGGGTCGGCAGGTAGGGGACAACACCAGGCATTTCCTGAACTTGATAGACTGGGCGAACACCTCGCACCAAGCAGGCCTCTTATTAGCACTCGATGCCGAGAAGGCTTTCGACCGACTACACTGGGGGTATATGCTGCTCACTCTAACCAAAATGGGATTCCCTCCGGCCTTCAGGTCGAGTATAATGGCACTATACCAAAACCCTTCGGCAAAAGTATTTAGCACAGGTTTCATTTCTGAAAAATTCGCCATAAGAAATGGCACTAGACAGGGCTGCCCTTTATCCCCTCTCATATTTATTATCTGTTTAGAACCGCTCATAAGGACGATAAAACAAGACCTTACCATACAAGGATTGAACACACCGGGGGGCACCAAAAAGTTAGCTCTGTTTGCAGATGATATACTCCTATTCATAACGAAGCCAGAATCCTCCTTGCCCTCACTTATGAGACTGTTGGTAGGCTACGGACAAATCTCATACTATAAGAATAATATCACCAAAACGCAAGCCCTGCCGATTAATTTACCTAGCATTGTGTTGGACAAATTGAAACCGCAACAACCTTTTGACTGGCGCACCAGATCTATACAATACCTGGGTGTCAAACTAGCTAAATCACTCCAGACAGTGACCAAAGAAAACCACTACCCCCTGATAAATAAGGTCAAAAATACCCTTGCAAAATGGGACAGCTTAGATACCTCCTGGCTAGGCCGAATCAACCTGGTCAAAATGATGACACTACCGCACATCCTATACTTGTTCAGAACCTTGCCCATATCCCTTCCAACATCTCTGATCAAACTTTTCCAAAGCACTGTAAATGCACACATCTGGAAAAGGAAACCTCCAAGGGTAGCTAAAGGAAGCCTAGGACTTCCTCATGGACAAGGTGGGCTGGGTATGCCTGACATTTATGCATACTACAAGGCATCCTTCTTGGCACAGGGAATGAGACTCCTCAGAAATCATGACCCCTCCCATAACCCACTTTGGCTGTCATTAGAAAATGCATGCCTTGAAACGCATGATGTCACCCACTATCTGTGGACTTGTTCCACGCCTCTGGCGTCTCCGAGCCAGACCATACGATGCTCAATCAACATGCTTAAAGCGTGGAGAGCCTGGAGCCCACTCATGCTAGACCCAACACAACTCTTTAAGAAAGCACCAATCATGGCATTAACAGCCTACTCCCCGGGTTTACAAATGGGTAACTGGTTGAACAAAGGTGCGAGACTAGTGGGGGATTTAATGTCAGGTGACGAGGTAAAGCAATTCGCTGACTTGCAGAGGGAGTTTGGATTAGACTCTAGAGATCTATTTCTATACCTAAGGGTTAAAAACATATTGCTAACTCGTGGCAAGTTCACAGAAGCTGGGGGCAAGCCACCCATACTTCAACCGCACAAATTATCCTTGAAAAAACTTGCGAAACCACTCTCCATTTGTTATAATGCAATCATCACACGTAACACACCAGATAAACTGCAATACATGACTAAATGGGAAGCGGACATAGGTCACCAACTCTCTCAAGAGGAATGGCAATTAGCACTGAAACACACTAAACAAGCTTCGAGCAGTCTCTCGCTATGGGAGGCCTACAATAAAATTATTATGAGGTGGTATCTGACACCACAGAGGTTAGCGACTATATATCCCGGAGTCGTGAACCACTGCTGGAGATGTGAGTTAGATACGGGCACCATGCTCCATATGTTTTGGGCATGCCCCATGCTTAATGGCTTTTGGAAGCAAATTCAAAATCTGATCTCAAGTAAGACTGGCACGAACATCCCTCTGCAACCAGACAGTTACCTACTGCATATTATACCTAACATAGACGTACATCCTCACAAAAAAGTAATCTTGAATATCTTGACGGTAGCCAAAATAGCTATAGCTGGTAACTGGAAGAGCAAGCAAATTCCTCCGATAGACACTATCATTGCTAAAATGGACGTCATTAGTGCACATGAAAGGATGTCCAGCAAGATGAGAGGTAGCCTGGAAAAATATGACCAGGAATGGGCATGCTGGGCAACTACTCAGTAATAAATGGAACTAGACACTCAAGGGACCAAGACGTTAGGCTGATGAGAAGTTTCTGATGCTAGTTTGTAAAATGTATCCAGGGAATTCCCCCCCCCCCCATCCCCTTTCTTTTCTGTACCCTTCCCCCCATCTAGTTAAAAAATTTAACAAAAACTGATTCACAATTATATGCACCACATCCGTTGTCAACTGTTAACGCTCTATCATAATGTTGGGCAGCAGAGGAAAATCGTTGTTACTCATAAATGATGCGTGTGCAGATGTAATGTAAACCGTTCACCATGTTATGTGATGCATTTATTATTATTCAACAATATTCAATAAAAACGATAAATGAGAAAAAAAATATATGGATATAGACACCTGATAGAGGTTTAAAAAAGTGTTTGAAGATACAGACTAATGGACATAGAAACATATTGAGATGATAGATAGGTAGATAGGTAGCTAGAACATTTGCTGAAAAATGTCCCATGTGCAGCTTCCAAATATTGGTTAACTAAAATCTCTCTGCTCCTAACATAAACATTCTTAAAGGAACTCTCTGACTAATAAAACAACTTTAGATCATGCAAAGGCATGATCTACACACCAAAATCACTTCTTATAACTAAAGCTGATTTGGTGCTTAGAGTATCCCTTTAAATGTAATACAATGCTTTCCATACTTGCAAAATTTGCCAAACATTCCCATGTCATCAGGGGCACAATAGCATAGAGGCTAATGGAGTTTAAGCTCCAAGCCCATGCTCCTAGAATAGACCCATTGATTTAAAAACAAACAAGAAAAACTACTCCACTCATGCTCTTGCTTTGTGTAGAAGGAAATAAGTATATGAATTTAGAAGGGATGCATTGTAACAAAAATAGCATGGGCTGGCTGACTATAAAATAATTAACAAAAAGTTGACTTTGATCACTGTGCTTCGGACTTTCTAAAGTGTGGCATATTCTCTTTCTGCCAAACTTACTACATCCACCTTTTTCTCTTTCCCAGACTGCTTACCAGGTTACTGATTGCTAGTAAGAATGTAAGGAAATGAGTGGACAAGTGAGTGCAGGGAGACACCAGGGCACTGCCCACAGGAAGCATAGAGTGAGTGTATCATTGGACATGGTTGCACCAAGCTCAGGGTGCTGAAAAGTCACTGCCTGCATAGTCCATCCTTAGTTGGCTGTAATAAACAAAAAGAGATGATACCGCAGTTTGTTCCTTTCTATCTTCATATTTCCTAAGAAGATTTACAACAATATATATGCCCTGAGAAGATATACAGTGCACAGTCTACAGCATTACAGTGTCATCTTCACAGACCAACTTTGTAAAGGGAGACAAGCCTGAATCATATTATATCGTGTGAGTTTTCTACCACCCCACCCTGCATTCATTTGCTCTGTTTTATTGCACTATGTGGATTTTTATTTTTTTTATTTTTTTTATTTTTGCTGTGCATATGAAAATACAACATGCATGGGGTACCCCAAAGGCAATCCTCATGCTTTAGTTTTAAAACAGTTATAACATTAGGGGGTGTGATGATACATGCACATTTTTATGGTGAGTATATAAGATTATTCATGTTGTATGCAGCTTAGTGTTATATAGAGTAGAGTAGTGATAATCAGACGTTAAGCTCAAGCTGGTTGGGCGTCAGCATAAACAATAGTATTACATCTAAAGCCAAAGCTACAGTGAGAGGTTATTCTCTCCATCAAAGTGTGGGTGAGCGTGTGTATGCTATACTTTACTCAAGGTACCAGTGTCCACATTAGAGTTGTCAGAGTCCAGGCCGTAGATGGGCTTCAGGAGACGGGTTGGTGAGCGTGTGCTCAGCCGTCCTCAGCCAATGCTTCTTGCATGCCGCCGTGGAGAGTCTGGTTTCTGGTCGGCTTTAGCAGTGCTCCCCTCCGATGTGCGGGAGCGTGGGTTGCCCTGCTCGTGGTGCAGGCGCTGTGTGTAGCGTGACAGGTCCCTGTCTCTTCGGCTCCGGGCTGTTAAGGGAGCTGGCACCTTCTGTCCATGGATCCTCCTCCGTCGTGAGGCAGGATCGTGGGTCCCCGGGGTTTCCGGCTTGCGGTCATCCCTGCGGGTATTTGGACTGCGGCCTGGAGATTCCTCCAGTTGGGCTCCCGGCCCAGAAGATGGACAGGTGTCCGTTGCTGGTTGGCAGGTAGGTCCCATCTCGGGAGGGGTAGGCAGGGGTTCACGTTGGGCAATGCGGTCCCAGAAGGCTTGGCAGATAGCTTCAAACCGGGCTTCGAAGGCCTCCCTCCAGCTCTGGTCTGTCTGGCTTGCTGGGCTGCGCTGTGATTGCGATGCGGCAGCCATCTTGAGGTGCTGCGTGGCTCACCAAGTTTTCCGGAAACGGCCTCTTGTCTTTAGCTTTGCATGTTTCAGGCGCCCTGCGTGGACCGGGATGTCCCTGTAGCGTTACTTACCTTGTCCGGGGGCCGGCCGAGGTCCTCTGTTCCCGGCGCGCTCAGAGCGCCGATGACGGTGGGCGCTGACCGTGGAATGCGGACACGTGTCCCTCCTAGCTTTGAGAGCGCGCCGCGTGTCACGAGCACGCTCTTAAAGGGGAAGTGAGAGCCGAAAATCAAAACGGTCTCCCATTGGCCCCTGTCACCCCACACTCCCCATACTCTCACATATTGGGGGCGTGGATATGACAGGGGCCAATCAAGAATAAGTTGAAGGTATTTAAACTTACCTCTCCCTTTACTCCCTGCCCTATCGTGGTTTCTGTTTCAGTTCCCTTTAACGCTTGTTGTGTTCAGTTGTGTTCCTTCGTATTGATCTTGGCTTTGTTTCTGACTACATTATCAAGCTCTTGCCGGCTTGCTGTTTACTGTGTACCAGACCCCGGCTAGTCCTAGTTTACGCTGTCTCTCTGTGCCCTTGACCTTGGATCGTTCCTGACTCTGTCTCCTCTCATATACGTCGAGTCCGGCCATTCTAAGGTCCGGTAGACGTATCTCTCCTCTGTGTTGTCTTTTGTCGAGTTGAATCCTGCGAGTTGGGGTATAATTTTGTTACAGTCCCCCACCGGTCCAGAGGGGGGAGGGTAGGAGTTGGGAGGTTAGAGCGGTCTGTGAGCCTGTTCTCCAGCGAGGAGAGCGGCCGCCTATCCCCGTTTCGGTCCCAGGTAGGCCTCAGCAGACTTTCAGGGTTCCCGGTTTGTGACATGCATGAGTCGGGCGTCAAATAATTTCCCCGGGTGTCCCCTCCTTGCTTGTTGTCCTCCAGGCAGTGGATGTGCTTGATTTTGGGGTGTTTTTCCCCCAGAAAGGCAATTTTGGTCAGGAGCTTCGTTTCTGCACGTCTGCACAGCCTGGAAGGTAGGCTCCGCCTCCACTATGTGGATTTTTTCTTTGCAGATTCCATTTCTATGTTAATTACATCCCCATCATAAGGTTGTATTTATATTTTACATCATTTAGGTGTTTTGTTTTCATTTTTTTACACTTCCTTTCCCACCTTTTTCTTTACTTAGTCGACAGGCCTGCATAATTGGCAGGCAGCCTGGCATGCATTCACACTAGACTGACCTTCCAATTTTTTGGGGCAGACCTGCCCTCTTTACAGGCAGGTCTGCCCGTCTGGGCAGTGCTAGTGATGTCACCGGCCCATCTGATTCCCACTTCACAAGACGTCAATGTCGGGGGTATGGATTTGGTTGAGAGATGCAAGCGAGAAATATAGGGTATGTGTATTCTTATAAATGCATCCTGTGAGTTTCTCTCCAGCACCACCTCCACCAGATGCATGACACTATGGAAGTATTATTGTTTATGTTTTCTGTTGATAGGATTCTGTAATTAGGCCAATCATAAATGTCAGTACCAGGCCCAATGGGCTCTTAATCCTTCCCTGCAAGTCATGTCACTGCAACTGGCAGTTAGAATACTGTAACAAAGACACAGAACATGGCTGAGCTATACATGATGCATGCACCTTTTCAGTCTACCGATGACTAAAAATTTACTAAAAGTATATTTTTAGGAATCGATTGATAAATTACCAATTTCACTAGTCAACCGTGTTCCAGTAATGAAAGATGTAGCTCAAATAACTCCAAAAGTTTGATTAGCAAGGATATGCTAAGCATCATCACAATATATGTCCAAATGAACATGCTAATATGCCTGCAGGAGATATGAGAAAAAAAATACAAACTAATCAGGGCTTCCTGCAGAGATACTGCAGTGGCAGGGGAAAAAATTGTGGAATGGCCGTGCCAGGAAATCAGGAAGCAATGGTGAGATACTACATGGTACTTTTAATGTGTTAGTCCCATCTATAGAGATATTTTATGTTTGCACATAAGAATGTTTGTATGACTTGGATCATATCTAAAGAAATCTATATTCTTAACAAAATATGGCCAATAAATCAAAGAAAAGAATGAGATGGAAGTGAGTGAGAGAAAGAGAATGAAATTAAATGAAACAATGAAAGGGTATAAAATAAACATGGGAAAACATAAAACGGATAATATGGATGTTGATAAAATAAGAATAGGAAAATTAAGTGAAAGGAAAGAGAGAATCACGACAGAAATTAAAGGAGAAAAAAAAGAAACTAGGTACAGTCAGAGTTTTGGGGTAAATGTTAAAGACTAGAAAACTAAGGGGTCATAGGAGTGAGAAAATAAAAGAAAATAAGATGATATTAAATTGGAAGTGAGGACACGGCATGTAAAGGATATAAACGGAGAGTGGGGGCATAAGGTAAGAAATAAAAGGGATGGAAATTGATATCACTTGCATTTCAGACCTGTGCTTTCCTTATTATTAATGTTCTGTGAAAACCATGTTACTTTAGTTGCCAGTTAATGAAACCTTCTGGCTATTTATTATCCATTATTAGGATAATTTGCAGAAAAATATATATTGGAGAAGAAAGAATTCTTGGTGTCATGTAAAGGATTGTAATGTAAATCATTTGGATCTCAGAAGAAAGTGCACAGCCTTGATAGTTTTGTGTAATGCATTATCTATACAAATTGTATTCTGTAATAATGTTTTTTGTAATCTTTCACTCAGCGCAGGATTCTGAAAAGAGAGAAACTTCAAGGATCAAGCAGTTTAAAGAGCATTGAAGGGTGAATGCTATAAGAGTTTTGTTTATATACAGTGATGAGTGGAGAAAAAGGACAAGTGCACGTCCCAGTTCTGCCCATTCACCTTGAGAGTTTGAGGGCAATCCATCAAGTGCTGTGTTTTGCGGCTGTGCTATTTGGACCTGACAAGGCTTCATTGTGGAATATAACAAAGTATCTGGACAGCAAGCTTTGCTGGAGCAAAAACTAATACCAATGAAGGTTAGTAACGCTCTTTGCTTTGTCCTGACAAATAATATGGATAAGATTTGTTTCCTGTTTGTAAGGAATGCAGTTTTACACTTGTTCAACTACTATAACCTCTGGGGAAGATGTACTAAGACAAATGCAAGTAAAAGACAAAGTTTATAACAAATAGTGTCTAACAAATGGTTTACTCTTCTTGGTTCTGTACTGAAATAAGAGAAGAAAAATTCATGTCTCCAAGCACTACAGGATTTTTTTCTCAATATAAGATGTAATTGGGGCACAGAACAGTTTTTCAGTAAAAGTGTTAAGAACGGTTACGTTAAAATCATTTACAAATACTTTTGAAATACTGATTCTTAATGCCTACCTCCCAAGATTTCAAATGGACAAAGTGTCACCACATCAATTTTAGGGATGTGAGTGTGGTGTGGCCAGGGGCGGGGCTCTTCTGAGAAACATTAGGTGACTTACTAATAACAATTATCCCTTTCCCAGCATTAGGGCATGCTATGCCATTCTGCAAAATGAGGGCTCTAACACCATTAGGATGGCATAGCACGCCCTGAATGATCGGACCCTCCATGCAGCAGAAATACTAACTCTCCACACCTGATCCAATTTGGAGGACTACATGACAAACAAGGCAGTCACTCTACAGCCAATCGCACCTATCAGAGTCATGTGGTCACAATGACAACCAATTGTCTGCAGGGGAATTACTTGGATTGTCAGGCAGATCCCCCAACATATAATGAATAAATAATAATAATAATAATAAATATATAATCATGCACAAATAATAAATATACCTTAGAATGAAATTATATATATATGTATATATATATATATATATATATATATATATATATATATATATATATAATACAGATATCCTTGCACTCATGCTTTCATTCCTTTTGCTGTGCCTATAGGCTTGCGGTGGCCAATCCTTTAGGGATGTTGATGTAGATAAGTAGAAAAATGCAGGCTGCACTCACAGACTTTAGAATTCAAATGGTATTTATTCCATCAAACAAGTAGAAAAAATTGACGTTTCGGTCCGCACAGGGACCTTCCTCAGGATCAAGTGATACAACAATAACATCAAATTACCTCAAATATATAGCAAAATACATTATAATTAAGTGACTTACTCCAGTTGAAGTGTGTAATCTCCGGCGTTCACTGCTGATCACTGCTGTCCCGGTGCGGACCGAAATGTCGATTTTTTTCTACTTGTTTGATGGAATAAATAACATTTGAATTCTAAAGTCCGTGAGTGCAGCCTACATTTTTCAACTTATGTATATATATATATATATATATATATATATATATATATACACACACCACACATACATACAAAGGAAACCAAGAGGGCTGTAGTCACCTGAACATGCATACATTATAGAGTGTTGCTGGGGCCAATTATACAAAATACACAATCCAGCACACTCGCTTATTCACTAAACAACGATTTCAAATCTTAGAGATTGTAGTAGTTTTATTTAAAAACACCTCACCTAGGCAAAAAATAATGGGTGTTTAGTTACATTATATGATCATATATTGCATAAGCCGGCCACACCGTCAATGTACCCCATTGTTGGCAGGTCTTACTCTAGCAGCCTAATGCCTGCTCTTATGAGATTAATCCACTTACTTGGGAAATACTTCCTTACTGGGACTCGCTGCAAGTCAAGGCTAAATAGGGTCCTGGAATGAGGCACCTGTGACAGGGAGGGGTGCAAAACCAAGGAGTTGGCCTGGACTCCCAAATATACAAACAAAACAAAGAGGGCTGCACTCACCTGAACATGCATACATTATAGGGAGCTGCTGGGGCCAAAATATACAAAATACAGAATCCAGCGCACTTGCTTATTCACTAAACAATGATTTCAAATTTTAGAGATTGTGATAGTTTTATTTAAAAACACCTCACCTAGGCAAAAAAATAATGGAGCAAGCATTAGGCTGCTAGAGTAGGACCTGCTAAGAATGGGGTACATTGATGTTGTTGCAGGCTTATGCAATATATGATCATATAATGTAACTAAACCCCATTATTTATTGCCTAGGTGAGGTGTTTTAAAATAAAACTATTACAATCTCTAAGGACACACACACAGACACACACACAGACTGCTGAGTCTATACACAAACACACACAAACACACACACAGACAGACTGCTGAGTCCATACACACACACACAGACACACACAGACTGCTGAGTCCATACACAGACACACACAGACACACACACAGACTGCTGAGTCCATACACACACACACACACACACACATACTGCTGAGTCCATACACACACACACACACACACACAGACTGCTGAGTCCATACACACACACACACACACAGACACACAGACTGCTGAGTCCATACACACACACACAGACACATACACACACACAGACTGCTGAGTCCATACACACACACAGACACACACAGACTGCTGAGTCCATACACACACACACACACAAGCTTCCTCACTAGCAGACAGACACACAAACCTGAGCTTATCAAGCCTACCTGTCACTGGAGGCTGTTGCTGGGTGGTCAGACAGCCATCTGCTGGCCTTTCCAACAGCAGCAAGGTCTGCTGCTTAACGGCAGGGGTGGGGCTTATGTGCTGGAGGCAGGGCTTTGTTTGGGGACGGGGCCTGTGCCGGGAAAGCTGCTGGGAAATCAGAAGGGAGCCTGTCAGTGCTCCCTCTGGCCCCAACATCTCTCAACAGACAACACCCAGCATTGTTCCAGCTGCATTCCCTCGGGCTGTAACAGATTGTTACAGTCCGAGGGAATATAATTAAAGCTCATGGCCAGCAAGTTGCCGGCATTTGCGGGGGCACAGGGGGGGGGGGTGCATAGCGTGATGTAGGGGGGGCCATGGTCCCCTCTAACCCCCCCTAGCGACGCCACTGATCATTGGTGAAAAGACAGGTTTTGTTTTAAAAAAAACTAAAAAAGAAATACATGAACACTAACTTTGGCTAGGGTTTTTGATTAAGTCCCTACTACAGACTTTTGTGCTATTATAGGTATCTACTACATGGAATATTTTTCACCTATATCTGTACATGTATAAGTATTATTTTTTGGTCCCATTTACAATATGGAGCCTTTGGCTTCAATTGGGCAAACGAACTGAAGTGAATCTAATCGATTACATTTGCGCCGAAAATACCGGAAGTGACATCAGACCCCGGTTAGCCGAACTTCCGCCCACGTGACCGGCAATCATAGAAGCGGCAAATTTAAAAAGAACAGCAACTGGATGATCCTCATGCACTGATGAAAACTCGGACTGCATAACTGTGAATTTGTGTGTCACCATATGGGACCTGCACAGCTATTTTTGAACCTTTATTTGGAATAAATTTGTTTATTTTTATATCATCATTGCTGTTCTTCCTGATTTTGGGGGATATCATCCAGGATTCCCCACATAGACCTTTGAGGCACCCTTGGGCATTATATACAGAGCCTGGCACGACTCTGAAATTTGTGAGTGGATTCAATCACTTTTATATTCTTGAATTTGTATATACAGTCTATACTATGTACCATTCTTTTGTGTTATTATAGGTATCTACTACATGGAATATTTTTCACCTACATCTGTACATGTATAAGTATTATTTTTTGGTCATTTTTATTGGTACTATTGTTACACAGGGAGTGGTGTGTGTATTTGGAACTTGTTGTTTTCAAGTGCCTCTATTTTATTACTTTGACTCTAGGGTGTTGGGGAACACCTTTTTTCACTCCATTACTGTGTGTTTTCTCTTTTTCTACTACAGACTGGACATACTCAATTTTGCATACCCTAGATTGTCTACTTTTGCAAATAGTATGCAAATAGTATGCCATAATGGAGGTAATTTTAATTCCTGGGCTGCCATACAGTCGCAAAGGCAACATAGGCCCAGCAAACCAATCTGGCAAATTTATATGTCTATATAAACTGAAAGGGGCCACAGTCCTATATTTGACCCTGTAACTTTCCAAAACTCAATACAACTTGTACGGGAGGTACTATGGAACTTGTGAGACATTGCTGAATACAAATGTATGTATTTTATTTCAGTGAAAGCTAAAAATTAGTATTATGTTCACAGTTAAATGCCATGCAGAACTTGGCAAGACCAGGTCTTGATCAACGTCCACTGTAGGACTGAAGCATTAAACTTATTGATGTGACACTGAATCGGCTTCAATAAATGCATATGCTATATTTTAACTGAAATTTATCTTGTGAGTGTTAATATATTTTACTGTTACTCCTTTTCTCCCTCTATTGCTCATTTATTTTATTTGTGAAAACAAATGCCCTAGCCATCAAACATCTTCTTTTTTTAGTATCAATCATCCCTTTTTTTTGGTGCCATTGTCAGAACCCATAACTTTGAATCAAAACGAACATATTTGGCTATTGCACATTTTAGTTTATTGTGACCCAGGTACATTTTGGTACCTGATCAATTAAAATTCAGATGAATCGCAGAGTCTACTAACTGCTACACTGAGAAACAATCCATGCAACCTCTACTGACTCATCAATCACTGCTATATAGTGGCATTTTAATAAACATATTCAACTCTGTATCCACCGAGTAAGTATACGATAAATACCCAATGTATAACGCACGCCTGAATTGACTCTTCATTATAATTAGAACTGGCGATTTAAAACAGGAGGAAGAGAGAAGAAAATACAGGACAGCCAACTGAGGAAGCCTTTTAACAAGGCGAAACGCGTTTTGGACATCTGTTATTGACTATTTAGTCTATCCAGGCACTTATCTGGTACAGATTCATTTATTTATTTTATACTTTTCGATTTTTAAATGAATAAAGCATTTTATTTGATTTACTACCCTGGACCTGGTGTATCTACTATTTGAAACCGGCCAAAAGGGAAAGGGAGTACCCAAAGCACTTTGAAGGAAGAACAACAGCACTTTAAAGAAAGCACCTTACACAGAAGGGGTGTGGACAAGCTTGAATGGTCCAGAGGCGCATACTACCTGAGTCATATGACGGTATGAGTCTAGGCTTGTGAGTGATACTATTATAATTTTTATATTAGAACTTTTATGTACTGTGTTACACTATTTGCTGTACCATTTTATTTTACAGAATATTGTCTGCATTGACTACTTAGGAGCTCCACCTTTTTATGTATGTAGACCCGGGAGCTCAGCCTGCAGCTCCTCTGGGTCCTACTCTCGTGAGCACGGAGCATTGTCGTGGATCTGGATCTCGCGAGAGTGAACTCTAGCCCTGGAGCTACGGGCTAGAGTTCACTTTCACCACTGGGACCACCAGGGATTCCCCACGGACCAACAGGGATTGAGAAATGTCACCCTCGTCCCTCAGTAAAGGTAAGAAAGGAGGGGGGACAATAATGTATTTATTTTTATTAAAAAAGCCCCCCTACCCTCCTCACCACACATTCACACACTGCCACCCCACACACACATATTTCCCCCATACACACACTGCCCCCACACACACACACTGTCCCTCAATACACACATTGCCCCACACACCATACACATTCACATACTACAGCCCCCACACACACACTGCACCCCTCACACATTGCACCACTCACACACACCACTGATCCTATGCCCTACTACAGCTCCATATCCCAGCAGACCCCAGGTAAGTTGTCAAACTGTTTTTAAATGGTTTGACTACTTACTCTGGGAGGGGGTCCCGGCACTCCTGGCACCATAACCACTACACAGATCTGTAGTCGTTATGGTGCATGGATTATTTCTTTAAATAATCTACAAGTGCCCCTCCCGAGATCAGGCTCTGGATCCGCCACTGAGTACATGATTATAGCACATAGCACATACCCCAAACCTTGTGCTCCTGTTACACACAATTTGTGTTCTTATGGCTTTCTCTTCACTGATCATGAACACAATTATCTCATTATTGTCTTTTTTCCTATCAAAGATTGACTATAATTCCTAGCATATGTGTTCTACAGGCAAATCTACTTCCTCACATGTTGTGTTTTGTTATAATTTGGATTTATATGACTTTCCACACTCAAATTATGATTTAAGGGCATCTAGTGCACAAGCATGCGTAGCAGCTTTTCACACTTGGTGGCATTGTAATATACTTCATTTGATTTATAGTTTTGATTTGAATACTTTTATGTATACTCAACATGCATTACCTTTTCCTCCTATCTTTTACAAGGCTTGGTGTTATATCGTTCATCTTTAATTTACCATCTAGCTCAGCTTAATTCAAATATTCTTCATAGTATCAGCGCCACCAGGTAATGTTGACAATTCTATACTTACATTCCATATTACATTTCAGCATGACCTGGTGACATATGGATAAATATTTATATATCCTTCATGTCTGGTACATCTCACATACAACTGTCTCACCTGTTTTCTTCCAACAATCACACAATACAATTATTGTGACACTAACAATTGCTTTTCTGATTTTATCTATGGCACGTAATCTTGCATTCCAATAACCAATTATAATTACCATGTGTATGCTGTTTGACCTGTTTTTCATAACCTAAATTACTGTACAGAATATATTGTTGTTTACTGCATTATCTTTTCATATTGCAATTTATCACTGGTGATCAACCCATCTGACTGTAGCACAAAACTTCATAGGTAAATATAAAGAATTAAAGGAGCACAATAGCGTTAGGAATACAGATGTTTATTCCTAACACTATAGTGCCCTAGTCTCTATTTAGGTGACTATTTCTCCTTGTGAGGGTAAAAGTTAACTCCCTGAGAGTTAACATACCTTGTTTCTCATGTTATGCTGCTCTGTCCTTGACTGGTCTCACCTCTTTGTCTGAGATCATGAAAATCAATTATCTTAGCCAATCCAATGCTTTTTTATAGGAAAGCATTGGCATGCTAGTGAGCATGCATGGCAAAATGGCATGTTGGACTAATCAGATGATCTCTCTGAGACCAACTGATTGCAATAGTGGAGTTTTACTCCACTATTTTGCGAAAGTGCCTCTAGTGGCTGTCATATTAACAGTCATCTTAGGCAGTTTATCTCTGCAAAGAAAACATTGCATTCCAGCAGAATGGCAATGTTTTCAGTTGAAGGGTTAAATTGAGGTCCCATGGCACCCAGACCACTGCAGTGAGATGAAGTGGTCTGGGTGTCTATAATCTTCCTTTAACAAAAATGAAAAATAATAGAACGCTATGTATCCCTGCATCCTTCCCTCAGGTAAACAAGCATAAAGAAACATCTATAGCACAACATAGAGTGAGTTTATACAAGAGGTCTGAAGAAAACATATAAAATACAGGTAACCATATACAAGAAATTAACCTTAAACCTGGTACAGCAAACAGAATACTGCAAAAGAGTGTTAAAAACATACAGCAATGTGTGTTTTTTTTTTTTTTTATTATATACCAAATGTTAGTGAAATGAAAATCAAAGTGCAAAATTCAGACTAAAACAGCCAAGCTGTCACTATTGCTAGTTGGGAGAATTTTTCTAGGACAGCCGTTTTTACCCCAAATTTATTTTATTCTTTTCATTCAGTACAACATGTTGCCTAAAAATATAAACCTCCTGCAAACTGTCAGGGATTCGTGTTGGCAAACGGAGGATACTGCCACAAGCAGATATTCCACATCTGTAATACCCAAACACAGTGTAGCTCGTTCTGTGTGTTGCGCTGTCACATCAATCTGCATTTAAACTTGCGTTTTGTAGAACACAAAAAAAAGGGATATCAGTATCTTGTTCAGGTTCCTTGGCTGTTGTACACCAGAATGTGAATTTTGTATCTCATGTTATGCAGCAAACACACTGTGACAAATGCCTCCCAGTGGCTGTCTTTACAGTGATCCCAGTTCTGCACTTGTTTCTTTATCCTCTGCCAGCCCCTCTGTTCTCCCCTTTCACACTTCAATGTAGATATCATTGCTACCGTCAAATTGAATCCAATTACAAGGATTTAAGCACACATATTAGGGATTTAATGGATGGTGTTACCAGCGCAATTTGGTAGAGCAGCTTATTTCATGGCAAATAAACACTCACTCACCAGCTTGGCATTCCAAGTAGCTAGACTGACCTCTGACTCGGTGTGAAGTTAAATTTCTTCTCACTGTACGTGGTCTCCCTAATAAATCATAGGTTCTCATCTTCTCTGCTGAGCTGCTGTATGATAGTAGCATTTTGCATTTTAAAAAGAACAGACAGAGCCTACCAAACATATTTCTTTGACTTTGTAATATGTAACAGGACAAGGGTACGCTCCATGAAACGAGATCTCAAGGGAGCAATATATCTTCTTGAATCTATAGCTCATGTGTATTTGCTGATGGAGTCACATACCATGGCCAGCCTTAACCAGCATGCTCCAAGTAGGACATATTTGCAACATCCTGTATCAAATTCCACTCCTAAGCTTCATCAGTTCGGAAAACATGGATGTAAAACTCTATGTTGCAAAAAAGCACATGATGCATTGGTTCTGCTCTGATAAACATTTTTCTCCCCATTAGGCAATAAATAATAATGTGAATGAAGCTAATAGAGGTGTCTGGAAGAATTAACAGCAGCCTTTATTTTTAATGTATCTTTTTATTATACCACTCGTGATTTTAAGGACACAGTGGATTACTATACATGTTTAGGGATTCTATATTAAACATAATCAGCCTAGTAGTTCATCCTCCTAAACAAAGAGATATATAATATATAATATCCCTGTAGTCTTGCACTCGAGGACTGAAAGAAGCTCCTAGTGTTAGGTACTTAATCTAGAGAAAAATATTTACAATTGTAACAAAAATTATTCAACGCCCGTTGAAAATAAGGTTTATTGTCAAAATGTAGAGACTTTCAGCTGTTTGCAATAAACAAATCAAACAAAAGCAACTGATATATCTCAACACAACAAAGTTTACCCACATTCAACTGAAAATGCAACTTATAATGACTTCTCCAATCTCAAAATGATTCAACCCCTTCATGGTCAAGCATCTTTAGTACTTAGTAGAGCACCCTTTTGCTGTTATGACCTACTACAAATGAAATGCATAGCCAGACACCAGCTTCTTGCAGTGCTCCTGAGGAATCCTAGCCCATTGCTCATGAGCAGTGGCCTCCAGTTCAGTAATAGTGTTGGGTATGCAGGCTGCTGCCACCTTCTTCAAATCCCACTAGAGATTTTCTATGGGGTTCAAATCCGGTGACTGTGATGGCCTCTGTAGGATTTTCTCTGACTTTTTCTGCAACAAATCCTTGGTGAAATTGGAGGTATGCAAGGAATCATTGTTTTGTTGAAGATCAAGCTGCAGGTTTCCAGTGTAAGAGGATGCAAAGCAGCCCCAGAGCATCACAAAGCCACCACCATGCTTAACTGTAGGCAGTGTGGCTGTCTGTCAAGGTATCACCATCACAGATACCCTTTTCTTATAATAACATGCCAATAATCCACAGGGTATAATATCGCAGTTATTACATAACCCCCCACACATGAGCCAAGGCTTGATGCTGGGAGTAGACTGTTTATTGGCAGTCAGTAAACTCATTTTCTGTGCCTGTGAGATAATTGAGTCAGGAACTGTACTAAACTCAATTATCTCTGGGCACAGAAAAACTAAAAATATTACAACACCCCAAGAGTAACCCCCAAAATACATGGGGACCCCATGAAAGTCACATCCCTGGATAGCCTGAAACTGGGTGAACCATATATATCAAAAAATCACCCAGATCCATTTGGTAGTTTCCGATCGTCATTGCAGGGAAGTTATTATTATTATTATTATTATTATTATTATTATTATTATGTTATTTATATAGCTCCAACAAAACCTAGGCATCAAGTACGGGGGGGTCCTCTTTCTATGATTACCACAAGTCCGTGTCGGCCAAGGCAGCAACCCATCTGGCCCAATTTAACATCAGAATTGACTGGTGCCAGATGGACACAGAGTTGTTCTGCCGACATTTCTGCCGGATTGAGGCCCCCGTCCTGTGCAGCTTGTAGTTCTACGTCCCATTCCACAGATTTGTGCCCTTGCAAGGCAAACCCTTTCTCTTCTCACCACTCCTTCACCTCACACACTAGGTGGGCAGAGGGACAAGCTGGGCAGACCCATTGCGTTTCTGGGCAAGACGCAGGTGTGCAACAATTTTAATGCTGGCGCATGCAGCTTCAGCGCATGCAGGTTGTTGCATGTCTGCTCCATTTGTTTTTAGATGTCTAGCTTTGTAACAAGCAATAAAGTGTGTTTTTTGCATCCTCCTTTTTGCCCTCTTTTATTACAGGCCTACTCGTTCGTTGGCTTCAGCACACCTCAGCCAACTATGCATCTTCTTATACATTTATAACCTATTAAATTCCGAGCACAAGTTAAAAGGCCAATAGGCCTGAATTTGTAAGAGGAGTTATGGCCCCTACTTAAACTCCAAGCCCCTACTCACCTCTGCCATTCAAGCTGATTGACCCCACCCACCTGCACCCATCAAACATTACATTATCACCTTTGTGGGCCCTCTTTTATTACAGGCCTACTTGTTTGTTGGTTTCGGCATAACTCAACCAACTATGCATCTTGTATATATTTCCCGGCCATGGCCATGGCAGCACTATGGCAGCACTCCCATTGGACAGGACTAAATTTTAGCCCCTAAAAGGCCACATGACCATAATACCCCAGTTCTTTGCCTGTCCACACTCCCTTGGATTTTTTCGCACTCCCTTGGATAATGATATTTCATTATCCTAATTTTTATTTTTGACATACCTGGGACTTGTGAGTTTAGTTCAGCCTCTCTTCTCCCAGAAGCTGCAGTATACGGTGCCCCACCAAGGGCGAACCCCTGCAGAACCCCCCTTAGTGACTGGGGGTGCATGTTGCAGTGACCCTTGGGTAGCAGCTAGGAACTTTGTTATGTCAGATATATCCTTATGGGTACCGTATTTCTGTTGATGGGAACAGGTTCCAGACTACCTGGCAGCTGAGGAACTCTTACAGAGTTTGGCAGAAGGGAATTTCATATTGTGGTGCATTACCAAACTCTATAAATTATTATGTATGCATACATATATAAACTCTGGTCCGTCTACTTTAACAAATATTTATTCAGAGACAAAACAACAACAACATACAAATAATGACACACAATCTAACTAACTATACCAACAACAACAACAACAACAGCAACAACAATCTAACTAACAATAACAACTATATCTTGTAAAATCACCAGATCCCACTCACAGTTCACTATGATAAAAATTAGCCCATGTCTGCTTGAGGGTCTGCTCAGTAGCACAGCCAAGAAGGAACAGGGAGGAATGGGGATAGGGGGAAGTGGTTATCTTTTTCCTGACTTGTAAAGGTATTGAATTACCCAATTACCATATCAAAGGTAAAGCTTATCCCACTGTAAGAAAGGCATACATGAGCTTGGTCACATGACCCCTGGTCACCATATTAGTTTGATGACAGAATGTCACCACATTCCCTCACTTTTTTTTCTCTTATGTTGAGCACATTTAAAAGTGAGAGAAAGAATATAGTCAAACAGGGGTTGCATCACCCCACATTCCCCCAATTTCTATTGTTTTCAGTTGTTCCGTTTTTAAATTAACTACTGCCCTAGTGGGTTGGTAAGAACCCTGGTAGTTGTTCATTAATATTCTATGGTAATGTGTTCATGTGAAGTAGTAAAATCTAGACACAATACAGTAATACAGTAATTATCACTAGTTTATGACACAATATGACGACTGTGACTGATCTGTGTGCTTGATAGCTGTGATTTTAGAATGAACTCTCCTTGAATATTGTCTTTGCCAATCCATTACAAAGCTTCAGGTTTGTAGGTTTAATGACACATGCAAGTTCACGAGTGTAGGGGAAACTCATTCTGTGACTTGGTCATCTGTATAGTATCCATTTTCAGGATAATAGTTTGACGTGTAATCCCAGCACCTCTTCATCTTAATAGTAATCATTTTCAGGATAATCATTTGTCTTGGTAATCCCAGCATTTCTTCATCTGTATAGTAAACTGTGACAGGACATGTCAGGTACCTTTCCCTCTCTACAATGAAATATGTACAACAGTAATCAGCGTATTGTCTTGTGTCAAAGGCTTAACTAGTTTTGTCTAATAAAATCTATTTGGTTGTGGTGTCTTAAGGCTATGTTTACTATTTAGAGGTAGGTAAAAGACCCACAAATATCTCCTGAAATTTTGATTAATTTAGACATTTACTCCACACCTGATGGAGAGTTGAACACAAAACCATATTAGTTATTTTATAATTTACTGATTACATGCAATAATCACACAATGTACATAGTTTTAACCGAAAATTATTATACATGAATGTGAGTGGGAAAGATGTAAGGGTGAAAAATTTATTCGCAATTGAATGTAGGTGAAAATTCTCATACCCATAACTATTTAACCCCCTGTGGATAGCGAAATAGAACAAATAGCATACATTGTCACTTTATTATTTATGCCATCTTCACTCAAGGCAATCTAATTTCCCTATATTGTTAATGACAAAAAACAAAACAAAAAAAAAACAGAGCATCAAAGATGGAGAAAGAAGAAAAAAAAGTAGATTGAATGCTACCATTACACAGTTTGGCAGCGTGCAATCTATAGAAAACTGTCTGTTGCTATTCAAAAATCAAAGTCAAAAATCAACTTGAGGCTATATTTGTGGGAACCAAATAAAAAAAAAATGATTTTAATGTTTTTACTGTTGTAAACCAACAGAAATTTACACTGTCACATCTCTCCAGTGTGATCAAATATAAAAGCCTCACGTTGGCAACAATTCACTTAATCTATGAATTTATAATGTTACGAGATAATGGTGAGACAGATAAAATATAGAAAAAAAAAGAAAAACAAGCATACATACAGATGTAGAGGAAACAAAAAATGATGGGAGTTATTAATTGCTGGGAACCCCCAATTGATCAGTATTTCCCTCCCTCATCTGTTCCCTAAGCGCTTTCACATCTGCCTCCAATCTCTCAGTCTGTATCTTTAGGTCCCAGTAGTCTCTATTCCCTTCTTTATTCCTCCAATTATCCCAATTCCGTCTATTGGTCTGATGCTCGTCCCATTTATGGTTCCTTCTCCAATTATTCTCCCAATAACTGTTCCTGTTGTTTCTCTGTTTTTCTTGCCAATTGTGATTTTCCCAGTTATTATCTCTCCTTTTTGGCCTCTCACAGGTATTATTATTATGCCAATTATTATTGATTACCTTAGGCTCCTCCCATCTATTTTTCCAATTATCTCCCATTACATTGCTTCCTTTAGCACTGTCCCTATTCCTATGGTCCCTCTGTGGATCTCTCCATCTTTTATCAAAGTCCTGTTTTGGTCTCCAGTTCTCAGCATCCCTCTTGTTCTGGGGTACATCCCACCTCTGGGTTCTCAATTTACCATCTAAATCTCTACCAGAGTAAACCTTGAATGTTCTTATGGCTGAAACAGAGAAGGCCTGTTCTGAGGAAGGATGCTTAATCCACCAATTGTCAGCTCTAGTTAGTACCATTTCTAAGTCTGCTGGTGTTGGATCAAAAAGCCTGACACATTCTTGACACTCCCAGGGAAGGGCTTCCATTACTTGAGCAATGTGTTCTGGTGAGCCCAAGACCAGAGGCTGTTGAGGTTGGCGTAGCGTATACCAGAACAATATCCTTTGAGCTACCTCTCTAGGACCATCTGCTGGCCTCATCGTAATATTAGCTATTTCTTTCTCTATGCTGAGTAAATAGAAATTTGTTGCAGCAATTCTTCCTGCCTGATCAGACACATTGTTATTCAATCCTAATAGTCTGCTAGCGAAAGGACCCATAGCATATTCTAACAGTTCTGTCCATTCTTCTAAGTTAAGACCTCCTTTTTTTGCTCTATTTGCTCCCCTCATAAACCAATGTGTAAAGGCGTTAAAGTCATCAGTTGGCATACTTCCCCACTATTTCTGGAAATTTTCTTTGTCTGTGATTGACATTGTCCTCGTCTGCCTAGAGAAGCTAGTAGGCATTTCTCTTACATTAAAATGTTCAGTTATTATTATAGGGGCTTGTGGGACACATTCCCCTTGTGTTTTGTTCCCAGGACTGGTTCTTTACTTTCAGATATAAAATAAGACTGGTCTGGGCATACTCTAGGAATCTCCTTATCCCATTTATTTGTGTTTTCTTTAATTTTCATTTTATATTCCATGACTAGGTCTTGGAGTCTCTCTGTTGTTCTATTTCCTTTAATTCCTTCTCCAACCCCTCAATCATTTTGTTTGTTCTTAGGGCAGCTATTTTAAAACAATCTCTTTCATCAAGAGCATCTTCCATTTTATTAGTGGTTACTAAATTAGCTTGCTGCAATTCGAGTACCATGCTTGCCAAACCCCCTATTGCAGCAACACCTGCTTGTGCCACCAAGCTTTTCCTTTTCTTAATATGGCACTTTTTGTTAGTAACAATCTGCGTCAAAACATCCATGAAACCTTCATATTTTCCAAAATTGGGGCCTGCTGGTTCTGGAAGCTCATATGGTCCATCATGTTTGTCAATGTCATTCTTGAAGTACTCTAGTACTTCTGCAGAAAAATACTTAGTACCTAGAAATGACATTTTAAAACTGAGCTCTCCCTGAGTCTTTAATCGAAATACACCAGCAGAATAAGTAAAAAAACAACAAGCTTTTAACAATGGGATTAATTTAAAAAAAACTGAAACTGGCTCCAAAGAGATTGAACCATTTGAGAAACTTAATTACATTAACCTATTCAAACAAACTCTTGTATTTTAAGAAAAAAACTTCACAGTCTCAATACAACAAATACCCACAGATAGCAAAACATACGTGCAGTGGGGGTAGAGGAGGGGGGTTACAAATAAACAGAATGATTTAAAGGAAGATATGGGAACTGGAAAATACCTGACTGTAACTTCAGCACAATGATAATTCCCAACCATATAACAATCTAACATAGGCACCTTTACTTCATAGTATTTACCTCAAATACAAACTGTTCATTTTCTATTAAACACACTCCAGTGTAAAAATGGAAATGGTATGGTAACCTGGCTAAACAATAGCCACCACACTGTATTAGCCCCAATACCTTTATCATGTAAACACAATGCTCCTACCCAGTTTGCTATTTAAACTTAGAATGCAGTGAAGCCACAAAATGTACAAAATGTAACATTTAAAACAATTACAATATATTCAGTTTAGTTCTAGTTAGTTGCAACAGGAGAGAGACAATACAGCACATGGGCTATTAAAAATGGCCGAAACATCAATAATACCAATGCAGTGCAACTATTCAATCTCCCCCTTTAATCACCAATAATTTAAAACTGTGCAGAAACAAAATTAAACTATAAATGCTACAATTTGCAACAAAATAAGTTCTGTCAGTCAAAATGCCAAACATTATGCTCCTATCCTGAATAAAATTATTCAAACAGACAAAAGATAACAAAAAAAAAACGTTTGCTATTTAAACTTAGAATGCAGTGAAGCCTCAAAATGTAACATCTAAGAAAACAATTGAAATAGATTAAGTTTCATTCTAGTTAGTTGCAACAAGAAAGAGACAATACAGCACATGGGCTATTAAAAATGGCCAAAACATCAAAGGTTCCAATGCAGTGAAACTATTCAATTTTCCCTTTTTATCACCAATACTTTAAAACTGTACAGAAACAAAGTTAAACCTATAAATGCTACAATTTTCAACAAAATATGTTCTGTCAGTCACAATACACAAATTCAAAACAGTCAACAAAACACATATGTATATTTGTTTCAGCAACGAATCCTATGCTATAAAGTCTCTTGCTCTTAGATTATGTATCAATATGGTAGTTATTACTCACAAACATTTGTTGTAGAAGTCTAAAATTCATGGTCGCCAAATGTGGTGTATTACCAAACTCTATAAATTATTATGTATGCATACATATATAAACTCTGCTCCGTCTACTTTAACAAATATTTATTCAGAGACAAAACAACAACAACATACAAATAATGACACACAATCTAACTAACTATACCAACAACAACAACAACAACAGCAACAACAACCTAACTAACAATAACAACTATATCTTATAAAATCACCAGATCCCACTCACAGTTCACATCACTATGATAAAAATTAGCCCATGTCTGCTTGAGGGTCTGCTCAGTAGCACAGCCAAGAAGGAACAGGGAGGAATGGGGATAGGGGGGAGTGGTTATCTCTTTCCTGACTTGTAAAGGTATTGAATTACCCAACTACCATATCAAAGGTAAAGCTTATCCCACTGTAAGAATGGCATACATGAGCTTGGTCACATGACCCCTGGTCACCATATTAGTTTGATGACAGAATGTCACCACACATATCTGTTAGCATTTTTGGTGCCTAACAGTAAGTACTTTTAGGTCAGGCAGCTTTTGCCAGATGTGACCTTTGATTTAGGTCGATTTCGGATAAATTCTGTCGAAAATTCGGTCAAAATTCGTTTGAATTCAGGCAAAATTCCAGTGAATTCGCCAATTTTGTTCCAGCATTTTTTTTCTCATTTAAATGTTTTTCCCCCTCCTATTGAGTCTTGAGGCAATCTGATGTTATTTTTCCTGCAAGCTTTACATTGCTCTGGTCTCTGCAGTTCTTTTTGCCTTTCCTTTCTGTGCAATAAGGTAAGTTCTACTTTATTGTGGGAATCATTATAATTATTATTATTTTTTTAACTTGCATTAGATGAATTGCAAAGTTTTTTATTTTATCTTGATATTAGTCCCTAATGGGCAGTCTCTTTCCAGCCGCTCGGGTATTGTGTCTTCATGGCCTCACCAACCAAGAAAAGAAATAGTTCACAATCTAGAGGTACATGGTATGTCAAATCATTTTCCATTTTTAAAATATATTGCCAAAATTTGAAATCAAAAGAGTGTCTTCTGTCATTTTGTTATTATATTAGTTCCCTTAGGTCTCCAAGGAGATCCCCGGTTTCACCTGCGAACAGGAGACCAAAGCTTAAAGGACCACTCTAGGCACCCAGACCACTTCAGCTTAATGAAGTGGTCTGGGTGCCAGGTCCATCTAGGGTTAACCCATTTTTTCATAAACATAGCAGTTTCAGAGAAACTGCTATGTTTGTGAATGGGTTAAGCCTTCCCCTATTTCCTCTAGTGGCTGTCTCACTGACAGCCGCTAGAGGCGCTTGCGTGATTCTCACTGTGAAAATCACAGTGAGAGCACACAAGCGTCCATAGGAAAGCATTATGAATGCTTTCCTATGTGACCGGCTGAATGCGCGCGCAGCTCTTGCTGTGCGTGCGCATTCAGCCGACGGGGAGGAGAAGAGGAGGATCGGAGGAGGAGATCTCCCCGCCCAGCGCTGGAAAAAGGTAAGTTTTTCCCCCTTTCCCCTTTTCAGAGCCGGGCGGGAGGGGGACCCTGAGGGTGGGGGCACCCTCAGGGCACTCTAGTGCCAGGAAAACGAGTATGTTTTCCTGGCACTAGAGTGGTCCTTTAATAAGTGCAATGCATGTGACAATGTGGCGGCAGAAGGGCTTTGCATAGCCTGCATGAAACTGGTTGCTGAACCACCAGTAGCTCATCCTGCAACTGCCAATTCAGCTGATGTGATTTCCATCATCAAACCAGCTGTGGCAGAAGGTGTTAAGGAAGCCACTCAGTCTACCAGGCATTCTAAGCCTATGAGGAAATAGATTTCTGACAGTGAGACCTCTATGGAGGACTCCTATGAGAAGAATAATTTTCCTACTGAATGTCCAGAGTCATCTGATGATGAGGAGTTCCCATATTCAGGGGGGTTTGATGATAGGAAAACTGAACTCTCATTGAGGCAGTGAGGAAGACTCGAAGTTTGGAGGACTCTTCTTTTCAAGTACCCACATGCAGCAAGCACTGTCTAGTCTCAAGAGAAATTACCCTTATTCATGATGAATGGGGTAAGTCTGAGAAATGGGTTAGTTTTCAGGGTAAGTGGTCCATGCTATACCTATTCAAGAAAGCTGACTCTGCCTCTTGGATCTCGGCTCCCAAGGTGGATGCGGCAGTAGTCAGACTGGCCAAGAAGAGCCTTGCCTCTGGACGACTCTGGCTCTTTGAGAGAACCTATGGAGAAAAGGATTGATACTAATCTTTCCAAGGCCTACGTTGCAGCGGGAGCTAGTCTGCACCCAGCAGCTGCCTTAACTTTAATTTCCAGGTCCCTTAAACAATGGGCAGAGGATCTGGAAGCTGACATCAAGGATGGGGTGAGTAGATCATCAGAGCTATGGAAGACATTAGTCTTGCAGCAGATTTTTGCTCCGATGCCTCTATGGATCTTGTACGCTCCATAGCTAGGTCCATGGCCCTGAATGTTGCTGGCTGTAAAGCACTCTGGCTTAAAGCCTGGGATGCAGACACCACATCCAAGAATAGTCTCTGCTCACTACTGTGAAATAATTTACTTTGATTCCAAGGTTCAAGCTTATAGGTGTCTTATTAGATAGCCTTTATTAAAATTGGCTAACTTGGACTCAGGAAATGCTTAATGCTTAAAACGACATTTAAGACCACATATGTCTAGTTCTGGGAGCAGATTGCCCCACCTGAGCTGTCTCTCCTACATCAGTCTGTTCTTTCTATTTCTCTGTGTCACATCCTGCTCTGTTCTGTGGAGATGTCTGGCCTTGGCTTCTGGTATCCAGTACTCTTTTTACTATTCTTGTTTAGTTTTTCTTGGTTTTTTGGTTTTCTATTCCATGTCTGGTTTTCTTTATGCTGGGTTTCTGGGTTCATTCTTATAATACATCCCTGGATTTCCCAGTCTCTTGGATTCATTTAAATGTTTGTTTTATTTGCCACACCCGTTTGTTTTCATCATTCCTTTTTGTTTCAGTGTCCTGCAGGCAGCTGCTGAAGGCTTCTGCCCTTTCTTGCAGGTAAGTGCTATATATGTCTTCTCTAGTTGTTTTAGCATACATTACTTATGCTTATGTCCCAGGTAACATTACAGGAGGTCCCTGTGCAATCACACACCTAACCATGACCATGTTTTCCAAATCTGACCTGATCCCTGAAACCACCCAGCTACACAAACCGCAGAGAGACAGGAGTGATGTTAAAAACACCCTTACTTCAGATTGTAACCCTGAAATCACTCTAATCTAAATCCGAATACTTTGCCCTTGCGTACTCTATGTTAGGAGTCCCAGGCTTAGCACTGTATAATACCGGAGTAGCCTGTTCCCTTGCAAAGGGTTTAAATGCCACTTCCCAGGCCAAAGAAGAGCTACTTATAGAGGCAAATAAGAAGGCAATCATTGAGAATAGAGCAGCAATTGGCTACTTACTAATGAAACATGACTTAGTCTGTGAAGCTATTGAAGTTATGTGCTTTTTTAAACTATCTGACCATGGCACTATGATCCATAAACATATAAAAGACTTACATGACTTAGTACAGGATATCAAAAATGATCCTGGGTCTTTGGGGATTGGGAATGGACATTTGGACTAGGAACATGGTTGACTTTACTACCGTATTTATCAGCGTATAACACGCACTTTTTCTCCCTGAAAATAGGGGGCAAATAATGTGTGCATGTTATACGCCGATATACCGTATTTTTCGCTCCATAAGACGCACTTTTTTCCCCTCAAAAGTGAGGGGAAATGTCTGTGCGTCTTATGGAGCGAATGTGAAGGTTTACTTACCTGTCTTGAAGCGTGGGCCGGTGTTCAGCGCGCACTGTGGTACTGGAACTTCAATTTCAGGTTCCGGTTTCCGGCGGGACTGAAAGGAAGTGCGCACTCAGTGTGCACACTTCCTTTCAGTCCCGCCGGAAACCAGAACCTGAAATTGAAGTTCCTGTACCGCGGTGCGCGCTGTGAAGCCGGCCCACGCTTCAAGACAGGTAAGTAATTATGGGACAAGGGGAGGGAAAGAGCACTATGGGACAAGGGGAGGGGGGCACACTATGGGAGGGGGGGAGAACACTATGGGATGAGGGGGGGGAACACTATGGGAGGGGGTGGAGAATACTATGGCAGGGGGCAGAATACTATGGAAAGGGGGGGGAACACTATGGGATGAGGGGGGGGAACACCATGGGAGGGGGGAAGAATACTATGGGAGGGGGGGAAATTTCCTGAAATTTACTTCTTAAAATGAGGTGCGTGTTATACGCCGTTGCGTGTTATACGCCGATAAATACGGTAATTAAGAAAATGTTGTACTTTTTGCTATTAGCTGTATTTGTTATTATGCCCATTTTTCTAACCTTTAGATCCTTCTCATGTCTACTAACCTCTCTATGTAAAAACAAATCTTCTGTTGGTCGTACCTTAACTTACACTCCAGCTCCGACTACGGAAGGTTTTTACGATGTTACCTCACCTAATAAATGAAGGAACTCTCCTCAGCTGATTCTGGTGGTCTCTCAGTCCAAGGGAACCGTGGTGAATAAATAAATTAAAGTCCCACAGGCTTTGGCTAGCAGGCCTGGAAATACCTTGGACATTTGGGTGACCCTTGGATCAAAAGAGGGGATTGTGATAGAATTTACTTTCAAGAATTTAGGTTCAAGCGTATAGGTGTCATATTAGATATCCTATATTAAAATTGGCTATTGGATCTTGTACGCTCTATAGCTAGGTCCATGGCTCTGAATGTTGCTGGCTGTAGAGCACTCTGACTTAAGGCCTGGGATGCAGACACCACATCCAAGAATAGTCTCTGCTCACTACTGTGAAAGAATTTACTTTGATTCCAAGGTTCAAGCTTATAGGTGTATTATCAGATAGCCTTTTAATAAAATTGGCTAACTTGGACTCAGGAAATGCTTAATGCTTAAAACGACACTTAAGACCATATAAGTCTAGTTCTGGAAGCAGATAGCCCCACCTGAGCTGTCTTTACTACATCAGTCTGTTCTCTCTTTCTCTGGAACTTATCTGTTATATGTACATTACGTTCATCCTTATGTCTTATTTGTACTCCTTTCACCCTTTCACTCCCTTCCTACTACTGTCCTATTAGTATTTGCACGTAAGCACTTACTTTTTAATGTATAAAAACACAACTGACAAAATAAAGGTCAGAGGCTTATTTTGAATATCAACAGGTGTCTGGTGTCTGAATTCACGCTCCTCCAAGTGCACTTGAAAAAATAATTTGGGCTCCCCTGAATATACCAAAGATCACTTTGGATCTATATCAAAGTTAGAAAAAGTGTTTTTGTTATTTTTATTTTTTCATCATATTTTATAATTTTTTTATAGTAAGTTATATTATATGATGCAAATAAGGGTATTTTTAGAAAGACCATTTAATGGTGAGAAAAGCAGTATATATTATGTGTGAGTACAGTAAATGAGTAAGAGGAAAATTACAGCTAAACACAAACACCGCAGACATATAAAACTAGCCCTGGTCTTAAACAGTAAGAAAACTGAAAAACGGTCTGGTCACTAAGGGGTGAAATGAACATAGTTATTATAATGTTTGAAATGTATGAGTGTTTCTGACATCTCTGGAAGAATGTGCGTTAAAGAAATCTCTGCAATTACTTATATCTAAAGCTATGTATGAAATACACACTTGAAAAAGAACAAATTCTCAACTATAATGTCATAACTATTTACAGTTCTTCCTGCTGGGTGCTTGAGATCTAATTAAAGCTAATGATTTTTGCATGCTAAATGTCGGTTTAAAGAATGCAAGGGTCATTTCAAGTAAAATTAATTGTAACCTATTCCAGTATAGGGCTTAATGTGCATATTAGAATAAATCCCTAGTGAGAATTACAGTGTAAAAATTATAAACCTGCTGGCACAGAACAATATTGAACAAAAATAGATACGTATGTGTTGCCTATACGTGTATATAGCATTTACTGTGAAACATGTTATATTTCTAATTATTGATGCTTCTAATAAAAACATAAGATAATTTCTTAAACCTTTTCAAACACATGGTCAGTAATATACAGTATTGTCCAGGAATTTGCCATTTTGCATCCATTTTTTTAAAATGTCATGTCATGATTGTGATTCATCACTATGCGAAGGTTGCATTCAAAGAATCTCATAGAAATTTGCATTTCTTGAACATAATCAATATTTTATTATTTAAAATAAAATCTTGAACATAGCATAGCCTCACTGTGTATTATTGTTCAATGAACACCTATAAAGAACATTTGCTGGATTAAAGGGACACTCCAGACTTGAGATTTCTGAAGTTCTTTGTGTGAGGAGTATGTCCTTTTTTTGTTTTTGTTTTTTTACAAAATTAAGAATTCAATATAAATTGCACTTTTATACATTAACCTGGTTACACCCCCTGCCATATGTTGATCAGACAGATTACTTCCTGGTTTGCTTAGCTAGCTCAATTGCCCAGAGCACCTGCAGAGCAAAGACTTCTCATTGAGTTGCATTCGAAAGTCTGATTGGACAGCCACAGAAATTCTGGGCAGAGTTAGAAGGGGAGGGCTTGCAAAGGCTTCGATCAATAGATCTGCAGCTTTTGCAAGATACTTTTAGATATACCTGCAATGAAAAACGCATAATTAAATGCATACATATTTTTATTGAGGGTATATCTACTAAACGATGATTTTTTACTTTTGTTTGGCTCTGGGTAGTAGAGTGTCCCATTAATTATATGGCTGAAGCCATCTTTAATTCATGTCTGGTTGGAAGCACAATGTATCTCATCAGAAACTGCACAGGTAATCAGACGTTTGGGCACATTCACAAATGTCTTATAACCCATACATGTATTGAGCATATAAAAAATGCAAAATGCACTCTGGGACAATTTATGACCTTTAAATTGCACATGGTTTAAGACAGGCTTCCCCAAACCCCAGCCCTCCAGATGTTGCTGAACTACAACTCCATTATTCTATGAATGAAATAGATGGGCTGAGAATCATGGGAGTTGTAGTTCAGCAACATCTGGAGGGCCGGAGTTTGGGGAAGCCTGGTTTAAGATGATCAATTGTGCTTCTTCACATGGTTAGATTTGGTAGCACGCTTCGATTACAGTAAGTCACAGAAGCGCTATACATGTATGGATTTACATGTATTCATTACAAAACAATACAACAATGTTACATTACATGGAGTCTTTAATTTTCAGTAACAAAATAATAAACTAATAAAATAAAAACCAATGTCATTTATGTCATTTTTGTTATTTTTCCTTTAATAGTAATGAAGCCGTCATCACAAATGTTATTTGATGTCATTTCACCCTCTCTGCAAATAAGGAACTTGTAGAGTTAACCCCCTCACACCCCCACCTAGGACTTACACCTACCCCACGACCCTGAACTTGGATTATGGATTAACTGGAGGAATGTATGCCTTTGTTTATCATTGAGACCTAACAAAGAAATTTCTAATTTTTGGCAAAAATATCCAGTCTGGAAACCTTATCCAACGTAGGCAACCTTCGGCATTCCAAATGTTCTTTCAGCCATGATGATGGCAAAGCATCAGGGGAATTGTAGTCCACAAAATCACTATTCTCTTTCCCTTTCCTAGTTCCTCTATTTTAGGCAGGAATTTGTAATTCTGTTTTCGGTTCTCCACAATTTCCAGCCTAGTGAATAAACCCCAATGTTATTGACTGCATCTATGTCTTTTGTAAGGAGACTGTCAAATCATACAATAGAACCAGGATACAAAAGCAAGAAGCCTGTACTTATCATCGTTATTCTTTATAAAGCTTCAGCATATTCCGCAGCACAAATTATATTTTATGTATTCATGTAATATCGTAAGACAGGAAATAAAGTAAAAAAAAAAAAAACAACAAAAAAAAGCTCAGAACCTGCATCCTTAAGAGAAGAAATGAAAAGCAGATATCGTGAGCGTGAGAGCTCTAGATTCATAGCATCTCCTGTATGTTGCTAAATAAGACTTTTGTAATTCTGTTCCCTGTTGGCTCTTTCATGTCAGGGTCAATTCCAGGGCACGCTGCTACCTGCTGGGAGACAATGGCAGATAAACAAGGCACACACTCCCAGGGACACTGCGGCTGTGGGTGAATCTCGGGGCAGAAGTGCAGGAGTGGGTGAGACAGTGTATATAGCGCTAGTGATGGGCTGCAAGATGAAGATATTTAAGGCAGCCATCCAAGCAAACAAGGCTTTGCCAAGACAGGACACTATGGTACTATAAAATACTTTTCAATGGTAGAATGACTCTGTCCAATGTTAACTATGTGACAATGGGAATCAATTTACTTATAAATAAAAATAAAATAAATACAGGGATTGACTTGACTAATGTGAGTTTCAATCATAATCCTTTATGCAAAAATAAGAGAATATACAAGGTGCGGTGTATGTATATGAAATACGGTTTTAATGATGATGATTTCAGGTCCATCTAGAACCCACCAACCTCCCTTGGGACTATGCCTACATTTAGCTGCTGGTACCTTCCCTATGGGACAATATACAATGGGCCTGAAACTTCATTGCTGAATTAATCAAACTGAGCTTACTTTCAGGAAGCAAACCACAAAATATTTTATTTTTTTTCTGGGGTTTGTAACCGTTGCTGAGTACCTTTCTTTAATGCTACAATATTTAAGTTCTATAGGCAACATCTAATTCCCCTTGACATAGAAATGAAGCTTGGTCTTTTAAATCCACATAGATTATAATAGAAGACATGCATTGTAGATCATATGCGTTTGGACACTAATAACATAGGTGCCAGGAATTCTGAAGCCAAATAGTTACATAGTTACATAGCTGAAAAGCGACTTGCGTTCATCAAATTCAGCCTTCCTCAAATATGTTTTTGCTGTTGATCCAAAAGAAGGCAAAAAAAAAACAGTCTTCCAATTTTGCAACAAACTAGGAAAAAAATCCTTCTTGACCCCAAAATGGCAGTCAGATATCTCCTTGGCTATTACCCCACTAATTAGAAATGATATCCCTGTATGATATGTTTTTGCAAGTATTTATCCAATTGCAATTTAAACATCTGTATAGACTCTGACAAAACCACCTCTTCTGGCAATGAATTCCATATCCTTATTGCTCTTACTGTAAAAAACCTTTTCTTTGCCTTAGATGAAATCTCCTTTCTTCAAGCCTAAATGTGTGACCTCGTGTCCTATGTATAGCGCTGTTTATGAATAGATTTCCAGATAATGGTTTGTACTGGCCCCGAATATATTTGTATAATGTTATCATATCCCCTCTAAGGCGCCGTTTTTTCAAACTGAAGAGATTTACATTTTTTAACCTTTCTTCATAACTAAAATGCTCCATTCCTTTTATCAATTTTGTAGCTCGTCTCTGCACTTTTTCTAGTGCCATGATATCCTTCTTTAGAACAGGTGCCCAAAATTGCACAGCATATTCAAGGTGTGGTCTTACCAGTGATTTATAAAGAGGCAAAATTATATTTTCATCTCGAGAATTTATGCCCCTATTTATACATGACAAAACCTAACTGGCCTTAGCAACGGCAGATTGACATTGAATATTGCTACCTAATTTGTGGTCTATAACAATTCCCAAATCCTTCTCGTGTGTGGTTATCCCTAGTTCACTACCATTTAGGGTGTAAATTGCTTGTGCATTCTTAACCCCGAAGTGCATAACTTTGCATTTTTCTACGTTAAATTTCATCTGCCATTTTAGTGCCCAGTTCCCCAATCTATCCAAATCCCTCTGCAGCAAGGCAATATCCTGCTCACATTTTATTACTTTACAAAGTTTTGTGTCATCTGCAAACACTGATACATGGCTTTAAATACCCATTTCAAGATCATTTATAAATATGTTAAATAGAAGCGGTCCCAAAACAGAACCCTGAGGGACACCACTTACCACTTTTGGCCAGCTTGAAAATTTACCATTTATGACAACTCGCTGTACTCTATCCTTAAGCCAATGTTCTACCCAAGAACAAGAATATTCATCTAGACCAATTTATTTTAGTTTGAAGACTAACCTATTGTGAGGAACCGTATCAAATGCCTTGGCAAAATCCAAGTAGATCACATCCACTGCAACACCCTGATCTATATTTCTACTTACTTCTTTGTAGAATGCAATTAGGTTAGTTTGACATGACCTATGTTTCATAAAACCATGCTGATTATTGCTAATAACACAGTTCTTCCCAATGAATTCCTGAATATTATCCCTTAATAGCCGTTCAAATAATTTCCCAGTCACAGAATTTAAGCTCACAGGTCTATAATTTCCAGGCAAGGATTTTGAACCCTTTTTAAATATAGGAACAACATCTGCCTTCCTCCAATCCTCCGGTACAATACCTGAAACAAAAGAATCTTGAAAAATTAAATACAGAGGTTCACTTATTTCCCCTCTTAGCTCCTTAAGTACTCGTGGGTGGATACCGTCAGGCCCCGGAGCTTTATTTACATTATTTTTCTTTAATGGCTGTAGCACCTTGGTGCCACCTTTAATCAATTCATTTTTAAACTTGTTTATTATTTTTCTATGTGGTTTGCACCATGTCCGAGATACATTTTTTATGTGATTTATATAGATTGCTCCACTGGGGTACTGGTTTTGTAGGGATTTACTTTCTGTTCAGGAGTATCAAATGTAACAAAGATACCTGGAATTTTTGGAGCTCTTGCCACAAACTTAGTATTTTTTTTTTTTGAGAGTCTTACGGACAACAGCAAAAACAGCAATATATTCTTAAATGTTTAATACCTGGCCCAGTGAAATATACAAATGTGTAAATATGTGAAAATATGTGAAATATACAAATGTGAATTTGGCCTGATTGTACTAGTTAAAGACTTGATATAATGATGTAAGGAATTATGTGTGTGTGTCTGTGTATGTGTGTATGTATGTATATATATATATATATATATATATATATATATATATATATATATATTTCCTGGCTAATCATGGCTGCATATACACATGGGTTAGCTCCTCCCCTTACAGCCAATAGGACAGGAGTAAACAAATTCTTATATAAAAGGAGGATCCAGAGAAGAGACCCTCAGTCTTTTTCCTGTCCTTACAGCCTTTAGGAAGGGAGCTTTTTAGTTCCCTCTATTATTTTCTTTCTCTTCAGGTATTTTAACTTTTTCTGCTACTTTTTACAGTGTGTTATTAAGTACTTGCAAGGGGAAATGGATTCCCACTATCTCCTTCCTATTCCTCCTTCTTTTACCCGGGTTCTATGATTACCTGTTCACTCCTGGGCTGTCTAAGACCCTCAGGAGTCATCCTGTTCACAGCTGGGGTCCTGGCTTGCCGTCCTCGGTGGCCATCTTTACTGTGGGCAAAACTTGAAAATCACAGGTAATGGCAGAAAGACGCCAGAATCAGGTTAGTAATTAAGCAGACACTATTTAAAAGTTGCTGGTACTCGAAGGAGGTTGTTGTGGATTCAGTTATTGTACAACTTGCATTGGATTACCTAAAAGAAAGTCTAAGACTCTGGGATTCCCTATTATTTGCCACAGGTTTGTGTATTGCTGACAATAATTTATCACTTTATTTGTGACAGTTTGCCTTGTAGATTCTAAAAAATATATTTTAAATTCTTTATTGTAGTTAGCCAATTATGAGCTCTACTAGTAGGAACCCTTTACCCTGTTCTGGAGAATCCAGGTAAGTAGGACTCCATATATATTTTTTCATTTATAACGTCAAGTGGTTTTCCATTACTAAACAGTTCCTTATATTACTTCTAGTAATGGAGAACAGTCTATCTTATCTCCCCCACGAAAAAGGAGACAGAAGTCAGACCCCTGTGCAGGATGTGACGGAAAAGCATTGGAAGGCAAACAGCTGTGCTTAAACTGTTTGCAGAAAGTGACCACTCCAGCAGTCTTGACACCCACTAAGTCTCCAGATATCCTGACCTGGATCAGACAGGAGGTGGCTCAGGGCATCTCAGAGGCTATGGAGGCAAGTAAGCGGTCTGTGAAAAGACCAAGACAAAGACTGGTATCCTCAGCATCATCTGGCTCAGAATACCAGGATTCGCTGGAAGAATTTCAGGTTCTCGATCAGACCTACTCTAGTGAGAATGAAGAAGAGGTCTTGTTGGAATATCTAGACACCAAGACAGTGGAAAAGCTCATCCTGAAGGTAAGAAAGACGCTTGAATTACCAGAGGATCTTCCTAAACCTGAAGTTTCTGATAAGCATTTTGCGGATCTTAGGAAGCAAAAGCCTTCCTTCCCTCTTCACAAAGCCATTAAAGAGGTAGTTACCGCAGAATGGGAGAAACCTGATAAAAAAGGTTCCATTTCAAGGCAGGCTATGCAGGCTTTATCCTTTGGAAGAAAAGACTTCAAAGAAATGGACGACACCTCCAAAAGTTGATGCTACCATATCTAGGGTAGCTAGGAGAACTAGTCTACCACTGGATAGTTCAGCCTCCTTGCGGGAGCCGATGGATAAGAAATTGGATTCTGATCTTTCCAAGATATATTCGGCAGGAGGTATTGGAGGCCATCCAGCTGTTTGTCTTACGGCGGTATCCAGAGCCATGAAAAGTTGGATGAAGGACCTAGATACAGATGTGGAAAGAGGAATTAAGAGAACAGTCCTCAGGGAGTCTATCCATGACCTTCGGATGGCCACAGAATTTGTCGCTCAAGCTGCTCTGGATATTACCAGGATCTTCTCCTGCACCATGGCCCTCTCCGTTGCAGCTAGGAGAGCTTTATGGTTGCGTTATTGGGGTGCGGATTCCTTTTCTAAGTCCAATTTATATTCCATACCTTTTGAAGGCGAGCTTCTATTTGGGAAGACCCTGGAGGAATCCATTAAAAAAGCAGCTGAAGGGCGTAAGGTCTTTTTACCCCAAGAAAAAAGAACCAGGAAACCAGGCTCCTCTTGGTCCGATAAGCGACCCCCGAGGGATCAATATTTTCGGGATGCTCGTAGTTACCGACCAGGTAGAGAGGTCAACAGGAGTAGTATTTGGCGTGGGGGCCAATCATATGCTGCCCGTTCTTCCCGAGGTAGAAACCCTTCCTTTCGGGGAGGCAGGAACTTCTGACTATCCATCAGAGATCGGTGCTCGTCTTTCCAATTTCTGGAAGGTTTGGGCACAGGACATACAAGATGCATGGGTCAAAGCTATAATTTAAAGAGGTTACAGATTGGAATTCCTCAGAAGACCCAGGGGCGACTTCTTCATTCCCATAGCTCTGCCCAAGGACGAAGGCAGAAGCAGAGCCCTGAGAGATTATATTCAAAACCTCAGGTCCCAAAGGGTCATCGTTCCAGTGCCAGAAGAGGAACAATTTCAGGGTCACTATTCACCTCTGTTCTTAGTCCAGAAAGACAAGGACAAGTGGAGACCTATTCTGGACCTACGAAGGATCAACAGGAGACTTCTAATCAGATCTTTCAAGATGGAGTCCATAAGATTCCCCAGCCATCCGGAAGGCAGATTGTCTCATTACTATCGACCTACGGGACGCCTATTATCACATCCCGATAGCCAAGGAACATCATCGTTTTCTCCGATTTGCTATAGGAGAAGACCACTTCCAATTCAGAGCACTTCCATTTGGCCTGAGCACCGCACCCAGAACTTTTCTAAAGTGTTAGTCGTACTCATAGAAAGATTGAGGATTCAGGGAGTTTCTCTGTTCCATTACCTGGACAACCTTCTGTTGGTAGCACCAAACGTCCAGATGGCGGTGTCAGGATCGGGACAGGGATCCAACACGCAGAGTACGAACAGGAGAGATGTACGTATACCGGACCTTAGAATGGCCGGACTAACGTAAGGAGAAAGCAGAGAATAGTCAGAGACAAGCCGGGGTCGAGGGAACGAGAGGACAGGTAAGCGAGAGACAAGCCGAGGTCAAAGGACACGAGAGGTAAACAGGAACGATAGTACAAGCCGAGTCAAAACCAGATAGAACGATAAACATAAGAGCACTGAGGGACCAGACAAGCTAGAACCACGACAGGGCAATGAACCATTAGCCACATCCCTCTTTTATACCCTGGTTCTCTAAATCATGGCTCCGCCCTTGCCGAGCCCTGATTCGTTGTTCCGAACCAGATTGACAGGTCGGGATGTGATTGCCGTCATGACGTCGGCTCCTGAGCGTCGTGTCATAAAAGGAAGTGGGGTTCTCGCGGCCGGCGTGGGAATGACTATAAGAGCTGTGAGGATTAGATGAATCAGCCCCGCTGAGAGAACGGACGTCGGGAAGTCTAACCTCCTCCGAGGTAGAGACTTCAGGTACCCTGACAGTACCCCCCCCTTCAGAAACGCCCACCGGGCGGAAGGAACCGGGGCGAGACGGAAAGCGAGCATGAAAAGCCCTGAGAAGGCGAGGAGCATGCACATCCTCCTGGGCCACCCAAGACCTCTCTTCAGGACCATATCCTTTCCAGTCCACAAGATATTGCACCTTCCCCCGAGAAATCCGAGAATTGAGGATGGAATTGATCTCATACTCCTCCTGACCCTCAACCTGGACAGGACGAGGGGACGGCACAGTGGAGGAAAATCTGTTACATACCAAAGGCTTCAATAAAGAAACATGAAAGGAGTTCGGGATGCGTAAAGCAGGCGGAAGAGCCAGACGATATGCAACAGGATTTATCCGAGACAGAACCCTGTAAGGGCCTATGAAACGAGGAGCAAATTTCATGGAAGGAACTTTCAAGCGGATGTTTCTGGTACTCAACCATACCCTATCGCCCGGAGAGAATACAGGAGCCACCCTTCTGCGTTTGTCAGCGTGTTGTTTGGACAACATGGAATTATGAACAAGGATTTGTCGAGTCTGATCCCACAACTTTCTCAGATTGGCAACATGAATATCAACCGACGGTATCCCCTGGGAGGGGGAGGCCGACGGAAGAACGGAAGGATGGAAGCCATAATTCATGAAAAAGGGGCTAGAACGAGTAGAATCGCAAACACTGTTGTTGTGCGCAAACTCCGCCCAAGGAATCAAACCGACCCAATCGTCCTGGTGTTCAGAAACAAAACAACGCAAGAACTGTTCCACCTTTTGGTTGGTGCGCTCGGCAGCCCCATTGGACTGGGGATGATAGGCAGAGGAAAAATTTAATTTGATACCAAGCTGGGAACAGAAGGATCTCCAAAACCGGGAAACAAATTGGGAACCTCTATCAGAAACGATTTCAGAAGGAATCCCATGTAAACGAAAAATCTCCCTCGCGAAAATTTCAGCCAATTTGGGAGAAGAGGGCAATTTGAGCAGAGGTACAAAATGGGCCATTTTGGTAAACCTGTCAATTACTGTGAGGATAACCGTATGTCTTTTAGAAACCGGTAAATCAACAATGAAGTCCATAGCCAGACAGGACCATGGTTTCACAGGAATTTCTAGGGGTTGCAAAAGTCCACATGGAAGCGTATGAGGTTGTTTGGTCCTCATACAGACATCACATGCCCCGACGAATTCCTTAAGATCCTTACGTAATGAAGGCCACCAGAAATCTTTAGAAATCAGAGAACATGACTTGCGTATGCCAGGATGTCCGGCAAATTTACTGTTATGAAAACACTGCATAAGTTCCAGTTGGAGTTTAGGAGGCACGAAGTAACGGTCCCCCGGAATAGGTCCGGGTGCCAGATGTTGTAACTTCTTGATCTCCTCCAGCAACGGAGAGTGAATCTTAATGCTAGTGCTGGCAATAATATTACGCTTAGGAACTATAGAAGAAAAAAACATTTCAGGCATAGTAGAAGGTTCATGTTGGCGGGACAATGCATCGGCCTTAGAATTCTTAGAACCAGGTCTATAAGTGAGAACATAGTTGAAATGAGTAAGGAACAAAGACCAACGAGCCTGCCTGGCAGATAATCGCTTGGCTTCCCCTATATATGACAAATTCTTGTGATCCGTCAAAATAGTAACCGGGTGTAAAGTCCCTTCCAACAAGTGTCTCCACTCCTTTAAAGCCAAAATTACCGCTAACAGTTCCCTGTCACCAATATCATACCTGCTCTCAGGCCCAGACAATTTCCTAGAAAAAAAACCACATGGATGCAGTGGTTTATTCAAACTTAACCTTTGGGACAGAATAGCGCCTACACCTGTCTCTGAGGCGTCTACCTCGAGTAAGAAAGGCAAAGATGTGTCTGGATGAACTAATATCGGTGCTGAGGCAAACTGTTCCTTGAGAGTACTGAAAGCAACAAGCGCTTCTGGAGACCATGTCTTAGTATCAGCACCCTGTTTAGTCATGTTAGTAATAGGGGAGATAATAGACGAGTATCCCTTAATGAAGCGCCTATAGTAATTCGAGAAACCGATGAATCTCTGAATGGCTTTGAGTCCCTTGGGCAATGGCCAATCCAAGATAGATTGGAGTTTAACAGGGTCCATCTTAAAGCCCTCTCCAGAAATAACGTAACCAAGAAAATTTACCTGAGATTGGTCAAAGCTACACTTCTCCAATTTGCAGTACAACCCATGCTGTAGAAGTTTATGTAATACCCTTCTGACTTGTTTGTGATGAGTTTCAGGCTCTTTAGAATGTATTAGTATATCATCCAAATAAACTATAACACATTCCTGTTGAAATTCCCTAAGAACCTCATTAATCAAGTCCTGGAATACAGCAGGAGCATTGCAAAGCCCAAAGGGCATTACCGTGTATTCATAGTGGCCATACCGGGTATTGAAAGCCGTTTTCCATTCATCACCCTGCTGAATTCTCACCAAGTTATAAGCTCCCCTCAGGTCTAACTTGGTAAAAATCTTAGAACCTTTCAGGCGATCAAATAGCTCAGTAATCAGGGGAATCGGAGAAGCATTTCTGATTGTTATCTTGTTCAAGCCCCGATAATCGATGCAAGGCCGTAGTGTGCCGTCTTTTTTATCTACGAAAAAGAAACCGGCTCCGGCTGGAGAAGAGGACCTCCTAATAAAGCCTTTGTCTAGATTCTCCTGAATGTACTCCTCTAAGACTAAGTTCTCCTTAGCGGATAGAGGATATACATTACCCCTCGGGGGCATAGTACCAGGCAGGAGATTAATCTTACAATCAAAGGACCTGTGTGGAGGTAAAGTATCAGCCTTCCTCTTATCAAAGACTGCCTTTAAATCCTGATACTGGGAAGGTATCTGTAAATCTGTGGGCTTGTTAGAGTTGCTAGGTGTGTCCACTAGGCACAACGGTGAGACTTTCTGTACACAACCTTTCTGGCAACCCTGACCCCAAGAGACTATCTCACCTTGTTCCCAATCAATAGTAGGGTTATGCTTTTTAAGCCAGGGATACCCCAAAACTATAGGAACTGAAGGGGATGAGATAAGCATGAAAGAAATCTCCTCCTCGTGTAAAATACCAATGGTTAGTTTAACTGGTAAAGTTTCACGAGAAATAACTGGATTTAACAATGGTCTACCATCTATGGCCTCAACGGCCAGGGGAGTCTCCTTTAACTGAGATGGGATAGTATGTTTCTTGACAAAAGTTTGATCAATAAAGCTTTCAGCTGCTCCGGAATCTATTAATGCCATAGCTTTAAGTGCTCCCTTTTCCCAAGTTAAAGAAACCTGTACTAGTAGCCTATGATCCCTGTAATCATATGTAGAGGACAAAATAGAAACACCCAAGGCCTGTCCTCTGGAGAAACTTAGGTGCGAGCGTTTCCCGGACGGTTAGGGCAATTAAGGCGTAGGTGACCTCCTACTCCACAATACATACACCGACCCTCCCTTTTCCTATTTTGTCTTTCATTCTCTGAAAGGTGAGTGTTACCAATCTGCATAGGTTCTGGGAGAGCTAGAATAGTAGATTCAGAATTCTGAAATGCGGGAGTTAGACTTAAGGAAGGTCTATAACCAAAATCACGAGTGTTCTGCCTCTGTCTCATGCGTTCATCTATACGAGAAATAAATTAAATTAATTCCTCTAAATTTTCAGGAAGATCCCTATTGGCAACCTCATCTAGGATCGCATCTGACAATCCGTTCAGAAATACGTCCATATAGGCTTGTTCATTCCACTTGACCTCTGCCGCCAAGGATCTGAACTCTAGCGCATAATCCACAAGGGTTAGCCTATGCTGTCTAAGACGTAATAGTGATCTAGCAGCACTGGCCTTTCTCCCTGGAGGATCAAAAGTCCTCCTAAACGTAGTAAGGAACGCATTATAGTTATAGACTACTGGATTATCATTTTCCCACAGAGGGTTAGCCCATCTAAGAGCTTTGTCAATGAGTAGCGATATTATGAATCCAACCTTCGCCCTGTCAGTAGGATAGGCGCGGGGTTGTAATTCAAAATGAATTCCTATCTGGTTTAGGAAACCACGACAAGTATCTGGAGCACCGCCATACCGTAAAGGGGAAGTAACACGGGAAGAAATTCCCCCTGTGGCTACCTCTAGGCCTGTGTTAGCAAGAGAGATAGATGGAGTACGAATTGCCTCTGCTTGATTACTCGGATGGGATAGTAATGCCTGCAGCGCCAGAGCCATTTGGTCCATTCTATGGTCCATGGCTTCAAACCTTGAGTCAGGTGAACCAAACTGAGCGTTAGTACCTGCAGGATCCATGGCCCTGTCGTAATGTCAGGATCGGGACAGGGATCCAACACGCAGAGTACGAACAGGAGAGATGTACGTATACCGGACCTTAGAATGGCCGGACTAACGTAAGGAGAAAGCAGAGAATAGTCAGAGACAAGCCGGGGTCGAGGGAACGAGGGGACAGGTAAGCGAGAGACAAGCCGAGGTCAAAGGACACGAGAGGTAAACAGGAACGATAGTACAAGCCGAGTCAAAACCAGATAGAACGATAAACATAAGAGCACTGAGGGACCAGACAAGCTAGAACCACGACAGGGCAATGAACCATTAGCCACATCCCTCTTTTATACCCTGGTTCTCTAAATCATGGCTCCGCCCTTGCCGAGCCCTGATTCGTTGTTCCGAACCAGATTGACAGGTCGGGATGTGATTGCCGTCATGACGTCGGCTCCTGAGCGTCGTGTCATAAAAGGAAGTGGGGTTCTCGCGGCCGGCGTGGGAATGACTATGAGAGCTGTGAGGATTAGATGAATCAGCCCCGCTGAGAGAACGGACGTCGGGAAGTCTAACCTCCTCCGAGGTAGAGACTTCAGGTACCCTGACAGGCGGTGCATCACAGGGAATTTGTACTATCGGAACTTCTTCGATTTGGCTGGCTAGTAAATCTACAAAAAAGCAGCTTCATGCCATCCCAGAAGATTACGTTTCTGGGGGCACGCTTCGAAGGTATTTTTGCCAGCATGGGACCTGCCTCTGGTCTTGAAGTCCATGACTAGGTCTCCCTTTGAACCACTTGACCAGGCTCCTTTGATGGTACTCACTCAAAAGGTACTCCTATTGGTAGCAGTTACTTCCGCACGAAGGATATGTGAACTCCAGGCATTATCCTGTGAAGCACCGTACACAAGAATTCTTCAGGACAGCTTGGTCCTCAGACCAGTCCCGGAATTTTTACCTAAAGTGATATCTAAGTTCCACTTGAACCAGGAGATTATTCTACCTTCCTTCTATCCAAATTCCTCTTCTCCTGAAGAAGAAGTTTGGCACACTCTGGATGTGGTTCGAGCATTATCTATCTACCTGGAGAAGACCAGCCCCTTCCGGAGATCACCCAGACTATTTGTTTTGCCTTTTGGCCACAGGCAGGGTGAAGCTGCCTCTACCTCTACATTGAGACAGTGGGTGGTATCGGCCATCTCATGTTCTTACAAATACTTATCACTACTGGTATCAGAGTTCACTCTACTCTGGCTATCGCAGCATCTTGGGCTTCTGTGGCGAATGCTTCTCCTGATGAGATTTGCAAAGCTGGCACTTGGTCTTCGGTGAACACTTTCATCCGCCATTATAAGCTGGATGTTAGAGCGGCAGTGGACTCTCATTTTGGTCATCAAGTCCTTAATTCAGTCCGCTCCTCTAGACACTAGTAATATGTATATTTATATTTATCGGCATTAATAAATTATTTTTTGCATTCATTGTGTCTCTTGTTTCCCTCCCTATGAGCTTGGGTAATCCCATGTGTATATGCTGCCATGATTAGCCAGGAAAGTGGAAAATGTATTCATACTTAACGTCATTTTCTTTTCCTGGCTATTATTCATGGCAGCATATACAACCCACCCTTATGGATCTAATTCTTCTGTAAGTGCTTGTTACTGAGTGAGGGTCTCTTCTCTGGATCCTCCTTTTATATAAGAATTTGTTTAACCCCTTAAGGACCAAACTTCTGGAATAAAAGGGAATCATGACATGTCACACATGTCATGTGTCCTTAAGGGGTTAATCCTGTCCTATTGGCTGTAAGGCTGTAAGGGGCTGTAAGGGGCTGTAAGGGGAGGAGCTAACCCATGTGTATATGCTGCCATGAATAATAGCCATGAAAAAAAAATTACGGTAAGTATGAATAAATTTTCCACTATATATATATATATATATACACACTTATATATAAATATATAATCAATGTATTGTGTGTATTGTGTGTGTGTGTGTGTGTGTATATAGTGTGTGTGTGTGTGTGTATATATATATATATATATATATATATATATATATATATATATATATATACACACACACACACACACACACTACATTGATTATATATTTATATATTAGTGTGTATACATACATATATATATATATATATATATATATATATATATATATATATAAAATCAAATCACAATTTAGTGGAACTAACACTTTTGGAGTAAAAAGAGAGACTTTGCCTAGGACTGCCATTCAATCACAATCTATTGTCTTGTATTAGAATATCCAATGCTCTTCCCTAAAACGTATTACAGAGGCCGTGGGTAGAGAATGTGGACTGGGGGTGTTTGTGTGTTTGGGAACCCCAAGCCATGATTTGATTAGAACCAGGTGACTGGATACCATTAGTCCTATATTATATTAGATTAGAGTAGAGTAGGCAAAAGAAGCTAAACACATTCTAGCTCTGGAGCTTCTATTAGGGTAAGGGACTTGGGGAACCCTTTATGATAAGATACATTACATATTCAGACCCTTATTTTGTTACGCTCCTCTTACCCCCCACCACTCGCACACAGACTAGAGGAACAGGGGGGATTAATTCCTGGTACTCCACTTGTTATTAAATTACTAAATCAGAGTTCAACATTTCCACGTACCTACTAGTCACTGATGAATGGAGATTCAGCCCTGAGAAGTGTGCCATGCTCTCCTTACTACATATATATTCAACCATATTGCTTAGTTTTTTCCAACACCCTTTCTATGTAACTTTTTTTTTTTTAATTCTTTATTTTAGTAGTGCAGATAGACACAATATTTCGACAAGCGCCACAACAGCGTATTTCAAGTTTCTTACATGGTATACAGTGGCATGAAAATTTTCACAATTTTTATATTTAACAGCTTACTAGACAGGCTTATGATTGATTTCGTTATGTTAAGATTATGTAGAGTATATGGTGTTACATTCCTGAGGGGTAATAACATTTATCCATATGCAAGGATTATAATTGTTTGAATTCTTGCTTTAGTGCAGAAACAAGTACGGTAAAAAGCAACGTTTAACAGGCTTATGGCATAGATAGTTACTGCACATATTGTTAAGTTAGGTGTTGAGTTAGCCTAATGCACTTGTCTGGAAAGAGTATGCAGAGGAGTGACTGAGGGTGCAGACAGGACATGTGCAATCGTAATTTTAGCAAAGCTATTCAATTAGGTTCATGCTGAGTTTGGCAATGTTGCATGCTATGTTATGTTACATTTATGCTAGGGTGTAAATCACTTAAAAATACGTGAGAGACATAAAGGCATTAGCAACAGACAATAAGCTCTAAAGGGTAGCTTTTAAAGTTTCCACCCCAAGGAGATCCCATGTCAGCCAGGTGAGGATCAGCATGTATATGCCAGGTCCTCCTTTTTCATATACAGTGACTCTTCCAGGATCAACGGTTAGGTGACTGCTTTAATACTTGCAGACTCTTTGAGTGCTCATGGAGGAGGGAGATGGACTCGTTGTGGGTAGTCCAGTCGGGTGCTTGCTTTGGGATGTCCCAGCAGTTTGCTAGGAGCAGCATGGCGGCTATGTGCGGTCAGTCCTTGTTGCGGCCCCCTTGTGGTGAGCTGTGCGGTGTGGCAGGTTAGGCCGGTGTGCGGTAGGGTTGTCGCACTCTGTTCTTGCTAGTCCCCGGCTTGCCAGGCGTTCGTGCTGCTTCTCTTTGGTCAGGTATGTGAGGTCTCGGCACTTACGCGCTGCTCCCGCTGAGATCAAGTCTGCAATCCGCTTGTGCGGCGTCTGGGTAGATGGGTGCATCCAGCGCTTGCCATGAGGTCCCCGCCATTTTGGAAGTGGCCGCCATGTACTGGGTCTGCTCCGAGCGCTGATGTTGTGGCACTCCGATGGGCTCTAGGGTGGGGACCGGGATCACCCCCGCCGGTCCAGAGGGGGGGGGGAACAGGGCCAGACCCGCCTAGCCTCGCGTTTTTGCCTTACCACCGGTGGGCAGGATAGCTGGGCGGCGGCCGTCCACCCCGCTCACCGCCCGAGCGGCCCCCATCTTGTGCGACAGGGATCGCCCCTCCGAGGGACTGAAACTTTGCAGCGAGCCTCTCCCCGGGACCAGGGTGGCTTCTCACGCCAGGTAACAGCTGCCGGTCTCCAGGTAAGCGTTTGGTTGGTATTTAGGGGCTTAAAAGTGGAGACTTTTGCAGGAGCCACACCAGTGTGCGACCATTCAGCCTGGCAGTCCGGCCCCGCCCCCCCCTTTCTATGTAACTTAAAGCTAAAGTGCAGAAATATATCAGTCAAGTTAATGTCACTGCGACTCACTATTAAATAATTTTGTGTTTGATGCAATCTTCTGTCATATATAGATTGTTCTTCTATCTATATATATTCTTCTATCTATAGATTGTTCTAGCAACATTATTTGCAAATGTTTAGCTGAAAAATGTATTTCCATTTAATATTCTTATAGTAACTGCAACTTCTATTGTGCACCTACAGTTTAAGAATAGTAAGCAGATGGTTGAGTTATTTGGGGGCATGGTATGGTGCTCCTTTGATCATTTCCAGCAGTCATGTCACAAGTGGGTTTTTAATGAGCAATGACATTTAAGCCTGGCTAGTAGCAAAATACTTCAAATTTGTAACCCTGTATTAGATTGCATAATTCTTGGATTCATTAAGTTTTATCACAGGAATGTATGAGAGGGCTGTTTATTGAGTTTGTTTGTTTATTATTATTTTACTTTACTAGCGCTTAAATAGAAGTATCACTATTTGCAGCTATAAAATATTTTCCACAACTTTCCAAATCTGTAATCCCAGAGTCATACAAAGCATGAAATAATGCTGTTAAAATCTATATGCTTGTAGGGCTGAGCTATGCTTGTAACGTCTTCTATAGATACAGCTATCATTTAGCAATTCAAACCCTACATTTATATATATGCCTAAAGACTAAATATTACAAGACAGCAAGGTTACTATTGTTGGATTTTAATGGTTAGTAGACTAAAGCGTTAAACTTATATTTCCAAAAATGTAAAATTAAAAATAAACAAATGTAATTTCTAAACAAAGGTATAAAACATAATACTATATAAGTTGATAATTAAAGCTATATATTCTACGTAGAGATATAATATGCTGTGATACGTCGCCATAGCATACAATAGCATTTTATTTTCCTTTAAGGGGTTAACCATTGCAAAACTATTAGTCACATCAAATAGCTCTATTGTTTTCTGAATAGAATAGATGTATTGCATGGAACTGTCCTCAGTGCTGAAGTCGTGTTCGCAGTCTCAGCCAAACCCTGCAGCCAAATACTCACTTGAGACCAAAAAGAACATCTTCCCTTCAGCAGCTAATAGGCAGGTACACAAGGATACAGTATATCTAGTATTGCATTTCTGGATAGATGTCTTGTGTTTAGCTGTAGCAATGTTAGACAAAGAAAGCAATCTCAGCTTAATGTGCCCCCATGACATTGTAAAACGAGAACAATCCTATCTTTTTACTTAAAATGGCAAGTTACATTTTGCCAAATAATATTCTGACTTATATAACTTTGTATTAAATGAACCACATCCATAAAACATGTTTATTTTGAAATATGTGCAATATATGAAGAATTTCTACAGAAATCTAGAAAATAATTTCCTTGTGAACCGTGTATAACAATATAGATTTTTTTAACATTTGACACAAAAACAGATAAAATGTGTTTAATCATTGTATTATTGTTTTCAATCAGTGCCAGAACTGTCATGCTATGAAATGAACCTCTGAAATTTAAAATGCTATAATGTTGTCATAAAATCTCCAGCTATAGAGAATGATATTAGATGCTGACAAACAATCAAGGCAGAATTTGCAAGGGCATACTGATTTATGTTTGTAAAAGTTTAGGTAATGATTAATTTGCAACTAGAGATGTCGCAAACATAAAATTTTCTGTTCGCGAATGGCGAACGCAAATTTCCGCAAATGTTCGCGAACGGGCAAACCGCCATAGACTTCAATGGGCAGGCGAATTTTAAAACCCACAGGGACTCTTTCTGGCCACAATAGTGATGGAAAAGTTGTTTCAAGGGGACTAACACCTGGACTGTGGCATGCCGGAGGGGGATCCATGGCAAAACGCCCATGGAAAATTACATAGTTGATGCAGAGTCTGGTTTTAATCCATAACGGGCATAAATCACCTAACATTCCTAAATAGTTTGGAATAACGTGCTTTAAAACATCAGGTATGATGTTGTATCAATCAGGTAGTGTAAGGGTTACGCCCGCTTCACAGTGACAGACCAAACTCCCCGTTTAACGCACCGCAAACACCGCAAACTGTTGTCAGAGGCAGACACACCAAAAAAATGCCACACTGCTGAGCTCTGCAATGACGGCATTCTGGTGGTGGCAACAGCATGCGTTGATTGGCGTGCTGTCTGGCTGACCCCGGGTGCCGATGCATGCTGTCTGACTGTGCCACTAGCTCCTTGTGACGACCATATACATACAGTGGGTGGAATGTTGTGGTTCAAGATTAGATACAGTGATATTGAGGTCGATGAAGTAACTGTGGAGATATAAACGTACAGATACCTAGTGCAATATTGTACTGTAAAATAAAACTTCAACATACAGTATATAGCTCAGTACTCACAAGGAGGGAGCCAATTGGAAATGGCTCAGTCCTGACGCCTGTGGGATAATTAGAAGGGATCCCACTCCCTTCCAAAGTGCAGGTGCTTTTCTGTGTCTTTAAAAAAGGAATGTCCACACCAATATGAGATTGGGGACTAAGTCCTTTTATTAGTAAGATAAAAGTGGATATGCAGCACAGCAAAGTGCAAATAAAATAAAAGCAAAACGAAAACGAAATTGGTAAAATCACTAAAATAGTGCTGTAGTAAATAAGTCCACTGTGGGGTAAAAGAAATTACTTGCAAAACGCGTTTCGCCCAAGTCCTGGGCTTCCTCAGTTGCTACAGGTGTCTTTCAGGTGTTCTGTTTATGTACCCACTTCGGAGGGTGTTCATTTCCGGGTTCGCGCCGGTATCTCCACTTCCGGTCGCGTGTCGATGACGTACTTCCGGTCCGCGGTCCTGTTGTTGGAACGCATATGCGTTCCAAATCGTCAATAACTTTATTGTTCTTTGACAAAGTCCCATACACATGTCAAATCCGATATCCATTTAGTAAAGTGAAAAAGAGAGCAAAAAATAATAACAGATCTTCATATTAAGACCATCCAAATGGCTGGAAGTATATAAATTGTGTTAGTATTGGGAAAATATGGTAATGAAGGAAACAGTAAACCTGGTGGGAAGGTGATTTGTGAGTATCATCTTTCATAGGTGGAACGTGCAGCATTTAAAAGTGTGTAAAATTAAAATACTGTGGTAAGGGATTTGTGGTTGGAACATCAATTGGAATATATAGTTTCTAAACAGAATTTAAGGCATAAATAATTATAAAACAGAATAAAAAGAAATAAAAATCGAAATAAAAATTGATATTAAAAAGTTATAAACAGAAACTTAGTTTAAAATAACTTTTCCATACATGTTATAAAAAGTGGCATATTTCAAAGTCTGCATTGAGGCCGTTGGGTATGAGGGTGTTGAAATTAAAAATGAATTTCATCTCTTCTTTGCCTAATTTATTAATATAATTACCTCCCCTCCAATCCTTTTTAACTAATTTAATTGCACAAAAGAATAGTCCTGTAGGGTCCTGGTTGTGTCGAGTCTTAAAGTGTTGGGAGACAGAGTGCGTTTCCAGACCTTTTTTTATGTTGCGGACATGTTCTGCAATCCGTACCTTTAGGGGTCGTATGGTTCTTCCTATATATAGGAGATTGCATGGGCATTTAAGTACATAGATAATTCCCTTCGAATGGCATGTAAGGTGGTCTTTAATTTTATACGGGCGACCTATTATTGCACTTATGTCTATGAAGTGTCTTTTACTGTTTTTGGTGCCTCTACATGGTAGGCACTCTCCACACCCATAAAATCCTATCAGGTCGTTAATAAAGTGCTTAGGTACTGTGGTTTCTAAATTGCTTCTAACCAGCGTATTTCTTAAGTTGCTGGTGCCTCTAAAAATCATTTTTGGTTTAGGGGGTAAAATATCCTTAAGTATGGGGTCGTCCTTCAGGATGTGCCAATGTTTATTGATGGTTTTCTGTACTTTTCTAGCATTTCCATTATATTTACTGATAAAGGGGACCCCTTCGTAATTGCGTGTCTTTATTTTAGGTTTATATTTTAAAAGTTGGTTTCTTTCCAGGAGTCTAACTTCTTCCATGTCTTTCTTTAGGGTGTCCTCATTATACCCTTTCTCTATGAACTGTTGTTTTATGTACTCGGCCTGTTTGGTATACTCCGTTTCCTCTCACTGTTGTTTTATGTACTCGGCCTGTTTGGTATACTCCCTCTCTCCGAGAGGAAACGGAGTATACCAAACAGGCCGAGTACATAAAACAACAGTTCATAGAGAAAGGGTATAATGAGGACACCCTAAAGAAAGACATGGAAGAAGTTAGACTCCTGGAAAGAAACCAACTTTTAAAATATAAACCTAAAATAAAGACACGCAATTACGAAGGGGTCCCCTTTATCAGTAAATATAATGGAAATGCTAGAAAAGTACAGAAAACCATCAATAAACATTGGCACATCCTGAAGGACGACCCCATACTTAAGGATATTTTACCCCCTAAACCAAAAATGATTTTTAGAGGCACCAGCAACTTAAGAAATACGCTGGTTAGAAGCAATTTAGAAACCACAGTACCTAAGCACTTTATTAACGACCTGATAGGATTTTATGGGTGTGGAGAGTGCCTACCATGTAGAGGCACCAAAAACAGTAAAAGACACTTCATAGACATAAGTGCAATAATAGGTCGCCCGTATAAAATTAAAGACCACCTTACATGCCATTCGAAGGGAATTATCTATGTACTTAAATGCCCATGCAATCTCCTATATATAGGAAGAACCATACGACCCCTAAAGGTACGGATTGCAGAACATGTCCGCAACATAAAAAAAGGTCTGGAAACGCACTCTGTCTCCCAACACTTTAAGACTCGACACAACCAGGACCCTACAGGACTATTCTTTTGTGCAATTAAATTAGTTAAAAAGGATTGGAGGGGAGGTAATTATATTAATAAATTAGGCAAAGAAGAGATGAAATTCATTTTTAATTTCAACACCCTCATACCCAACGGCCTCAATGCAGACTTTGAAATATGCCACTTTTTATAACATGTATGGAAAAGTTATTTTAAACTAAGTTTCTGTTTATAACTTTTTAATATCAATTTTTATTTCGATTTTTATTTCTTTTTATTCTGTTTTATAATTATTTATGCCTTAAATTCTGTTTAGAAACTATATATTCCAATTGATGTTCCAACCACAAATCCCTTACCACAGTATTTTAATTTTACACACTTTTAAATGCTGCACGTTCCACCTATGAAAGATGATACTCACAAATCACCTTCCCACCAGGTTTACTGTTTCCTTCATTACCATATTTTCCCAATACTAACACAATTTATATACTTCCAGCCATTTGGATGGTCTTAATATGAAGATCTGTTATTATTTTTTGCTCTCTTTTTCACTTTACTAAATGGATATCGGATTTGACATGTGTATGGGACTTTGTCAAAGAACAATAAAGTTATTGACGATTTGGAACGCATATGCGTTCCAACAACAGGACCGCGGACCGGAAGTACGTCATCGACACGCGACCGGAAGTGGAGATACCGGCGCGAACCCGGAAATGAACACCCTCCGAAGTGGGTACATAAACAGAACACCTGAAAGACACCTGTAGCAACTGAGGAAGCCCAGGACTTGGGCGAAACGCGTTTTGCAAGTAATTTCTTTTACCCCACAGTGGACTTATTTACTACAGCACTATTTTAGTGATTTTACCAATTTCGTTTTCGTTTTGCTTTTATTTTATTTGCACTTTGCTGTGCTGCATATCCACTTTTATCTTACTAATAAAAGGACTTAGTCCCCAATCTCATATTGGTGTGGACATTCCTTTTTTAAAGACACAGAAAAGCACCTGCACTTTGGAAGGGAGTGGGATCCCTTCTAATTATCCCACAGGCGTCAGGACTGAGCCATTTCCAATTGGCTCCCTCCTTGTGAGTACTGAGCTATATACTGTATGTTGAAGTTTTATTTTACAGTACAATATTGCACTAGGTATCTGTACGTTTATATCTCCACAGTTACTTCATCGACCTCAATATCACTGTATCTAATCTTGAACCACAACATTCCACCCACTGTATGTATATGATTTGCTGTGATTTTTAGTGTGGATAGAGAGGTTACCACACGGGTGTTTTGAGCGTTGTTGGTTTATATTTGGGTAACACGCTGTGACTCTGTACTTTTATTTGTACCTTGTGACGACCTCCCCCTGCTTCCAACTCATCTCCTCCTCCTCTCTGTCTCCCCATCTGAACTTTCCCCCTGTTCTTCTTCTCTTCTAGCGGGCACCCATGTGACATCCACAGACGCATCGTCATCATCAACCGCTTCACTTGTATCTGACAACTCAGCAAAGGAAGCAGCAGCGGGTACAACATCATCATCATCACACCGTACGTCCATGTTTGTAATGCTGCCTGACTGAGACATATCCCTGTTATCTACATCCTCTGGCAATAATGGTTGCGCTTCACTCATTTCTTCCAACTGATGTGTAAATAACTCCTCTGACAGATCAAGTGAAGCGGCTGTGGTGCTAGTGTTGGTGGTGGCGGCAGGCGGGCGAGTGGTAACTTGAGAGGTGCCCCAAGCTAAGCTGGAGGAGAATGGTGTGTCAAGGCTCCGAGCGGAAGCTGTAGAAGATTGGGTGTCCTGTGTTAGCCAGTCAACTAGCCAGAACCTTTCGAGTTTAGGGTACGTGGCCTCTGAACACTGGCCATTATTCTAGGGCCAAAGGGAATCACAGCACCACGACCACGACGGCCCCTGCAGGGTGGCCTGCCTCTGCCTGTCATTTTTTTTCGATTAGAGGTACTATGCGTGCAAGCTACTGTGACAACAGATATGAGTGGCACTGTGCACTGGCAGAAGTTGGCAGAGTAGACGCAGTAGGCCTGACACACACGCTTGCAGACAACTAACTGCTATTCAATCTATTACAGTCAAAATTGTATTTTTTTTTAAATGTACACTACTGTTACACCATATATGAGTTGCACTGGTGTGACACTGTGCCCTGGCAGGCCCTGACATGTGTGAAGGAAACGGACTGCTATTATATTACAATCAAAAAAGTTTTTGTTTTTTTTAAATGCAAGCTATTGTGACACCAGATATGAGTGGTGGCACTGGGCAAGTGGGCACAGTATACGCTGTGAGCCTGACACACACACTGGCAGGCCGGCAACTGCAATTAGATTACACAGGAAAAAAAAAGCAGACTGATGTTCTAGCCCTAAAAAGGGCTTTTTGGGGTGCTGTCCTTACAGCAGAGATCAGATGAGTCCTTCAGGACTGTAGTGGACACTGAATATACTAGCCTAGCTATCGATTTCCCTATTAAATCAGCAGCAGCTACACTGTCCCTCCTCTCACTAAGAATGCAGCTTCCGGGGGGCGGGGCCTAGCTGTCATGGAGGAAAGACGCACTTCGTGTGAGCTCCCTCAATATCTGACTTTAAGTAGCTATAAACAAGCGAATTTCACCCCAGAAGGGGATGACCCAGCAATGTTGCTCCTACCTGACTGACCCGACATGCTTAATAGCGGTCAGCAACTCGACAGAGTCTTACTTACCTCTGCGTGGCAAGTGTGGCCTGGTGCTCACCGGGCGGGAGAGGCGGCCGATCTCCCGATCCTGGGATGCCCAGGAGCAGCTACTTCCCGGCAGGAGCTCCGTTACCCCCCCTCGGACTGGTGGGGGTTATCCCGGTCCACCCCTGAGAGGCTGTCTGGAGTTAATGGACGCACAGAGCACAGCCGCCCAGGCTGACATACTCATCTGCGACTCTCCCAATATGGCGGTGTCAGGGTACCTGAGGTCTCTACCTCCGAGAGAGGTAGAGACTTGGACGTCTATCCGTCCGGACGGGCTGTTTCCTCTGTTCCTCGCGGTCCACCCGGTCACGTAAACGCCGGCCGCGAGGGAGCCACTTCCTTTTGTAGCAGGACGTCCGGTAACCGTCGTCATGACGCCAGCCCGGAACGACCTGTCACTCAACCCTGTAGAGACTAATCAGATCTCGTCGGAGGCGTGTCTCTCCTTCCGAGCCAGGCAACTTGCTTCTCTCATTTGCTCATTGCCCTGTCGTGGTTCTAGCCTGTCTAGTCACACAGTGCTCTGGTATTTTCTGTTATCCCTTTGGTTCCGACCCGGCTTGTTTGACTTACTCTGTTTACCTCTGTTATCCTTGACCCGGCTTGTTCCTCGCTTACCTGTCCTCTCGTTCCCTCGACCTCGGCTTTTCTCTGACCATTCTCTATACTCTCCGTACGTTAGTCCGGCCATTCTAAGGTCCGGTATACGTATCCTGTACCTGTTTGTACTCTGCGTGTTGGATCCCTGTCCCGATCCTGACATTACGACAGGGCCAATGGATCCTGCAAGTACAAACAGTCAGCTTGCTCCTTCTGATCCTAGGTTTGAAGCCATGGATCACAGAATGGATCAGATGGCGCTAGCACTACAGGCGTTATTGTCTCGTGCTAATAACCCGCCAGAGGAGACGCGTACTACTTCTATTTCTCCTGTGAGCTCAGGCCTAGAGGTAGCCACTGTAGGTGCCTCTTCCCGTATTACTCCACCAGTACGTTATGGTGGCTCACCTGAGAAGTGTCGTGGTTTCCTTAACCAGATCAGTATCCACTTTGAACTACAACCTCGCTCCTATCCTACAGATAGGGCAAAGGTTGGATTTATTATCACCTTACTCATTGAGAAAGCTCTGAGATGGGCCAACCCACTATGGGAGAACGATAACCCGTTAGTATATAACTATAATGCCTTTGTAGCTGCCTTAAGAAGAACTTTTGACCCTCCTGGTAGAAAGGTCAATGCAGCCAGATTACTGTTGCGCCTGAGACAGGAGAACCGAACTCTCGTGGATTATGCACTAGAGTTCAGGTCTCTGGCGTCAGAAGTTAAGTGGAATGAGCAGGCTTATATAGATGTATTTTTGAACGGGTTATCAGATGTAATCCTTGATGAGGTTGCTACTAGAGAACTCCCTGAAAATTTGGAGGATTTAATTTCGTTCATTTCTCGTATTGATGAGCGTTTAAGAGAGAGACAAAACACTCGAGAGAGGATCCTTAGACCTTCCTTTGAATTAGCTCCAGCATTTCAAAGACCTGATTTCACTACCTCACTGTTTCCTGAACCTATGCAGATAGGCAATACTCGCCTCTCAGAAGAGGAGAGACAGTACAGGAGAAGAGAGGGATTATGCATGTATTGTGGAGTCAGAGGTCACTTACGCCTGAATTGTCCTAATCGTTCGGGAAACGCTCGCACCTAAGTTTCTCTAGAGGACAGGCCTTGGGTTTTTCTATTTTGTCCTCTACTCATAATTATAAGGATCACAGGCTTCTGCTACCAGTTTCTTTAACTTGGGAGAAGGGAGTACTAAAGACTATGGCTTTGATAGATTCCGGAGCTGCTGAGAATTTTATCGACCAAGCCTTTGCTACCAAACACACTGTCCCATCCCAGTTAAGGGATACACCCTTGGCCGTTGAGGCTTGCACAAGGAGAATTTATCCCTTATGCTCATTTCGTCCCCTTCGGTCCCCATAGTCCTGGGGTACCCATGGTTAAAAAGACATAACCCTATTATCGATTGGGAGTTAGGGGAGATACTCTCATGGGGTCAGGGCTGCCAGGAGAAGTGTTTACGCAGGGTTTCCCCATTGGCTGTAATAAACACACCGGGTAGTACCACTCAGTCTACAGAGGGACAGATACCGTTTATCTACCAGGACTTAAAAGCAGTATTCGACAAGAAGAATGCCGATACCTTACCTCCACACAGGTCATTTGATTGTAAAATTAAGCTTTTACCTGGTACTATGCCTCCGAGGGGCAATGTATATCCTCTATCCACTCAAGAGAACTCAGTTCTAGAGGAATATATTCGTGAGAATCTAGAAAAAGGATTCATTAGGAGATCCTCTTCCCCCGCCGGGGCTGGTTTTTTTTTCGTTAAAAAGAAGGATGGTACTTTGAGACCTTGTATTGATTACCGGGGTTTGAATAAGATAACCATCAGAAATGCCTATCCCATTCCTTTGATTACCGAGCTGTTTGATCGTTTAAAGGGCTCTAAATTTCACCAAGTTGGATCTCAGAGGGGCGTATAACTTGGTGAGAATCCAGGATGGACACGAGTGGATGACAGCGTTCAATACCCGTTATGGTCACTATGAATACACGGTTATGCCATTTGGTCTTTGTAATGCTCCGGCAGTCTTTCAGGATTTGATTAATGAAGTTCTTAGGGAGTTTCAACATGATTGTGTCATTGTATACCTGGATGACATACTTATACACTCTAGGGAGATTGAGACCCACCACAGACAAGTCAGAAAGGTATTGCTCAAACTTCTGCAACATGGCCTATACTGTAAATTGGAGAAATGCAGTTTTGACCAGTCTCAGATAGACTTTCTTGGGTACGTGATTTCTGGGGAAGGCTTTAAGATGGATCCTGACAAACTCCAATCTATTTTGGATTGGCCATTGCCTATGGGACTCAAAGCTATCCAGAGGTTTATTGGTTTCTCTAATTATTATAGGCGCTTTATTAAGGGATACTCTTCTATTATTGCGCCTATTACCAATATGACCAAACAAGGGGCTAATACTAAGACCTGGTCTACTGAGGCTCTTGTTGCTTTCAAGACGCTCAAGGAACTTTTTGCTTCTGCCCCAATTTTGGTTCATCCTGATACGACTCTGCCGTTCCTACTCGAGGTCGATGCCTCTGAGACGGGAGTAGGGGCGGTTCTGTCACAAAGGTTAGGGGTGGACAAACCGTTACACCCTTGTGGGTTTTTCTCTAAGAAACTATCTGGTCCTGAAAGCAGATATGACATCGGTGACAGGGAACTGTTAGCGGTCATTATGGCTCTTAAGGAGTGGAGGCATTTATTAGAGGGGACCTTACATCCTGTTACTATTTTAACGGACCACAAGAACTTGTCCTATATTGGGGAGGCTAAACGCCTATCCTCCAGGCAAGCTCGTTGGTCCCTATTCCTGACTCACTTCAACTATGTGCTTACTTATAGACCTGGTTCTAAGAACTCCAAAGCCGATGCTTTATCTCGCCAATATGAACCGTCCACTATAGTTGAGCCAGTTCTTTCCTCGATAGTTCCTAAATGTAATATCATCGCTAACACGAATCTCAGGATTCATTCTCCGTTGCTTACCGAGATCATGAAGTTACAACATCTAGCTCCTAAACAGACTCCTGGGGATAGACACTTCGTTCCTCCTGCTCTCCAACTGGAGGTGTTACGGTGTTTCCACGACAGCAAGGTAGCTGGGCATCCTGGCATTCGCAAGACGTATGCTTTAATCTCCAAAGATTTCTGGTGGCCTGCTTTGCGTAAGGATATTAAAGATTTCATCGATACTTGTGAGGTCTGTACTAAGACTAAGCAACCTCATACGCTTCCATGTGGATTTCTGCATCCCTTAGAGGTTCCAGAGAAACCATGGTCCTGTTTAGCTATGGACTTCATTGTCGATTTGCCTATCTCTAAAAAACAGACTGTCATCCTCACCGTGGTTGACAGATTCACCAAGATGGCTCACTTTGTTCCTCTGCCTAAACTCCCGTCTTCACCCGAATTGGCAGAGATATTCGCAAGGGAGATTTTTCGTTTACATGGAATACCCTCCCAAATTGTATCTGACAGAGGTTCCCAATTTGTTTCCCGTTTTTGGAGGTCCTTCTGCTCTCAACTGGGTATCAAATTGAATTTCTCTTCTGCCTATCATCCTCAGTCTAACGGAGCTGCTGAACGCACCAACCAAAAAATTAAACAATATTTACGTTGTTTTGTTTCTGAACACCAGGACGATTGGGTTGGTTTGATTCCATGGGCGGAGTTGGCACACAACAATCTCGTTTGTGATTCTACTCATTCAAGCCCCTTCTTCATGAATTATGGCTTTCATCCATCTATTCTTCCCTCGGCCTCCCCTTCCCAAGGGATACCGTCGGTTGATGTTCATGTTGCCAATTTGAGGAAGTTGTGGGATCAGACTCGACAAATTCTTCTGCACAATTCTATGCTGGTTAAGAAACACGCCGATAAACGTAGAAGGGCGGCTCCGGTGTTTGTTCCAGGTGATAGAGTTTGGTTGAGTACAAGAAACATCCGTTTAAAAGTACCTTCCATGAAGTTCGCTCCTCGTTATATTGGACCTTACAGGGTGCTGACTCGGATTAACCCAGTCGCGTATCGTCTAGCTCTTCCCGCTGCCTTACGCATCCCTAACTCATTTCATGTTTCATTGCTAGTCTGCAACAGATTTTCCTCCACAACGTCCTCTCCTCGCTCTGTTCAGGTGGAGGGTCAGGAGGAGTATGAGGTTAACTCTATTATCGATTCTCGAATCTCCCGGGGGAGAGTACAATATCTGGTCGATTGGAAGGGATATGGTCCTGAGGAGAGGAGTTGGGTACCTCAAGAGGATGTTCATGCTCCTCGTCTCCGCAGGGCGTTTCACTCCCGCTTCCCATCTCGTCCCGGTTCCTTCCGCCCGGTGGGCGTATCTGAGGGGGGGGTACTGTCAGGGTACCTGAGGTCTCTACCTCCGAGAGAGGTAGAGACTTGGACGTCTATCCGTCCGGACGGGCTGTTTCCTCTGTTCCTCGCGGTCCACCCGGTCACGTAAACGCCGGCCGCGAGGGAGCCACTTCCTTTTGTAGCAGGACGTCCGGTAACCGTCGTCATGACGCCAGCCCGGAACGACCTGTCACTCAACCCTGTAGAGACTAATCAGATCTCGTCGGAGGCGTGTCTCTCCTTCCGAGCCAGGGTATTTAAACTTGCTTCTCTCATTTGCTCATTGCCCTGTCGTGGTTCTAGCCGGTCTAGTCACACAGTGCTCTGGTATTTTCTGTTATCCCTTTGGTTCCGACCCGGCTTGTTTGACTTACTCTGTTTACCTCTGTTATCCTTGACCCGGCTTGTTCCTCGCTTACCTGTCCTCTCGTTCCCTCGACCTCGGCTTGTCTCTGACCATTCTCTATACTCTCCGTACGTTAGTCCGGCCATTCTAAGGTCCAGTATACATATCCTGTACCTGTTTGTACTCTGCGTGTTGGATCCCTGTCCCGATCCTGACAGGCGTCAGCCGCGTGTCCTCCTGGTACCAGCAAAGCATGGCCGGATATCGAGTCTAAGCTGGACAGACTCTTTAATTAATTTTGGAAGCAAATAACAAGCAGGAAGCCCCAACAAGCTCCACCACAGCCCCAACAGGCTCCACCACAGCTAAGCGAAGCAGTCCCCATTAAAATCCACCAACGCAAAAGGCGTGGAAGACGTGACCGGAGGCACAAACAGAAATGCAGAGCCTGCCCCAAGTCAAGCACTCGCCTCCACCTTAAGCCACCACAATACCGCACCGGACGTGAAGCACCACCGGGACAGATCCGACCACCCGACAAAACAAGCTTCCTCCACCTCAAGCCGCGAACCCGGCACTCAGCCAGAGACTTGCCTTTGTTGTTCCAGGCATCAGTGACTCCCAGGGTCTGCACCTGGTGCCCAGAAGGGATCAGATGAGCACAAGCAGTAAACAGCAGCCTGCCAAGCATGTCCCACTATAGCCGATCCTCCACACCATGCCTTTGATCACATGAACTGCTCTCTGCACATTAACTAATCGTAAAGTAGCAAGCGTTTAAACATGTCATTATTTCACCTCCTAAAGAGTTTATTGTCATAGTTCCTTACATGCCTTTACCTTAACCGTTCATGTATTATGTTATTCACTAGTCTCATCTCATGGGGCGACTCTCATCTCATGGAGCTGCTGATATAAATACACAGTTGATAACATGCAAGCTACACCCTAAACATGACAGCCATCTTTTACAACAATGTACTGCTATATACTCATACCCTCAGTGCAACTAGCCATGATATACGCATGTTCAGCCTAGCATGCTTAAATATAACACACTTCTGTCTAAAAAAAAAAAAAAATAGAATGCAGCTTCCGAATTAATCTAAAATGGATGCTGTCCAGGAGGTGGGAGGGTCTGGGAAGGAGGGTCTGCTGCTGATTGGCTGGAATGTTTCTGCTGACTGTGAGGTACAGGGTCAAAGTTTACTCGATGATGAATAGGGGGCGGACCGAACATCGCATATGTTCGCCATCCGTGGCGAACGCGAACAAGCTATGTTCGCCTGGAACTATTCGCCAGCGAACTATTCGGGACATCTCTATTTGCAACACTATTCAATAAAACATGTGTTCCCTGTCTGTTTTGGCCTAAATTGTGATACTCAATTGTCAATCTAATAAATCTATATAACTAATAGCCCAATATCCCCTCACCATGTTATTGAAAAGCTAAACCAATTGTGGAATCAGATGTATTATGATCATCATTATGCTTAAACGGAATGTTACAATGCAAACAAACAAGAAATAACGCTTCAAACATAATCGAATAATAAAGCAATCTTAGCCATCTAATAGCCAGGACCAGAAATCAAGAGACTAAAACAGTCTTCATCCTTTAAAAATATATATAAATGCATTATCACCAGAAATCCCATGGGAAAATTAATGTTTTTCTGGTTTATTTTGTGTAATAATTCATATTTTTTTCATATAAAACTTATCAAACATTTTAACAGGAAAGCACAAAAATTAAAGGACACTGTAGACATTGTGTCTGCTTCATCTCATGAAACTGGAGTCCCCTGGTACCATCATTTCTTTCAGAATTAAACAGTTTTAATGCTAAATGAGAGACCCCAGCAGCCCATCTCAGCTGTGCTGCTTTGGCTAATTAAGAAGCATCAGCGTGAGCAGCAATGGGCACCTGTGATTGGCAGAGAGTGTCAACTGCTGCTTTTAGCCTATCAGACCTCCAACTCATGGTATGAATGGGTATGACTACAAGGAAGTGTGTAATCTCTTTCGAAGTCACACCTCCAGAATGTTATAACTCCCATTTTATGTTAAGGTGTGCAGCCGTTTATTGAGTTTTATAAATTTCTCTGTGGCAGCTTAGTGCTGACTCTTCTCCCTGTTTACACCTCCAGAATGGGCAGGACGGTGTGTGGCCAGTTTAGTGTTAAACTGATCTAATGTGATTTAACACTGAATGGAGGGAAAGTGCCTGGGGACTCCAGGCACTATAATCAATTCAAATAGATGAAATGGTTATAGTGACTACAGTGTCCCTTTAACCCATAAGGACACATGACATGTGTTCCCTTTTATTCCAGATGTTTAGTCCTTAAGGGGTTAAGCCACCTTATATGATTTCAATATATATGTATCAACTGAAATATACATTATCCTGTGAGAGCATATGCAATAGTGCATATATATCATATTAGGCCCAAGAACTATATTACAATTGAAGTGGGTCACTGAAATATTTTGAAGATAACTGAGTGGATTACCAAGCTAGTACATTTATGTAATTTGGTTCCATGTCAACAAGGGTTAGGAACTACTGAACTTGTCCTTCTGTGTAGACAATCAGAAGGCAAATATGGTGAAAATAATGGAGTGATTTACCAAAGTGTTCTGTTCTAAAAAGTGGTGCAACAATGTGAAGGGGGGAGTCACCAGTAGAATTGACCACTATGATAAATCTCCCTAATGTGGGTCTGTGTGTCTATCCATTCATGTTAACTGACTGGGCCTTCCCAGTGTGTTATATGCTTTGTTTACTGCTTTTTAATACCTAGTAGTAACATTATCACAAAAAGTTTTATTACACTAATTATAGCTGTTAAGCGTAATCTCATGATTTCATGATACATATTTTCCCAATAAGTATGCCATATACTGTTATGCTAAGATATATAACTAGGGACCTGAAGTTGAAAGGCACCTAATGAGTATAAAGTAGGTCTTTCTGACTGGTCAATATAATCTAGATTATTATTGAAATAATTCCTGGTATAATGATGTGAAATATGGATAGGAATTGAATTGGAAAGTGAAATAAATATCTCTCATATAAATGTTACTGCTTAGTGGCATTATGGTCTATCTTGAAGAGAATTAGAAAGAGAGACCCCTTCTTAAAACACTCTGTGGCATATTACATTTTTATAGAACCTATACTCTAGTACAGTGATCTCCACCTATTCTTCAAGGCACAAAAACAATACAGTTATTGTCACTATTCTACTGGAGCAATCTTGGGAAATGCCAAAATCCTGTATTTTTTGTATGTCTTAATGGGATACTATAGGCATCAGACAACTTTAGCTTAATGAAACAGTTTTTTTTTATTTTTTATAAATCATGCCCTTGCAGACTTACTGTTCAATACTCCATGAAATGTTTACTTTTATTTTTTTTCAGTTTATATTGCCTGCTCTGAAAATTGAACAGTAATATGAGTCTCCTGCAGACTCTATCTGGCTATTAACAGAGCAGGAGATAAGAAATTCTAAATTGTAGAGACGGTGCAATAAAGGAAGTTTAAACATTAGATCTCTCTTTTCATGAATTTTTTAGGAAGGCTGTGTGCAAATAATTGATCTGTTGACCATGGGGGCATGATTTATAGACAAAAGCTATTTAATTAAGCTAAAGTTGTTTTGGTGCCTATAGTGCGCCATTATGGACTGGGTTGATAAATATTGCTCTAGTAATATTTCATGAAATGAATCTATAAAGGCTTACTTTCTCATAATAATAATAATAATAATAATAATAATAATAATAATAATAATAAAATTAAACACTACCCATAATTGGCTTTATTTGTTAAAGAGCTTGTTCAGGTCAGATTATACCAAAATAACAGTGTTTAATATGACGAAAATATCAACTCAGGCCTCCATTACATAACCGCTGAGATGCAACTGTTATTAAACACACTAAGACTTCAGTGAATACTATTTTGCCAATTTACTTTTCCACCCTACCCTTACCTTTTGTGTCACTATACCCCAGTCCCTCTAGCATGTAAGCTCATTGAACAGGGCCCTCAATCTCTCTGTTCCTGTGCGTCCACTTGTCTGGTTACAATTACATGTTTGTTAGTCCACACATTGTACAGCGCAGCAGAATTTGGGGCACTATATAAATAATAATAATAATAACATGTTATATCATTGTTTTTTTGGCTTTTATCCATTCAGAATGATTTAAAATCTGCCATGAAAGGCTTATCCAATACCTGTCAGAGATATTGTGTAGGAAGGAAATACCTATATAGTGTGTGATAAAAATAATACGTGCATAATAGTAAGAACGCAATTTAGCTAATATGCCATGAGGTGCTAAAATGAAGAAATAAGATGTTTTTCTCCAAGTATGACCCTGTCAGCTAAAAGAGCCAGACAGTGAGTAAATACATCTGTGTCGATAAAAGATAAGAACACAGATAAGACAAGTATGTGTTAATGAAAAGTACGTGTTCATCAAGCACACATATATCGCAATGAGGTATATAAATTACGTTTATCTATAAAAATAGAAATATAGTGTGATATGTCCTAAATTAGCAATTTACATATTGGTTTATTGGTTTGAGACCATAGTCCACATTGAGAGAAAATAAGAAATGCTGCCCAAAGCAGCTTGAGATTAAACATTCCTAATATGTCCTGAACAAGAATTAACCCTATATGATAATAGTTGGTAACATTCCTGACGTAGACAACAGCTCCACCTGCTGTTTAAGACATATAGAAATATATATCAAAATGATATCAACAGCCATTAACATAATGACTTGGCCCAAAATTTAATTGGACCAGGTCAGAAGGTTAACAGATAAGGAATTACTTATAACCCCATGATATACACACGAAAAATAAAGAAAAGACACACAGAAGGAGAAAGGAGATAGGACACAAGACAAGAGATGGACAAAAAGACATCTTGAAACAATCTTAAAAATAGCATCCAGAACATCTATCGGTAAATATAAGCCAATTATACTAACTATAAAATTACATAACTAAAAGCTAATATTTTCTGGTTAAAATCTGATATGAAATCCGCCAGACTGGGTTTCATGATAGCTCATGATAAAGATTGATATATCAAACTGCAGACTGGAATATTAATCAAAATCATGAAATAAAAAAATATAAAAAAATATAAACAGTTACCCAGAGAAATATTAATCATATAGTAATCTAGGAAATATTTATCAGATAAGAACTGTTTTAACTAAACCTGCATGAATTTAGTCACTGGATGAAATAATGAATCATAAAGAATTACTCTGAAACAGCACTGAGCAGGTTAACATTCCGTGCTAGCTGATAAAAGATTGTCGTAGAACTTTGTGTATGGATCACCTGAGTAAATAATGAACTCTAATGAACAGTGTTTACAATAAACAAACAATCCACATGTATTTGTAAATTGTACTAAGAAGTAAAAAGTTAAGATTGTATTTTAAGATCCTTAAAAATTCTGTCTTCAAATTATAATAATCTATATGCTGATAAACTCATATGGTTTCTTATAATTTAACAAATAGTAACATTATATTTGCTGATTGTCTTAATCAATAGTGTATTAAGAACATATTCCATATACTAACCCTGTTGATTGAATTTGTCATGAACTAACAATCCTATAACTTTAAAATTGTTACTGAGATTGTGATACTGTATTATGCCATATCTTGTTCAATGTTATTGAAAACTATTCACTAACTACCATGTATATTTACACTTATTGACAAAAATAAATATTATAATTTTTATGAAGTATTAAATTCGAACAACGTACTCTAAGTCTAAAGAGTTAATATAGTGAGTAACTCTTCGCTTTAAATTATAAATGAGAATAGCGGCAATAAAATGTGAACCCCTGATATTTTAATAAAAATTATACATTTTTATAATTTTTATGAAAATATTATTTTTAATTAATGAAAATGTATAATAATTAATCCCCATAAATAACCTCACATACCTATACATTTTGGCACAATATTAAATCTAAAATCTGTTTTACATATAAAATATCAAATTTGGTGGGCAGAGCCAGTGCTTGTTTGGAACAGACATGTTTTCTGAGAGTTATGTGCGTGGCTTTATAATAGCGATTCTTAGAGTATCCAAGTCAGCTTTTACATTTGTTTGAGGTAGTGATTGCTGGTAGATAATGGGGATGGAAAAAGCATTCCTTCTGAAGAACTTACAGACTATCTTCATTGCCTCTTCTCCATATTTTTGACACAAAAACTGCCTAAGCTGCTTACAGTGTAGTTGTGTTTCAGGTTTCCCAAGACTACAAGGGCACCTCGGGAGACTTACAAGGACATAATTATCAAACTTGTGAAAGACTTAGATCGGGCAGCGCTTATGTAGGACATTAGGGCTGCTAGCCACAGGCTGCTGGCAGTAATAAAAAAAATGCAACTGGACAGCTATTACTGCCCAATCACTTTTAAGATACAGTGGCAATCGGACCAGTATTAGGTGGGAAATGTTAAATAAATAATGGGAGGAGGTGGTGGACAGATAAAAAAAAAAAAAGCTAAAATAAATTCAATGTTGGCCCAATGAGGGCTCAGCACAGATTCAGCTTGCATGATGGGAGACCTTAACCCCTTAAGGACCAAACATCTGGAATAAAAGGGAATCATGACATGTCACACATGTCATGTGTCCTTAAGGGGTTAAAGGGCTTTGCCACTCAATTAAATTTCAATCAGAGCACTTTATTGGTTGGCTTGTAAGCATGTATTTTTTGGGATGGATAAGTTATGCTAACAACACTAATACTGAGCAATTATAAATGATAACTAGAAAAGCTACAATTTCTGGGGAAATTGTGTGAAGTGTTCTTGCCTCCACCAGTAGTCTACAACTGGAGTGGCTGGAGTAACTGTTATTATTTATTTATTATAGCACATTTAATTGCAACGTTGTTGCCCAAAGTGCTTCACAGCTACATTAAAACATACATTTATAAAAACATTAGCAGGTGTACAAAAGGCCCTGTTTATGACATCACTTGCTGCTGCAGCCTGGCACAGGTCAGAGTATTTTGGCAGTTGCCATCTTCAAACTGTCGTATTTTAAAAACTATAAATCCTACAGTGAAGAGCTTTATATTGTGAGAATCACAAGACCCAGATCTACATTTCGATGCATAGTATGTCTCTGAAGTATTAAAAATGAAGGCACAGTCGCAGTTTAGAAATTGCCCTTCAAAATGTTAGCTGGCTAGAGTGGAGTTTCAATGAATGTCAATGGACGGCGTGAGTTGAAAACAAATGGTCATATTGTGAAATCTATCAGGACTATGGCTTAGCCATGGACATTTTTAGTGGCAGCAGGGATAGCTTAACGTTTTGATATAAGATTTGTGTAGGTGGGCTTGAAAATGAGGGAGTGGTGGCAGTTTAGAAATCATGTCCTGATTTTTCAGCTTTTGCCAGCTCCCACTCTAGGTTTGAACATTTTGCCATTCATTCCAATGGGACCAATTTTGCCACAAGAACAACGATATTCCGTGAACCATTCAGCGAAACGTTCCACAAAGTAATAGCAACGCGATCGGGAACAATACGCACGTTTCTGTATATTACTGTCTACGTAGTGTAAAAACTGTGGGAGGAGTTAGGGTGGCAAATTTGGCTATAATAATAATAATAATATATATGTGAGATAACAGTAAGTGGTCTTGCTATGCAAGACCAATTAATAATACTGGGGGACACTGTGTCTCTCCACTTTATTATTTAATTATGGCCCCACAGTGGGGACAATTTTTTCAAGCAGCTGATTCTTTTATTGGTTTCAGCTGCTAGAGTTTTTGGCATTAGAGTCAATATTGTCTTTATTTACTTATTTTATTTGTATATTGATAGTGTGGAGCATTGTATTTCGGACAACTGAACTACAAAATTCAGACAATTATAAACCTACAATGGAGTTGATTATCACAAAGTAAGTGAAACAAACGGGTTACTGAAAGTAATCTTCCCTGCAAACTATAATAACTAGATTTATTTTCAGCAAGGACTACAGTAATTGTGTAAAAGAAGAAACAAACAAACAAAACAGTAATTGTCAGGAATTGGCCATAAAATTCAAGATAGCAAAACTGGACACATTTTTCAATAGTTTTTTTTCCCATATTCTTGCCTAAAGTTTGCTATTCTCTTGTCAATTCCCAATAATTCAGTTTATCAAATTACCATGAAGAAGACTCAGGAAAGAAGACCCACCTCAATGTTTCTGAATACTGATACTTAGCCTCTGTTTTATATTCAAGAGCCTATATGACTACTGTACATTTATTTCTTCCAAAGCATATTAATTGACAAATTAACTCCTGGGTGTTGTCCTTTCTTGATATAACGTCTACTAAAACCTTGGAACAAACTCCTGTGAGGCCAGTGTTTATACATTTAGCTGTGTAAGAATTATATATTTCTCCTGCAGCTCTGTATGGTTTAAACAAAAGAATACAAACCTTGAAAATTACAATCACTGCTCTGAATTTTAATCAAATGTAGATGGAACAATATGGCTGAAGTCAGAATTGAAAAATAAACAACAAAAAAACATTGTAATAATAATAATAATAATAATAATAAAAAAAAAAATAATTTCATATTTATTTAAATGCTGCTATTGAAGTCTGGTATTTTGATGTACTGACTATGGGTTGTAATGCAACAAAATGTCACTTATCTTTAGCTATTACCCAACGGGGCAAGAGGAAGCAGACCATAAGAGCTTGAAGATTACAGGATCAGAGCAGTTCCACAAGACTCTGGGGTGAGGATCCACTGAAGCTCTTCCAAAGGTAGGGAGGCTGGATGGATGTAAAGTAAAAATAAATAAATAATAATAATTGTGTGTAAGAGAATGTGTGAGGGTGTCTGTCAGTGAGTGTGTCTGTGAGTGTGTCTGTATGTGTATGTTTGTGAGTGTGTGTCTATGAGTGTGTATGGGGAACGTTCAGTGCATCCATGCACAGTGTGAAGATGCTGAACATAGGTGCTGCACATTGTGTAGCACTGGACTAGGAAGCACCTCTTGTGGTCGTCTGAGTGACTACCACTACAGATGTTACTAGGCAGAAATGTAAACACTGTCTTTTCTCTGAAAATGCTGTGTTTACATTGAAAAGCCTGCAGGGACAGGGTAGTGATTCTGGTAACTATAGTGGCCCTTTAAAAGTTGGGCACTAACTAAGATAAATGTGTTAGCTTAAAAAATGGTTCCTAACTTGTTTAGCTGGCTCCTAGATTCAAAGCAAATTTGTCAAGCCCTGATATAATGTATTAAATGTCTATAAACACATTAAATTAATACAATGCTAAAACAATACCCACATTCCTTTATTCTCCTTACAGAATGCTCTCCCTTATATTCTTTACTTTCACTTTCACCTCTATAATTAGAAAAATGTCTTTATCCCTCTGCTCACCTGTCCCTGCTGACACCATTTTCATTGCTCCCACTTTACTTCCCTTCCCTCCCCTCCCCTCTCTATTCATCCTACTCTACTCTATCCCATACACTCTACTTACACCTTTCCAGCCTATCTCCACCAACCCTTTCTAAAACCTCTAAATACAAACCCTCTCACAAAACCGTTAAATCCTATTCCCACCCTTTCTTATTTTCTATCCGTCTGCTCCTAGCAACTGGTGATGTCTCTTCAAATCCTGGCTCCACCTCTGCTAACCCACCATGTGCTAATTCCAAGAATCACAATTATCTCATACCCATCTCATGTCACTCTTCCTTTAAATCCTCCTTTCATTCTGCCCTCTGGAATGCACGCTCTAAATCCACTGCTGTGCATGACCTTTTCATCTCCCGTTCTCTAGACTTACTAGCCTTAACTGAAACATGGCTCTTTCCCTCTGACACTGCTATCCCTGCCTCTCTATCCTTTGGTGATCTTCAATTTTCCCACAATCTAAGACACTCTGAAAGCAAAGGTGGTGATGTAGCATTTCTGCTCTCACCTCATTGCTCCTTCAAACCTCTATCGACCCCCCCCCCATCCCCCATATTTGCACCCAGCAGTCATGCGTCTGTATAGCTGACTCTTGCAACATGTTGATGGACGCCGGCCACTGCGGATCCACGCAAAATTATACCCACACATCCACCCACGTTAATGACGATGTCGGCGTGTGTGAACAAAATAGTTGCAGCGCACTCAGACTACAAAAAATACAACACAAAGAAGGCTTCTAAATTGCCTATCTAAGAATAAATATGGGGATTTAGTTCCACCATATGGCCATATGATGTTAAGCCCACCACTGCTTTCAAAGTACCCCAATGTTGGTGGGTCCTAAGCTAAAATGTGGGGGATAAATTAAATAGTACTAGTGTTAAAAATAAAGTGTATTATTAAATCCTTGTAAGAGCGTGCGCGTGACGTCACGCGGGAGACGTGAGTGCACGTTTTGGGGTCAAAGGCCGTTTTCGGCCAATCAGAACTGTAGAGCACTTATTTAAACTCAAATTTACTTTTCCTTATTGCCCTGTCGTGGTTTCCCTAGTGGTTGTCAAGAGTGTGATCCTGAGCGTTTATTTCTAGTTTTTGACTTTGGCTCTGTTTGACTTACCTGTATTCTGGTATCCCTGACTTCTGGCTTTCCCTAATCGTTGTGTCCCCTTCTGTGCCCCCCGACCTCGGCAAGTATCCTGACTATTCTTTGGTACATTAAGTCCTGCCATTCTAAGGCCTGGTAAGACATTACCTTTTAGTCCTAGGTGTGATGCAATTCTACATGCTGGATCAATCAGTAATCCTGACAGTCTGTCAATCTCGCATACACAAGAGCAAGAGTGCGGATGAGATATGAGGGAATAGGATTGAGGGAACACGTGGTGGGGCGGGAGGAAGGAGCAGAGTAGAAACCTATTGTTTTGTAGCAGGTGCAAATGAGCAAAGGACAGCTGAGGGACTGTGGTTAAGGGAAAAGTTGGTAGTGGATGGAGATAGATGAGAGATCTCTTCCTTGATTGTAGAAATCTTCTCAGTGAAGTGAGTTGCACATTTTGTGGTGGTCAAGTTGGTAGGAGGAGGAGGCACAGCAGGGTGAAGAAGAGAGTTAAAAGCATGAAACAGTTGATTGGGCTCACGGGAGAGTGTTGTTATGAGTGTATTGAAGTAGTTTTTTTTTTTTTTTTTCTGTAATTTATAGTGGAGGAAGTCAGATGCAGAGTGAGACTTTCTCCAGCAGCGTTCAGCAGTTCTGGAAAAATTTTGGAGGTATCTGGTCAGCTTGGTTTGCCAGGTCTGTAATTGGGGGTGCTTAGTGCAATTTAAGTTTAGGAGGTGCCATGCTGTCTTGTTGAGAGGAGAGAGTGGAGTTGTAGAGGGAGGTAGCAGTGTTAGGGCAGGTGAGATTTGAGATGTGTGAAAGGAGACTTTGGAGGTTGGCGGAGAATCACTGTAGGTCAAGACAATAGAGGTTTCTGCAAGACTGATTTGGTGAGGGTAGTGTACTTTGGGTACGGGGTATGCAGATGTCAACGGACAGTGGATGGTGGTAAGATAGAGGGAATGGAATATTGGAGAGATTAGAGGTGGTACAGAGATTGGTGAAGGTGAGGTAAAGAGTGTTTCCTGCTCTGAGTTACTGAATTAGACCACTGTGTGAGTCCATTGGAGGAGGTTACGGAGTGCAAACGCAGCATTAAATGTCTAATTGACAGCCACTAGAGGCAGTCTTAGTAGTCCTGCAAAGTTATCATTACATCTCTCTAAAACTGCAATGATTTACGTTGAAGGACTAAGTGGGACAGGGACAGTGCACCCAGATTACTTCAATGAGATGAAATGATCTGGGTGCTATAGTGTCAGAGGTTTAAAAGATTCAAGAGGTTTAAATGATTGCACTACAGGTAGCTTTTTTATAAAGTCATGGTTTTGCCAACTTCACCCTCACTTTATTCCCAAAAAGCCATACTTTCTAAAATATTAGGAGTATAATGCACTGCTAAATAATAGTTCTGTTAAATCCTTATGTAGAAATATAATGATTATGATAAAAAATAATAACGATAGAAGCATCGCATCTAATTATTAATTATCACTATTTGTACTATGCGTTTTTTTCATCAAGAGTAGGTTTTACGTGGGCACAGATCATCTGAATCTTGGACTTCAATAACAAAGGAGAGGTAAAAAAGTAAATATAACATGTAAAGCATGCCTGCTAAAAATATGCAATATTTTAAATATTCATTAATCAACCATACGTGACTTTTGATGAGGCAGGAAAATAAAAAGAAAGATCTCAGAACCACAGATTTGCACATGCTACATTGCTTATCAAATCAGTATTGAATTTTTCAATATCTTTTTTGCCCAGTTCCATTGGCACATTATGATACAATTTATAAACAAGAGGTACAGCCCAGGTGCACACATTTTGCATGGAATATCAGCTTTTAACAGTTAGTACAATTGGAAGTAAAATAATATAATGATGAAACTAGTACTAAACGATCACATGTATTTGAAAATATAATGTTGCAAAAATATGCTATGTTCCATGAGTAATGCAAACAGTATGCAAAATAGGAATTTTGAATGTGTAAACATTACAAAGTGATACTGCAATTGAATAATATGTATCTGGTATTCAGGATAAAATGATTTTGCTGGAAAAAGGTGTTTGTAGATAAAATGAGGAGAAATAACAAAAAAAATATAATAAAGCAAATTTGTGTAAAATATAAAAATAGTTATTTTCCAAATACAGCCGTGGATTATGTCATATAGAGACATATACAGGTGTATTTTGCAAATACCTGAGGCACCAGCATTCTCTCTCTATCATACACTTTCTAGAGCAGCTCATATGACACTGTTGTGGGAACTGGGCAGAAGAAGGCATCCACCAGGAAAATAAAAGTTCCTTATTGTTACATAACTGATGAAAGTTTATGTGCAACCTTAATCTAACAAGCCTATAACATATGGTTGATTTAAATGTCATCAAGTGTGAAATAAAGCAAGTTTTAACTCATAGTAAAATTCCATCCCAATGATAAGCTGGCATAAAACATTGAATTATTCATTATATTTTATTTATCTGAAGAAAAAAAACTCTACAAATAATGTGTTCTACACGATTTCCAGTTGACTCTGACTTTACCCCAGACACTACTTAAGAAGGGTTCCTGAGAGATCAGTCGAGAACTTTAAAGCTCCCCTCTCAATGTTCTTCTTAATCCAATGACAGTTTTAATGGCTGTTATTTCAGTATTCCTTGCAGAAAGCGAGCAAGGATCAGGTGGCAGCAATCATTCCCAGCTCCTGCCTGCACAGAGCTGTACTTTGTTGTTAGCAGGGCAAGCGGTGCCATAAATTTGCAGATTTATGGTCTACCTTGGCAGGTGATGGACTTACATTATGTTTGGTTTTGGTGATTGTAGAGAAATACAATATATTGGGGGCTGTTAGTCAAAGCAGAAGCTTACCGACCTCCGCCACCTCCACCTTGTGCCTTGCCTTTAAAGATTCTGTGATGTAAACTGAATTTTAAGTGTCACTTTGTCTTTCAAGTTCTTTTTTGTTGTTGTTGCAGAATGATAAATGTATTGATGATGCATCATTTTACTGACGGAGTCTGAGAGATAAACACACCATATATTAAAGCTTTATACAGGAGGTACACAATGTGCTGCATGTGCTAAAGAATGATTACGCAGGGAATTGTAAGCATGGCAAGTAAAAGGTAAAGAGACCTTATAGACTGCAATATTTAAAAATAGTTCTGAAAATTTAGATTTAAGGGGTAGAGTGTTATAGCTTATTCATTTTTAGGGGTTCTATGTCGGAGAAAATGTGTCGCACTCAAGCCAGTTTGAGATGCATTCTTCTACAAAACCACTTTTTTACAAATGCCAAGTTCACCTGAGTTGAAATCCAATTAAAGTAAAACCATTAAATTGTTTTCCTGGTGTTGCAATTTAAGATAGATAATCACTCTTCGTTTTTTGCTTTTTTGCTTAGCCACATATTCACATTGCGATGATGCCAGTCATCATCATTGGACTCACTGCTGCCTGACAAAGCAGAGTTAGCTTCAATCAAGTAAGCTTGTACTCCCAACCAAGGATTACGTAAATAGCAGCATACAGGAAGAAAATAATACTGGAGTTTTCCTTACAATATTCCAGCTAGGTTGCATCAGAGTTGATCAGAGTTCCCATTAGTAAATAACCGCGCAAGTTTCATTCCAACAATCATTCCAACAATATTAGAACATATTTAGCTCTTGGAGTACTCTACTCTGCTGTAAATCTAGGATTACTGTAAGTAATCAGTGGATTTTAGCAGCAATAATCTATCAGGAACCTAATTGTGACTTTGAAACAGCTATAGATCATTAATAAGGACTGATATTATTCATAAGGGGTAAAGATATTCCAAAACAGTTTTTGATTCAGTTCTGGGTAGGGTCATCTTGCCGCCTCATTTCTTTATGATGTGTATGATTTTTATTCTTTATAACAAAGGCTAAATCTGTTTAAATACATACATTTTCATTATATTGAGTGGGGCGGCTAAACAGTGTATCATCTCCAGAGATGTAATACATGAAATACATTAGAAGATTGATCATGCAAAGAAAACTCTCTAACATAGAGACCCTTAGCGAAGCACGGTTTGTTAGGTCAAGTCGGAATACTGCACAATGACATCTAGATGGCTTGCTACAAAATTCACATAGGATAATGATCTGTAAGGTGCAATCCAGTGACCCTCACAGAGCTGCCAGCCAGACTACTTAAACGCATGAGTGAGACACTGAGATGCTTGGGTGAGAATACTCTGCTTCCCAGGTTCCTGAAAATGATGAACTGAAAGTCAATACATTGTAACAGCTCACACCGAGGATAACTGTCCATATCATGTGGACTGTGCATAATGGGTACGGCAACTAAAAACAGATATTCTCTTTTCAAACAAGCAACATTTAATCACTTATATGATGGAGAAGGGGGATCTCTTTCTTCCAGGGCTGCAGAAACCTAGAGCACCCATTGTAGGCTGTGGTACTACTTGATAGTGGCAGCTGATGAAGTTTTAAGATGGAGGGGTGTCAGACTCCTCTCCCAGAATTTTACTCATCCCTAAACAATATACAGATTCTTCTATATTCAGAGAGCTGAGCATAATACAGAGATGTTCATACACTAAAACAAGTTGGGCACAACATAAATATATCTATAAAATACATAAAGCTGAGTACAATGCAGAGATAACCATACCACAAGTAGAGCTGAGAGAAAATATAAGAAAATATAGATATACACAGAGCTGGGCACAATACAAATACAGGGAGTGCAGAATTATTAGGCAAGTTGTATTTTTGAGGATTAATTTTATTATTGAACAACAACCATGTTCTCAATGAACCCCAAAAACTCATTAATATCAAAGCTGAATATTTTTGGAAGTAGTTTTTAGTTTGTTTTTAGTTATAGCTATTTTAGGGGGATATCTGTGTGTGCAGGTGACTATTACTGTGCATAATTATTAGGCAACTTAACAAAAAACAAATATATACCCATTTCAATTATTTATTTTTACCAGTGAAACCAATATAACATCTCAACATTCACAAATATACATTTCTGACATTCAAAAACATAACAAAAACAAATCAGTGACCAATATAGCCACCTTTCTTTGCAAGGACACTCAAAAGCCTGCCATCCATGGATTCTGTCAGTGTTTTGATCTGTTCACCATCAACATTGCGTGCAGCAGCAACCACAGCCTCCCAGACACTGTTCAGAGAGGTGTACTGTTTTCCCTCCTTGTAAATCTCACATTTGATGATGGACCACAGGTTCTCAATGGGGTTCAGATCAGGTGAACAAGGAGGCCATGTCATTAGATTTTTTTCTTTTATACCCTTTCTTGCCAGCCACGCTGTGGAGTACTTGGACGCGTGTGATGGAGCATTGTCCTGCATGAAAATCATGTTTTTCTTGAAGGATGCAGACTTCTTCCTGTACCACTGCTTGAAGAAGGTGTCTTCCAGAAACTGGCAGTAGGACTGGGAGTTGAGCTTGACTCCATCCTCAACCCGAAAAGGCCCCACAAGCTCATATTTGATGATACCAGCCCAAACCAGTACTCCACCTCCACCTTGCTGGCGTCTGAGTCGGACTGGAGCTCTCTGCCCTTTACCAATCCAGCCACGGGCCCATCCATCTGGCCCATCAAGACTCACTCTCATTTCATCAGTCCATAAAACCTTAGAAAAATCAGTCTTGAGATATTTCTTGGCCCAGTCTTGACGTTTCAGCTTGTGTGTCTTGTTCAGTGGTGGTCGTCTTTCAGCCTTTCTTGCCTTGGCCATGTCTCTGAGTATTGCACACCTTGTGCTTTTGGGCACTCCAGTGATGTTGCAGCTCTGAAATATGGCCAAACTGGTGGCAAGTGGCATCTTGGCAGCTGCACGCTTGACTTTTCTCAGTTCATGGGCAGTTATTTTGCGCCTTGGTTTCTCCACACGCTTCTTGCGACCCTGTTGACTATTTTGAATGAAACGCTTGATTGTTCGATGATCACGCTTCAGAAGCTTTGCAATTTTAAGAGTGCTGCATCCCTCTGCAAGATATCTCACTATTTTTGACTTTTCTGAGCCTGTCAAGTCCTTCTTTTGACCCATTTTGCCAAAGGAAAGGAAGTTGCCTAATAATTATGCACACCTGATATAGGGTGTTGATGTCATTAGACCACACCCCTTCTCATTACAGAGATGCACATCACTTAATATGCTTAATTGGTAGTAGGCTTTCGAGCCTATACAGCTTGGAGTAAGACAACATGCATAAAGAGGATGATTTGGTCAAAATACTCATTTGCCTAATAATTCTGCACTCCCTGTATACCTATACAATATACAGACCTGGTTAGACTATAGAGATACCCATACAACAGGTAGAGCTGAGTAAAATACAGAGAAATAACACACAATTGGGCGCAATAAGGAGATGACATAACTATCCCATACAGCCAGGATCACTGTGATGGATTACACAGAGCTGTAATACAGAGAACCTCACACAGAACATGTCTCTTTGTAATGCTTTGTGCTTGGTGTGCCCCCACATGGTTGCTAAAATCAGTGCCAGATGTGCTGGATGTGCCACCACTCGTGCAAGAAGCATGGTTCCTGGGAGCAGTGCTATGGCTCTGTGATGGTTGTACCGCTGCCACACAAGTAGATAAAACTGTTAGACCTAGAACTGGGGACACATAGTATTCTGAGTGCACATTCAAGTCAGGTAAGGAGTTCACAGTGTTATTCCAAGAAGAGGAGCTGAATGTTCTGTTAGCACGTTGAGCACTTATCTGTGGCATATATTTAAAGGGCACAATGACTGTAATATTTAGTAATGAGCAAACTTACAGTAGTACTTATCAATGGGCAAACTTAATGTGGTAATTCTTAAGGGGCACCTGGCTTGTGATATGATTAATGGGCAAATTGACAGTGGTTTGTATTTTTAATGGGAAAACTGACTTTGACATATTCAGGGGCAAAGTTACACTATTCTGTGTATGCACATTATTACTCCTATTTTTTATATAGAGAGTTTTGCTTGTGATGTACTGCAGAATACTGGGAAGAGCTTTGGTGTGGCTTGGTTGAGAAAACATTGTGGAGCACGGAGCTACACCTTTAGCTCTCAGTACATGGTTAAAGCATCAAGATACTGATAGATTCCAACCATTTCAGCTATTCCAGATGACTATTAGCTCTCAGCACAAAATTTACACATGGTTAAAACAGCAAGATACTTATAAACTCCCAATTACATTTTCAGCCAGCAATATAATTAGTCTGCAGTGTAATATGGAGTCAAGAAGTAGCTGACATAGTTACCAGAATCAGCAATCATTACAGATTGAAATCAGAATCAGATCAGTCCTCAGAGTCGAAGTCACAGTCCTGCAGTTTGAAGCTTTAAAACTTTTCAACTAGCCACAGCATGTGTCTCAGGTCTCAGCTGTAGAGTGACTGAGTACTTCAACGAATATGTGCAGTAGGAGTAATTAAAACCATTAGTTACAGGCAGCACAGTGCTCTGTGTCAGACATGTCACCCTACCCTTGTTGTTTTTCGACTTCACTGGCTATATATATATATATATATATATATATATATACTATTTAGTGTAGATTGGACTAGCCTATTAGACCAGTAGGCAAGATGCCAAAATACCAGAGTATTGCAGTATGCAATGATTCCTTTTTTTTATTGGACTACAATAATATTACAAAGATGAGCTTTCGAGAGTTTTCCTCTCTTCAGACCTGATTAAGAGAGGAAAACTCTCGAAAGCTTGTCTTTGAAATATTATGTAAGTCTAATAAAAAAGGTATAATTGCATACTGCAATACTCTGGTATTTCAGCATCTTTACTATTTAGTAAATACCTTTTCTTAATTAGCCCCCAAGTAGTCACAAGGCTTATTGGGGGAGAGAAAAAGATAATATTATACACTAATATTTGGCAGGGCCAGAATCTGTTGATACTGTACTGTGTATGTGTCTGTGTTGCTTCCAAATAGTTTCTTGCTTTTCTCTCCTATGGGCATGGTAACCCCACCCCCTGGTGCTATGAGTTAATTATGGTCCCTAAACAGAGAGGTCAGTAGCATGCCCTGCTGCCTAATAGGGAACTCAAAGGAAATTCCTAAAATTATTTCTTAAAATACACTAGGCATGTGCAAAACCTGCTGAAACAGGACAGATTCTACACCTAGATGCTCTCAAGCAAACAGCTACCAATAAGGGGGGAGGGGCCCTGCAGAACTAAAATCTATTATTAGAGAAATAGAATCTTGTTGTTTGTAAACTCCTGCTAATATTTTTTTCCACTCATAAAAACTGTTGGGGCACTGCCTTAAGTGCCCCTATGGACAATATGGATATGCCTGCAAGTTTAGCAGCCTCATAACCCGAAATTTTGATCATAAAGGCTGGATTCAGTAGCGTTCATACCACGGTCGCAGGGATCGAAGCTGCTACCGGCCCGTCACTCCAAGAGGCACGGCCTCCCTGCAGACCCCTGCAACTGGGTGCACACCGCCATGTGTAGCGGCCCCGGCCTGCGGGGCAAACCATCGGGGCAAGAAGTTCAGGGGCCCCATCAGGTGGCCCATGCTGTTAGGGCCACCCGATAGAGATGAATTTCCAGCGCGACCAGGCCCCCTGTGATGACATCACAGCTGGGAGGAAGTGACTGCCTGTCACTGCTCCCAGCTATCAGCGAGAGCCTGCACGGGAGGAAGGAGAGGGAGTCAGAGTGGGAACCAGCTTGAGCCACCACTGGACCCCAGGGAAAGTCACCCTTCTGCACCTAAAAGGTAGGAAACAGGAGGATGACTTAAACATTTTGTGTGTTTTTGTTTGTATATATGTGTTTTTGTGTCTGTCTGTGTATGTGTGTGTATGTGTGTGTCTCTGTATGTATGTGTGTATGTATGTCTGTGTGTGTGTGTTTCTGTATGTATGTGTGAATGTGTCTGTATGTATGTGTGCATGTGCCTCTGTATGTATGTGTGTATGTATGTGTGCCTGTCTGTCTGTATGTCTGTCTGTCTGTACGTGTCTGTCTGTGTGTATATATCTGTATGTGTGTGTCTGTGTGTATGTATGTATGTATGTATGTGTGTTTGTTTGTATGTGTTTTGCACTGGGGCCCTGTGGATTTTGTGTACGCCACTGGCTGAAATATGATAATTGAGGAAAGATACAGGAGCTATTTCTCTGTATGAAGTGATTGAAGGTTTTTTTTCCCACTCTCTTTTTATTTCCATATTCTGCCTTTTTTGTTTCAAACTGTAAGATGGAGCTATGTATGAATGTCAATCTATGGGCCTTTTGTCCTTGTTTATGTGGGATACTCAACATAAGTATTGTTAAAATGCAGTTTATATAATACTGAAACCAAACCAGTTGTTTCTTGCAACTATGATTACTTTAGAGATCACCAATCTATTTCACTGCATTGCAAAACATACGGTAAATAAAAGAGATGATGCACACTATAAAGGTGGGTATTAAATGCCAGAGACTAATTATACTTTAGAAAGGATTACATACAAGAAAGTAACCATTCTATACAAGAGTGTATAATACAAGAGAACAAATTAAAGCAAGTCTTTAATTAGGATACACAAGGGCACATTCAAATGTAGAGACACATTTCTATAGTCTATGATGTATTTAATGCCAGAGACAAACCAAACTTAATAAGGGTACTTTCAAGACAAGAGTTAGATTGTTTATGAAGACATAGAAAGCCAGAGGATTCATGGCACCATATGCAAACTACAATAGTAACAACTCCACTAGCCACAAGTAGAGATTAAAACAATATAGATACATGTGCCTGATATAAATAAATTGTTCTTATCATAATGATAATAATGATAACTAGAAAAGCTACAATTTCTGGGGAAATTGTGTGAAGTGTTCTTGCCTTTACCAGTAGTCTACAACTAGAGTGGGCGGAGTAACTGGGTGGAGTGGCTTGAGTAACTGTTGTGTGGTTGGAGTAACTTTATAAAACATTGATTAGCTGTATTGTTGTAACATTGTATGTTAATGTTTTGCTGTTACAGGTATAATGAATTGACTAACATGGAAATATATTTATTAAATGTGATAGTGCTGACTTTTGTGTTATCAAAACTGTAGGAATGACAGAAATTTAGAGAATGTGTTTCATCTAGCAGCCTCTGTGTTCCAGGACACTCTGCTGGCTGCTCACACACCTTAATTCCTATGGAAACTCACTCTACAGCAAGGGCAGAGAAGAGCGGTCAAAAACAAACTGCTCCAAATTGCTCACCTTATTGGCGGTTTCCATCTTCAAATGGTCGTAGTTTAAAAACTATAAATCCAGCGAAGAGCTTTATATTGTGAGAATCACAAGACTCAGACCTACATTTTGATGCATAGAATGTCTCTGAACTAATAAAAATGAAGGCACAGTCGCAGTTTAGAAATTGCCCTTCAAATTTGAGGTGGCTAGAGTGGTGTTTCAATGAATGTCAATGGACGGCATGAATTGCAAACAAATGGTCATATTGTGAAAACTATCAGGACTATGGCTTAGCCGTGGACATTTTTAGTGGCAACAGGGATAGCGGAACGTTTTGATATATGATTTGTGTAGGTGGCCTTGAAAATGAGGGAGTGGTGGCAGTTTAGAAATCATGTCCTGATTTTTAAGCTCACACTCTAGCTTTTGTCAGCTCCCACTCTAGTTTTGACCATTCCGTCATTCATTACTATGGGACCAATTTCGCCACAAAACGACGATATTCATGAACCATTCGGCGAAACGTTCCACAAAGTAATAGCACACCGATCAGGAACAATCCGCACGTTTCGGTATATTACTGTCTATGTAGTGTAAAAACTGTGGGAGGAGTTAGGGTGGTAAATTTGGCTATAATAATAATAATAATAATATATATGTGAGATAATAGTAAGTGGTCTTGCCATGCAAGAACACTTAATAATAATAATAATAATCAGAGAAGTAAACAATCCTCTTGAAAATGGTCCTCTTACAATTAGCTATTTTGTATCTACATTTCCATAGTTACCATTACCAGCTGGAAGATAATTAGATTCATAATGTACTGTAAGCTACTGTTTGTATAGACTTACTGAACACAATATCAAGCAATATAGAAAATTATAACTGTCTTATCAATAGGGACCACTCTGGGTACAGAGCCACAAATATTTGTGCATGGTTAGTGTGTGATGGCTTTGTTAAGACGGTAGATACTCTATGCCGTCTATATAGAACAATCTACCTATTTGGAACCTATTTTCCTCATGTGTAGTTCCATTTACTCAATTTTCACACTCAGCGAATGTACAAAGCAATGTGACCCAGATAATCAAGGTACAAAAAAGTAGCAGAATTGTTTGGAGAGTTAGAACAGAAACAACTGTTTATGTTCTAACTCTCCAAATACATTTGCTACCTTTTTGTACAGTGTACAGTGTACCTTTTTGTACAGTGTACAGTACCTTTTTGCCTGTATCACATGGATTTCTATATTTATGTATGACTCAAGTCCAGCAGGGCAGCTAGTGTCAGTTATTAGATGAGTATGGATTCTTCCATTCCTGATTACAACTCAGAGAATGTGCAATTTTCACCTATTTTGTTTGCTCTAATTTGAAATATGTTTACAAGCTCTATTTTGCATCATTTTGCTTAAGTCAGAATGCATAATTTAAAATGCCATGGTTGTGTTGTCCTAGAAGGAATTTATGCAGGTATAACCCATTGCTCTTTATTTAGTGTGGTTTACAACACATTTTTCTATGCAATTCTCTACATTTGTTTCAAATGAGTTTGAATTCATGAGGAAAATGGAGCCCATGCATTGTACATTCTGTTTACTAGGTAACGAGCAACTAGTGCGGTTGCTTGGTTCAAATAATACCCAGAACTTGAGCCCAAATCAAAACTGTTTGTCCATTTGTTCACCATACCTATCACATGCTATATCTATGAAATTTGTTCCCACTTCCATTATTCTCACCTCCTATATTTTGACTATTCCCCTCCTTACCCCTCTTGTTATGCACATTCATGCATCTTCGTATTGTAGGATCCTTTCCATGGTAAAGAAAATTAATTTCACAACATCACACTAAGTGAAGAACACTCTCCAAGAGGTAGGTATATCCTTATTCAAGTCTACCAGGAAGAATAGACTTCACAAGAGCAAATACAGAGGATTCACCACAAGGCTCAAACCATTCATAAGTAGAGTTGAGCGGACACCTGGATGTTCAGGTCTGGCGGGTTCGGCCGAACTTTGAAAAAAAGTCCGGGTTCAGGATCGAACTTGACCCCGAGTTTGACCCCAAAACCGAATCCCATTGAAGTCAATGGGGACCCGAACTTTTGGGCACAAAAATGCCTCTAAAATGTCCTGGAAAGGGCTAGAGGGCTGCAAAAAGAAGTACAATGGGGGTACAAGTAGGACAAGTGCCCTGCAAACAAATGTGGATAGGGAAATAACTTAAAATAACATAAAATACATAAAAATAAAAAATACAGCTGAGCCATAGAATAGCACTAGATGGAATCTTTGATTTTAACTTTGGAAGAACATAAATCAAAATCTAAAGCATGGCTGTCAGGAGGATCATCAGAATTATCCATTTGAGAGAGGGTTGGAGTGCAGGGTATTCTCTTTCATTGTTCAAACTGAGCTCAACTCCTGATGCGTGGAGAAAAGGCCTTCACAAGCCTCTGCTATTGTGTACATAGTTTATACTAATTGACCCATAGGTTGAGGAGGTGGTGATCGTGGCGGTGTAGGTGGAAGCGGCGGTGGAGGAGGAGGAGGTAGCAAACACTGTTTTTTATTTGTTTTTTGTTTTTTTTCTAATTGGGGTAGCCCCCAAAATATTGGGACATATAAAAAAAGAAACATTTGCGGTATGCGGTGCATTTCTTGCAGTCCTGATGCATGTTGAAATGTTTAACTCCTGATGCATGGAGAAAAGGCCTTCATAAGCCTCTGCTATTGTGTACATAGTTTATACTAAGTGACCCATAGGTTGAGGAGGCAGTGACCTTGGCGGTGTAGGTGGAAGCGGCGGTGGAGGAGGAGGAGGTAGCCAACACTGTTTTTTTTTTTGTTTTTTTTGTTTTTTTTTTTTATTTAATTGGGGTAGCCCCCAAAATATTGGGACATATAAAAAAAAAGAAACATTTGCGTCCTGCAGTGCATTTCTTGCAGTCAAATACTGCCATCAGGTTTTTAAAACTGTTCGTCTCCACCAGACAGAATTACAGCATTTCAAAGGCCACGAATTTTGAAATGCTGGCATTAAGGGCCAGGGATCACGGGTGGCTAGGGAGGTACTTCCTCTTTCTCTCCAGTGTTTGGGAGATGGACAGCTGAACGCTTCCATGGGACAGTGTGGAGATGCTGGACAATTGTGTACCTGGCCTATGCTGGTGCAGGAACCCACCCTCCGAACTACTTGTGAATGCCTGGCCTGATAACTGTGGAAATGACCCCTCTTCCTCCTCCTCTTCCTCCTGTGCCACATCCTCTTCCATCATCGCCCAAAGCGATTTTTCAAGGAGAAAAAGAAGCGGGATAGTAAGGCTGAGAACGGTGTCATCGGCACTGGCCATGTTGGTGGAGTACTCGAAACAGTGCAACATGGCACAGAGGTCTCGCATGGAGGCCAACTCATTGGTGGTGAAGTGGTGCTGTTCCACAGAGCGACTGACCCGTGAGTGCTGCAGCTGAAACGCCACTATTGCCTGCTGCTGCTCGCACAGTCTCTCCAGCATGTGCAAGGTGGAGTTCCACCTTGTGAGCGCATCGCATATGAGGCGGTGAGCGGGAAGGCCAAAGTTACGCTGCAGTGCAGACAGGCGAGCAGCAGCAGGCTGAGAACACCCAAAGTGATGACAGACGGCACGCATTTTATGCAGCAACTCTGATATATATGGGTAGTTTTTCAGGAATGTATGCACCACCAAATTCAGCACATGCGCTAGGCAAGGGATTTGCGTCAAACCGGCTAGGCCCAGAGATTTCGCCCATTATCGCACACCACCAGGCCTCGCTTGAGGCTCAGTTGCAACAACCACTCATTGGTCTGTTGTTCCATGCCCATCCACAGCTCCTGCGCGGTGTGGGTTTTTTTCCCCAAACATGAGTTTTAAAACAGCCTGCTGTCGTTTCCCCCTGGCTGTGCTGAAGTTGGTGGTGTAGGTGTTACGCTGACCGGATGAGGAGGAGGTGGTAGACGAGGAGGAAGCGGAGTAGGAGGAAGAGGCCACAGGAGGCAAAGCTGTGTACCCAAATAAAGATTGTCAAACGTTGTATCCTGGAATTGTGTCACATCCGCTTACTGGGGAAATGGGTATGACCTATTCTAATCAAAGGGGATAACCATCGGTTACCCAGGTCCCGCTTCAATTGGTGGCGGGATCCCATGTCCCTACCAACAGACCCATGGACTACAGTGCTCTAAAGCGACCTACACTGCAGGACATGTGTGGAGCCAGAGGAATAACGCCTGGTGGGCGTAACAAGGCTGAATTGACTGCTGCGCTCATGGAGGACAACCAGGCACGCAGTGAGGCAACAAACCCCAGTTAGGGGCCAGAGATGAGGAGGAAGTGCGTAAGGAAGTGGAACGGCGCCTGGCATATTACCGAGAGCCACCCTCAGAGGAGATTGTCAGCAGGACCTTTTTGTAGGTGCAAGCCTACGTCCTTGCCAATAGACAGAGGGTGACCTCAATGAACCCAGATGAAGGAAGAAGGGAGCAGAGGGCGCTGGGAAGCACAACCACCCTGGCCCACAAGCTACCATACAATGCCTTCAAAGAGTTCATGGAAGCAGAAGAAGGCATTGATGAATTTTTATAAGACTTTGAGCGCCATTGCCTACTCCAAGACGTGGACCCCAGCGTCTGGGTCACTATCCTGGTCAGCAAACTAGTGGGGAAGGCAGCAGATATTTACCGGGCTGTACCAGAAGAGCAGATCAGAGACTATCCCTTTATTACACAAATTACACCTCCTGGCCCAGTATGTTGTCACCCCCGAGCAATACTGCCAAAAGTTTAGGGAGACCCGAGTCCTTCTCTATTTGACTCTCAGATATGAAGCGCACGCCCCAAATGTACTTCTTAGGAGCAAAAAAATGGGAATATGTCAAAGTGCGCTGTAAACACAGTATTTGACGCTTCTATTTGACTCTCAGATATGAAGTGCAGGGCCCAAGTTTACTATTTAGCAGATTAGCACCCAGAAAATAAGAATGTTTACAATTGCGCTGTAACCGCGCTATTTGACGCTTCTATTTGACTCTCAGATATGAAGAGCATGCCCCAAATTTACTATTTAGCAATTTAGCACCAAAACAATTAGAATTTTTACAATTGCGCTGTAACCACAGTATTTGATGCTTCTATTTGACTCTCAGATATGAAGTGTAGTGCCCAAATTTACTATTTAGCAGATTAGCACCCAGAAAATAAGAATGTTTACAATTGCGCTGAAACTGCAGTATTTGACGCTTCTATTTGACTCTCAGATATGAAGAGCACGCCCCAAATTTACTATTTAGCAGTTTAGCACCAAAACAATTAGAATTTTTACAACTGCACTGTAACCACAGAATTTGACACTTCTATTTGACACTCAGATATGAAGTGCACCCCACTAGTGTACTTTTTAGCACCCAAAACATTTTAAGTTTTAAAACTGCAATGTGACAGCAGTATTCGCCGCTTCTATTTGACTCTCAGATATGAAGTGCACACCCCAAATGTACTATTTAGCACAAAAAAAATGTACTTTTTAAAACTCTGATGTAACCACAGTATTTGACGATTCTATTTAATTTACTTTTTAAAACTACGATGTAACCACAGTATTTGACGCTTCTATTTGACTCTCAGATATGAAGTGCACCCCACTAATGTACTAGTTTGCAGAATTCTTTCCTAATCTGTCCCTGAAAGTGGCAGCATCCTCTCCCTACACTAATAAGAGCTCATGTGATGTGCGGCGCTACGTGACTCCAGCTTATATATAGAGGCTGGGTCACATGCTGCACTGGCCAATCACAGCCATACCATTAGTAGGCATGGCTGTGATGGCTTCTAAGGCACACAAGTCAAACGCTTGTCGATTGGCTGCCCTGCAGCCTTTCAAAACGCGCCATTAAATCGCAGAACACCGAACTCCAACCCGAACATACACTGATATGTCCGTGTTCGGGTCCGGGGTCCAAAAAAACGTAATGTTCAGTACGAACCCGAACTTTACAGTCCGGGTTCGCTCAACTCTATTCATAAGCCTCAAGAATAGAAGGCCAGATTAGACTTTGTCAAAAAACATCTGTAACAGCTACCCTGGGTATCAGAGGGGTGTATGCCATTGCAGACGTCCTTTTCCCTTAAGAGAAGCTGTGCTGCAGTATTCTCCAGATATCCCATAAGCCAACCCAGTAGTGAAGGAATAGCAAAGCTCTTACAAGAGCTAGTGATTAGCTGTGAAGCAGGTTCCCTACAAACAGGAGACAAGGCTACATATTGAGGGTTACGCAGATATGAAGTTTTAAGCTTTAATGGGCCAGGCTGGCCTTTTTATGCAACTTTCCCAACAAGGTTGCCACCCAGGTGGACCTTGTTGGGCACCGAAAAATACAGTTAACAGACAATGGTGTACAATCACAATTTTAAACACTTCCATTCTTACAGAAAATTCCTTCCCTCTGCTTAGGAGATAATTGAGTTAATTACAGTATCAAATCAATTATCTCCAAACGAAGAAATGAAACTTTTTGCAAATTTCCAGAAATATCATAAAAACATATCCAATCCCCACATGTATATTCTGATAGGGCATAATTAGGGGAACAACATATTGAAAAATCATACAAATCGGTTCAGGGGTTCAGGAGATAAGTGGAAGTTCCATTTCTGCCCGGCCGCACACGAGGCTCCTGTCCAAAATAGTTCCAATGCATTCAGCTGGTGTGGCCGGTCTCTTTCATATATTATAAAATGTGAAACAACTGTTCACATAGGTGTTCGTGAGTTTGATGGTCGTGTGCCGCTTCATTTGTATAGTGTTTTTACCGAACGCTGCCTCCTTCGGATGGATTATCACGAATCTAAGGGGTCCTGGAAGTCTCAGCGGTTTTCAAGAGATCAAGTGTCCAAAAACAGTTACAGACACTCGACGACCAAATCCCGCTGGACGCGTTGGACGTGGCCGCCACCACGTGTTCGTGCATATGAATGTAACGGCCACCCAGCGAATCACTTAGAACGTTGAAGTAGCGGTTTGGCACAGAGTCAAATGAGTCAATTGGCGGCACATGACTGGCTTGGGTGGTCTCTCGTTTGACAAATTGTTCGGTATAAGAACAGCTTATACATAGCTGTTTTGTTTAAAAATTCGTATGTTTTGATTAAGGGTAAAATATTCAAACGAGAGTTCAAAAGCAATCATGTTATAAATCTAGCAATCAGGCAATAAACAGGGTATCTGTTACAGGGCTCCCCTTTTGTGGAACACTCTGGCAGACCCGGTTTGATCCTTTTCGGGTCAGCTTGGGATGTCCGGACTGCTGTTATGGAATAAGTTCAGTTTGCTGGGACAACCCATCGGCGTTGCCATTCTGTTTGCCGGGCCGGTACTGGATGGAGAAATTGTAAGGTTGGAGCACCAAGCTCCACCGCAATAGCCTGCAATTATCCCCTGCAACCCGGTTCAGCCACACTAGAGGGTTGTGGTCGGTGATGAGTGTTAACTCTTGGCCATACAGATAGGGAGTCAATTTCTTTAGAGCCCATACCAGGGCCAGGCACTCTTTTTCCACTACCGTGTAACTCACTTCCCTGGGTAACAATTTTCCGCTAAGATACGCAACAAGATGCTCCCCTCCATCATCTCCGACTTGGCTCAGAACTGACCGCAGTCCATACATGGAAGCGTCTGTGTGGACAACAAAGCGTTTGTTAGGGACTGAGGCAGCCAATACAGGAGCATGGATTAAAGCATTCTTAAGGGCTGTTTCACACGTGGGAGACCACAGGACCAATCTGGGTAAGTTTTTCTAAGTGAAGTCAGTCAGGGGCTTGGCGATAGTGCTGTAGTCGGTTACAAACTTTCTATAGTACCCTGCTGTCCCTAAGAAGGCCAGTACTTGAGTCTTGGTGCTGGGTGTGGGCCAGTTGGTGACTGCCTCAATTTGTGCAGGTTCTGGTCGCTGTTTCTCACACCCTACCCGGTGTCCCAAATACTGGACTTTGGCCATGCCTAGATGGCATTTATCAGTTTTCAGGGGCAGGCCTGCAGCCAGAATCTGATCTAATACGGCCCCTACATGTTTTAGGCGCTCTCCCTATGACTCATAATACATTATTATGTCATCCAGGTATGCACAAGCGAAGTCCTGGAAGAAATCAAGGAGTCTATCCACCAGGCGCCGGAACGTGGCTGGGGCATTTTTCATCCCGAATGGCATAACCTTAAATTGGTATTGGCCAAATTGGGTGACAAATGCTGACTTGGGGATAGCCTCCTCAGCCAGGGGGATCTGCCAGTAGCCCTTGCACAGATCGATGGTGGTCAGATAACGTCCCCTGGCGATACAATCTAGGAGTTCATCTACAGGGGGCATCGGGTAGGCATCGGTCACTGTCCGGTCATTAAGGCGTCTATAATCCATGCAGAACCACATGGTACCATCATTTTTGGGCACTAATACTATGGGTGAAGCCCAGAAGCTGTCTGAGGGCTCTATAACCCCTAGCTTGAGCATGTCCTGGATTTCTCCTCTCATCCCCTCTTTAACTGCCTCAGGGATGCAGTGGGGCAGTTTGTCCAGGAGTTTCTACGTGGTGAATCGCTAGGGTGGTGTATCTTGGGAAAATTTCAATCTTTTCTCAACTAACAATTGTTGGAGTTGGCCCTTCTCTGCAGAGTTAGTCACTACCCTAGTTTTATCACACTAATAAGGTCTCCTAGAGAAGGGTTGGTTAATAAATTGGGTATGGGCAAACTATCGGGATCTTCGGTAGCGGGAATGCATATAGGTGCTACGTCCTCAGGTCTTTCGTGATATTCCTTCAGCAGATTTACGTGAAATGACTTCCGGATTCTTTCAGCCTCTTTACTGGCAATGATATAGGTGGTGTCACAGATCTGTGTTACAACCTTGTAAGGGCCCTGCCAGGATGCTTGGAGCTTGTTCCCCTTGACTGGCCTAAGCACCAGGACTTTTTGTCCCACATGGAACGACCTCTGGCAGGCGCCCTGGTCATACCCAGGTTTCTGTCGACCCTGGGCCACATGGAGATTGTCCCTTGCCATCTGGGCTAACTGCTTCATGCGGTCCCAAAGTTCCAGAGCATATAGGGAACCCCTTATGTTCCGTTTCCATCTCCCAGTGCTCGCGAATAAGATTGAGGGGTCCTCACTCCCTCCTCCCATAGAGCAGTTCGAAAGGGGAAAACCCCATTGATTCCTGGGGCACCTCTCGATATGAGAACAAGAGGTGTGGCAGGAACAGCTCCCAGTCTCTGTACTCGTCTGTGAAGGTCCGCAGCAACCGATTCAGGGTACCATTGAAACGCTCACACAGTCCGTTAGTCTGGGGGTGGTATGGGGAGCTGAGTAGGGGTTTGATACCACAGGCCTCCCATAGCTGTTGGGTGAGGTCTGTGGTAAACTGAGTTCCCCTATCAGACAGAATTTCATTTGGGAACCCCACTCTGGTGAAATGTTTGACAGAGCAACGGCTTCCGGGTAGTGGGTAGCGTAGTCCACCATGGTAAGAATGTTTTTTTTTAGTGGATGGACTGGGATACGGTAGGGGTCCTACTAGATCAACAGCAACCCTGTTGAAAGGTTCATCAATGATCGGCATGGGTAGCAGTCGGGCTTTGGAGTGATCCCCCCCTTTTTCCTACTCGTTGGCAGACATCGCACGTACTGCAGTATCGTCGCACGTCCTTGGAGAAAAGAAAGTCTGGGTAACTTGGTAGTTCATGCGATTTCCACCATGTCCTGCCAAAGGAATGTTGTGCCCGATCCGGAGAAGCTCCAACCGGTATTTCCTAGGCACTACCAGTTGGCGCTTCTGGGATGGGGCACTCCCCTCTCTTTCTGCCTTTGGTTAGACGGTATTGCCTATCCTTGTCCCAGATAAATCTCTTGTGCTCATCCCCCCGTCTCTGCTTTCTCTCTTTATTTCTGTAGGGATGGGTCTTCTCTGGTCTCCCTCCCAAACTCTTCGGGGGTGTCCCAAGCTAAGGGTTACTTGGCTACTGTCAGTGTTGGGGGTAGTTGTGTTCTTACATGGGTCTCCGTCCTGGTGCAGAGTTTTACGCGGTGCGAACCTGGGAACAAGTAGTCGCTGGACAGGCTGTAGCAGCAGGAGTGGGTAGGTAGGCTGAAGTCAAAGGCCCAATATCATTGCCCAAGAGAACTTCGGTCGGCCTATTGACCTTGATCCCTACTGTGGCCATGCCAGATCCGGCTCCCCAATTCAGGTGGAAACGGGCAGTAGGGAGACAGAATACAGCTTCTCTAGCAACTCGTACAGCAATGGTGTGGTTGGACAAATTCTCTGGTTTGACAAAATGTCATTGGACCAGAGTGATGGTAGCGCCTGTGTCCCGCAACCCTTGAGCTACTTGTCCGTTGACTCTGACCTCTTGCGAATGCTGTTGTCTGTTGTCTGTAGCCATCATGCACATTGCCTTCTACATTTTTCAGTTTGCTACATAACTAACTTTTCCTATTGCTTGGGTTATGGGTATCACTCTATAAATGTCAGGTGATTACCATACTTACAAAGGTACCCAGCAGTGGTGTATTCTGGTTTTGTGCTGCCCTAGGCATGACAAAATTCAGGCACCCCTGCCCCCCCCCCCAATACCATTACACAGCCTTCTAAATACACATACACACTGACTGACAGACACATATACACTCAGTGTCAGACACACATTCACTGACAGACACACATACACTAGCTAATAGACATACACACTCACTAACAGACATAAACACTCACTAACAGACACATACAGTCACTAACAGACACGCATACATTCTCACTAACAGACACACACAAACTAACAGACACACACATAGTAACACACTCACTAACAGACACACATTAACTAACAGACACACACATACTTACACTCACTAACAGACACACACACATTAACACACATTTTTTTAAATTCAATCCCCCCACCCTCTTTGGGAATGCTGGGGTGGATTATCACTTTCCCAGGGGTCCAGTGGGGCTGCTGGGTGGCTGGCCGGTCACTGCAGTCAGCGAGGGAGCACTAATCCTCCTGTTCAGCTCCCTCACGTGCCGCATTGTGTTGCCGGGGCCAGAATGACGTCATATTCCAGCTCCGGCATCATTGCTGTGCTGAACAAGAGGATTAGTGCTCCCTCGCTGCCCGCCCCTGGGAAGCTCAGCCACTGCTAGCCTGGGGGGCCCTGAGGTGGCCCCCCGGCCAGATCCTGGGCCCCCCAGGACAAGAAGCTAGCAAGACATTTGCCAGGGCGATTGGGGTGTGGTTTTTTTTTTGCCGCCCCCCCAGAAAGTGCCGCCCAAGGCAAATGCCTTATTTGCCTCGGGGTATATACACCCCTGGTACCCAGTAACTGTTAGCGAAATATATGCACAATCATTAGAAGCAAACCTCAAACTATCTGTTGCTACTTTTGTACAGGGTTCCCCTTCTTTGCAGTAAGATATCTTACCTGAAGACCTCTTTATGGTACTAGCATTAGACTTCATTTATTTATAAGCCTTTCCTTTATCATAAGTGCATCTTTAGCAGCTCTAGTAACCATGTTTCTATCTACACCCTAAAAAGTTATTTAGATGAATTTGGCAGAATATGTGAAACAGGTACCACAACCAGCCTGGGACAGGCTTATGAATTTTCTTTTTAAGGCCTACCTATTTGTAAGTTTTGGCACAGATCAATTGACTTGTTTTTACTCATAAGGCTCAAGCATTATTAATTTATTATGGCTTTGATCCTCGACCACAAATGAGAAGAAGCATGTGCGGAGTTGTGGGAGAACTTTATTTACCCTCTTCCCAACAAATATATAGCAGTCACTTCTTATAGATTGATCACAAAGGCAAATATTTCTATACAAATTTCTGACATAAAATAATAAAACTATCCCAATATACTGATACACTTATTTTTATTTCAGATTTATTTTATAAACCAATTCACTGTATAAGAAGTGACTGCTATTTTGGATGATACATAATTGAAGGCAGTTGTCAATCAAGGTACTATTATGGTATATATAAGTTTTATAGTGTTCTCATAGAAGCAAGATTGATACACTATAATGTTTGTGCTCTGTTTAATTATGTATATTGTAATGCATATTTTGGTTTTGAAGGTACCAGCAAAGGGAAGTGGCCAACTTTCTTATATGCAGTCTTAAGTACATTTTAAATATCTACTCTTGTGAGGATTGTATTTTGTATTAACGTACTTCATATTTAATGTCACACACTGTTTTTAAAATATTGTGAAAATCACAGTGAGACGACGCTGAACGTCCATAGGAAAGCTTTCCTATGTGTGGTTTGAATGCGCACGCGGCTCTTGCCACGTATGCGCATTCGGAGCTGAGAGGCGAATCGGGGCGGAAAGTTCCCCAGTGCCAAGGGAGTCCGGCGCTGGAGAAAGGTAAGTGCTTAAGACACACACACTCTCACGAACAGACGCACACACACTAGCTTACAGACACACACATTTATTGACAGACACACACTCAGTGACCAGGCCGTTTGAAGGAATTTGGGGGCCCCAAGCAAAATGGACATAGAGGCCCCCCACCCCCAACCCCCCACCCCCCAGACTCCCACATGCACGCAAAGCCTACAGGAACCACAGCATAGCCATACAGTTTAAGTTCACTCACACTTTATATAAATAGAAAAGGTTTACAGTGCAAATACTGCTTAGAGCTCTGCCCTGCCCCTCAGTGGTCTTTCCTCTTTCCCCACCCTCCCCTACCAGTCTCTTCTCACCCCCCCCTATTCTCCTCACCCCCTCCCTGTGTTCTCCTCATCTCCGCTTCTCTTCACTCCCCTCCCTGTGTTCTCCTCATCTCCGCACCTCCCCCTTCCCTGTGTTTTCCTCATCTCCTCACCCCCCTCTCCCTGTGTTCTTCTTCCTCCTCCCCCCATTTTCTTCATACTACTCCCCCCTCCCTGTGTCCTTCTTACTCCCCTCTCCCCTCCCTGTGTCCTTCTTACTCCCCTCTCCCCCTCCCTGTGTCCTTCTTACTCCCCTCTCCCCCTCCCTGTGTCCTTCTTACTCCCCTCCCCCTCCCTGTGTCCTTCTTACTCCCCTCTCCCCCTCCCTGTGTCCTTACTCCCCCCTCCATGTGTCCTTCTTACTCCCCCTCCCTGTGTCCTTACTCCCCCTCCCTGTGTCCTTACTCCCCCCTCCTCATGTCCTTACTCCCCCTCCCTGTGTCCTTCTTACTCCCCTCCCCCTCCCTGTGTCCTTCTTACTCCCCTCTCCCCTCTCTGTGTCCTTCTTACTCCCCTCTCCCCTCCCTGTGTCCTTCTTACTCCCCTCTCCCTGTGTCCTTCTTACTCCCCTCTCCCTGTGTCCTTCTTACTCCCCCTTCCCCCTCCCTGTGTCCTTACTCCCCCCTCCCTGTGTCCTTCTTACTCCCCCCTCCCCCTCCCTGTGTCCTTCTTACTCCCCCCTCCCTATGTCCTTCTTACTCCCCTCCCCCCTCCTCTTTTTACTCCCCCTATGTTTTTTTACTCCCCCCTTCCCTATGTTTTTTTTACTCCCCCCTCCCTCCCTATGTTCTTGTTACTCCCCCTTCCTCCTTATGTTCTTCTCACCTCCCCTTCTCTGGCTGTAGCGTGGCCGAGCTCCTCTTCCTCCTGGCTGTCAGTCCGGCCGGGTACCGCGCGGTACAGGAGATTCAGTTTCCTGTTCCCAGCCGAACTGAAAGGAAGTGAGCACTCAGTGTGCACTTCCTGTCAGTCCGGCCGGGAACAGGAAACTAAATCTCCCGTACCGCGCGGTACCTGGCCGGACTGACAGCCAGGAGGAAGAGGAGCTCGGCCACGCTACAAGGAAGGGGAGGTGACGAGAGAGGAGTGCTGCAGCCGCCTGAGGCTCTCTATAGAGCGCTCAGGCGGCTGCAGCCTTATTTGAAGCACCGGCTCTGCTTGGGGCCCCAGGCCAGCTCGGGGCCCCAAGCAGTTGCTTGGTTTGCCTGTCCGGTAGCAACGGGCATGTCAGTGACAGACATACATACACACTCACTGACACACACTCACTCACTTACAAAACACACACTCGCTAACAGACACACACAGTAACACACTCACTGACACACTCTAACACTAACACACACACACACTCTAGCACTAACACACACACTCTAACACAAACACACGAACACACACACACACTAGCACACACTAACACTAACACACTCACTTACAAAACACATACTCACTAACAGACGCACACAAACTAACACACTCAGTAACAGACACACACAGTAACATACTCACTGACACACTCTAACACTAACACACACACACACTCTAACACTAACACACACACACTCTAACACTAACACACACACTCTATCACACACACACACACACACTCTCTAACACACACACACTCTAACATACACACACTAACACACACACACTCACACACTCTGACACACACACACTCTAACACGCACATACACTCTAACACACAGACACTCTAACACACACACACTCTAACACACACACTCACACACACACACTCTAACACACACACTCACACACACACACACACACACACTAACACACACACACATTTAAAAAAATAAAAATAAATAATCCCCCAGCCTCCTTACCTTTGGGAGTGCTGAGGGGATTCCCTGGGGTCCAGTGGTATCAACCGGCGGGCAGGCTGGCGGGCGCGCGAGGGAGCACTGTCCCCTGAGTGCTTCCTGTTCAGCTCCCCATCATATTCCGGCTCCGGTATCAGTGCGGTGTGCGAGGGAGCTGAACAGGAAGCACTCATGGGACAGTGCTCCCTCGCGCGCCCGACAGTTGATACAGCCTTGGGGTGCCCTGAGGTGGCCGGCTCCTGGGCCCCCCAGGAGAAGAGGCTGGCCACAGTGGCATACATACCTGGTATGTACTCCACTGAGTACAGAGCAACATAGTATCTCACACCTCCACAAATGACAACACATTATAGCTTATTACCAAAGTTTAAAGGACCACTATAGGCACCCAGACCACTTAAGCTCAATGAAGTGGTCTGGGTGCCAGGTCCATCTAGGGTTAACCCTGCAGCTGTAAACATAGCAGTTTCAGAGAAACTGCTATGTTTACATTAGGGTTAATCCAGTCTCTAGTGATTGTCACATTGACAGCCACTAGAAGTGCTTCCGCGCTTCTCACTGTGATTTTCACTGTGATTGAGAAATGCTTTCCTATGGACTGACTGAATGCGTGTGTGACTTTTGCCGCGCATGCGCATTTAGCGGATGACGTTGGAAGAGGGAGGAGAGTCCACAGCACCGAGGGAGCCCATGCGCTAGAGAAAGGTAAGAATTTAACCCCTTCCTACCCCTTCAGCCTGGCGGGAGGGGGATACAGAGGGTGGGGGGGACCCAAAGACCCTATAGTGCCAGGAAAACTAGTTTGTTTTCCTGCCACTATAGTGGCCCTTTAACTTCAGTTTAAAAAAAAAATAATATCCCACAGAATTGTCACAAGAATAAAGGGATCAAATAGCTAAATGCTTACTGCATTTCCGGGGAAGTTTCATTCTGCTATAAAACACTTTCAACTTTTAGTTCTCCATAATTCATCCCTTTTCTCTATCCTTTTTTGCTGAACATTGGATGTATTAAAATGACGAATAAGCATTGATTATGTATATGTGCTTGTTTTCTTTTTATTCTAACTAGGTGACCTATTCCATTCCAGATAGCAACACTTCCTGCAAACTCCTTAGATAAACCACTGTCTTTTTTGTGTGCTTTATATCTCATTTGTTTTACAAGAGTTGTATTATGGATCTGTTCCCCCTAAAGATTATGCTGTTAGGATATCTATACAAGATCCAAGCTAATATGAGTCCTAATTACTGACTGAATGTTGCAGTCGGATGCTTCATGCAGAGTCATACTTTCTGTGGTGTGTGTAAAACTTCTACGTTACATGTTAAATACTTGTTTAAGTTTAACAATATAATATGCTTGTCCAATAAACTGATTTCCCTCAGAGGGTCATGCATGAACCTCTTGCAATCAATACGTGTATGAAGAGGTGTGTTAGAAGAATACACAATCTATGAAATAATGCAAAGTTGGGGAAACACTACCCTGAAAAACAAACAAATATAAGCCTTTAGGTGGATAAGAGCTTGAGCAAACTAGATGGTCAACAGTTTTGAAACATCAAGCAAAATCTGTATTTATGAACTGTCAAAGTAAAAATATTTAAATAATGCATAATGTATGTAACATTTGAATTTTACACATATTTGGCGCCTATTTGTATGATTCTTCTAAAAAATAATCTTTTTATTAATTTATTTCACATTACAACAAGAATTCATGACAACCTTTCTTTAGAATTTTACTTGTTGCTCTTATCTTATTAATTTTCTGTCATAGCTTAAATATCTAAGTCTTTAAAGTGTTGTATAAACTGAGTCAGTATTAATTAAAAAGGTACACTCCTTGTTCCTCACTTATTAGCAGTCTCACCCTCCCCTCATTTGAGGTAAAAATTAGTTATCTAAACTAAAAAAAACATGACTCTGTATCAGTTTAAAGCTGTTTACATAGTGCTAATTAGATAAATATACTTCCAAGATACACTTGTCTTTTCATTTAAATCTTCTACACTAGAAAGCTTTTGCAAGAATTTCTTCAGAGAAGTGATTACATCAAAGGCTTCAAAGTGCAATGCATCATTGCGCATGGATATAAGGTACAGTATATATGAAGAAGGTCATCTTTTATTATAGACCTGAAAGTAGGAGTACTCCAGAGTACACTACACACTACGTATGTTTCAGTTGACATTAAAGATTCTCTATGAAGTGTGCTGGACTTGTGTTTTTCTTATTGACTGATTCTAGTTGAAGAAAAATAAATCATGAGACGCGCACAGACTATTAAAAGATTCCTGAAATGTTGTTACAGATCAATAATCAGCTAAACTTTCCTCAACTTTCTTCTTCAAATCCCAAGCCCTGTGATATTATTTTAGAGTTTAGATAAACAAAAACACGTTTTTTTCTAGATATCATTAAATCTTGTGATTTAAATGTTAAAATAAAATAAAATGGGGCACGGATTGAGGATTTAGATTTTTTTATGTGTGTGTCTGTATGACCCATTGGTGGACAAACACCCTAGAAAAAGAACATTTGTTGTTCCCTTATGGGGCTTTGAAGGACTAGAGGTGATAATCCCATTTTCCGCGCTGTAGATGAGCATGTTACACAAATGCCACTGCTTTTTCATGAACAGCTGGGACAAAATAGATGTGGCATTCTGTGCCCTGTATCTAAAACAAGGACACATTACCAATCTAGCAAAAATTAGAGCATTTCTAGACTCTACAAAATGTCAGTTTATTAATCTTCAAGTTTTTTTCACCACATTTTTATATGTTAATTATTCTTTTTTTTTAGAGGTGGTTGGCGAAAGATGAATTAAAATCACACTATACATTCTTGTTAAACTGATTATATTATTAATTCTAAATATTCTGTATTCAATTTTTTATAATATTCAGATGATTAAAAAGGTGACATTAATCTAAGAATTGACCTTTTATCAGGACTTGTCAAGGGCGACTCTACTTTGGTGCAAATCATACGGCCTGACAACCACACAGCTATGCGTGGTCTACAGGTGAGGAACAGGAGGTTCCTTGGAAGTTACCCACGAAGGGACAACATACGTCCTCAACTCACCGGATAAAGCCACTAACTTCCTGGAAACCTTCGGCCTGTCGAATCCGACCGCACGGAAACCAACAAAAAACACGTGGAGAGCACAGGGATCCAGCGACCACCCCACCTTTCACCCTGGGAGCAAGTGTGATGCGACCCCCAGTTCCATGAACACTCGCGTTAACCTATGTCTAACCATGATGGACTACTTTCCAACAAACAGTCCATACCTCCACCGCTCCAACGTATTAGATGTAATCTTCTGCTGGTTTAATTTTTTTGCTTTAACTACTTTATTTTCTTTGTTATGTGTTTCACATGCTTAACCACTCACGGACACTCTGGTTTCAGCTCCCAGGGGAAATAAGGCCCAGATACACACCTCGGTAACCATTCGGGCACAAGGCCCTAAAACCTCACATTTTTTTTGAGAAACACAAAACACTGATGTCACCCCGACAGGCGCCAACCTCACATCCTCCCCCCCGAAGCCCCCTTGGTCACCATCAATGCAGAGGCAGAGCAGGGCATTGCGAATACTAGAACTGCTAATAGACCCACCATTCCTGCCCTCATGAGAGCAGACGACTAGCCAGGCGCCCTGCAGACACAGGACATTGCAGTACGCAAGATCTACCCTGCCCGCCCAACATTAGCTTCACCACGACTAGCTTGTTACGTAGTAGTTACAAAAGTTGATCACACAGGCTACACAGCTGCATAAGCAAACTATAGATTAAGCCTGACCACAAACCCTCGTACTCGACCAGAACCTTTTGGCTCCGATGAGCCTACTCTACTATGTAGATGTGACTAACCACACTGTTTACTATTCCTGTTTTGTCCTTATTGAAAAAGGTGCAATGTTTATCAGTGCCATACTAACCTTGTATACTACATCAATGTTTCATTTTTCGCATATGGCAGCACATGCTTGCTTGACAGCATTTTGCGCAACAAAATAAATAAAAAAATGTTTTAAGTGACATTAATAATATCCCAGAGTGTTCTCACACACACGAATATATATATATATTTTTTTATCAATTGGATACAAAACAAAAATGTAAACGTGCAATTGCTGTTTATGATGACACAAAGAGAGAGAGAGAGAGAGAGAGAGAAAGAAAGAGAGAGGAAGGGAGGAGTCTTACTTAGTAAGAACCAAGCAAGGAACCTATAGGTTTTAGTTCTTTTGGGCAGTGGGCATACAGTGCAAACTCATACCTATCATTTAATAAACGTAGTGGGAAGTGTGGATTATACGTACCATGTGCCCAACTGCATGCAAGAACCGGAGTCCATATGTTCGACAACACTGATTAAGAAATAGTAATTGTCTTGAGTATTTTATTTATTATTTTAATTTTTTTTACACTTTATACATTTTTGTCACTTTTTTTCGTTTATTTTTTTCTCAAATGTTTTAACCCTATTGTCTTAGTAAACAGAGAGAACTGACCCATCTCTCAAATTTGTTTTCTGCTTTCTAAAGTACCTAAGCATATTCCATGAATGAATAATAGGCCAAGATATTGCTCATGGATTCCATAGCTTTGCAGCCGGTCTCCATCTCCTGGGCAGGTACAGTTAATAATATATCTTCACCGTACAATGATACCCTGTAAGGCAAAAAAATGGCTAAGAATACCTAAAATTAGATATAGATATAGACAGGGGCGGACTGACAGGTCGGGCAGATCGGTCACTGACCGAGGGCCCGAGTCAGTCAGGGGCCCGGCAGCACAGCCATGCTTCTGCTGTGGAGATCAGAGATCTCCACAGAAGTTAAAGAAAGTGCTGTAATAAGGTTGCAGTGGGCCCATAATGAGTCGAAGGGCCCCTGCAACCCATCAATTTGCTAATACCTCCCCCCCCCCTCATTCAGTGAGAGACCTGGCAGCATAGCTCTCACTGCCAGGTCTCCTCTCTCTCTCTCTCTCTGCCTGCTCAGTGCTCCGTTTGAGGATGGGAGGGGGGCAGGAAGTGACATCACCCGCTGCTTCCCTCTCACACGGAGCACTCACAGCATGGATGGAGGGTGAGAAGAGGAGCCTGGCCTGACAAGTGCTGCTTCAGGAGATAGAGGGAGAAAACATCAGATTGTACAGGTAAGCAGGCCCACACTGCCCCCCCCCCCATACACACACTGACCCCCATACACACACTGCCCCCCATACACACACTGCACCCCATACACACACTGCCCCCCCATACACACACTGCCCCCCCATACACACACTGCCCCCCCATACACACACTGCCCTCCCCCCATGCACACACTGCCCTCCCCCCATACACACACTGCCCTCCCCCCATACACACACTGCCCTCCCCCATACACACACTGCCCCCATACACACACTGCCCCCCATACACACACTGCCCCCCCATACACACACTGCCCCCCATACACACACTGCCCCCCATACACACACTGCCCCCCCATACACACACTGCCCCCCCATACACACTGCCCCCCATACACACACTGCCCCCCATACACACACTGCCCCCCATACACACACTGCCCCCATACACACACTGCCCCCCCATACACACACTGCCCCCCCATACACACACTGCCCCCCATACACACACTGCCCCCATACACACACTGCCCCCCATACACACACTGCCCCCATACACACACTGCCCCCCCATACACACACTGCCCCCCATACACACACTGCCTCACCCATATATACGCATACACTGCCCACCCATATATACGCATACACTGCCCACACATATATACACGCACACACTGCCCACCCATATATATATATATATATATATATATATATATATATATACACACACACACTGCAGACACTGCCCACCCATTGATATACACACACACTACATACAGTGCCCACCAATATATATACACACACACACACACTACATACACTGCCCACCGTTATATACACACAGACTGCATACGCTGCCCATACATATACACATATACACACACTGCATACACTACCCACCCATATATGCACACACACTGCATACACTACCCACCCATATATGCACACACACTGCATACACTACCCACCCATATATGCACACACATTGCCCACCCATATATGCACACACATTGCCCACCCATATATGCACACACATTGCCCACCCATATATACACATACACTGCCCACCCATATATACACATACACTGCCCACCCATATATACACCTACACTGCCCACCCATATATACACATACACTGCCCACCCATATATACACACACACTGCCCACCCATATATACACACACACATTGCCCAACCATATATACACACACACACTGCCCACCCATATATATACACACACACACACTGCATACACTGCCCACCTATATATACACCATACACATACATACATTGCCCCCACACACCTCCCTCCCCATACACACATTGCCCCACACACACAAACACACACTGCCCCCAATACACACATACACTGACAAAACACACACACACACCCTACACATTCACTCACTACACCCCCCCCCCCCCCCCACACACACACACTGAACCTTTCACACACCACTGCTCCTATGCCCTACTACAGCCTCATGTCCCAGCAGACCCCAGGTAAGTTGTCAAACTGTTCTCAAACGGTTTGACTACTTACTTTAAAATTCTTTTTAACATTTACTTAGTCCTTAAAGGACCACTATAGGCACCCAGACCACTTCAGCTCAATTAAGTGGTCTGGGTGCCAGGTCCCTCTAGTTTTAACCCTGCAGCTGAAAACATAGCAGTTTCAGAGAAACTGCTATGTTTCACTAAGGGTTAATCCAGCTTCTAGTGGCGGTCTCACTGACAGTTCGTTAGAGGCGCTTCCGCGATTCTCACTGTGAAAATCACAGCGAGAAGACAAGCTGGACGTCCATAGGAAAGCATTTAGTAATGCTTTCCTATGGGCGGTTTGAATGCGTGCGCGTCTCTTGCCGCGAATGCGCATTCGAATCTGACGTCGGCAGAGGAAGGAGAATTCCCCAGAGCCGAGGGAGCCCAGTGCAGGAGAAAGGTAAGTGGCTGTAGGGGATTTAACCCATTCAGCCCAGCGGTGGGGGGGGGGACATAATGACCCTATAGTGCCAGAAAAACAAGTTTGTTTTCCTGGCACTATAGTGCTACTTTAATATTTTGTCTTCGAAGGGCCCTGGATCGAATTTTGTCCGGGGGCCCTGAAGGCTGTCAGTCCACCCCTGGATATAGATATAGATCAGAGCAGCACAGCACGTGTTCCAAAATTGCTTGCAATGTTTTATACATGTGTGTCAAGTTGGTGCTGCCATGTCGAAAAATGGGAAAGACAACAATGATCCAAAAAGTTAAAAAAACTAAACTTAAATTCAGTTGATAAAATAAAGTGAAAGAGATTAGCAAAATCAATGACATAGAACAAGGTTATAATAGAAAATCTATTACAGAACATCTATAAATGTTTTATAATGATCTCAGTTATTTCAAGTTTAGGAGCTACAAATTTCCATGTGATGCTGAAGAATTAAAAAGGTATTATCATATCTTCTCTTTAAAATATTGGATAATGAGGGGAGGGTTGAGCAGCTTTACAGTAACTGCATCTTTCTTTCAAATAGCATGGCTCAGCAATGTTTTGATCCACCAGGTTTGTTAACCCCTTAAGGACCAAACTTCTGGAATAAAAGGGAGTCATGACATGTCACACATGTCGTGTCCTTAAGGGGTTAAAGCTGGATTATGCAATTTAGGTTCATTGGGAACTGGAGGGTTATTCATGAAACTCCAAATTTCAGGGAACTGGTATCCGAATTGTAAAGAAAATATAGCTTATAAGGAAAAATTCTAAAGCTTGGCTACAGCTAAGTTATAGCTAATTTGGTCCAGGTTTTAGCCGGACTGAACACTGCTGGACAGCTAAAATCTGGATCCAAAAACTTCAAATACAGATTTGGAGACTTTAAATCTGCGCCCAGATTGAAAAAAAAGCTAACTAGCAGACAATGGGCAAATAGTTTAAAAAAAAAAAAAAAAACCTTGGCGACATGAGAGTTAATTCTGGATGCTGGCAACGTTTTCTAGCCAGCTGCCACATAAAAAAAAAAAGTAACAATTAAATAAATAAAAATTTCTATGCAGCAGGTGCCGGCATATCTACCAATCTGTTAAAACTAGAAACTGGACAGCCTTTGCTGCCCAATTGCTAGAAAAGGAAATGGGGCATAGTTCCCCCTGTGTCCCCAACCATGGCCAACGCGTGAAGATATTTATAAAAAAAACGGTGGAGACATCCTTATGCCCCCAACCCAAAGTTAGCAGGTGGGGGGCTATTAAAAGATACAGGGAGGAGGACGGATGGTGGCCTAATATTTATATAGAAAAGAGGAGGACCTAATTATGAAAACCAGATGCATTCTGCATTTTTTATAAAAACTGATAGATTTTAATTCAGACTTACAGTCTGGGCTGGGGAAATGAACAATCAAAGGCTTCTTATTAAGAATTTTGTTTCTCAGCCATGAATGTGCATTAGCACTTCGCACCTGCATGCAGCGAGGAGTGCTCATGGAGGTAGCAGGTACATTGGAGTCCTGTGGGCACGTGTACAGCAGCATGCATGCTCATAGGCTTCCTGTCACTTGTGGTTAGATGGCAGAACTCTGTTAACTCAGTGGAGCTAATGGAAGAAAGAAGAAAGCGTCCTTGACTGTCTGATTAATAGCCAGGCTGGTGTTTCATAACTGATATATAAAAGTGTCAATATTTCATTAAAAATCGGCACTTCTACTGATTGTCACTAAAATTGGATACTCCTCACACATAACTCACTTCAGCAAGCTGAATCTACTAAAACAGTAATCTCAAGTGAAATTATTTTTAATTAGTTTTATTTATTTTGTGTGTGCTTGTGATTCTTATTATTAAAATGTGTGTTGTTTGGGATTTTATGTAGGATCAGTCCTTTAGTTAACCCCCATACAAATATTTGTATACAAAGCAGGCTTAAACAAGCAGGGTCAATATGGCAGTTGCACATACCTGTACACCTGTTATCAAAGTTGACAATCTACAGGAGATCAGAGCAACAGGTAGATGGTAGATGGTATGTGACCATGATGACCTTGGAACCTAAATATTTAAGAGGATATTCTATAGCTTTTTCTTCTATTAATTTTACTATCCCAATCTTCAACTTACGTTATAATGTTGTGCAGAAGGAGAGGTATGTGGGGACTTGCTGGCTATTAAACAGTTAACTTATAACTGACATTTTATGCACCATGAAAATGCTTCTTCTGCTTCTATCTCTCTGACAGCTCAGAATTATCCTGGCAGCAGGTGGCAGTGTGGCGTGTCTCCTTCCTGCTGCACTTAGCAGAATTGCCTCTATCTTTTTTTAGACCGCATACCTATTTCTGCATTCTGGAAAAATGGAAAAAAAAAAAAAAGAAATAGACAAGTGAGTCCTGAGGAGAGATCTCAAAGTTTTTATTTTGTTTGTAAAAAAAAATGCAACGTTCAAGTGTCTCTCTTATTGTAAAAGAGCAGTATTTCTATTTTAATATCCTGTTAGTAAATTTAAACCAAACATTTAATTTGATTGTGAGGGCTCATAAAAGCATAGTAGCCCTAACTTACCACTTATAATGTGTGGATCAGACTGACAAACTGCCCCTGTTGCAGCGATGCAATTCACACACCAATTTCATGGGAACAAAAGCTGGAAGGTATTTTTTTTCTAGTTCTCCTGAGATGCTGAATATCAAAGAAATAACCCAAGTTGGCGGTGCACACCGGTTTCAAGTCATCACTGTCCTACTAGATCCAGGTCATTAGGAAGGCATTCCTGTTTAAGTATTTTTTATCTAAAAAAAAAAAAAGTATATAATTAGGCCCATCTTAACCATCAGCAAACCTGGATAGTTTATTCGAGGACCATGTATGGGTTCTCTATTCCTGAAAACTAAGTGAGGGATATCTATACTATTATTATACTAATACATTTTTATACTGATATACCATATCTCCTGGCCAATTCGCTCCATATGTCACACAAACTACCATCACTATTTCCCATGCCATCTGCTCCAAGACTTCTTCAAGTTGAACTAAATCTCAGGTCATGTCTACATCATTGAGGCAATGCTTTGTGTAGCAGATACCCAGTTGCTAGGACATGAAGAAAACCTTACATGTGTGTGAAGGTCTAGTTTTACTAAATTAAATAAATTAGAATTATTAGGTTCTTCAACTATTCACAATGTAACATGAGATAGCAGATTGCACTGTCTGTTCTTTTTCACCTAGTCAGAAAAGGTCAGTGTCAGGCACATTAACTTTTATCCGTCAATAGTTTAGGTTTTTATGTCACACAGCAGACGTACAGCTGGTGGTATATAGGTTGCCTCACTGATGCAGATACTGAGCACAGCGATTGTGTGCTGAGAGATTTATTGCAGTATCACATACAGTGTATCATTATCCTGCTGGAGCGAGGGGGGGAGGGGGGGTGGGCTGGGTACAATAAAATGTATTGACACCTATGGGTTAATGCATATATTAAAGCGAGAGAGATTTGTAGATATTTCAGCACTTTGTATGCCATTTATATAAATATGGGTCTCAATGAATTAAACAACCGAGCAGTATATTTTGCACTGGAAACATGCCAGTATCTTGAAGGGTAACGTAAATAGTGTGCTAAAGGTTCCTCAAGCTCCTTTGCTCACAACACAAGAGACATGGGATATTTTCTATTTTCATGCATGACCAGAACATTAAAACATTATCAGTATTCTCTATTGCATTATTTGGATTTAAGGGACCACTATAGTCACCCAGATCACTTTATCTTAATAAAATGGTCTGTGTGTAGCGATCCTGTTCCCTTAAGCCTGCAATGTAAAATATTGCACAGAAAGAAATATAAATGAATATATATCCCACTACCACTATAGCAGAATATTTAAATGGTGTAGGAATATATTACAGCTTCCCAAAAGGAGCCTTCTTAGTAGGTGACAATATAATATATATATATATAATGTACAGGGAACCAGCTGAGACCTAAAAAAATAGAATATCACACATTGTAATACAGTCAATATAGACAGTATAGCACCGGCTTTAATTGCACACACAAGAATTGAGATATTTCAAGCACACAAAGTGTTCCTACCCCGAGATGTGTGAGGCCAATATACCCTTCGAGTACTCCTTGACATTTGTTGTAACAAGTACAATGTAGAAAGAATCAGGACCTCCAGCAGGGTTAACTGTAGAAAAGTGGCAGTAATATTAAACATAATAAAAACAACTTGAGGTCCTACTCATCCTCCCATGACTTCCTCAGAGACCGAAATTAAAAAGTATATACAATACATGTAACCATAAATCTCCCCACAGTGTCCCGCTTTAAATTGCCACTTCTTAAACCTCATTGGTCCTCCTGGGGAGTGCACATCTTCTCCCACTTCATCCATTCATCATTGAACCAATGCTTTCCTATGGCAAAGTTTGAATGTGCGTGCAGTGCTCACCTTGCATGTGCATTAGGTTCCCAGTGTTCCTCTATGAGGAGCATTGGGCTAGACCCCACCAGAGGAGGTTCTGACTCCTCCATAACAGCACCTGCAGAGAAAAGGTTAACAGTGCTAAGGGAGCCTCTGCACTGAAAAGAAGGTAAGAAAAAAAGTTTTTTTTAACCCTTTCAATGAAGATGGGGGCCTAATAGTATTAGGGACAGGAATACTATAAGATTAGAAATACAGTTTTGTGTTTTTGGCGTTATAGTGGCCCATTAAAGTAAATTGGGCAAACTGCTTTGAAGAACATTCTCACACATTATTTTCCTGAGAAAAACATGAGTTGAAGTTCACCTGCTCTTTGATATTAGAGGTTATGTCTGCCATATCTATTTTATTAGTCCACTTTCACCCTTGTATGAGTGTCCTACAGGGAGCGGCTTACCGGATCACAATTATTGGTTTGTAATGAAGGCTGCCTGGAGATTGCACACACTGTTAAGTGATAATTGTTCCAACAATGCACCTCTCTGTCCTGTTTTATGAGTAATAAAATACACTTGGCAAGCCGAGCTGATGCATCTTCTGCAGTGGGACTCTTCCTGCTATCTATAAAAGTGCAATTATTGTGCCATAAATTGTGTCGCTGCATATTTCTATAGTTTGCATATAAAATTCTCCTCTCGCCATTGATGCTCCTACTAACTGCAGTTTATAACCGCTCCTATTAGACACAGAGCAATATGCGCATAAATATTTGCATTTGTTCTGGATGGATAAAGGTAATGCAAAATTTTCAAATACCAACTTCATTCATTTTTCTGCACACTGGAGTCTATTGCAATTACCATTGTGAAAATTATGTTTGATGTGACTCTTCTTATATAGATCAGAAATGTAGTAGCAGGATAATACATTAAAATGAAATGTAATAATTATGGGCACACAGAAAGTGACAGATGAAGTCCCCATTCGATAGGCTATTGTAGGGAAGGTTTATAGACAGGTGTTAGGGTCCATTGTCTTGCCTGTTCAGTAAACAAAACAACTACAAAAACACAAACAAACACAGATTTAACCAGGGCCCCAATAGAAGCCTGGCTAGGTAATAACTATTGTTTTGGAGTATTAAAGTGTAGAATGGCGGGGGCATGTTCTACATTTAAACATTTGCATACGATAATTAACTAGACATAAAAATACACCATAGATGAACTAAATGACTAGATAGAAGAAATCCTATGTGAAACTATTTGGTAAATAAAAAAAAACACACAGAATGAATTAATTACCATTTTTCTTCCACTTTAGAGTATGCAGCTAATGTTTAATTTTGTAGAAAGTTAGCAGGGTTGAAATTAACAGAATCAACTGCTACTTCATGTGGAAAACAATGCCCTTCTTTGCTAGTATTTATCGTCCAATGATTACAGTGAGAGCTCCTTCTAAGTTAAAGGATCATAGACCTCCCGTGGCGCTGAAGGGGTTAAAACCCCTTCAGCAGCTTACCTTAATCCAGCGCCGGGCTCCCTCAGCGCTGGTGACCTCCGCTCCCCTGCCGACGTCAGCTCCCCGTGCCACGCACGCATTCAAAGTGTCCATAGGAAAGCATTTCTCAATGCTTTACTATTAGTGATGTCCCGAACGGTTCGCTGGCGAATAGTTCCTGGTGAACATCGCATGTTCGCGTTCGCCACGGATGGCGAACATATGTGCTGTTCGGTCCGCCCCCTATTTGTCATCATTGAGTAAACTTTGACCCTGTACCTCACAGTCAGCAGACACATTCTAGCCAATCAGCAGCAGAACCTCCCTCCCAGACCCTCCTACCTCCTAGACAGCATACAATTTAGATTAATTCTGAAGCTGCATTCTTTTTTTTTCTTATTATTTTTTGTTTTTGTTTATTATACATTATCCCCCATAGCCAGTAATCTGTGTTTATTATACATTACCCCCATAGCCAGTAACCTGTGTTTATTATACATTATCCCCCATAGCCAGTAACCTGTGTTTATTATACATTATCCCCCATAGCCAGTAACCTGTGTTTATTATACATTATCCTCCATAGCCAGTAACCTGTGTTTATTATACATTATCCTCCCATAGCCAGTAACCTGTGTTTATTATACATTATCCTCCCATAGCCAGTAACCTGTGTTTATTATACATTATCCCTCCCATAGCCAGTAGCCTGTGTTTATTATACATTATCCCCCCCATAGCCAGTAACCTGTGTTTATTATACATTATCCCCCATAGTCATTTATCATTGGACCTAGGCAGCATGATGTCTTAGGCCGGCCCAGAGAGTGAGTGAGTGAGTGAATAATATAATATATATGTTCAGAAACATATTAGTAATATATGTAAATCGGGTTCATGCAAAGAGGGTGAAAAGGTATTAAAGAAAAACACACTTATTGCATCAAATTTACAAAGCCAAACTTTTAAAAGCTTTCCTCATTTCTTTCTCGGGATGAGGAATATATCGGTTGTAGACTGAGGATTTCCATCTGCCCAATCTTTTAATAATATGCACTGGAGTGTCAGTGTTGAAGGAGACCGGAGCTGCCCCTATTCTAAATGAAAGACCCGAGACATGGATACAACCCTTAGGAGTAGTGTTCTGATGTAGAAGATTAATTTAGCCGTAGTCAGAGGGATTCAGTGAGAGTAGTGGTGAAATGTGTGTGGCATGACTGAGTGTGGGTAAGTGAGAGTCAAGTATTTTAACTGGGCACTAGTTCTAGGTGGGATAAAGTGGTATAGCGGATGGATGAGTAGTTTGGTTCGTTTTAGAGGTTTGTAGAGAAAGTATATAGTGATCATGAATTTTAGCGATATCCAATGTTTTTAAGGTGGTCCCAGTGCCACCACTCATATCTGGTGTCACAATAGCTAGCATTTAAAAAAAAAAAAAAACTTTTTTGACTGTAATATAATAGCAGTCAGTTTCCTTCACACGTGTGCGTTTCAGGGCCTGCCAGGGCACAGTGTCACACCAGTGCAACTCATATCTGGTGTAACAGTAGTGTACATTTAAAAAAAAAAATACAGGGGGCTTGTTGTCACCTTTCGGGGACCCTTGGTGTTGTACGTGGCTGGGTGGAGGAAGAGACCTTCAATGACATCAGTGAGGACAAGGAACGGGACATGGCTAGCTTGGTATCCAAACTTGTGCAAATGGGGAGTTTGCGGTTGTGCAAATGGGGAGTTTGCGGTTGTGCAAATGGACTGTTTGCGGTTGTTTGCGGTGCGTTAAACGGGGAGTTTGGTCTGTCACTGTGAAGCGGGCGTAACCCTTACACTACCTGATCATACCTGATGTTTTAAAGCACGCTATTCCAAACAATTTAGGAATGTTAGGTGATTTATGCCCTTTATGGATTACAACCAGACTCTGCATCAACTATGTAATTTTCCATGGGAGTTTTGCCATGGATCCCCCTCCGGCATGCCACAGTCCAAGTGTTAGTCCCCTTGAAACAACTTTTCCATCACTATTGTGGCCAGAAAGAGTCCCTGTGGGTTTTAAAATTCGCCTGCCTATTGAAGTCTATGGCGGTTCGCCCGGTTCGCTCGTTCGCGAACATTTGCGGAAGTTCGCGTCTCCGTTCGCGAACGGAAAATTTCATGTTCGCGACATCACTATTTCCTGTGGACGCTCTGCGCGATGGAGGTGCAATGTGCCACCAGTGTCGCAGATATGCCTCTAGTGGCTGTTCGGAAGACAACCACTAGAAGCTGGATTAACCCCAAATGTAAACATAGCAGTTTCTCTGAAACTGCTATGTTTGCATCTGAAGGGTTAAAACCTGAGGGACCTGGCACCCAGACCACTTTTTTGAGCTGAAGTGGCCCGGGTGACTATAGTGTCCCGTTAAGGTCAATTTATGGACCTACTGCAGCTTAACTATCCTGGATTCAGCAGACCAGTCCTGACTCTCCACTCATTCCATCCAAGGAGAGGGACATTAGAGACAAGCACTTGATAAGCCCGGTGTGAGCACATTCATGGATGCACTTATACCGTACTTGTTAAATTTTATTTTAAAAATAAAATGGCACTTGTGACAGAATAAAATGTACTTGTCATTTTTTATTCTGGCACACCGCCTATTTGCCTGTACCACCCCTTATCCAGCATTCATTGATCCCGATAGGAGTTAAAAATGTATATAACACAATCTTTATACTTCTGTCAAATAAATTACCATAATAGACATATAACATAATGCTGCAGGTATTGGACAATTTGCAAGCTGAGAGGTGTTCTAGACTAGGATATTTTCAAGATGCTATATTTCATTTTTCTTGTCCCAGAATTTAACTAATAAATGCAATTGACATTTGCATTTGTGATTGGTTTGTGTGTGTGTGTGTGTGTGTGATTGCGCATGTGTTGTGCGTATGAATAGGTATCAATATTAATGCATATGTAGTGTGTACGCTGTAAATTCCTTTTCCACATACACAAAAATAGAGCCAATTCTGTTTTCACATACACGTCACCTCTCCACATACATCAGTGGCTTACTATACATATCTTTAAATCTGCACACATTAACTGTGCCCATTGTGTCTAATACAGTAAAAAATAACTTTATTTTTACTAAGCAGGTAGCTCAAAAAATCTGCCATATACCAAACATTTTACTTGTCTCGTTGACTCTGATACAGCTGTCCACTCAAATAGCCTTGACAAAGACCTACTGACAGGTAATCTTTTGTCTCAACGCACTAAAAGGCTCATTTAATATTGGAGAGTATGAAAATTATCTATTAATGCATTAGAAACCTGAAGGTGTAGGTTCCTACTGATATTGTGTGACTGTGTTTCCATGGTTTCTTAAATAGTGAAATACCGGAGGACAGAGGCAGAAAGGATTATTCACTAAAGTGAGAATTCCTGGAATTTGCAGTGAATTCAGAGTGAATCTCACCATTTAGGCCACAATAGCCAAATAAAAAAAAATCTGTTTACAGTTTGGCTATTTTGTTCTGTTTGATTTTTTTTTGGCACTTCTCACTTTAGTGAATAAACCTGTATGTCTGGCAAAAGGGAAAAAAAAGGCAACACAAGTAGGCAACATTTGCACAAGGGGACAAAAAGACCACCTGGGTATAAGGCTAAACACAACAGAGAGTGGAGTTTAATGCTCCTCTTCATGCACAGAGATAGATTTGCCATGTACACCTAGTACCTCAGTCCAAGTTCCTTTGTATAAATATAACAAATAACCTGGCTGGGGGACGTTCATATTTTTATTTTATGATTTAAATTAAGTTGCAGACCCTGCACTCCAGAAAAACAATGTTAGTCTTAGCAACGCTAGCAGTTTTAAAGGATACCTGTCATGACAAATACAACTTAATCTTAAATGTTAGTGATTCAGATGTCATCTATACATTGTGCACGCTGAATTGTGAGTAAATGTCTACATTTTCTTTCTAAAATCAGAGGTTAAAACAACAGCCTTTTCCCCTTACTCTCAGTCAGTTCAGTCTGTGCTGAACATGTGCCAATCAGCTCTGCATGTCTCTTATCAATGAAACCCTCATCTAGGCATCTCTACTGCTTGAATTCAGCCTACGGGGAAACAATGCATACCAGGGGGAGAAAGGTGCAGGGGCAGGCACTGTGTGAGAGCAACAGCAGCAGAACGGAGAGAAAGAGACAGAATTATTTATTGCAGCAACTTTAGACAGACAATCTGAGAATGGAAACAGGACAAATAAAGTTCAATTATTCAAAGCCGACATCAATAATTATGTGAAGCAAGGATTTGCTTCCCAAACAGGGTTATGTGGGAGAGATGTGTTTTACAACAAATGGAACACCCACTGAAACATGATTGATGGATTCTTTCAGCAGGAGACAGGAGTAATGAAAATACATTTAAATACAAGCTTTTAACAGTATTAAGGGAAGAAACACTTAATTGTATAAAATAAGGCAATTCACATGGTTAGAAAACTACAAACTTATATTTGTCATGACAGGTTCACTTTAATGCAACAATTTAACTGTCATTAAATGGCGGTAGCAGAATAGACAGAATGTTATTTTGAGGGTTCCACTGTTGTACTATCTCTTTCTGAAGATGAACAGATAATATTTAGCTGGCTGGCTGGCTGGCTGAATATACTGGGCAAGGTAGTTCATAGCACCTGGAGTGCCTCCCATTACTTATCCTTGATCTAATATGAGGTTCCTTACAGGGCAAAACATGAAAACTACTCTGCCAAGAGGTTGTAACAGAGCTTCTCACACTGTGCCCGTATAGAGGAAGGCCGATCACGCTTCAGTCGTTTCCTGAAGACAATCTAATGCCTCGGGAGTAGAATATCCTAATTAGATTAACTGCTACTGTCGGAGCTGTTAAATCGCTTGCACTGAAGAAAGCAAATTGCAGATTGTACATATCAGTGTAAAATCAAACAGAAAACAGGTGTTTGCTAATTAAAATGGAGATTTTAATGAATGACCTCAGTGGTTTTGGTGAATAAATACCATTCTAGCATCTGCCATGTATTTTCAGTCCAAATTTGCTTTCATCTATTTTGAGAGGAACAAAGACAGGGGAAAATAATGAAATTACTACATCTCCACAGTGGGTGACAAGCAGCCATCACTAATGATTTAGGAGAATGCTCTTTATATTTTAACACTCCAACATAATTACTGCACAGGCTGAGACCATTACTCACATTTGCTGGGTAGTTTAAAGGCCAGTAGAATGAGTAGACGAAGGAGACCGCTGTGCCCTGCTTTCTGATCTTGTCCTAACAGTACCTACAATGGTACCTGAATTAACCATGTCAGAGTCATAGAGCTGTGAATCTTTAAATTGAGCTGTGAATGGTCTGTGATGTAGACACATGTTATATGAAGAGAGCAAATAACAAAGTTATTCATTATAGTGATAATTTCCAGGAATTCAGTAGATTTAAAGTGAATTTTATGTAAAAATAGAATTGGAGACATTCTTCAAGTCAATTCTATTGTCATTTTGGCTATTTTGACCTTAAATCTCAAATTCACTTAGAATGTCCAGCAATTCTCATTTTAGTGAATAAACCTGCATTCACATTGAATGCTAGCATATTCTGGCAGTAACCAGAACATTGATGTAAGAGGACATATAAAAATGTTGTCAACTGGCAGTTAACTGAGTGAAGTATATACATATGTATCAAGCTATAAGTGGAGGAAGGGGAGATAGTCATGGGTACAGACTGCCATGGTATGGTGACTATGCTTCTCACTTGTTATCTTAAATGGACACTTGAGTCACCCAGACCACATCATCTCAATTACATTGTCAGGGTGCAGTGTCCATGTTCTTTTAACCCTGCAATGTCAAACAGTGCAGTCTTTTAGAAACTGTAATGTTTACATTGCAGGGTAAAATCCAGCTCTAATGGCTGCCATATTGCCCAGCACTTCCACTGCATTAATCAATGAAAACTTGGTCACAGGAAATCATTAATACCTACGGGGAAGCTTGGATACGTGTGTGGTACTCTCAACACATGCACATCATGTCCCCAATGCGACTCTATCAAGAGCATTGACTTGGACCTTCACAGAGGAGGTATTATCTTCTACATGACATTGTGGAAAGGTGAACAGGACTTTCAGCTCTGCAAAATGGTTATTTGTATTACTGATGTTATCCTGTTTCTTTAACCTTGTTAAAATGTAATTGATATCTACCATTCAAACAACCAAAATATATTTTATAAATGGGTGCCGAAACACCTCTCCATCTATCAGACAACAAAGGAGGATTTTGTGTAACAAAAGTGGCAGGTGTGCTGGGCTAGCTTTTCACTTCTTCTCAATGACTTGTACTACAGATTGTTGAGAAGTTTATCAAAGGAAAGCCACATGAGAGTGAGCTTGTGGCACTAGCAATCTCAATGAAATGCATCTGATTGATCAAGCCTCTGTCATAGACTGAAAGTCCATACAGGATGTGCACATGTGTATTTGTTATCTTATTAATTTATCTTCCTTATATTTCAAGTTGCAGGGAATATTAATCTTTAAATTTTAATTGGATTAAAAGGACACTTTAGCCAACAAAAACACTTGACATTTTTAAAGTGGTTATAGTGCCTAAATTCCCAGGTGCCGTCTCACATTCCATTGTAAAACAGTTTTCAAATAGTTTAACAGTAAACTATGGTACATGGTAGCCAGCAGCCGGTACCCATTGAGTGAATGGCTAAAGCAGAATTATTGTCCATCTTACGCCATACCAAATCATACTAGCAATAGCGGGCAGTAATAAACTGACACTCTTACTAATTACTATTCTTGGTATGAGCATAGCTCTTCCTTTGCCATTGCATCATAGAACACCAACACTGCCTAACAATAAACCATGGGACAGTTTCCAAGAACTCCAGGCAACATAGCCACTTCAGTGAACTTAAGTGGTTACAGTGCCTATACTGTAGCTTTGGTGGATTAATAAGGAACCATTAGTTAAATTACTTCAAGCAAGGGCAGGTGTTTGTGAAATGTGTTTTGCTTTTGCAATAATACTTTATATAATAATAAATATGTTGGGTTTATTAGTTATTTGATAGACGTGAGGTGTTGAATTTGAGTAGTTGTTGATGGTCCTGTTAAAGTGTCACTAACTCTTTTTCACTAATGTTGTGAGAGACTAATGTACAGCCACTTTACACCAGTCCGATATTGACAAAAGTGGCTTTGGAAAGTATCTGAATAATGGTAATATGAATAGATTAATATTATTAACACAATTACAGACACTATTATACTGTGTGGTACACATTTCTATCTTACCTCAATGCCCGTGCATGCATACACAGAGGGCATCATAGTTATATGAATATCTTTGCTTTTCTGTGCACTCTAACAAAACCTGTACAGAGGATCATGGATCATTTACAATTTGCACTGAATGCCTTTCTGTGGATGACATTTGATGCAAAATGAGTGCGGTAAAAATAAATAAATAGTAAAGTTATAATAAATTGTGCAATTAGCTCAAAGGTGACAGTTCATCATTAAGTAATTAAACTCTTGGATACATACAGCCAAAGTCATCACACTTCAGAGTAAACTTAACCAATCAAATATCCTTCTAGACAGGTACTGCGTTTCCCCCAAAGGTGGTTAGGTGACTCTTCCTGGCATTCTAAATAAAGCAGTTGCACAATGAACATGAAAGCTGGATTTTTTGGCTATGGTAAACAGTTTTGGATTGCATCCAACAAGCTAAAGATGAAAGGTTCTACCTCCACATGCTGATACATGGACGATGTGATGATGCCAACTGTTTCCTACCATCACTTTATACTGACAAATAATCAGTCTCCAGGTTTCGACTCTGTCTGCCAAAGTCCCAGAGAAAGCTTCTCATTAATTCAGAATTAGACAAGCTGTTGTACTTCTATGTATCTGTGTGTTTTTCCTGCATAGTGCAAGGGTCTTGAATGTGGATTATAAATTAATTTCGATGGACACATTAGTAGAAAGAGAAATGCCATATTAAAATTATTTGGATGGATCTAAGCAGGCTCCAGTGATAGGAGACACCAGTGATGAAACATTAAGTTAAAGGAAAGCAAAGTTCAACTTGGTAGAATTGTGAATTGTGTTCACTTTCTGCAATGTCTGTAGTGATAGTTCAAATGCTATAATCATAGGCAAATAATTCCTTTCATAAAATGATGGCAATCTAGGGAAATTAGCTCTGTAAGAATAAGGTTGGAAGTTTTTTGCTGTCTCATATGTAAAAACAAAAATCATTTAACTTATATTCAGATATTAAAATATGTAATTGAAATCAAGGGTCATAAACACTCCAGGTCAGAGGATGACATTGGTTACAGAGCATTTATACTACATATCAAGCTGGTATCAGCCAAATATACATATACTGCACAAAGCAGTGAAAGCACCATAACAACAAAGTGAGAACAAAGTGAGAACACAAGAAAGGCAAGTTTCTGCTCAAACAAGAGCCTTTCTCAAGCTACTTGCGAAAGGCCCTTGTTTGAAAGGTTCTTGTTTGAGCTGAAATGCTCCCTGTTTTGCTCTAATTAAGCCTACAAATTTGGATTTATGTGTGGACGGACATTCTTTTTTGCTATTTTGATTTACCATTAGGATTTAGCATTAGTCTTTGTGGCACCTTAGGTTTGAAATCCTGTTTTAATTGATGATTGTCGTTCCTGTTTTGAATTTTGGAAATGTTATTTCTATGAGAAGTATTTGATTCAATAACCAAATATGACTCAGTTATTGCATTGGAAGCCACCTCCAGTGGCTCTCAGGAAGACATGAAAACATTGCTTTTTCTACAAAACACAGTTGTTTTACATTGTAAAATGGCATGGGCAGTGCACCAAGACCACTTAATTGGAAAAAAAAAGTGGTCTGGGTGCCTTTAGTATTGCTTGGATGAATTAAAATGCTGCAATGCAAGCATTACCATATTAATCCACGCATGAACGGAAGTACGCTTACCAGACACACCAGCAACCTTTCTATTACTCACGTAATGAACCCCTTGTAGTTTATATAGTATGTTTGTTCGCACTCCCCCCATCTCCTATAAGGTAGTGTGAATTATAGCCTGTTTTTTTAGTACGTTCATTCGTACTCTCTCGAAATCCAACCAGGTTGTGAGAAATAAAGCACTTTGTCGTTCACATAGCCAAACATCAGTCAAGACTTGATGAAGGGTACACCAGGAATGTTTTATTATGGCCAGATTGCCCACTGTTATACACAGACTCCCAGCATGGTGTCTCCAGTAAAAACATGGGTAAAACATGTCCAGGCGTCTCTGTGTCTGGAAGATAAGTGAGTGTACTTTGCTTCAATTAATTATCACCCAGGCACTAGAGGTATAGAGAATAAAACATAAAACATCCCCAAAACATACACAATATTAATAGGAACCCCCACAAGTCCTATATCCCCAAAGTGTAGGAATAGCGCTTAGATCCCACGAATACAGCAGAATCACCACCGGGGTAAAGATTTTACTGACCGCACATGTGGTGCCTGCCAAAACTCGTTCAAGAAGAAAAGTGGTAGGGATCTGTCACTTTCGGGAGTTCCAAAATGAACAAAATACCGAACGGTTGGCCTGGCTCATAGGTAGCATTTGTTTGTCCCGTTCCCATGAACCTTTCCACCGAACAGCGCTCTCCTGGCTTGTCGGGAACAGAAGTAGGTGGCTGTACAAAGTTACCAGTGTTCGCGAGGTCTCGTATCTGGCTTGGAGTTCCAGACACTCGATGACCAAGTACCGCTGCCTGCGTTCAGGAGACAAGATGGCCACCGTTTTCTGGCGCACGTCTTTCAGAAAGAGCACTTAACCTTGTGCTTACTTTAAAGATAATAAACCACGGTCTACGTCAGATAGATAGAAGATACCGAATAAATTGTACAAATAACTTGGGCTTAGATGAATAACAGGGTTTCCTGGTAGTTTGTCACAACTCATATTTCCTGAGGAATTTTTCAAGAAACAATATTAAATATACCACATAACAATAGCAGCACTCACTATGATAAGCTCACAATGACTTAAAACCAATGCTCCCAAGACCCATGAATGCATAGACCAAATTAACATAACAAAACGCTGTGAAATCATGTCATGAAAGGCATTAACACCCACCATGGAATAGGTGACACCGATTCTTAGAAGCAAACCCGTGCCCAACACTCAAATCCCAAGGTAAACCTGAACTGCACTTAAAAGCTCAACCTCTAGGCGACTGAGTCAAACAGCTGTATCCATCCTACCACAGCTCAATTGTACCATGAGACATCTCAGATTGCATGAAATAGAAATCTCACTCATTTGATGGTAATGATTTAGTTAAACCCAGGGAGGTTGCACACAACTTTATCATATAAAGACTATCGCATGGAAGCCTCCCCCTCATTAACACCTACCCCATCCCCCTCTTAAAACCATCTTCCACCAGGTTAACAATCCTAGCAACGGTCCCACCATGCACACATATATTGGCCCTCTATGTGGGCCCCACTACACTAATCCGGCCCTTCTCCAACTCCATATACAGGTAATATACGAACACCCTCACTACCTAGATCTAGACAAACAATCCAGATCTGCAGGCCCAAATCACCAATATTTGGATCAATATCCACAGTTCCAATACCTATATGATGCCAAGATCTTACGTACCTGGTCTCTATGTAATCCATGAATCTATGAATGTGGACTTCATTTTGTATGATGACATGTAACCATAAAACGATTTAGGAGCATGTTAAAATGGTGCAAAAATGTAACAACCTACATTATAGGACTTTGCCTCCCCCACCCCTCTTCCTTTCTGTATCCGTGTTCAAAAAACACTAAAAAGTTATATACACTTGAAAATACTGCAACTGAGTGAACTGTGTTCAAAGCACTCAATGTAAAAATAATGAAAACAGATAAACAAAGTACAATATACTTATAGAGTGAATTGTAATACAGAAGTGTATAGAAAAAAAAAAAGAGGGAAAAAGACCTATTATGGAAAGCTCTAAAACTGGAAGAGTATAGGAATCCACCAAAAACCTATAAAAACAATGTACTTGGAGTGTGTTGTACTATAAAGATAGCAGCAAAAATCCAGGAGCTAACCAATAAATGGAATAAGATATGACAAGTCTATATTGTAAAAAGGATTATATAACACACTTAGAGATACGTATGTGCAATGTCAAAGATGATAGAAATAATAATAATAATGAGAGTGCGCAATATTAAAAATAATTAAAATGATTCCAGGGATTTCTGTATGGCATGTATATCCTTAACCTAGGAAACAGAAATATCCCAAGGTAAAAATAACCTTATGCCAGATATTATACTTCCATTAAAATTACAAAATGAAAGATATGATAGCCTGATAGTATAACACTGACTGCAATCCTGCAAGTCAGATGTATATAGTGATAAAGCAAAACCAGTACCGAGAGCAGGTTGCCACAAGCAATATAAAAAATATTGCCAAAAAACAACTGGGAATGTAAAAGTCAAATTTATTTAAAAATAGAAAATGGAGTTAAAAATAAGTCCACTATAACAGCACCAGACCATTAGAGGTAAAAATTACACAGAAACCTTGTTCACAGGCACGGATGGATGTGGATGTTCTTCACAATTCAATATCCGAGTTCTGATCGCCGGTGATGACGGCTTGCGTACCACAGTGCACTCCACCTTGAGCCTCACTTCGGGGGAACTGCACTGCTCATCCGATGATGATAGTGAGATGCCTGGCATCCGAAATGCTGCCTGGGCTCTTGTGCTGATGCCTCGGTTTGCTGTCGCTGTGTGGACGTTCTGTGAACTGTCTGATGCGTTTCGTAGGGAATAGCCCTACTTCCTCAGAGACATATGTGGTAATCTCAATTTTCTAACATTTTTGTCTCGTTACAGTAACTAAGCCTGAAGAGATTTAATATGTTTATAAACTGTTACATTGTTTCGTCAACCGATCATGCAAAGTTAAGATGTAACATTGATACAATATTTAACCATCAATCCCGAAATGTTTCCAAATAGATATGATGGTTGTTAGAAGGAAGGCTATTAGTTTAAGTGTTCAAATGTTCATGTATGAAAGAATAACAGTTCCACAAAAATCAAGACAGATAATGGGTATTTTATAAGTACGTTATTTCAGTAAAGTTTTTTTTATTTCTTATTTTTTATTGTATATAATCTAAACAGTTTTATTTATTTTTTTTCAAATTGTACTGTATCAATTTATATCAATTTGTATAAATCAATTCTCTGCTTTTGGTGTCTAATTTATGTAATGTAATTTATTCTGTATGGATTTTAATTAATCAATTAACAACAGAGGGATATATAAGCACTCTTATTTGGAGATTACCACATACGTCTCTGAGGAAGTAGGGCTATTCCCTGCGAAATGCATCAGACGGTTCACAGAACGTCCACACAGCGACAGCAAACTGAGGTATCAGCACAAGAGCCAAGGCAGCATTTTGGATCTCAGGCATCTCACTATCATCATCGGATGAGCAGTGCAGTTCCCCCGAAGTGAGGCTCAAGGTGGAACGCACTGTGGTACGCAAGCCGTCCTCACCGGCGATCAGAACTGGGATATTGAATTGTGAAGAACATCCACATCCATCCGTGCCTGCGAACAAGGTTTCTGTGTAATTTTTACCTCTAATGGTCTGGTGCTGTTATAGTGGACTTATTTTTAACTCCATTTTCTATTTTTAAATAAATTTGACTTTTACATTTACAGTTGTTTTTTGGCAATATTTTTTATATTGCTTGTGGCAACCTGCTCTCGGTACTGGTTTTGCTTTATCACTATATACATCTGACTTGCAGGATTGCAGTCAGTGTTATACTATCAGGCTATCATATCTTTCATTTTGTAATTTTAATGGAAGTATAATATCTGGCATAAGGTTATTTTTACCTTGGGATATTTCTGTTTCCTAGGTTAAGGATATACATGCCATACAGAAATCCCTGGAATCATTTTAATTATTTTTAATATTGCGCACTCTCATTATTATTATTATTTCTATCATCTTTGACATTGCACATACATATATCTAAGTGTGTTATATAATCCTTTTTACAATATAGACTTGTCATATCTTATTCCATTTATTGGTTAGCTCCTGGATTTTTGCTGCTATCTTTATAGTACAACACACTCAAAGTACAATATACTGATAATATAAAACAATATAAATTGTAAGACAGATATATATTTTTTTACATTATAGTGGTTTTCCATCTATTTAAATGGCCCTCCAAAAATAAATAAAATATGTTTTTTTACTCACCTTAGTCCCTGGGCCTTTTTTCTCATTCTTCAATTCTCCCCTAGATGCAATCATTACTATGGACCAATATATATATATAACAATTACCACTGATCACAGTGGATCGTCCAATGTTCTAAACTTTGTCCCCAGAAACCGCAATCAAACATTAACATCTGTGTATGTGTTTTGTTATAATTGCTAATTGGTTAAACTAGGAATCACCCATCCGTCAGTTAAGTTTTCAACTCATTTATTGGTGCACAGCAACTCATTATTTAGTGAATTAAACACTGACGGTTTAAGATGCAGCAATGCCATGAATTTAAGGACAATATTACATAGAATCATGAATATTCAATGCCACAAATTTAAGGACAATATAACATAGAATCATGAATAATGTTTTAATTACATATCAATAAGCACTATTACATACACAAATACAAACAATACATCCGATAAGCACTGCATAGAAAAAAAAAGAAGTACAAGAATTTTGCAGGATCCCAAGAACAGACTTTTTTTTTATAGATATTCCCCTGGCTTACCAAGTGGTAAACAAACCCCTGGGGATCTACATTAAAAAGGTGAACCTTTAAACATTGCTCTCTCTATGTTTATAGAGAACAATAATGGACACCTCTGATCATACAATACACTTTTAAATTCCCACAGCACCTATTATCCGTGTCATCCAGAGGATGTCTCGGCCAGGCTGTAGTTGTCACACCATTGAAGCTGTAAAACAAGAATAATGTATTTTTCTATAATGCCACAGACAGTGCAATCCAGTTTTTGTGGTTCTCATCACAGTGACATTACTAGCTAATACTAATCTTCCAAGGCCCAATCTGCTGGGATCTCATTGACAGGAATTCCTAAAATTTGTACAAGAATGGCTGACACTTAGCAGAAACAGACAGACCCCGCGGGAGTGGATTTAAACTATTCAATCCTGTTAATCTGTTATACTAGTACAATCCGTTGACTTGAATTAACTAGGCATAGGGGAAAAAAGCTCCAGAGAAAAGCAAACTGGATGTCATCCTTGTACCTACATAGGTTTAGACAATTTGAGTTTTACTCTAGCAAAGTGGCCCCCCAAACTTTTTAGGTTCAAGGCGACCTAATGTTTCAATATTTTTCCAAGGCGCCCCAAGTCAAATGTTTTCCTGTCAGGGGTGGATCCAGATCCTAATTTCTGGAGGGGCACGTGTAGATTATTTAAAGAAATAATCCAGGCACAATAACCACTACATCACACTGTAGTAGTTATGGTGCCAGTAGTGTCGTGGTGCCCTCCCAGGGTAAGTAGTCAAACTGTTTATTAGGAACAGTTTGACAACTAACCTGGGGTCTGCCAGGATAGGGGTTTTAGTATGGGATAGGGGCAATGGTGTGTGTGAGGGGTGAAATGTGTGTGGGGTTAAGTGTGTGTGTGTGTGAGGTACAGTGTGTATACAGGGGTGCGTTGTGTTTGTGAAGGATCTGGTGTGTGTTTGAAGGGATTCAGTGTGTGCGTGGGGGGTTCAGTATGTGCATGGGAGGAAGTGTGTGTGCGTGGGGGGCAGTGTGTTTGTGGATGGCATAAGGTGGGCAGTGAGTGTGAGGGGTACAGTGTGTGTGTATGGGGGCAGTGTGTGTATGGGGGCAGTGTGTGTGGGGAACAGTGTGTGTGCATGGGGGCAGTGTGTGCGTGGGGACAGGGTGTGTGTTTTGGGGCAGTGTGTGTATGGAGGCAGTGTATGTGTATAGGGGCAGTGTGTGTGTATATGGGGAGCAGTGTGTGTGTGTGTAGGGGGCAGTGTGTCTATGGGGGCAGTGTGTGTGAATGGAGGGCAGTGTGTGTGTATAGGGAGCAATGTGTATATGGAGGCAGTGTGTGTGTATGGAGACACTGTGTTTGTATAGGGGGCAGTGTGTGTGTACATTTGGGGGCAGTGTGTATATGGCGGCAGTGTTTGTGTATGGCGGACAGTGTGTATGTGTATAGGGGGCAGTTTGTGTGTGTATGGAGGGCAGTGTGTGTGTATAGGGTGGAACAGTAGTAGTAGGAGGAGGGTAGATTAATAAATATACTTTTATTAATAAAAAAAATTACAAAAAATGTCATGTCCCCCCTCCCTGCTTACCTTTGCCCTTGAGGGGGGACAGTAGTAATCCCTAGTGGTGGGGAAGCTCTGGTGGTCCAGGTGGTGAGAGTGAACTCCAGCAGCCTCAGGAGCTCAGGAGCTGCTCGCGAGATTCGGGGCGTTGCTGTGAGAGGAGAACCCGGCGGAGCTGCAGGTTAGAGCTCCCCCGGGTCCTCTCTCCCTCCCTTCCCTGCCGGGGATATCTGTACTAGCAGACCGGAGAGGGAGATCTCTGATTTCCCCTCCGGTCCTGCACAGTGGGTATGGGGAGAAGGAAGCACAGTTCCCAGTGCTACGTGATCTGTCCAGAAAGTATCCATCTATTGTTAATAAAACGAGAACGGTTTGTGTATCATAGATGTAACCTGGCAGCCAAGGAGAGTGGACTGTAATGCGCATGTGGGAACAATGACGACTTCACTGTACTAGTCAGTGGGGGTACTAGAGCATGTGTACTGTGTGGCCATCACATTCAAAATGACTGAGCAAGTAGAGCATCAAATTTTGCATTAAGTTTGAGCATTCCTCCGTGAAAACTATTCATATTATTCAGAAAGCTTTCAGGGATGATGCAATGAGTACAGCACAAATAACATCACCCAGGTGACTCAGCTCCCTACAGCCCAGATTTGGTGACCTGCGACTTCTGGATTTTCCTAAAATTAAAATCACCTTTGAAAGGGAAGAGATTTCAGAAATGTGTGAGGTCCCAAGGTGCCTAATTTGAATGGAATTGAGGCATCATTGTCCTACGTACAATGTTTCTTGTATCTTGTATCTTAAATGCCTCTATTTTTTATATAACATGGCTGGATACAGACCTTGTACATTAGATGTGACAAAATAGAGAAACAAATGTTGTCAAATACCTTGCTTATAGGTATTTATAAGGACCCTGACGATATTACATGCAGTAGATCTTAATACAAATGGAAACAGAATGTAAAAAGAAAGTCTGCCTTTGAGCATAATGCCCACATATACTAAATGCAGTTAAATCAAATATTTCCAAAATAAAGGTATCTAAAACTGCTATAGCAACATTTATAAATTTAAGGAATGCAAATGTAATGCTGACAGTGAAATGGTAGAGTCCATTTATTCTCCCCACCACTGTAGGAATTTTAAGACCCTTTGAAATGTCCTGTACAGTTTAAAGTAGGAGCTAAGCTGATATTTTTTTTAGCATATGTACATTACACCCTGTTCCAAATTATTATGCAAATTATATTTTTCTAATTTACTTAAATAATTGATGTAAATAACAGTCAGCATAATTCTCATGTTATCAACTATTAAGAATACAATTCAAATTTTATTGAACAAACCTAATAATAATAACAGTATTTTTTTTAAACATAAAAAACTTACAATGCACTGTTTCAAATTATTATGCACAGTAAGTTTCAAAACACTTTATAGGTTGTAAAGAACTGAAAATTTTCATGTTTTGTTTGCAGCATATTTACTGAAATCAAAAGTTATTTTAATCAAACTTATAACAACATTTTAACTTTTTAAACATTTTAACAGGTCACGTTACATAGGACCCCATATTTGATAGCAGCTTCACAAGTCTTACATCCATTGAACTTGTGAGTTTTTGGACAGTTTCTGCTTGAATTTGTTTTCAAGATGTCAGAATAGCCTCCTAGAGCTGCTGTTTGGATGTAAACTGCCTCACACCATCATAGATCTTTTGCTTGATTATGCTCCAAAGGTTCTCAATGGGATTCAGGTCAGGGGAGGATGGTTTTCTCTCCTTTTATCCCGATAGCAGCCATTGATGCAGAGGTATTCTTTGCAGCATGAGATGGTGCATTGTCATGCATGAAGATGATTTTATTATGGAAAGCATAGTTCTTCCTTCTGTACCAGGGAAGAAAGTGGTAAGTCAGAAACTCCACATACTTTGCAGAGGTCATCTTTACACCTTTGGGGACCCTAAAGGGGCCGACCAGGTCTCTTCCCATGATTCTGGCCCAAAACATGACTCCACCACCGCCTTGCTGACATCGCAGCCTTGTTGGAACAGGGTGGCCGTCCACCAACCATCCACTACTCCATCCATCTGGACCATCCAGGGTTGCACGGCACTCATCAGTGAACAGGACTGTTTGAAAATTAGTCTTCATGTATTTTTCTGCCTAATGCAGCCGTTTCTGTGAGGATTGGTTAATGGTGGCCGAATAGAAGGTTTATGCACAGTTGCAAGACTCTGGAGGACTCTACACCTTGATGTCCGTGGGACTCCAGAGGCACCAGCAGCTTCAAATATCTGTTTGCTGCTATGTAATGGTATTTTAGCAGCTGCTCTCTTGATCCGATGCATGGTTCTGGCAGAAATCTTCCTCAATGTGCCTTTATCTGCACGAACCCGTCTGTGCTCTGAATCAGCCACAAATCTCTTAATAGTGCGATGATCACGCTTACGTTTTCATGAAATATCTAATGTGTTTATACCTCGTCCAAGGCATTGAACTATTTCACTCTTTTCGGCAGCAGAGAGATCCTTTTTCTTCCCCATATTGCATGAAAATGGTGCTTTGCTTAATAATGTGGAACACCCTCCTTTATTAGTTTTTCCTTAAATTGGGCTCACCTGGCAATCTAATTATCACAGGTGTCCGAGATTGTTTTCAGTGATCAAAAGAGCCCTGAGACACAATGCCATCCATGAGTTAAACTGAAAAACAAAATATTTAATCTTTGTGACACAAATAGAATTTGCATAATAATTTGGAACAGGGTGTATATCAGTAAGGCATTACATCAGTAAGTATTGCATTCTGCCAGAGAAATGTAACAATAATTTGTCCTTTGTAAACCTTCATAACATTAAAGAAACATTAACCTTTTTCATTTAATTTTAATCCTCAAAATATTTTAAATTCCATGAATTATATAATGTATTTATTGCAAATTCACAAAGCATAGGCAAGCTTATTTACCAAAGAAAGAATTCAAAGTGAATTCAAAGTGAATTTCACATTTAAGGTAATGGTAGCTAAACTTTAATTATAGTTGCATTAAAGAATATTTCTAGTTCAGCTAGTTTTACTTTAAATTTTAAATTCACTTTAAATTCTCAAATTGTTACTTTAGTAAATAACCTTTTCCATGCTATTTGAACGCTCATTGCTTACCATAAAAAAGTACTAGTAGTGAGCAATGTTTTTTTTATGGACTTTAATGAGCATCCAGCAAGTCACTACAGTGGTTCATGCAGAATCACGAACCACGAGGTTGTGACATAATTCTACAACAATAATATGAACATCATTTACTGGAAAGTTAAAAAAGAAATGCTGTATCACTGCATGACAAAAAAAATTAATTAACTACTCAGGTACATTAATACATTCTGAATATAATCTCATATTTTATTTAATGATAAAACCTTTGTGGTCACAGCAACATGTCCCTGCCTCTAAAAGTGCATCACTGTTAAACATTTCCGGAGGGCGTGGCTTGGAGGCCAAGGAAGATGGCGGGGTAATTCTCCTGCACCCTAAAGGCTCTACACTTATCCTCACCAAAAGCGCCTTTCTGGTTCACAAATAGGAAAAACTCATCAAGCATCGCATGCCCCCAAGTCCGCAAACACCTCTAAGGGGACTCCGCACTCCTCTTTGCGGCAATACCTACTCTACCCAGCGGTCCTGGACTCACAGGCCTCAAACGACTCCATGGCCTCAGGCAGCCTGATCCGGCTCTTCCTGCGAGGGGATCAGACCCAAGCGGACTTACCTGCTCCTACTCCCACGGCGGGGCAGCCAGTCTGGGTTGCCCTGCTCCGAGACCTGCTGACCAAAGCGGACCTAAAAGAGGCAATTAGGCAAACACCGAACTACACACCTCCATAACGGTGAAACTTCATGCCCTGAGGGAAAACATCTGTGGCCTCAACCAAAAGGTGTCCCAGCTCGAGGCGGACTGTGACCACATGTCACTGGCACAGACTGCTAACACAGATGCCCTACAATTCTGCATGAATCAGCTACAGAAAATGGCCTACCCGTGGAAGACCTTGACAACCGAAGAAGGATGCGGAATATCAGAATCCGAGGGGTGCCAGAGGAGATTGACAATGTAACACCCATACAGGCTACTCTTACTGAACTCTTTAATAAGCTCCTGGGCCGATCCACACAGATCCCAATTGACTTTGTGAGAGCCCACAGAGCTCTCAGGCCTAAAGGCTCATCGGGGAGCCCACTGCGAGACATTATTTGCTGCAAATGCAAACTTCCAGTTAAAAGAAGACATCCTCCTGAAAGCAAGAGACACTGACAGAGTATTTTTTGAGGGGACTGAAATACAACTTGATCCTGACCTGTGCCCTGCCACGCAGACATATCGCCGGGCCATGCGCCCCTTCACCAGACAACTGCAGACAAACAAAATTAGATACCGCTGGTGTTTCCGCTGGTGTATTTAAGGTCAATACACCGAAAGGCCCATTCGTGATCAAGGAGAGAGAAGACTTTGACGCCCTTGCAGCTAAATTATAGATCACCCCCACACCTTTCCAGTGCCCAGGCCCCTTGGAATTCTATACTCCCAACCCGGAGCACCATGGACCGGCTATTGGGCCCCCACAGCTAAGGAGATCCTGTCTACAGGCGACCTGACCATCCGGGACTCCTGCGTAGCAGGGACATTCTTGACCATGATACCGGACAGTGCTGACCCTTTGGCTCATGAATTTTGCGGCCATCTATATCCAGCATCAAACCGGAAGTATTCAAGAGACATACTTCAAGGAAGGGGACAGGCCCAAACTACACAACCACCAACCCATGGGATACTTTAGTGACTACCATGGGGGCAAAGTCAGAGGAGTGGCAATCTTACTACACAAGAGAGTACCCTTCTCAGAGGGGGAGGTCCTGACAGATCTGGAGGGCAGGTTCCTATTCCTGAAGGGGACGATCGCGGGGAAGACATACACGTTTGCTAAGGTATACGCCCCCAATCAGAGACATTACCGATTCCTATGACGTACACTCCATAAACTAAAAAAAATTGCAGAGAGAGTCCTGGTCTTAGGGGGTGATTTCAGTCTAGCACTAGATCCGAAGTGGGATTATTTGTCGGGCACCTCCCACATTCTGACCCAACACATATCCATAATCAAGACCCAACTCGTTGACTGCTGGAGAGGCCATAACCCTGACAAGCGTGATTATACCTTTTTCTCCCACCCCCATAACTTATACACACACAAAACCTATTTCTTCATGACACACTATCAACTCTCCCTTGTCCTACAAGCTGGGCAAGGTACTGCAATGTGGTCTGACCACACCATAGTGACTATCACACTCACGTCTCCCCTTTATAGACCCACAGTGGCCAAATGGCGACTTAACAAACATATGCTCTCTGTACCGAAGGTAAAATAAGACATAGGGTCGGTATTAAGGGAAAACTTCACAAACAATACACTAACACAATACACCCCGGCCATACTCTGGGAAGCACACAAGACTCTGGTGAGGGGTCATTTACCGCAAAAAAGCGCTATCCTGAAAAAAACAAAGGGAGACCTCTATGACCACTAGGGATGTGCATGGGGAAAAAATTTGGTTCGGTTCAGAATTCCGAAATTCGGGACTTCGGCACTTAGAAACTTCGAGACTTCGGCACTTTGGTTCGATTCGGCACTTCAGGACTTAGGCAACGAAAAAAATCCCCCAGCAGCTGAAAAAATAATCCATGTTCACCCATGGAGGGCACCGTATAGACTGAGCTCCACAGGGTGGGGGAAGGCTTATAAAGCCTTGCCCTGCCCTGCAATTAGGTTTAGATCACTCTGGTTGGTTGGTTTAAGCCATCCAATCAGAGTGCTCTGACAGGTAAATGAAGAGACTGACAGGTAATTAGTTAGTTAGTTAGTTAGTTTTTTGGAATTCTCCCACGCTGTGTAATTTGAATCATAACAACACTCTGATTGGTGGATTGAAAGTAACCAATCAGAGTTATGAGTCAAATGCCACACAGCTTGGGAAAATTCCAAATAACTTTCCCACGCTGTGTAAAATGACACAGAGCACTCTGATTGGCTGGATTTCAAGCTAACCAATCAGAGTGCTGTGACAGGTAAATGTAGAGACTTACCTGTCAGTCTCTTCATTTACCTGTCAGAGCACTCTGATTGGATGGCTTAAACCAACCAACCAGAGTGCTCTGAGCCTAATTGCAGGGCGGGGCAAGGCTTAATAAGCTCAGTCTGCGCGGAGCCTTCCATGGGTGATGATGGCTAATTTTTTTTGCGCTCGTTTTTTTTTTTTTCAAAGTGCGACGGTTATTATGGATTTTTCTTTGCCCTTTTTTGGGGCTGAAAAAAATAAGATTTTACCATATTGGTATTTAGGGCCCTTACCCGCCGCTCAGGGGTGGGGCCGAGAGGGGGGACAATGGGTTCCCCCCACTTATTTTACTTTAGGGCCCCCACCCGTGGCTCAGGGGTGGGGGCCGAGGGGGGGCAATAGGTCCCCCCCACTTATTTTACTTTAGGGCCCCCACCCGCCACTCAGGGGTGCGGGCCAGGGGAGGACAATAGGTCCCCCCCTTTGAAGTATTTTAGGGCCCCCACCCGCCACTCAGGGGTGGGGGCCGGGGGGGCATATCGTGCAGTATAGCGAGTAGGGACGGATTATTTACTAATACTAAGTAATTTTTTGCCTTTTGGTAGCTAGCTCCCTAATACCGTGGAAATTAGGGAGTTATCTACTTACTCATTACCATCCATTGACTGTAATGGAAGTAACTTACATTTTATATGAATGTGTGTTACTTGATTGTTGTAAGTGTTGCAAATGCTTACAGCTGAATCCTGGCTATGTTTGTATACTTTTTATTTAAACTGGTATACAGTGTAACATTCTTCATTCTTCCACTTCGACACTTTGGAACTTCAGCACTTCGTCACTTCGGAACTTCGATTGCACATGTCTAATGACCACCCTGTTGGCAGAAATCCAAATGATAGACACCCTAAAAAAGGACAAACAACACCCTACAGACCAAGATAAACTCCTACAATTGCAGAGGGAATTGACGAAGCTGCTTCAGTCCAGCTATCACAGAGAGGTCGTTAGGCACAAGGTGTTCTTTTCCTTACATGAGAATAAGAGTGGCAGGCTACTGGCTCGGATGCTAGTCAAACGTAGGCAGGTGACATATATTGACCATATAAGAGATATAAAGAACATCCTTCACCGACTACCTAATAAGATACAAGACACAATACGGTCCTACTATGCAGACCTGTACTCCCCTCCGCGACCGCAGTCACACACGGCAGACAAACGCTTACAGGACTCCATAAATACCTACCTTACCGAACATGCCTTACCCTCGCTTGATAGGGACACGGTGGAACTGCTAGATGACCCTATCACCCCCGAGGAACTAGCCATCGCGGTAATGCAAACAAAACCAGACAGGAGCCTGGGCCCGAATAGCCTACCGCTATGCTACTACAAAAGCTTTGCAGACATCCTGTACACGCCGCTGTTAGCTATGTACAACACCATTAGAGAGGGACACTGCTTTCCCAAGCACTCCTTGGCAGCACACATTATCATTCTCCTCTACTTTTCTACATCACAAATCCGGAAGTGTAACTTCCTAACATTCTAAAGGCTTTTCACGACGGTATGCTGTCTAATCTAAAAATCAACTTCTCTAAATCGTTCATTCTAAACGTTAGCATCCCTAAACAGCGCGCAGACACAATACGCCAAAAAAACTTCCAATAGGTGACCCATAAAATTTGATATTTAGGCACTTGGCTGACACGCAGGGAGGGAGACCTATTTAAATAAATTTTCCCCCGATGCTCGCTGCGTTCTGTGCAGAAATGCAGGAGTGGTCCTATCCCCACATCTCCTGGCTTGGCAGGATCCAGGTTGTTAAAATGAACTTCCTCCCACACTTGCTATACATGTTCCAAACCATCCCTATATCGATCCCACAAATATTTTTCACCACATTATGCACGGTCCTAGGTCACTACATCTGGAATGGAAAAAGGCCCAGGCTAAAACACACTCTGCTTACACAACCGAAAGCTATGGGGGGCCTGGCAATGCCAGACTTATCCCTTTACTACAAGGCCTGCCATCTCTTGTGAGTGTTAGAGTGGTCCAAACTAAAGGTCCACAAACTATGGAAACAGGCAGAGGAGAGCGAGGCGGGTGTACCCATGGCGTTGCTGCCATGGCTACTGCCTGGGATGGTGGGGAGGGAGGGGAACTGCTCCATGTACACAAGAGCCACCTTGTAGGTATGGCACCGAACTATGGGAAGACATGCCATCTCAACATACCCATCTCTCTTGACGCACAATGTGGACTTCGCACTGGGACTGGAGAGGGTGCTCGTAGATGACCCTCTACCCAGACTCAGACACGTATACATGACAGAGGGAATGAAGAGACTCACTGACTTGAAAGGCGACACACATATAAGCTTACTCAAGCGTCTGAAATACAAACAAATTCATTGCAACACTCCCACGGGGGACAACACTATACCGGGCCCCCACCTTATTTGAGAGTACTTGCTTAGACCCAGACACCCTATCCCATGGGATCTCCTTTATATAGTCTATGCTACAAACACACACTCCTACTGCCGCGCTTTATGGGAAAATGAAAGACTGAACTTGGATGCACTTTTTGGAACACAGAGTGGGAAAAAATATGTTACCTTACCCACCACTGCTCTAGTGTTTGCAAAACACAGGAGACAGCATACAAACTGTTAACCTTTTGGTACCGCACTCCCTCAACACTACACACAATCAATACAGAACACTCCCAGCTATGCTGGAGATGTGGGGACGAGAGGGGCACACTACTCCACTTATGATAGGACTGCAAGAAGATCCTCCCGTTCTGGAAAGGGATATATAAAATGCTTGAGCTATTCTCAGACTACCCACCCCCCTTCAAGCCAGCAGAAATGCTGTTAAACCACACCAAGGTCCCTAGAACCATTTATAAAAAATCTTTCACGATTCACATCCTCAACATCGCCAAATTGGTACTCCTCCAAAACTGGAACAAATGGTAACTCCTCCACTGATGAAGTGGTTATCCCAAATGGAAGAGCTCAGATCCCAGGAGGACCTCCATTCTAGTGCAGCAGGTGCACACCAATCATATCTAAACACATGGACACATTGGCGGCTGACGACTACGAAAGCAGACTTTGCCGATAAATTACAGTACGGACCGACAGTGACGGACTACGACCTTATCCCCCACACCAACCTGCGACTTGGACATTATCCCGACGCTTTCATATCCACCCTTCACCCTGTCTTCCCCTATATCAGTTATCCTTTAACTTCGACCTGGGTTCAATGTGGGCCAATGGGAGCCTCTTGAGAATTCCTCAGGCAGGATTCTCATAAAACGGTTAACTACTGAAAGCCATCACGAGAGCATTCTGAGACCTAGGACATGCTTGGTAATTGCTATGTTCCCAAAAAAATTATGAGAACCAGGACCTGCAAGTCCACTGTTGATTGGGGCCTGCAAGGCCACACATATTTTCTCCATGGATGACTACTATTATGCTTGGCATACATTGCTTCGAACCTGCGTGTCCCACATTGACTTAAATCCGAGATTGTTTTAAAGACACAATTTGATAACCAATAAAAATCATATTTACAAAAAAACTACCTTTTTGCCATTCATGTTATTTATTTATTTGCTCCTCTGACCTCTCTGAGTAATGCGTGCTTTGTGTAACTTCATCCAGAATGATTCAGTGGTATATAATTTACACATTATTGCTTTGGAGGCCTGAATCAAGAACATGTTAGTGATGCTATACCATTAAATTATGTAGAAAATACCCCAATCATTACTTTGTTTTGTGTCCAAAGCATGTTGGTAAATAGTTTTTAAGAACGCAGAGACATACAGGCAGCAATATTTCATTTTTCACTTTTATGTTAACCTTTCTTTTCTTCACTGCTTTCATATTTGTAATGTTTATTTGTATATCTGTTTGTTTTATGTTTTTTTTTTTTTTTTTTTAATTTCTCCTTTCTCTTCCGTTTATTGTAATAGTTGTGCTTTACATAACCTAGAAAATCATGAAACTGAATTAAATCTTTGAAGGCAATTGGGGATATTCACTGTGTTCTTATTGTGCCTATAAAATGCAAATTATGTACTTGATCCAAAACTGTAGTTCAGGTATACATTAAAGGCAATTCAGGGAATCATTTGAAGGTTAGCCAAAATATTTAAAATCACTTCAGAGCAATTTGATGTCGGCAAAAAAAATAGATCTGAATCTGAAAATGTCCATACCATATATCTGTAAATCCCCAGTATGTATTACAGAACTACTAGAGGGAGCAGTTTGGTCAAAGGTAGCTCAAAATGCAAGCAACTCATAATAGTCTTTTTCTTTGCCAGCAGTAACCTATAGTAATGTTTACTATGCATTGTGGTCATACTGCCATCAAATCATCTCCTATGAAGGGGCCAATAAATGTCTCATAAAAAGCACAGGGTGAGTGCTGTATTGATCCTGATGAAAGCCACGGATGATGCCTGAAACGTTGATCATATTTTAAAGGAATGAAATAAAGGAAACTTTTATGAAGAAAAGACCGTGCGTGCAAGCCTTCATTGATTGTATTATAACATTTGGCAATGGCTAAAATGCATTTTGAATAAGATAAAGACTTATAAGTATGTGTGCAAGGAGCAAAAGGAAGTATATATTTATATTTTGGCAATAATAATAATAATAATAATAATAATAATAATTTTATTCTGGTGATATTTGCTAAATACTATTTTTATCTTTATTAGATTTAATTACATGCACAGTTGAGACCAGTAAGTATTAACCCCTTAAGGACAGATGCAATTGTCCACATTCTGAAAGAAAACAAAAACATATACAGTGGGACCTCGGTTTACGAATTTAATGCGTTCTCCGGGACGTTACTTATTGCGAAAAATGTGTAAACCGAAACGCGGTTTCCCATAGGAATGCATTGAAAACCAATTAATCCGTTCCGGAGGTCAGAAAACAGTCAAAATGAGCTGGCATGGAAACCAACCCACAATGCAGAACACACAATAAAAGGCATGCAAACGACAAAGCTCAGCTCCCTACCTTTCCACAGCTTGAGAAACGCACCATAAAGTCCCAAAACAACTGCAAAAATCTCTAGAATGGCTCCAAAACTCGATGCAAAAGCCGCTCCAACACCTCCAACACCACCACACTCAACGCCACGTGCTACCCACAGGCTCCAGCATGTAGGGGCGGTGCTATAAACCTCCCAGGTGCAATGCGTCCTGGGGAAACTTGCTTTGTATTGTGAAACAAATTTGTAAACCGAGGCATTTTCAATGGATTTTCATTTGTAAACCGAAAATTATGTTAACCGAGGCGTTTGTAAACTGAGGTCTCACTGTAATGTGTGCAATGTGTTGTTTCCACCATAATTTAAGGGTTTATCTTTAAAGGAAAACTATAACATTAGGAATGGGTAGGGCTCCTCCTCCGACGTCGGCAATCTATGGGAGCCTAATGTGTGAGCAGCACTTGCAGAGCGTGATGATGGCTAGCCTGTGAACCTTATGACTAAAGATTTGCTTAAATCCATGTTTTAAGAGACAATAACAAAAAAATAAATAAAAGAGTACCTAGAGTCATTCAATAGGAGAGCCCCTAATCTATTGTGGCCAATTTGGTGCTTTAGACCACTCTTACCTATTATCTAATCTGAACAAAATACCCTAGTGGTGCAGTGTGGGTATTATACCTGCACACTATACTTTGAGCGACTTCAGAGAAAATATACATACAAAAGAAAAAAATGGAGATATACAGAAAAAGAATAAAAATACATTTTATTAATAATGTTTAAAAAAGGCAGTAGTAGCCACCTATATAATATCCAATAATATTTAATTCATCACAAGGCTGCAGCAAAATACATATGTGCTGTAGCTTAGTTTATAAGTTTCCCAAAGTATTGTACACAGGTGTAATACTCACACTTTACCACTAAGGGATGATGTTCAGATTGGATAATAACTAAGAAGGGTATGAAGCACCGAATCAACTACAATAGATTGGGGGCTAAAACCTCAATGTCTCAGAAAGGCTGTTTCCTGCATTAGCCCTGGCAACAGGCTAAATCAAATATGTAATATCTCTATTAATTTGCAAGCCCTTTGGGACATTAGACAAATGTGGGAAACAATAGATGGAAAGAATTTCCCACCAAGCTAAAAAAATAAAAAATACCATAACTAAGGGCACAGCATGTTCCCATAGCCATGCCCCTAGTTTGCACACAAAAAAAACTCCCATCAAACAAAAAAATAATTATGTCCTAACACAAACTTCAAACGTAAAAGGACAAATTCACAGGTGAGTATTGGTTAGCTTGTTGTATGAAGAATTTTATGGAATAGACCTGCCTGGTGGGATGTATTGTTGGAGGGCCAACATCCATGCTGTTGGTGCTTGTGATTTGGGGAATCTTTTTTGTTTGCACCTACTATGTGTTGAATATATGATGAATTAGTAAGGACTAGTTGCAGTGTCTTATCAATCACGAAGGATGGGGCGACAGGGGGGTTTATGAATATCCTTATGGATTTTAAGAAGGGAAATACAATGTAGCTACTGCTGGTTTGTTAAGCAGCATACATTTGTACTCTTCAAAAGAAAAAAAACATTGCCATCCAAACACTCCTTCAGAGGTACATGTAAGATTTAAAAAAAAGACTCTGTTGGGTCAGATGATAAGCATATACAACCTTCAGTGTTTTTGAGATGGCCCATGCACATTTGAACATAATGATAATGATTTAGTAACATTGTGTCCTCACCCTTATCTGAGGGGTTAATCACAATCCAAGTATCAAAGCAAAGTTCTTCTAGCATCAATCTCTCATCACTGGTCACCTTGTCTTTCATCTCTAATTGTTCCATTGTTAACTGTTCAACTTCAGAACAGACACGTTTAAGAAACACATCAATTTGAGAGAATTCAAAAATGGGTGGCGTAAAAGTGCTTTAAGGTTTCAAAGAAGCAATTAATAAAGGGTAGACTAAATTTGGTGCTTTATACCTCTCTTAGTGAATATCCAATCTGAACATCATCCCCCAATGGAGAAGTGTGGGTACTGTACTATACTTTGAGCAACTTATTAACTAAACAAGAGCACATTTGTTTTTTGCTGCAGCCTTGTGATGACTAAGACTCCCCGGGTACTACACATAGTGAAAAGTTTATATACATACAGAAACTGAATAGTTTTCAATACTTTTGGTAGGAAGTTTTTCTTTTTTGAAATACAATACTATAGCTTTTTTTAAAAAATGTTTTCAATAACAGTTATTCATTTTTATCTCCACTTTTTTTCTTTTTTTTATGCCAGTTTTTTAAAATGTTTGCTATTTACAATTAGTACACACCTTGTTTATTTTTTTTTTTTTTATAATTCTTTATTTTTGTTGTGCTCAGAAATACAAGCATGCTTGCAGAGCCCCAACGGCAAGTGCAAGTATAAAAAAAAAAACATAGTGTAAAACATGGTGAGGCATCGTGAATATTCTGCACAGTTTCGGGATAATACAATCAGGCTAGGAATACATGTCTCAACAATAGATTGAAAAACAAATGTGTAAGGAATAAGTTGGCGCAATAGGGAATCAGCTAAATAATGATAAAATAATATTATGAGGATGCAGCAACCTACAAGGAGTTCTGATATAAATAACCTCCAAGAAATCAAGATTAAAAATCCAAAAGTGCGCAAAGTTTTTGGGAAAATAGCAACCAGAGAAATATATTTTTAATACTTTTACATATACTCTACAAAATAAATGTTTACAATATTGCACTAGGTTCTTGTTTTTATGTATTCTAGATTAATCTGTTCCTGTGTACAAGTACAAGTATAACGTTGCTGATTACATTATATTGAATATATTTTGCCTGACCGCTTGGTGTTTTGTGCATGCTTCAGCTGCCCACTGATCTTGTTTTTATTTCTGCATATATTTGTGTGTATATATTGTTATACTTCACATATTATCTGTTCAAGTGTATTTTATGGTTGCTATTTTCCAAAAAACTTTGCGCACCTGCACCTTTTGGATTTTTATTCAACAATAGATTCAGACTAAGCGTGTAGATAATGAAGTGTAGACGTTTTGAAGATTGTGTGAATAATAAGGATGAAAACAAATCATTATCGTAACATTCGAGACATACTAGACCTAGGGTACCCCTGGTTACTGCCAAGCTTACTAGACATCCCCCAATGCCAAAGATAGGCCTATTGGTAGGAAATGTATTATATTGTAGCTAGTAAAAATTGTAAGACAGGCTAACCACTATCAGCATGAGGGTGATTCTAACGATATAGCGTGTTAAAGGAGAGTGGGAATGCACTAGGTATGAATGCTTTTTCCAGGTAGAGGGTCCACCAGGCTTTGGTGGGTCACAGTCAGGGCCGGATTAACATAGGGGCTGATGGAGCTGCAGCTCCAGGCCCAGGCCCATGGAATAGGCCCATTTAAAAAAAAAAAAAAAAAAAATTATTATTTTTTTTTTTTTTTTTTTTTACACACACTACTCTTAGGTTTGCCACCTGACTGGTATTTTACTGGTTTGCCACCTGACTGGTATTTGAGGCTGCCTGGTAGTGCCAGTATTGCAGTAACACCGGCAATACAAATGCAGGTATTTTTCTCTGAATAAATGCAGATTACTCTGCAATACCAGCACCAGCCAGTAGGGATCACTGTGTGTGGAGAGAGGCAGGGATAGGAAGTTACAGCATATCCCTGCCTCTCTCTACTACTTACTGATCCGTGGGGGGGGAGGGGGGGGCAGCAACACAGCACAGAGTCCAGACAGCAGCTCTACAGCTCAGGTAAGAGAGGGATGGGGGGAAAGGCAGCAGGGACACATGGGGACACTGAGACACATGTGGACACTGAGACACTAGGGGACTCTGAGACACTAGGGGACATATGGGGACACTAGGACACATGGGGACACAGACACTGGGAGACCTGAAAACACAGACACTTGGGGACACTGGAAAACATGGGGACACTGGAAAACATGGGGACACTGGAAAACATGGGGACACTGGAAAACATGGGGACACTGAGACACATGGAAATGCTGTGAGACATAGGGACATTGGGAGACATTGGGACACGGAGACACTATGTCCCAATTTCTCCCAGTGTCCCCATGTCCCCATCCAGTGTCGCTAGTGTCTCAGTGTCCCATGTCTCTCAGTGTGCCTAGTGTCCCCATGTGTCCTTATATGTCCCAGTGTCCCCATGTCTTTGTCCACAACTGTCCCCATGTCTCCCAGCCAGTGTCCCCAGTGTCCCCTAGTCTCCCAGTGTCTGTGTTCCCATGTCTGTGTCCCTAGTGTCTTAGTGTCCCCATTTCTCCTAAATGTTTCAGTGTCCCAGTGTCCCCATGTGTCCCAGTGTCCCCATGTCTCCCAGTGCCGTCCCCATGTCTCCCAGTGCCCCCATGTCTCCCAGTGTCCCCCCATGTCTCTCTGTCCCCCGGTCTCTGTGTCCCCAGTATCCTAGTGACATGGGGACACACTGAGACATTGGGACACTGGGAGAAATGGAGACACTGGGAGACTAGCGGACTGCGCGACATGGGGACACTGACACTGTGATACATAGGGACACTGAGACACTGGGTAACTTGCAAGACTGAGACACTGGGAGCAATCCATCTATACAGCAGAATCAAACTGAGTAGTTTGTTGGTGATTTTACAGAATTTTCTCTGATGTCACTCCTTGTGATTATACAAATGATTAAGGCTGGTATTTTTTTTTCCAAGAAAGGTGGCAACCCTAACTACTCTTCACATACTCTTGCTTAAAGGAGCACTATAGGGTCAGGAACACAATCATGTATTTCTGACCCTATTATGTTAAAACCACCACCCTGGCCCCTTCTTGCCTCCCTAAGTATAGTAAAATATAACTTTTATTCAAGTCTGCAGCTGCTGGCTCTGCCTCTGAACTGACTGTCTGCTTACATCATCAGAAGTGGTGGTCTGAGCAAATTACAGTACTTCCCCATAGGATTGGCTGAGACTGTCAACTAGGCAGATCAGGGGCAGAGCCAGCACAAGTCCAACATAGCCCTGGCTAATCAGCATCTCCTCATAAAGATACATTGAATCAATGCATCTGTATGATGAAAGTTCAGTGTCTGCATGCAGAGGGTGGAGACACTGAATGTCAGTGCTGCACACTAGGCGGTACTGCCCCAGGAAGCACCTCTAGCAGCAATCTAAGGAGTGGCCAGTGGAGTTATTTTCTCTGAAAAGACAGTGTTTACTGCAAAAGGCATGAATGGACTGATTCTACTTACAAGAACAAATACAATAAGCTGTAGTTGTTATGGTGACTATAGTGTCCCTTTAAGTTTGGAAGCTTAAGAGGGATGCATGGGAACAAAACGTGTGTGGACTGGCCGACAATAAAATTAGTTTAGGTAATGCAGACGCTGGTCTCTCTAACACTGTGGCATGTCCCCTTTCTTCTACACTCACTACATACACTTTTTCTCTGTCTCAGACTATATACCAGGAACTTCTGCCTGCTAGTAAGAAGGTAAGGAGACAAGTGGACATGTGAGTGCTAGGGGACAGTCCTTAGAAAGCATGGAGTGAGCGCATCATTAGACACATTTATCTCAAGCTCAGGGTGCTGCCTGCATAATATGCCCTTAGTTGGACAGCCTGCTGGATTGGTGGGCAGCCTGACATGCATTCATGCCAGGCTGTCCTTCAAATTCTTTGGACAGACATGCCCCCTTTTTGGGCATGTTCTCCCCTTTTGGCAAGTCTGACCACGTGATTCGCACCAGTGGCCCACCCTTTTTCCCCGCCCATTGACTTCCTGCTTCACTGGACACTGCTGTTAAGGGTTATGGATTTACTTGAAAGATGAAAGCATAAATTAGAGAGAGATTAGCATAGAGTATGTGTTTTCTTATAGCTGCATCCTATGAGTTCCCCTACAGCACCATCTCCATCAGATACATGACGATTGGGAGGTATGACTGTTTTAGTGTTTTTGGTCAATAAGATTCCGTAATTAGGCCCATCATAATTGTCAGCACCAGGCCCAGTGTGCTCTTAATCTGGCCCTGGTCACAGTCAGAGCACAGGATAAGGCACGAGGGTAAACATAAACATAAGACTATCAGGAGTACTTGTCAGTAGCCAGGAGAGTGGGGAAGTCGGCCGCCCTTCTCGCCGCCCGGTGGCTTGTGGGCCGGAATTCGCCTCTGCGGACCCCCTGCGTCTCTGGTGCTAGAATATTATATCGATGTGATCTGCAACTTGTCCCCAAGTAGGGTGATGACCCTATTACCCCAAAAATTGTTGGCAAGTGTAGGAGCTTGCACGGCATGCAACCTCTCAGCTCTATGCTCAAGCTCCGCCCCCCACACCTTGTTGATTTTAATACATATTATTCAGGACTTCCTGGCATGTTTCGGGGTGAAAAGTATTAAAATAAACACGAAATATCTACCTGTTAAACACAAAAGACTCACCCAAGGATATCCTTATATCCAAAGATAGGCCTATTGGTAGGAAATGTATTATATTGTAGCTAGTAAAAATTGTAAGACAGGCTTACCACTATCAGCATGAGGGTGATTCTAACGATATAGCGTGTTAAAGGAGAGTGGGAATGCACTAGGTATGAATGCTTTTTCCAGGTAGAGGGTCCACCAGGCTTTGGTGGGTCACAGTCAGAGCACAGGATAAGGCACAAGGGTAAACATAAACATAAGACTATCAGGAGTACTTGTCAGTAGCCAGGAGAGTGGGGAAGTCGGCCGCCCTTCTCGCCGCCCGGTGGCTTGTGGCCCGGAATTCGCCTCTGCGGACCCCCTGCGTCTCTGGTGCTAGAATATTATATCGATGTGATCTGCAACTTGTCCCCAAGTAGGGTGATGACCCTATTACCCCAAAAATTGTTGGCAAGTGTAGGAGCTTGCACGGCATGCAACCTCTCAGCTCTATGCTCAAGCCCCGCCCCCCACACCTTGTTGATTTTAATACATATTATTCAGGACTTCCTGGCATGTTTCGGGGTGAAAAGTATTAAAATAAACACGAAATATCTACCTGTTAAACACAAAAGACTCACCCAAGGATATCCTTATAATTAAGGTTTTGTGGAATTTATTCATGTACTTTCCTGAGCTTGCCATCTTCAAGAATACCAAAAGGGGGATGGGGCCTTATGGCTGACCAAGATGGTTGCAGGTAGCTGGAGCTCTTCTGGGAAACCTGTTTTCTAAGCCAAATCCTGGACAACTACACTATATTTTTCACCTGCTTGTTTATCTTGGGGAGCACCCCAGTGAGCGTCTGACCTGCTTTGTTTCATTTCTAGTGGAGGTAGCTCATGAAAGAGCTTTCTGTGGCCTACTGACATAACTGAGGCTGGGAAGGCGGCTGATCCCCTGCCTGGGTCTGTACTCGCCCATCCTCGAGCCCTGCACCCCTCCCCCTGGGCTGGTGGGGGTTATCCCGGTCCCAACTCATTCTATGGGCCTTTGACAGGCTGTGTGACCAATTCTGGGTAAGGTTGAGGGCCCGCATACTCACCACTCCTCCTTCCAGCCAAAGCAGAGTCTACCAGACCTGGCCTGTGATCAGACGCCACGTGACCGGACTTTGCCCGAATGGCCATCACGTGACATTGCGACTCAATCGCTGTGGTGGACGGATACCTGCAGAAGCTGTGGGGTGAAGAGAGGGAGGCAGAGGCCATGAAAACGTGCTCGCACTATGCAGCCTGATACACCCTACCGCTATGTTCTTGACTCCAGAGAAGGCTAACTCAGCAAAGCCTACCATGTGCATCAAGTGGCTCCAGAGTCCTGTACATGTGGCAGAACACTACTGGACATTTGGCTATAGTGAACAGATAAACATCCTTCTACTTTGGCTTAGTGAGAGGATCAACTGACCCAGTTTGGCATGTTGCTGTTCGTCAGACAGGCTATTAATATGCATGTTTGTTTCACTCTACCTGTCTGTACTCAGTGCTTCTGCTACTCAGTCTCCCTACTTTCATGTCTGTTCTCCATGCAGTGTGGCCCCCAAGTGGATTCCATATACTTAGTTTGTTCTTTGTTAAATTGCTCAACTACTAATATGCTTACACAATTCTCTACTTGCCTGTTTCTTTTCTAAGACTGATAGTTTGCTCATACCACCTGTACTGACAGGTTTGTCTAGCCTTTTGTATTTTAAAAAATTTGGCAGTCAAATCTAGGAGTTTGTCCATTGTGCTTTGATACTTTTTTTCATGTATATCTGATAAATCTCCAGTTAATTTTTCTGTATTGTACGAATCAAATGCCACAATAAAAGAAAGAATTAAAAAAAAAATACAAAAGAAATAGTCCCAGCCCCATCTAAGCTAATTTAAGCGCTCTATACCGTACTCTTCATCAACAAGATATTTAACGTATGATAAATTCTTATTTTGCATAGCCTGTAGTTTACACTTCACTCTGTGCAACGCACAAGGAAACATGCTTACAAAGTAAGTAATGTGTATTTTTATACAACTTGTTTTTTGTCTGAAATTTCATATCTAATTTCTTTCTGGATAAGCTGAAATATTTTTCTCATCTCTAACACAGTTATACATTGCTTTTATTTATCATTGGATAATTTGTTTTTATGCTCACTTAGAAGCCAAGAAAGAAGGTCCTGTGATGCTATGTCTGGAGATAAGCTCAATTATTAAATCTGATCCTTTTAAAGCATCTCATAATAGCATGGGTGGGTTACCAAAGGCTTTGCATTTATCTAATCATTCCTCCCACTGGACCCAGACCTTCCAGAAGTCATATAATTGGAAAAAGAAAGAAATATAATAGAAAAGAAGCGTAGTGCTAATTAATTTAACTTATTCTCTTCTCTCCATCAGCTCTTAATAGGGAAACAGCAGCTTCAGTAGCATGAATGGAAGGGTGTATTATGGCTATCAGCTGGCTTGTGTGTTTCCGAGTGCAAATATTTGAGGTTTGTGCTGTGGCAGTTGACACAGCACCGCAATCAATTAAACAAACAAGTTACAAGGTACTATTGACTGAGAACATAATAGTTCAGCAAATTTGGTCATTCAAGCAAATGTCGTATTATTTACCAATGGGTAATCCCTGGGACTTCTTGAAAGCTAATACACTTGTGATTTAAGCGCGACAATGATTCTGATACAAAACTATCCTGGAAGCACAAGAGCTTAACAGCAAATTTTAATAACCCTTTCAGTCCCAGATTTTAGCACAATGCATTGCTAGAAATGCTCTACATCACCATAGTTTGTGTAATTTTTGGATCATCAAAAGAGTGTGCATTATGAAGAACAATAATATAGCTGAAAGTGTTACAATTCTCCTTTAGTTGTTTTCTAGCATGTTCAGTTAGGCAATGTTGATACATTTTAGTGCTCAGTGCTATTTATTTAAAATGTTGATCATAGAGTTTTGATATATGGCATCCTGAAAAGAAATTCTGATATGATTAAAAAAAAATAATAATAGATACATAAAAATCAAGAAAATAAATGTATTGAGAAATTGTTGCTGACACACTGGCTTACTCTCTACGTAAATGACTTACTGACCTCAGCTCTCTGAAATTTAGGTGTTAAATCACTTTTGTTTCTGTTAAAGTAGCACTAGCCACAACTCCCCTTGTTGTGACCTACACAGCCTATATGAAAAAAAAGATATTAATTTAATTTTCAAACAAATGTTACCTTACTTTTACAAGTTTTTATCTCCTGCTCTGTAAATTTAACTTTAATCTCACACACAGAAGGCTCTAGGAGGCTATTTACAGAGCAGATTAGAAATGTTAAATTTAACAAAATGTGCGATAAAGGAAGTTAATCTCTCTTTACATGAAGTGTTTAGGAAGGCAAGGCACATTACATAAAGGGAGGTGTGACTAGTGTTGCATAAACAAAGTGATCTGACTCCTAAATGGCAGAGAATTGAGCAGTGAACATCCTTTCTAGCTCCTCTTCAGTTCTTGGTATTTGTCCATCTTATCATGTTCCTTCTTCCTAATGTTATGATCACTGGGTGTTGCCATTTCCGCCACCACTGCAGTCTTCCGTTTCTTGTCTTCCACCACAATGTTTGGTTGGTTGGCAACTACTTGCTTGTCTGTCTGGATCTGAAAGTCACACAGCATGTTAACCCTGTCATTCTCATCAACTTTGTGTAATCTCCCATCTGGACTTATGCAAGTCCAGCCCATATTCTGTGCAGATATTTTGGTACACAATCCCAGCAACTTGGTTGTGCCTCTCAGTGTTTGCTATCCCTGCTAACATATTGAAGCTAGCTACTATCTACTGTTTCAGATGCCTCTTTGCACAGTTTGCACCTTGGGTCCTGTTTGGTGTGGTAGAACTTCTATTGATTTGGTACTGAGTGTGACAGGACACCCAGTCACCGAACAATTGCTGGCAGTTAATTTATTACTTATGGTTCAGTAACCAAACACAGTCTCAAAATTCACTTTTTTACACCCCCCATACTCTGCCCACCTTGGAGCTTGTTAACCCTGTTGACCCCTATTGACACCTCAATCACCTAGCTGTTCGCACCTAGATATTTCAAGTGTTCTGCTGGGTGGCCACCATTCACATGAACAAACACGTGGGAAATTAGTTGATGGCTATCTTGTTTGGAGTGTTTGGACGTCAAGAGCATGGAACTAAAATCGGACAGACTAACTCGCGAACCCCACTGAACTTCTATCATCTCCTGCTTCTTTTCTAAACATCTCAGGAGAGCACTGTTCGGTAGGATTGTTCGCACGAACTAGGTGAACAATAGCTACCTATGAGCAAGGGGAACTGTTCAGTACTTCATTCTTTTTGGGACTCTCAAAAGTGACCGACTGCTGCCACTTTTCTTCCAGAACAATTTTGGGCAGAAGCCATGTGATTTGGCTGTATTTGTGGGATCTGAGAGCTATTTTGACACTCAAGGCTATCTGAGGATATAGGAGTTGTCAGGGTCCCTTGTAATATTGTGTATGTGTTGGGGTATTTTATATTTTGTACATTGTACCTCTGTGCCTGGGAGACAATTAGTTTGAGCAGAGTACACTCAATTATCTCCCAAACACAAAGACGCTTGGGATGAGTCTGTATTGAACTGAATGGAGACCATCTACTGGGAGTCTGTGTATACATTGTGTGTACCATGTCCCATTAAACCAGTTAACTCCCAGCATATAATCACTCAGCTTTCTATAATCATTTAGCAGCTATAATCACTCAGCAACTATAATCACTCAGCAACTATAATAACTGGATCCGGTGCAGTCGAGTTCCAGAGATGGGGAAAAGGACATCCTTGGCGGTGAGACCCATGTCCTTATCTGGGTGGCCACCACACTGAGTGCCTGTTCATGTGCTGCTAGGATTAGTGCCTTAGTGCTGATAGGATTTTGTAATGTGAACTGTAAGTCTTCTCTTATCACAAATACTTCCAATAGGAATCCCTTGAGAGTAATCCACTCTGCGTTGTGTTTTAATTATGAATGTAATAACCCCGGTTTTACCGTTTCTATAACTAACATATAACTTTATCCTTTGTCCAGATAAATATATGTCTAGTACTACTAATGTATTCTACCCAATATTTTACTTAAACAGTCAGCACCAGCGTTCTTCCCAGAGACAATCTTTAATTAGAATCTGCCCAATTAGACATTACACAAAAACACAGTAAAAGAGTGTAAAAGAGTGTAAAAGATGCGTAAAACTGAGTAAATACTCAAATACAGATTTATAACACATTCATAACACTCAAACATTCCATCTATCTATTAAGCTCTGCCGTATTGTATATATGCTGCGTGTCTGCTGTGTAGTGTGTCCGAGACTTACTTGCCAACCTAGTCTATGGTGTGTCCTCAGTATGTTCAATATTTAGAGGAATGTGTTCCCATATTGTAAATAGCTAGTCTAATTGATATTTAAATCCAAGGCACAAAGTGTTGTCCATCCTGTCATTGTATTTTCAGAAGGATGCACCTGTGCCTTTAAGGTGCTATACTTTTCCTCTACCCTAAGGTGTGATTTCTAAGAAGATATTCCTTTAAAACCTAAATGGTATGTAAATGTCAATTACTAAATAAATACCTCAATTTATGCATCATCTGTCTGTTGTTGTCTCAGGCATATACTATAGTAATGAATGTGGCGCACAACCAACTAAAATAAAATGCACGTTATTATACAGGTACAAAAATCACAGGTATCACCAAATATCTAACTGCAAATTTCAGTATAAATATAATCATACATATACAATCAGTATGAGGACTATAACCCAATCAGAAGATAAACATAAACAATCCTGGATATGCAGACTAAATACTACCAATCCAGGTACAAAAGAGAATGGATACCTGTATACAAATATTCACCAAACAATACATACCAGATACAATTGAACCTATCAGAGTGAATGAGAGGGGGGTGAAAAATAACAGAATAGCCCCCAATACATACCAGATACAATTGAACCTGTCAGAGTGAATGAGAGGGGGGTGAAAAATAACAAAATAGCCCCCAACGTTTTGGCATGTACACCTTTATCAAAGGAGTTTTATCTCTTTATCAAGGGAGCTTTATCCCTTGATAAAGGCGTACACGCATCTGCAATCATATCAGAGCATTTTACAACCAGATAACGGAGCATTTTGTCAACATACTCTAAATTTGTCAATTGTTGGTTTCCAGGCCTCTCTGCAGAATCCCTAGTCAAGTCGAGAAAGGTAAAAAGAATACACTGCAAAACTATATATAGCCCATCGGCCCCAATGAGCCAGCCTCAACTAACAGTACCCAAAGACTGTTGGAACTATAATTACTCTTATAAAAGCATTACCTAAATAAAAGCTATCATTCTCGATTGCAACTACCGTATATATTCTAGTATAAGACGAGTTTTTCAGCACATTTTTTGTGCTGAAAAACCCCTACTCGTCTTATACTCGAGTGAGTGTCTGTATTATGGCAACTTACATTGCCATAATACAGACAGGACCGCCGGGCTCATTACAAGCCCGGCGGTCCTGTTGGGGGCTGGCAGGAAGCTGTAACTTACCTTCACAGCAGCTCCTGTCAGCTCCCTTCTCTCTCCTCCGGTCTGTGCAGCTCCCACGGTAACTCTCCCGAGAGCCGCAGGGTCAGAGCGTTGCCACGGTTTACCATGCCAACCCTCCGTGCAGCCGCGAGACTTACAGAGGGAGCTGCACAGACCGGAGGAGAGAGAAGGGAGCGACAGGAGCTGCTGTGAAGGTAAGCTACAGCTTCCTGCCAGCCCCCCTCCTACAGCCCATCTACTGGACCACCAGGGAATGAGAGCCCCCTTCGCTGGCCAGCTAACAAGCAGGGAGGGGGGCCGAATAAAATATAAATAAAAAAAATAAATTAAATGATAATAATAATTTTAAATAATTATATAATAATAATAATACTAGTAAAAATAATAATAATATAGAAATAAAATATAATATATAAAACAAATAATATTTTAATAATAATAATTTAAAAAATAATAATAATAAAAATGCCCACCCCCCCACCAAGGCTCTGCATCAGACACACAAACACACTCTGCATCACACACACACACTACATTCATACACATTCACACTGCATTCATACACACACACACACTGCATTCATACACACACACACACTACGCACACTGCATTCATACACACACACTGCATTATATGCACACACACACTACGCACACTTCATTCATACACACACACACACACCACATTCATACAAACACACACACACTGCATTAAGTAAATAAATATTCAATTAATATAATTTTGGGGGGATATAATTTTATTTAGAAATTTACCAGTAGCTGCTGCATTTCCCACCCTAGTCTTATACTCGGGTCAATAAGTTTTCCCAGTTTTTTGGGGTAAAATTAGGGGTCTCGACTTATATTTCGGGTCGACTTATACTCGAGCATATACGGTAACTTAAATTTATTTTTTTTATTTTTTTAAAACTACTCGAAAAAATATAACAGTGCAGCAAATAAAAATAATAATAATTATTAATATTATTATTATCTATAATCCAATCCAACAAGCTTACTTGATTGCTTACAATAAAAGAATGTTCAAATGGCAGAGGCCTTTATATACAATCTTACCAGCTTGAAATCCTTTACTACACTATGATTGGTTGGCTTACAAAGTATAGTACCAGGTAAAATATCACACTTGCAAGACTCACCTGATCTGTATAATGACATCAATGTCAATAATTAAAACTATGTTATAATTAAAAATGGATGCTGATAATGAGGAAACATCTACATCACTTCTCTGTCCTATATATTGCAAGTGGACATCTTAATTTCAGTTCAGTAAATAAGACTACAGAAGTCAAAGGTCTTACTGTATCGAGTTAGTTCCATTTCTGAATTATTAAATAGCATTCATCTGCCTTTGCTTTAAACAATTTATTTGTCCCAGATAGCTTGACATTTCCTGGCACCCTCAGTTTACTAGTTGTGTTAAATAGATCCAACTGCAATTCCCCTTGTCAAATGTCTGTGTTAGATTCCCCGCAGTTAATTTCCTTCTATTCTCAAATCATTTTATCATGTGCTATATAAATTGCATGGCTACATAAATAAAGAAAAACAGACAGGAAAATACCTACACTCTCTTCTCATGTCACAAGATAACAAATGATGCAAAAAAGTGATGCTAACAAATAATTATCCTTTTCTTTATTGTGTATATTTCTGGTAGATTTTTTTTATTTTATTTTAACAGTGTGTAGTTAAGTAATGTCAATGTGCAAATGTGTTTCAGAAATAGAACAATGTTAGCATGTTGGTTGATATCACGCTAAAATGCATGCTGTGTTTTTTTAGCACACATTTTTACTTGCAAATACAATTTGGCATGCACATTTATAGTCACCATTTTCATGGCGTGTTAATATATTCACTAGATTATTTAGAAGCAATCAATTTACAATTTGAAAGGAATGTCAGAAAACTATGTACACATTTTATTTTAAGGTACATTTTTTTCAATTATGATTAGCACATACATGCATTTCAAAGTATTAATTTTAGTATATTTACTGTGAGCTGAAAAACTGAAAAATTGAAAATCTAAGAAATTCCCTTTGGAGCCTCATTCTCTATCTAGCTAATAAACTCTACAGATTTGTAGCATTTTGTAGCATTTAAAAGCACTTACTTTACTAAATATTACCTGCCTTACATTTCATGTGCAAGTGTTAATGTTTCATCACTATTTTGAAGTTGTTTGAAAAGATTTGGGAAATTTTAAAAATACATACCTTTTTCTTTAAGAAATTGAGAATCGTTCCTTCGGTACTATCAGAATTAATATTGTATATATCTGGAGCACTGAAAGACAACATCTACACACATCTACAAACGGAATTCCTACCAGACATCAATGGCTTCTTTAAAACAGCAACCTTCAATAGAAAAAATGCCACATGAGATGTCATCAATAAATATTATATTTCAACTGCAAAAATACAAACAAGATTAACACACATAGTCTAACATAGTTAACTGGGTTAAAGTTTGCTATCTAATAATATGCATTTCCATGAAGAAAAAAACGATATTAGGATCATATTACAATCACTCCTATCTCAGAAATCCCTGTTATTCTCCAGAACCCTAACTTAATCTGATTTCTGAGTGACAGATTATTATGTTATACGTAAGTGCAAAAAACGGTGCAGTGACAAGATTACCTTGCTTCCAGGTTAAACAAAAAACTATGCAGAATTAAACAGGGAAAAAATCACTCAGGATTTTGAGAATAAAGGAGTGCAAGTTGTATTGGTGCCCAGCTTTCAATAACTTTATAGTAAATGCTTACCCATATCTCATAAACAAAATGTATAAGTAATAATAATAATGAAGTGACTTATTATTACTATTGTTATTAACATTTATATAGGGCCAACAATTCTGCAGAACATTACAATTAATTACAGGTATGAATACTTACCGTATGTTATTCAAATTAAATATGAACCAATGTTGTTTAGTATAGTAAGACTCATCTGGAGATGAGTATATGTCTGAAGTCATACGAAATGAAGTTAACACAAAAATAGAAGATACTATGGTAAGGCATCATATTTATTACCGTATGTAGCATCAAACCAGTCTCAGAGACACAGCATGTGAAAATAGTAAGTATGAATGTAGCATATGGTCTAAGATTCACAGCAGTTCCATAAAGATAATGCCACCCATAATATACCAGAAAATGGCGCTAAAAATCTACAGGTGTCCCAACTTTCCTGATTTAAACAGGGCAGTCTATATTTTAGGCACCTGTTCATCTGTCCCAATTTTATCCCTAGACAGCATAGCACAAGCACATCATTAGGTTCACTCACACTCTCCTTCTGGCATTAAGACCATGCAGAGAGTGCACCAACAGAGCTCCTTGTATGGCCTTCTTCAAAATGGGTGTGTGGCCAGGAGCCTGTCTGTCAGCCTGGTGTGCTTGACTCTACGCTGACATACCCTTCAATAGATAACATCACTCTTTTTTGCACTTGCTTCACCGGCAATACATGCTAAGGCCTTCCCACCCATGTCCCAAATCTAGACCTCCCAATATTTGGAGATATGAATCTATTTTTATATTTATTATTCTCTACATAGGCAATCCTTATAGCAGTTCTTTCACTTCTAAATATTTTATAAAGATGTAATCTTAAGATACCATGAGACATAGTTAATATATATATATAATATAGACTACTTTGTCTTAGGGGAAACCTAATGTTTACAAAAGTTGAAAAAGCATGGAGCATTGTCATCAACATTTGTCCAATCCCAGAAGTCATCATACGTCATGGTTGGGGGATTCAGGCATTGTATTTCTTATTGCAAGATGTAATCTATGGAGGCTCATGCGGTGTTGCATGTGTAAGAGTAATGTACTGGTGCTGCTTCTGGCAGGTGGAGTGCGAGGAGCAAAACAAGAACTGCAGGAAGAAGATCTAGGCAGCCTTCAGGCACAGCTGTAGGTAAGTAAACATGCCTCTCATTGCACCCCACTGCCACCTGACCCTAAAGTTAAAGATCTGTTTAATGGGATTGATGCAATCTGATGCCTGCTTAAAATATCAAGCACCTAAATCAAATATTTTTTGTTTTGTCTTTTGGAAATAGGCTTCTGGTTAATCATAGACCCTATCTATTTCCATGCCAACTTGTTCCAATATACTGTTTTCATAATATTGTTGCTAGGACACATCAAGTTCAAGAACCTTTCTACCATAAAGTGGAGAGCAGAAAAACTCATCTTTGGGGGTGTATCTATGTAATTCCACCCTCTTGAGATATATTTAAATATAATCCATTTTATTTTCTATACAGATTGGTGTGTAACTTGGTAGAAAAGGCAAGAGGGTAAAAACAATAATTAGCATCAACAAATATTTCTTATAGGGACCTAGTCAATCCCTCTGCATGGAGCAGAGGTACTGGGAATGCCAACTACACTTCTGCCAAGTGCTTGCTAGATTTCTAGCTCACAGCCAGAGTTCGCAACCATTATATGTATAAATATGCTGTAGATTAGATAAATATAAAGGTAAAACACAATAATACAAATGTCCCCCCACCACCCAAAATATATATTTCTCTTCCCTACATGTCCTACCACAGAAAGGGTTGAGATAATCTCGGTGGTTTATTGATAATATTGATTAAGAATATTTCCATCAACATAGCGGTTTTGCAGGCAAACATAGCATCATAACCCTGGTTTCTGTCTTCAGTTATGTACTCTATAAGAGAACTCTATAAGTCAGAATAGCAGGGTTGAATTATAGTTTTACTATATCCGTCCCTCTGTATTATCTGGACCCAGTGTTTAGTAGACTTGTGTATGTTGAGAAAATTTGTTTTGGCTGAACCAGAATGTTGGCCATAATTATGGTTTGGCCCCTTTAGTACCAAAAAAAAAAAAAAAAAAAAAAATCAGAAACAAATCAATCAATCCAAAATGGTGTTAGATGGGTCATCAGTGTACTGCAAAATAAATACATAATATAATTTATGTATATATCTCATTTTTATGTCATTTGGTTCACAGATCAAATAGGAAAATGAAACCAACAGAGGGAAAAAGGAGGAGCAGTGAAATAAATCTATATGGGGTGTTTTTATTTATTTATTTATTTAATTTTTGCTGCTCCTCCTCTAATACTCTACTGTAAATAAAATAAACATTAATAATAAACATTAAGTGACTGGGGCCTAGCCACCAACCAATCTTATTTCCCCCTCATTCATCTGTTTTTTGGTGTCATGGGCAAAATTCTGCATCACATTTCAAAATAATCATGTACGGCCATTGTGAATTCAGGAATATATCGCTTCGCAGTTGGGGAATTTGACCCAATCAACTTAAAGATCTTTAGAATCTGGATGAAAAAAAAAAAATATTCTGCTCTTCCATTTTATCTTATTATATTTTTCTCTGTCAGCACAGGTACAATACATGACCAAGTTCATAATATTACACCCAGTGTGCAAAATTACCCCTAACACCCCTCCCCTCCCCTAAAAAAAAAACAAAAAACCCTCTCATGTTAAAAAGCAGATATTTTTTTAAAAAAGAGAATTTCAATGACAAAAAGGATATTAAACATTTGTAGTTTATGATACTTAACTTCTGTAAAACATCTGCATGCATCCACTTTTTAAAACCTGAGAATAACTGTGTGCTTCTGAGATGGATAGCTGTGGACAGAAACAGTATTTAATATCTCTAGTCTAGTTCATTACAATGTCAAAAGTATTGTGTAGCAGCTTACCCTGTAGAGTCTAATTCTATTTTGCTCACTGATGTTCTTTTCATATCCATTTATACTCATGGCAACTAGAGGTTCCTCAAGTTTATTGTAAAAGGCGACGGTTGAAGAAGTCTCGTTACAGTGCTCTTACTTTGATTTATTCTGATGTACCCTTTCTCCCGCATCCTCTTTAGAAATACCATTTTTTTCTAACGTCCTTAACACAAGTGTCCCTCCCTAACTCTCTCTCTAATGTCATTGAGGTCTTTGAAAAACAGAAGCAAGACATGAAGACATCTCAGCATCACCATGATTAAAATTATTGTGTCACATTTAATTCTATAGCAATGCTACTGTCCAAGCATGTAATAAGATCATCACACTGATATTCATATAATACCTACTCCATTCGAATAGAGAATCAAATGTTATTGTCACTTTTATCTCTGTACCTTTTTTGTATAAGATGTGTGTATTTGTGGTGCTTTATTTCTGAAGAATGCATTGCAGGAACTCTCATATGTTTTTTTTTACTTTTTCTAAATATTCATTGGGAATATTGGATATTGTACTCATCTTGTAATTTCAGTATGTTCAAATTGTCCTTGTTGTTTGGAAGATAAGTGATAACATCTTTGTCAGTAATATCTAACTGAATCACTTATCACCTCACAAGCAATATTGGTATTCTGTGACATTTGTGTAATCTTGGAATTTGTAAGACTTTAACAGTTTTAGCAACATATGCATATTCGTTTACAAATGGAAAGAATTGTTACACCTTTAAAAGACACAGATTTGTGTAAATTGATTGAAACAAAATTGACTTTGATTGTTCTGTCTGTGGGTACTTAGATTTATGTTGGTGTGTCAGCTGATCTTGCTCAAGTGAATGTGATCCAATAATGCATGGAGGAGAGGAAAGAGAGAATGTGGCGCAGTGGATATTTCCCCCAAAACAGACCGTTGATGGATGGTTGTGGTTCTTGAGCCCACTGTAGTCTCACTGTTGGTAATGACATAATATAATGTAGAGGTGTGCCATCAGGTATACAAGGAAAGGTTTCTGTGCATGGGATGCCTAGCAAGGAGATATCACATGACAAGGGGATAGCAGACTTTATTATAAACAAACAACCACAAATTCAGCAATAGTACATTGTGGTATTAGACAGTAAATAAGGCAATTTTGAGGAAAACAATGAAAATCTAATCATGATCAAAGCGGGCCATCTGGATATTTGAGGGCACACTTGGTAGGTGCTGTTGGGGGAGGAATCCCAATACAACTCAAACTCTCCCAACTCCCAAAGGGAAAAAAAAATATTTTAGGATTTTAGGAGCAAATAAACACAAATGGGTCATCAGTGTATCTTAAAGCTTCGAACAGCATAGCAGGTAATACTTAAAGTGATAGAAGTCTTTATTGACTCATGGGAAGTCAAGATAAACAAAGCAGGTGCCAAATCAGCAGTTATGATTCAGGGAAGTGATGATTAGCCGCGATATGGTACTGACGCGTGGCCATCTTTGGAAGGTCGGATACACTCCCATAGTGAATAGAAGCTCGGCGGCCATGGTGGGTGAGGCAGAATCACCCAGAAAACCAGCCGGAAATGCTCCATATATGGAAAAGAGGACGGCCCATAGATATTCACCTGACAAGTGTTTGTAATTGTATTTACTCATTATGTATGATATACAAGAGTGTCTGCTCATATGGTCCAAGATATGCACCTGAGGAAGATCTATTGTACTAGGTCGAAATGCGCTGTGCCTTTTTAATCTATATTATTTTATATTGTTTAATAAAAGTACTTACCACAGCGCATCAACCACGCAGGCGGAGGCCTGGCAGCGCAAACACATCAAGGCCCCCAGACCTGTCCCAACAGGGAAGAACCCAGACTCTAGAAGCTCCTGAGTCCATGGGAACGCAATGCCGGCCTTATCGCTGGCCTGGAGCTGGAGGGAAGAACCGACCTGCTCCTGGTTGTTAGCCAACGCCTGCACTTACCCGGCGCCACTGACACAGATCCCCTCTGGAGGAATAGGATTACTCACCTACTCACATGCAATCCACTCAACACTTCTGACGCTACCCAGACACACATAGACAATGGTACATAAGTTCTGATGCCCCAAGCTGATGCAGACTTGCAAGTTTATGTACATGCTCCCTTACATATTGCTTGCCCCTTTTAATTTGCCGACTACAATACTACCCAACCGACTATCAAGTTTCCTAGGCTAGACAAGCTACTGACAAACACACCTGCCTTATACAATGCAAGCCACTTAAAGATATCCTGGATAGCACTATGTCACCTAACCTGTCACCTATACCTGCACTCTATTCCACTATATAGCAATCCCACCGATCCCTGCCTAACCCACTGTTAGTACAGTCCTGTTTATTACTTCAATAGCCGAGGTTACACATAGTTACACTGTGTCCATGGAGGTATGCCTATTGTTAGTCTTACGCTTACTCACTCAAGCATACACGCAAGCAACCAAATCCTTTAATGCTGTGAAATGTCAGACAGTTTAAACCTGTTCTTAGAAATGCAAATGTGCAAGATTTCACTAGAATGACAGTATCCACACAGTAATGGCATTAATTTTATGTTAGATGTTGCCTACCTGCCGACATGTAAATCATTTAGCCTTTCGACAAACCTGAATGTTATTACTAAAAAATTGTGCAGTTTCAACCTATGCCGTATACATGTTAGCTATTTGTTGCTGGTACCTGCTGTTGTGGCATTACCTGCATGTTTGTACTCTTCATGCACACACGAAAAAAAAAAATATATATTACCCTATGTTGTTTTTTTTATACCCACAGAACCTAAGGAACTTTTACTTAAAGGGACACTCCAGGCAACCAGACCACTTCTGCTCATTGGAGTGGTCTGGGTGCCAACTCCCACTACCCTTAACCCTGCAAGTGTAATTATTGCAGTTTTTTATAAACTGCAATAATTACCTTGCAGAGTTAAAGGACCACTCTAGTGCCAGGAAAGCATACTCGTTTTCCTGGCACTAGAGTGCCCTGAGGGTGCCCCCACCCTCAGGGTCCCCCTCCCGCCCGGCTCTGGAAAGGGGAAAAGGGTTAAAACTTACCTTTTTCCAGTGCTGGGCGGAGAGCTCTCCTCCTCCTCTCCGCCTCCGTTCCTCCCCGTCGGCTGAATGCGCACGCGCGGCAAGAGCTGCGCGCGCATTCAGCCGGTCGCATAGGAAAGCATTCATAATGCTTTCCTATGGACGCTTGCGTGCTCTCACTGTGATTTTCACAGTGAGAAGCACGCAAGCGCCTCTAGTGGCTGTCAGTGAGACAGCCACTAGAGGAAAAAGGGGAAGGCTTAACTAATTGATAAACATAGCAGTTTCTCTGAAACTGCTATGTTTATAAAAAAATTAGTTAACCCTAGCTGGACCTGGCACCCATACCACTTCATTAAGCTGAAGTGGTCTGGGTGCCTAGAGTGGTCCTTTAAGTCCTCCCCTAGTGGATGTCTACTAGACAGCCACTAGAGGGAACTTCCTGGTCCCTAGCACAGATTATCTGTGCTAGAGCGTCGCTGGACGTCCTCACGCTGTGTGAGGACCTCCAGCGTTGCTCTATTCCCCATAGGGTAGCATTGAAATTTGCTTTCTTATGGGGTGCGCCAATGCGCATGCGCGGCATTGCCGCGCATGCGCATTGGGACTCCTCGGCCGGTGGGCGGGATCAGTCTCGCCCACCGGCCGACGGAGGAAGAAGGTGGAGCGGCGGGGAAGGAGCAGGCAGCGACGTGGGACATGTCGCTGCCTGAGGTAAGTGACTAAAGGGGTTTTCACCCCTTCAGTAACCGGGGGTTGGGGGGTGGGAGGGAGAGGGACCCTCCAGTGCCAGGAAAACGGATTGTTTTCCTGGCACTGGAGTTTCCCTTTAATGCAAGAATATCATCCAATGTGTGCGCAATCACCATATCTCCATTTTTGCTTATGATTCAGGGTAACAGAAAGTTACAGGTAAAACAGAAACAGAAAGGAACAAGGTAAAAAAGGCAATACACACACTATAAACCAGTACACAAAGAACCTTGATTATTTAGGTTGGGTTTTAGATACCTCAGGAAAACTGAGGCAGGCTCTAAATTAGTCTGCTAGTTTGTGAAACCTGAAGGCCTTTATGAAAAGCCTAGGAAACCTGTATCATTACGGTTATAATGAAATGTTTCTTAATTCATAAGAACACAGCAACATTATAGAGTTAGTAACAAAGATGATGTTTCTAACAAACAAAAGGTTAGGTTTAGAGAGGGGCATTTAGGGATCTAGAGAAGCTAGCGTAGATTTAAGGTTAGATGCAGGCTAGGATAGATTTAGGGTTAGAGAGACTAGGATAGATTTAGGGTTAGAGAGACTAGGATATATTTAAGGTTATAAAGAGGCTAGTATAGATTAAGGGTTAGAGAGGGGCTAGGATAGATTTAGGGTTAGAGAGGGGCTAGGATAGAATTAGGGATCTAGAGATACTAAGATATATATAAGGTTAAAGAGAGGCTAGGATAGATTTAAGGTTCAGAGAGGGGCTAGGATAGGTTTAGGGTTAGAGAGACTAGGATAGATTAAGGTTATAAAGAGGCTAGTATAGATTAAGGGTTAGAGAGGGGCTAGGGTAGATTTAGGTTTAGAGAGGGGCAAGGATAGATTTAGGGTTCTAGAGATACTAGAAATATTTAAGGTTAGAGAGAGGCTAGGATAGATTTAGGTTAGGGTAAGGTTAGGTTTAGGGGATAGGACAGGGTTATGTCATATGTACGTTTAGAGGGAGCATGGAGATAGATGGTGCTAATGGAGACTTAGAGTTAGGGAGTTAGGGTTAAAGGTGATCTTAATTAATATTAACAAAATAAGGATGATTATCCTTATGGTGTGAAAAATAATAATTCCAAGGCAGTTTATCAAAGTCATAAAGTCTAATGTCTAAGAGTTAGACATTATCAACTAACAAGCCTCCAAATGTACTATTTTATATTTATATATTTATCTTTACCAAACACAATGAAACTTAAAATTGATTTTAACCATAAGACATGCTGCTTGTTGCATCCTGTATGGCAATTACCACAGTTGTCATAATAAAAGAAATAACTAGCACAAACCAAAATCATTACACAGGGAGGTAAGTTTCCAGAATATAAACAATGATATTGATTACCCAGTGCTTGAAAACATTCTTCGAAACATGTAGCAATAAAAAAAAATAAACTAATCAGACAATGGTTTTTTGACATTAGTATTCTTTATTGATACCAAAGTAGTGATGGTGACAATGGAATTTTTTTAAGTAAAATACAGATCAAGTTTAAAGAATAAAACCCCAAAGCTCATGCGCTCATGCACCATCCTTAGGAGGGTATACCAATATTAGTAGAAGTACCAGCAGAAATTATTATTATTATTATTATTAATAATGTTTATATGCCATCAACTTTACAGTATTATAAAGGGGGCAATTTAACAACAAATTAGACAATTTATTATGGATATTGACTGGAACAATAGGTTGATGAGTAACCTGCTTAAACGAGCTTACAATCAATATGTCAATCCCAGAGTGTCATATGGACTTGCATATGACACTCTGGGGATGGCATATTTAGCGGTCTAGAGAATTTAGGATTGTCTGGCACATAATTTAACTCTCTCGTTGTTGCCATGCCTGTGGTTTGTAATTGGTTAAAAGTTAAGAATTGCAACGTCATGTTAGTGGTGACCAGTGCTGCCACTGGACATTTGTGATATGCAGAGGGTTAAATAAAAAAAATTCTGAACAGTCTTCACTTGTGATGTCCTTATTCATTATATATTGTTGGCCATAGTAGAAAGAGGGCGTTGTAATCTCACGCTCCCTTAATCGTCTGCAGCTTTTGCTAGCAATTCTGGGCATCGTTTATCATTTGTTTTCTTCTTCGCCGTCGAAAAGGAGTCCACGTTTTATTTCCCTGCATGTCGGATGGCAGACTCCTTTCTAAAGCTTTCATATATGCCAGAGCTGCATTTGCATCCAAGAGGCACTACTTAGATTAATGAGGGGGAAATGAATATGCCCTTAATTAAAATGCGCTTATAATAGCCTGCTTAATTAAAGATTGAGCACTTGCTAAAAACAGCTTTCAACTAGCAATGCATATGGGCGGGGAACCATGAACATTGACATGTAAACGAGGTGCGTGGCTAAACCTGAATCTTATACACCCTGCTGTTTATAGAGCGCTATAAATAGTAAAATGTTTAAAAATAGGACTGAATCATATTCAGATGTTTTATTTCTTTTCATGTCATCGTTTTATTTTATAGATTTGCCCCAAATTTGCAGTCTGAAATCTTGACTACAAGGAACTCCTGTAAATAATGGAGAAATTAGATATTATAGAGGGTGCTGCTGTGGCCAGGCCATACATCTCAAGGAAAGCAAATGCTCTAAAAAAATCATTCCCACCAGAGATGTACTGTGAGAGAACCCAGAACTCCCTCATTCTCCTTCTCCATTGCAATCGAACCTAATATGGTGGCATTCACAGTATACATCCTCAAGGATTGTTTTGACTGTAATATTTATTTTATTCTACTTTTCAAGCTCCCACAGCTAATCTACTCACCTATGTATAAAGAATGCTAAGTAATAATACGTATTTTTATGATGTCTTATTTTATAGAGTTGTGCGCAAAGAAACAAGCACCAGGAAACTTTCCTCTGGAAGGCAAAAAAAAGTCTTACACACTGATGTAACATAAAGCATAAGATATTTAGTACCACCTCTACCCACATTTTCTAAATGCCCCATTCTTCTGTAACTGAGAGTTAGATAAGAGAGTTATGGAAGCTGCAGCTATATCAAAACTGTATATCAATATTATTTCTACACACACTTTAACTGTAGTCATTACTGCCAGCTGAAATAGACACTCTAAGCACCATAACCACTTCAGCCAACTATAGTAATTATGTTGCCAGGAGTACCTTGGTGCCCTCCCAGGTTAAGTATTAAAACAACTTACAAAAAATGTAAGGTATGTTGGGTGACTGCCACAACTTCCTCTACAGCCAGTAAACTCTACACTGGGCTTAGCCCAGTGATGCAGGGAGCACTCAGAAGATGCTTTTAACTAATGAGCCAGGTCTGCATTGGAAGGCTTATCTCAGTGGAGCTAATGGGAATTTATTGCAGAAGCTTCCACGCCAGAGGAGGGCACACTGCTACTTCCACAGGAGGTGACAGAAGACCAAGAACACCCTCGGTGAGTTGTTAAATCACCCAGAAAGTTATAGGAGTCAATTTTTATTTAAAAGAAATTAAAGTAATGTAACGTAACTTTAAGAAAAAGTTAAATAAGTTCCAATAATACTGAAACATTTAAACGATACCATGCAATACAGATCATTCCAATATTTGACCTGCAATATATTTTTATTTTTTTTCGCATCAGGGTTCCTTCAGATCTGTAATACAAATGTCTCATATCAATTATCGGTTAACCACCTTGATTATCATTATTATCATTAAATATATGGTCACAGTTTAAGGGGGCATGCCAGAACATTAAAGAACTTCAGCTTGTTCACTTTTTTCATTTTGTAAAAAGTGCAGATTTCAATGGATATTGGCACTTTTATAAATTAAACTTGGACCACCCCCCCACCACCACCGAATGTCAATCAGATAAATGGATCTTGCAATTTCTGGTTAATTAGCTCAGAGGAGCTAAATTCAAGATGCAGCAATTTATCAGAGCACCTGTCTTGCAAAGACACTATTGAGCGTCATTGGACAGTCATAGAAAACCTGGTCTGGGGAAGAAGGAGATGGATTAATAAGAGATTGTATCTTTTGCAATCATTTTTTAGATACCCTCCCAATAGAAAAATGCATAATTAATTATTGTATGTTTTTCATTGGGGTATATCTACTAAACAACGATTTGTTTATTTCTTTGAATGTTTGGGTAGGGAAGTGTGGCTTTAAGGAAACTGGCACACTGTATGGACCCCTGTAGGACTTACTGTATGACTCATGTTGTACTCCACTGTATAGACATTGCACTTATGGATAAATGTATAATAACAATAACAACAACAAAAAAATGTATCTATTAGAACAAAGTTAAGCATCCACTACTCACAAACCATTCTCTGTTCTAGGTAAAAAAAAAAAACTACACTAGTTAAATATATAAAAATGCTCCACAGCTATAGCATATGCTTTTAACAACCACTTTGTTGGTTGTACCACCTCCCTCATCACAAAATACAAAAAGTGATTATGAAGACTCTGGTACTGATCACACTCCAGCAATCTCATACCTGCCAAAGAATACTGATGAATTTCAATTTACACAAATACCAAGGAGTAAAATAACTGAACATTTCTAAAAACTAAATTTCCATCTGGGCCAGACCAATTATCAGCTGTGTTGCTAAAGCTCAGTGCTCCACTAAACCACTGTTCATCCCAGTGCATTATTAAACTGGATTGTTGTCTGGTTATATCTTGTATCTTAAGGCACGAATACAGACAGGGAAGAAGTGCTGACAAAATGTGATAACAATATAATGTCTTATATCCTTGCTCCATACACTGTACTGAAATGTGTTAACATGTTTTCACTGTGACGTTCAGTCCCATTTTCCATTTTTGTCTTAATTTTGTTATAATGCAACTTAATGAGACTCTGTTGCCATCAGACTATATACTATATACATTCGGAGCTAGGAAAAATATAATAGAATAAAAGTTAAATGAGATAGATAAACAGACAGATACATCTGAAAATACCTGGTTATGTTTATTGGGCATATTGAGGATAAAGGCTCACAAGACCTGTGTTTATAAGTAACCTTGTATCACCTGCATCTACAGTATTCTAGGCCATAATTGAATTAAACAGCAATGTTCGGCAGAATAACATCATTATGAGGGATATGCTACAGAGATGTTAATGTATAATTACCATTTTGCCAGATGAGTGGAATTCAACACAGTACAATATCAACTGTGTTACCCACCCCCACAAAGTCACCCGTACCTCCCACTGAAAAAAAAGCTTATCAACGAAGATGTCATGCATAGCACAGAAGGAAAAAAGTTAACCACTGACCCCAATATCTGACCCTCCAATTGCAGTAAATGCTATAGTAGCTTCCATGTGTCCTGATTGATGTTGATTTGACCTCTCATAAAACATATGCTGCAGGCATTTTCATTAGATAACATAATTACATTGTTTTTTTCAAATTATATTTATTAAAGGTTTTTATGCCAAATAAAATGTAGAAAAAAAAAGTAATTTAACATTTTGGTTCAAGTAGTTAATCTATTTATTAGGTGAATTTAATGTTTAAGATTCTGCATACCAGTTTATATATTTTAACTGACTGTCCACTATTCCAGTTCTTTTTATTTACCACTGAGCATTTTTTATATCAGCTATATGCCTTTAAAAACATTGTAAAAAGACCTCCTACAATTAATTCATTACCCCTCTTTACCTCCTTTGAAGAGCCTTCTCTTACCCTCCCCTTCTCCCTCATCTTCAACACCATCCATCACCCTTAACCACATATGTTATAACTCTTGTACTTAAACAAAATCTCAACAATTCAGTTACCCTTCCTCACCTTAAGTCCACTTAAATCCTCTTAACCTACTCCCTCAGTTACCGCCTCTTCCTTCACAGGCATCCCTGACTATGATTTCCTTGCCATAACAAAACATTCCTGCTCTACCACCTTCCTTTCTCATTTGTCTCATACATTCCTTCCTGTTTTTATTCTACCCTAAATGTCCTCTATTTTCAATCTATAAGCCATCCCTTGATCCTGCCCCTACCAACTCTCTTCCGAACCAATCCCTTTTCTCTCCTATTGTTCTAAGCTCTTAGAGTGCAAATAGTCATGTACCTTCATCCACTCCCATAATATTCTTCTTGTATCTGGTGTTACAAAGCTATGCCAACAAGGAAGTCACACCGTATCTGTTCCTCCCTGCAGAGTTCCGGACCAGATTGTGGTTAATTTGGAGCCAACAGTGCAAAATTCAAACATTGATTTATAATGTGAACAATGTCTGGATTTTGCCATCTAAATAGCCCTACATTCAACTGAATGGTTTTACCCATTCGTGAATAATCATGATGATGTCAGAAACACTCTTGGTTATTTTTTTAAATGAAAGAAGATTTGTCTTTTATGATTGTTTTAAGCCAAAATTAGGTGGGGCACTTAGTCTTCTCAAGTTAAAATTACCCACATTCCGAATTCTAGTCATGTTGTCTTATGAAATCACTGGAGCTTAATTTATTTTCTATGCAGGTTCTCCTGTGTTTTGAAGATAAAGTGTTAGCTGAAATCATATGCCAACATGGAGAAGGACTAATTTCTGGAGATTAGATAAAAACAAGTCTCTGCTGGCCCATTAAACCCATCTAAGCTCAATGGCATGATTAAGACTAATTAGAATTTTTTTATTGCTTCTTTTTCAGAACTACTTTACCAAGAAGTCATTAAACGTATTTGTATAAAGCGTAGTTAGTGTAAGTAACACTTTGAAAGTCTGAAGAACATTAATTAATCAATTAATTTATCCTAACGTGTGCTGAAACAACTGTATTCTTAACCCCTTTGGGGTTAAGGGGTATGCAAAGCAATTAAAACTGTTCCCTATTTGCCTCTCTAGCATATACAAAGTGCCAAAAAGACACATATTCAAATGTTTAAATCAGACTACAGAGGATTCAGAAACTCAACAATGCACCCAATATCTAACGGGATTATGTTAACACGATATTTTACATGGAAAGCAAATAATGGCTGTTTTTTTATTTTTTAATCAAGTCCCTGTACATTTTGGGATATATACTCTGAAAGGAGCATGGTACTTTCACTTTCATTGTGTGTGCCGGATGGTTTAGGCAATAAAGTAGGGTTTGACAAAGTTGGTCCAAGTAGAAAAGAGATTAGGCTGACCAAGGTTCCCTTAAATAAATATATACAGGGAAGCAAATAAATACAGGGAAGCAGTGGCAGAAATAATGCAGAGAGGGCCCTGGTGCAAGTATTTTTTTGGGGGGGCCCTTTTGACAAGTAGATCCTCAACTGTTGTACTACTCTCAAGATTTATGTTGGAGTTTGAATGCAAGGGTGTGTTAGTGTGTACTGCTGGTATTTGAGTTCAGGGGTGTGTTTGTTTGTAGTCTTGTCATTTGAATGCAGGGATTTGTGCATAAAATGCAGCATCAGCAGCAGAGTCAGAGCAATGATACTGCCAGTCCAAAGAGGAGCTGAGTGGCCCGCAAACTCTCTCGGGATCTGGTATGGTCACACTGTCTGTACCATCAGTAGTCAAGAACAAATTTCAAGAACAAATCATGTCACTTTAGAAGAGATGTGTTGATCTTCAAAGTAAAATGTACTTTAGAATCATAATACATACAATATCATAAATAAAAGAGGACACTCTAAGCACCATAACCACTGCAGGCTGTTGTAGTGATTATTTTGCTAGCAGGCTACTGGCACCATTCCCTTGTAATGTGTCAAAACATGTTTGAGATATTTGGCTTCAACAGAGGGTTTGTCAGAAATAGAGGGTCCCCAGGCTCTTGTGACATGGCCACTTGATGGTCATATTGTTACTATGAAATAGGAATGTCAGTTTTATCCAGTTTTATCCAAGTTTGGATAACATTGTATGAAGAGCTTCAGATAGTACACTCAAACAATTTGGATTAAATTGCAGTTCATAGCTGGTTTCTGGTCACCGAGCCTTTAAGATCATAGCTTTAAAACTGTGTTAAAAACAGTATCCATTGATAAGGGTATCTGCAGAATCCGGTATGAAGTCTGAAACATGCCTGTCATGGGTTCATGAGTCTATTGCTGTTATTCCTTCAATCCTCCACTAGTCCTAATTCCAGATGTGCTGAATATAGTGAAAGTATTCCCTTTGTGTAGAGTTTCCCCAGTGTAATGGACGCAACCAGTCAGATTTGGTGAAAGCAGCAATCTGACTTTATTAGGCCACACTTGTTTTTTTATGCAGTGCCCCTAGCATGGGGTTTCTAATACAAAATCAGGGTTTCCTTCCCACAAGCCACTGTGTTTGAGAGATAATTGAGCTCCTAGTAAGTTAATCAAATTATCTCTCAAATAGGAAAACGTACATACAATTTTAACATATCACAAAAATACATGACAACAGCATCAGAACCCCGCAAAAATTCCCAAATAGGCACTATCTGAGCGCACAACATATCCAAAAAGTGCTCAGATCGGTTTGGTAAAATGAAAGTTAGGTTTGTGCATATATGAACTGGTAGAGGTGGTATTGTCAATTTCAAAAGGGGTTAATTTGATTGTATGGGAGGTCAGATCTTACAACCTAAATTCCTCTTTGAAGCTGAGACCCCAGCAGAGCTACTCTGTAAGGTGTGAGAAGTCACACATAAGTGGCCTGGAAGTCTGGTTTCAGTATAAACTAACTCTCTCATTTGCCATATGTCTTGATTCCCTCTTAGATAAGGAGTCCTTTAATATGAATAAGTCTTGTGTTCCAATATCATATCCAAAAGAGACATTAATGCCTATCCACAGATTAATACTCAAGCCTAATTTTTATCATATTTAGAATGGAACAAGCACAATCTTCCAATCAAGCCTAAACATGATTTGAGAACAAGGGGAGCCCACAGAATCTGTTCGGTAACCGAACAGAAGGGAACAATTCCATTCAAATGCAGGGAAACATTAGATGATACAAAGTATAATTAAGGGAATACTTACGAGGAGTCCCATCTCCCGTGCCAATGTCTGTCTCAGACATTTTGCTCATTTGCATATCAAGCTGCTAGATCTGGGATTGTTGTGGAGACATAATTTCATTGAGTTTTAATTGTTCTGGTGTCTACTGCCTGTCCCTGCAGGCTTTTTTATGTAAACACTGACTTTTCAGAGAAAGCAGTACATTATTTCCTAGGAACACCACTTGATCTCAGCCAAGGAGGTGGAGCAGGGTCCAGCCACAAGAAGACCCACCTGGCACTGGAAAAAATGTGTGTAGGGCAGCTTTTTAAGGGGGTGTAATGGGGGCTAGTAACCTAAAGGGCTATTTTAAACCTAAAGTGTCAGGATTAAGTTTTTATTCCTGACACTACAATTTGTCTTTAACTTCCAGACTAGACCTGGTGCCATGCTGATGAGTACTACAAAACTGCAGTTTATGGCTGGTTTTGGTTTACTGATCCCTTTAAACCATAGCCCCGCTTTATTTATTTATTTATTTTAAATGTGTTTAAATTAGTGTCCATTGCTAAGGGTATATGAAAAAATCGAGGGAGGTAGTTTCAAAAAAGCAATTCACTTGTGTGGTGACCTAAAAAAAGGGAATGTGAAATTTGACTTTATGTATTTGACTAAATAAATATACACCTGGAAGATTGATGAAATCTAGAAGGCTAGTAGTTTAATGTAAGTTTAAGTGAAAAGATAAGTAGAGGGCAAAATTAGTACAATGGTTCAATAATCTAAAACCAAAACCGTAAATTAACACAAGAGAACTTAGTGTTCATAATTCAGTACTATGTTACTAACATCATGAAAATGCAGCAGAGTGATTTTCAGTAAGGTAGGTAAAGTAAGTCAAATGAGCCCAGAACAATTAAAATACTCTAGTGATACCTTTTACCGAAAGAAAGCCAAAAAATTGCACGGTATATTAAATGACCCAGTTGCCAATGTTTGCTAAAATAGGAGAAAAAGGGTGCTAAAGGGTCTCAAACTAAAACAGGTTGTGAGACCCCATGCATCCCCTGGATATCAGTATAGCCAGCTGGAAAATAAAAATATATAAAAGCTGGTTGGCTCAATGGCCCAAAATAGAGAGGTAAGTACTGCAAAAAACAAAATATATACAAAAGATCTAATCCCTACTATGTGGCAAAACTGAAATAGGGCACACATGCACTAAAATCCAAGTGCAGAGGTATATATGGGATACAGGAAATGAAAAATAAAAAACCTTTAATGAAAAAATGCTAAATTAAAGTATCCATACCCCTAATAGCCCCGCAGCCATACGGTCCTCTGTTGCATATGAAAAGCTGGAACCTAAACCTAAAAATCGGTGGTATCATATAGGTCCCCAGCCCCCCTTCCGGTGTACAGGAGTCCAATAGAGAGACTCAGAGAATATAATTGTATACCAGGAGTCTCCTTGCGGTACACAGGTTAGCGTGGCCAGACTGTGACTGTCCCCGTTGGGTCCAGTTATTCAGTCTGTTCCCCGCTACCTGTTTCTTGTTTTTCTTGCTAAAATAGCCCCAGATATTTCATGGCCAGTATGGTAGCATACATGCAGTGATATTTTCCTAGGTGAATATATATTATTGGGGTTAGGCCGCAAAGGAGGTAGCTAGTATACGTGAGTATCACGACTCCTGTAACTTATATACCAAGAGGCAAGGGTACCTAAAACAAAATATCGACTTGTGGGTAACCAGACACAAGCTCGGAGCAACTGGGCATTGTCACAGAGAGGCATAGTATAAAACATAACAGTGAGGACATATGGAGGGATTCATATAACGTCATATAAAAGAGTGAGAATGGCATTCCCCCAGGCCAAGCCTGGCATACTGATGAAGTAGTGTGCTGTGCATACCCCTAAGCAAACGTGACTGCTACTAAAAGGCAACTGACTTACAGCAATAAATGTAATAAATTGAACAGTGAGAAACTGTAAGTGTAAATGTTACTGTAGATGAGGTTTTTGTTGGGGGTCAAATTTACTGTCCGACGCAAGACGTAAAAAAAAGTATCAATGTATGCTGTATTGCAGTCTGGGGCTCAAGCAGCAGGCAGCGTAGAATAATATATATCCAAGCTGGATTCTGCATGAAGAGAACAATCTTATTTATTTATTTTTATGTTCACTGCTTCTTCACAGCGGCAAAATCCACGGAAATTATCAGTGATCCTGAGTAGGACAGTGCACAGCAACAAAAACCCTAGTAACCTGCAGTGTAACTGCTTGTCCAGCAAAGCTCTGCAGTAGCAAAACCTCCCAGTACTGTGCAGCAAGCCCCAGCAAGCCACAGAGGTCCCTAGCTGCAAACTCAATATCATGCAGATAATACCACAATAAAGCAATTGATTAAATGTCCCGTATGCATGAGAGTATCATGTCGCTTTACAGCCTTAAAACAAACAATAGAAGCATTTGCCCATAACAAAACTGCAGTCCTAACGAATAGGAGTTAGTAATGAACTTGGCAGTTATTAATAGTTGCAAAGAACACTCAATTTAATAGAAGTGTCATAGAGAGCTTCTTAAAATAATAATTAATTGTGAACTGTACCACAACCTCCTGCTAAACGTTTGAAAATGAAATCTGCTCAATTATGAAGTCCAATATTAAATCAAATATGCTGGGCTGAGAAATATAGGAGTTGCAGTGTTGGCGCAATAGATATTAACGGTTAATTTCTGGCAACTTTGCAACTTTAGATGAAAAGATGATAAATAAGTTGCATGAAATCAAATACTATTAGGTGAAGTTTAGTTTGAAGTATACTGGAGTAATCCACAACTTGCAAATTCAGCAACAATCAAGAAGCAATAGGTAGATTCATAAAAGCACTAGTAGGAGGACACTTAGTATAAATTACAAATAGGAATGCAGTGTAGCAAATATGGGTAAAACTACCTGGAAACTAACTGATGATATAATATGTAAATGCCTAATGACCTGTAGTGTGGTCAAACAAGGTTTAAAAAAATAAAGGAATGAAAGTGCAGAGGAACGTAAGTCAAATTTGGCACAGCTGTACACAAGTCGAATGTACTGAACCAAGTGAAAATGGAGAAAGGATGAACATGGACCAAATTTGCGATGTGACAGAGAAGAGAACCAGGGAAGGTCGACCATAGACCAGGCTCCTTACTCACAAATTAATTCTCCTCAACTGATGCTGGAATACCATCTAAAGCTGGAAAGCCTGGCAAACCGGAAGTTGTGTTTGGTAACCTTACAACCAGGTTCCAAATGTTGGGAAAATCTAGGGAGGTGGCTGAGGGTTCTGAGTCTGAGGATTCTGCAAGGTATCTTAGCTTTTCTTAGAAATGCAATCTTCTGGACAGAGATCTTAGATGTCCCATGTCTGGTATTTTAGACCACTGCTTCTTTAACTCTTCTTGTTTAATTTGTTTACATGTTGTTCAAATAAATATGTTTATATTTTCTCTCACAATGGCTAATTTCAACCATAAATATAATAACCAACTATCCTTTTGATAATCATTACAATTTACATTCTCACATAAAAACATAATTACAGGGATTCTAACTTTCAGATCCCTGTCACAAACACTAACATTATTTTATACCTTAGTCACTTTGGGATTTATTCACTAAATGGGGAATTGGATAAAAAAAAACTGAAACTTACATCCATAGAAGATTGAATTGTTTTTACCTATATTTTGAAAGTTGGCAACATTGAGCCGCTTATTGTTTAGAGAATAAATATCTCTATGTACGATATTAATATCTGAATATAAAAAAATCAAAAGACAATTTTAGCATATATTTTTTTTGTCCTGTTTTCCTTTTGTTTATTTTTTTCTGGGTGTCTGCAGTTGATTATGGAAATCTCTCCAGAACACTCTATGTCCTTCATTACCCTAACTGGGACCTTCCAGGAGCAGCGCTGACTTTTGGATTTTTTTATTACATAAATGTGTATTTGATTCCTCTAGGGAGGCAGAGAATTAGATTTATTAAGAGTGAACTGTGGCCGCTTGGCAGAGCCTTGCTTTGTGTTCAGGATGATATAGGGAAGCATGCAGAATAAGTAATTCCATTTTGTTGGTATTTTTTTGCAAACGCTTTAGTTTCACTGACAAACAGTCAGGTTTTGGCACAGAAAGTGCTTATCTTGTGATGCAGAAGAAGATGGGCATCTTTCATCACTTCTTCTCTTGTCCTTCATGCTGTTCAAGCAACCCATAAGACAACATTAGACTTCAGGTTCCAAAACTTAGCACCAATAGGCTGGACTAGGTAGGAAAAGCCATTCTCGGCCTGTTTTTGCCAGTGTGGTTGGAAATTTCCAGTGCCCAGACAGCGAACATCTATTTATAGTGGAAATATCTTGTGAAGGAGCCAAAATTATTACTATACTTTACTATAATTATTAGTATTGACACTATTAATAATGCTTATTTTGCCTGAGAGTGGCAGCTCCTTGCAGCTCCTGCTTACTCATTGGTGATTTAGAGTTAGATATGGAATTTACATTTGTTAATGTTGTAAATAGAGAATGAACTCTTGTACAGATTTACCCTAAACAATGTGCATATAGTAACCCCATCATACCGGTTTAGGTTCTAGTAGTCAATACTACTGTACTGACCCCAAATGATCTTAACGCTGTCCATGCTGTTGATAATGATAACAAACCATGCAAGGTTATCACCTCCTCCTCATATGTACCCTGTTTCTATACCTGATTAAGTTACTATGCTATCAAAATTTTTTAACAGTATTTAAAACCTATTGTTGCTGCATGCGAAATAATCCTCCTTGTAGCATAATGGTGCTAATGATTAACTGGTTTAATAGTGCTGCCCAAGAACTTGTACACTTAGGAGCATGTAGAAGTTTCCCCGAACATAGATTTGCGGTATTCTATTAGTGACTAAGCTAATCTATGTCCGGGAAAGCTTCCCCGAACATAGATTTGCAGGATTTCATGCCTTAGTGAACTGGTCTATGTTTGGGGGAATTGTAGCACATGTTATTCCCCAAAATAAGACCTCCCCAGACAATAAGCCCTAGTGCATTTTTTTGGGGGGGGAAATTAATATAAGACCCGGTCTTATTTTCGGGGAAACACAGTAGGGTATCTTAGGCTTACCCTCCTGGCTAGCAGACATTGCTGGGGATCCTTCCCTGGATTGCCAGTCTACTTAATGTAGTTGGTTACCCTGGTGTTCTCGGGTTAGCATGCATGTCTGTGCTTCCGCCATTACTCTGGCAGACTTGTAGCGCTGCTGGATCGGTCCCCCTCCATTAGTTAGGCGATAAGGGTAGCTTTCGACTTGTTGCTGGCTACCTTACCCTATGCTTCTAGAATCTCTTTCAGTGTTGTTCGTTTGAGAACTAAGTAATTTGTCTCCATTTGCCATCCATTTGTGCCGTTGCTATCCACCGAACCATGTCTTACTTTCGCTGTGAGGTCTGTATGCCGTCACCTCCAACCAGTTGAAGCAAAGCTGCAACCCTGCCTGTGTTCGGGAGACAAAATGGTCGCCATGCACTGGACCACATCCCTGGCCACCTGGGGAAAGCACTCAAGTTAATCACTTAATTGCAGTTACCAGCCAGGGGTTGTCAGTGTTCTAAGCTAATAAAAAGGGGGGACCACACATGTTCTGTTCGGTCCACAAACAGGGAAATACACATGAGTACAAGATCCACCACAACACTGTTGTCCATTTGGTGTTCATTGTATGCAATCCTGCCAGGGAAACTGGTTAGGTTCTATTCAATTGCATTATATATATAAAAGGCTCCTTAAAGCACGTCACAGACTTGGATAACATGGATCTAGATGATCAGAGATATATGAGGACCATAATATTGTTTTCAGTATAGAAATATTAGAAGATGCAAAGATCAAAACAGAAATTCTGTTAGTGGAAATTTTCAATAATCCAGCTGGAATAACATTTGGGTTTATAATAAGAATATGGATGCATTTTTATCCCTGGTGGTTTTTGAAATGTGGAAAAATGATTTATGTGTTGTGCATTAGTGCTTCTCATATTGTTCCTCTAGTAAATTATTAAAATACCAACAACACTGTATTATTATTGCACTGTGCACAATATTTGTTTTCAGTGAAGATATGCCCTATATGCTATGGGTCCAAACTGACTCAGAAAACTGCATTGCTAGCAGCAACATTGTACCTTGCTTAAAAGTCAGCCAACTACAAATACCACACTTCCAATGGTAATATTACCTAATGACAGTTTGAGAACTTTAAATACAGAAAAGTAATTATATGCAAACGGTTCTACAAACTGCATGCGTCTTAAATGTAAAGCTAAAAAAATGACAACATATATGTAAGGTACTTAACTTTGAAAGGTGACAGAGACCTCATATGGCTTCAGGTAAAGGCAAAGAAAGAAATGTAATTAAAAGAACACAGTTGAATCAGGAATACAAACATGCATTCCGAACACTATAGTGTTTAACTTACTATTTAGGTTACAGGCCCCCCTATGATAACATGGGAAAGGTAAGTTTACTTACTTTTTTCCCACGCAGTGCTGGTCTCAATCTTGATGATCACAGCCAATCCAAAGCTTTCCCATAGGAAAGCATTGGGAGGCTAGTGTGCAAAACGCCATGCTGTGCCAATCAGCATCTCATCATAGAAATGCATTTAGTCAATACATCTCTATGGGGAATGTTTACAGCCTCCATGCAGAGCGTGGAGACGCTGAACGTAGGTGTTGCATTAAGTGCAACATTGAGACAGAAAGCACCTCTAGTGGCCATCAGAGTGACTGCCATTAGAGGACTGTCTAGGCAGCAATGTAAACACTGTCTTTCCTCTGAAAAGGCAGTGTTAACAGTACTCAGCCTGCAGGGACATGCTATAAACACCAGAAGCACTACATTAAGCTGTAGTGGTTCTGATGACTATAGTATCCCTTTAATGAGACAGTGTAGCATGGTTGCTGAACCAAAAGTATTAATACTCCACTGCACAATTAAGATTATTATATGACTGCTGATAGTAGTCTAGCAGCTAATATAATCAAATAGGGCTTTATTTTCGAGTGGGGGCATACCATAATTATTTTTTCTGCACTAATATTTAGTTCCAAAAGTAACACTATTAACTGTTTAAAGTGCCCTGTGAGTTATGAAGATTAATAATGTTTACTGTAATGATCTTCTTGGTGTGAGGAGGCACAGACACCTGGAAGACCACAGGAAAGAAGTTAAACTGTTTAAAATGATTTGACAACTTAAATTGTAAGCTCCAGGGCTCTCCTGGCACCATAACCACTATTGCACACTTTATTGTTTACCGGGCTTGGAGTGTCCCTTTAGTACAATAGTAAAAAAAAAATATATGACCTTTAATACACCTCAGTTCTGTTTTAACCCCTTAACGACCGCTGGCGGTTCAGGACCGTCATCGGAAAAATACTCTTGAGGACCGATGACAGTCCTGAACTGACATAACAGTAATATTTACTTACCCGATCGCCGCCGTTCCCCCGTCGGCGATCGGCATTGCTCCCAGTGTGGGGAGACTGCCTGACAGCTCAGACAGTCCCCCCTTGGCGAATTAGGATCCCGCAGCCATGTGATCGCTCTGACAGAGTGGTCACATGGCCGCAATAGGTGCCTGAATATCTGCCTGCAGGGGGAATGCCTGTGCTGACATGTGTAAAAAACTAATTGTTAATAAATACAAATATAATTAGATATGTGTGTGTATGTAAATATATATATATATATATATATACAGGGCTCGAGTCCTGCAGGAACGCGTGGGTACGGCGTTCCTGCACTTTCTTTTGAGCAGGAACGCCGTTCCCGCTGTTGCTGCAAGACTCATGCCGCTCCCAAATGCCCCCCGTGTTCCCCCTGTCATGGGGGGGCCCAAGAGGTTGCCTAATGGCCACCTGCTGGACTCCCCCCCGGCGGGCGGCTTTCTCTCTGTCACACGCGGCGAGGGAGCTGTGTCCTCTCTGCTCCCTCTCGCCGCGCGCCGTTTGCTGATGCTGGGAGCCGGAATATGACGTCATATTCCAGCTCCCAGCATCAGCAGACAGCCTGTGCGGTGCGATGGAGCAGAGAGGACACAGCTCCCTCGCCGCGTGTGATATGGAGACAGACTCCTGCCCCACTGGACCCCAGGAACACGTCCACGCCAGCTCTCCAGGTAGGGAGGCTGGGTGGACATTTTTTTAGTTAAAAAACAAACAATTTATGTGTGCGTGTGTGTGTGAGTGTCTGAGTATCTGTGTGTCTGTGAATGTATGTGTGTGTGTGTGTGTCTGTGAATGTATGTGTGTGTGTGACTGTGAATGTATGTGTGTGTGTGACTGTGAATGTGTGTGTGTGTGTCTGTGAATGTATGTGTGTGACTGTGAATGTGTGTGTGTGTGTGTGTGTGTGACTGTGAATGTATGTGTGTGTCTGTGAATGTTTGTGTGTGTCTGAATGTATGTGTGTGTCTGTGAATGTAGGTGTGTGTCTGTGAATGTATGTGTGTGTCTGTGACTGTGAATGTATGTGTGTGTGTGTGACTGAATGTAAGTGTCTGTGTCTGTGAATGTGTGTGTGTGTGTCTGTGAATGTGTGTGTGTGTGTCTGTGAATGTGTGTGTGTCTGTGAATGTGTGTGTGTGTGTCTGTGAATGTATGTGTGTCTGTGAATGTATGTGTGTGTGTCTGTGAATATGTGTGTGTCTGAGTGTGTGTGTGTGTCTGAGTGTGTGTCTGAGTGTGAGTGTCTGTAAGTGTGTGTGTCTGAGTGTATGTATGTGTTCTGTGAGTGTGTGTGTGTCTGTGAGTGTGTGTGTCTGAGTATGTGTGTCTGTGTGTGTGTCTGTGTGTGTGTCTGAGTGCATGTGTGTGTGTCTGAGTGTATGTGTCTGTGAATGTATGTGTCTGTGTGTCTCTGTGAATGTATGTGTGTGAGTGTATGTGCGTGTGTCTGAGTGTGTGTGCAGGCATATATGTATATGTGTGTCTCTGTGTGTGCACGCGTGTGTGTATATACACGAATACACAAGTGTATTTTGCTATTTTTTTGGGGGGAGGAGAGGGAATCTTGGGAGAGTTCCCACACTTTATTTCCCAGGACTTGACCCCTGTATATATATATATATATATATATATATATATATATATATATATAAACAATAAAAAAAGGCTGCGCACACGAAATAAAGTCCAATTTATACTTTAACGGAATCCATTTGAAAAAGTCCTTTTGTGACGAAACGCGTTATGGATATTTAAAAATTGTGTTTTTTATATATTAAAGTATTTTTGGTCATTTGCTTGTGCCAATTATCTTTTTTATAGACACATAACCTTTCTTTTTTACCCTGGCTTTTTATTGTTATTTTATTTATTTTTTACTTGGTTTTATAAGAAACCTTGAAAATTCCTGGAAGTTTCCTGTACTTAAAAGAAATCCTTAGGTGGGGATCAATCCACCCAAGCTGTCATCATAGAGCAGTGGGTCAGCTCTCGCTTTGTAAGTACATTCTTTTATTATTTTATCAATATTGCCATACAGTGAGCACTATTGGCTGTTTTCTTTTATCCCGAGAATTGGACACCATTCACGGAGAGGAACCTGCTTTATATCCCATAAGCGGGGAATAAACCGCTGTACGCGCTTCATTCCAGAGCTGGACATTAGCTCTGGTAAATGTGAGTTTTATACTATTATTTTTTACGTCTATATTTGAATTTTACATACTACACCATTGGCCGTCTCTCTTTCTCTTTTTATCTTTCAGAATAAGTGGAACCACTACAATAGTAGAAGACCTCATCTATGAAAGGACACTTGTAAGAAAAAACAGTTGGACTTTCTTTACTTTTAATTGGACTTTATTTCGTGTGCGCAGCCTTTTTTATTGTTTTTATTTATCTTGTTTCAAAGGGTTTGAGGGATCCCCTTTTTTAAGGTTGCTGCCTAATAGTTATCTAGTGCTGTCTCTTTCCTTTTTATTTATATATATATATATATATATATATATGTCTATATATCTAATATCAATAATGTCATATTAAGTGTATTTTTATATTAATAAATACATATAATAACATAAAAATACACTTATAATTACACACGTATATATCTATATATAATATATAATAACTATCTATATTGCATATATATATATATATATATATATATATTATAAAATACATATAATAAGTCAATAAAAATACATTTTAAAATGAAAAAAAAAGTAAACATTTTTTACAAAAATAATATATATACATATACATATATAAAGATTGATATCAAAATACACTTAAAATGAAAAAAAAAAAAAAAATATATATATATATATATATATATATATACAAATCCACGTGTCCTGCACTCACAGTTCACGGTCTTGTTGTTGCCTTGGTGCAATTCCCGGCTTAAATATGTATGATATCTTCATGGAGTGCACTCAAAGGACTCAAAATGTATTTCAAATAGTGCTTTTTATTTAAGCATCAAATCTTTGGATACTGAGTGTCAACGTTTCAGTCCCACTGGACTTTTATCAAGACCTTTATCAAGACTTTATCAAGGTCTTGATAAAAGTCCAGTGGGACTGAAACGTCGACACTCTGTATCCAAAGATTTTATGCTTAAATAAAAAGCACTATTTCAAATACATTTTGAGTCCTTTGAGTGCTCTCCATCAAAATATCATATATATATATATATATATATATATATATATATATATAAATTACATAAATAATTTCATAACTATACAAATATGTGTATATATTTAAATTCTACATGAATTTTTATGTAATTTATTACATAATTAAGTAATTTTATTGATTTCAATTTGAGGGACCTGTCTGACAACCCAGGCCGAAAGTCCAGAGAATTTAATTTGCTAGCACTTTATTTAACCCTGTAACTTTCTATGACACCCTAAAACCTGTGCATGAGGGATACTATTTTACTCTGGAGACTTTGCTGAACACAAATATTAGCGTTTAAAAACAGTAAAACATATCACAGTGATGATATTGTCCGTGAAAGCAACGTTTTTTTGCATTTTTCACACACAAACAGCAGTTTCACTAATTATATAATTGTTGTGATACATTTTACTGTTTTGAAACACTAATATTTGTGTTCAGCGAAGTCTCCAGAGTATAACAGTACCCTCCATGTACAGGTTTTATAGTGTTTTTGAAAAGTTACAGGGTAAAATTTAATTTTCACATTGAAAATTGGAATGAGAATTACCCCCATGATGGCATACCATTTGCAAAAGGTATTGCAAATGGGGTATGCTTAGTCTTTTTTAGTAGCCACTTAGTCACAAACACTGGCCAAAGTTGGTGTTCATAATTGCTTTTTGCATTTTTAACACACAAACAAATATAAATGCTAACTTTGGCCAGTGTTTGTGACTAAGTGGCTACTAAAAAAGACTGGACATAACCCATATTGAATACCCTGGGTTGTCTGCTTTAAAAAAATATGTACATGTGAGGTGTGACTCAGAGATTTATGACAGATAACAGTGTTACAATGTCACTATTGATAAATTGTGGAAATATATATTTTGAAACAGCAATAGCCTAATTGTACTTATAGCCCTATAACTTGCAAAAAAAAAAGCAGGTAAACACTGGGTGTTTTTAAACTGCTAAAATTTAAAATGTGTTTTTTAAAATCTTTCACCATATTTTATTATTTTTCTAAAAGTAAGTATAAGTATAAGTAAGAAAGCCCCTTTTGTCCTGAAAGAAAACAAAACAATATATAACTTGTATCAGAACAGTAAAAGAGAGAGACGGAAATTACAGCTAAACACAAACGCCACAAAAGTGTTAAAACAGCTCTGGTCCTTAACGTACAACATGGCCAAAACAGTCTGGTCCTGAAGGGGTTAATGAATTGAGCTTCAGTGAAGTATTTTCATTTTTGAAGGTGTATTGGAGTTACTACAAATCTCAGTCTCATTGCCACCTATAAAGTGATTAAAGTAATAATTCATTTGCAGCTTGATGCACATTTGCATCTAATTTAAGCAGTATTAGGATATCAAATAAAAACGTAAGCAATTCTTCTATCTTAGTTAAACTTGCATTTAAACATAATTAGAAAATGTTTTGGTCTTGAAAAAGTTTCGTAGGAGGGACGGAACGCGTAGACGAGCTCACACATCACACCGGCTAATTTCTGTTTCCTCCTTGTTTGATTGCCTGGAGGTCCTCTATGAACTACCACGGTCTTTTTTGAAGTTCCCGACCGCGGTATTGGCCATATCGAGGCAAAGTTATACCCTCGGACAGGGTACATTTATACACATTCTCCTGTACCCCTGCATCCAGTTAAGGTGTACTTTAGGAATTCTGGTTACCCTCTAATTGGACTTGATTCGGTTTTTACCTCTGGTGGGGTCCCACACCGAGGTCAGGTACTTTCTATATATTTTTTCTACTTTTTCATATTTTTTTTATACAAATATAGTCTTTATTTTTTATACTTATTACTATATGTGTTTTATATATACTTTTTTGATTGTTCATCATCTTATGAGTTTTTTTTTTCATTTCATTTTTTTCATTTCATTTTTTTTTCACCTATTTAATTTATACCACTATCAATGTTTTAATTATACAGTGGTTGATTTCTGCCTATCTTATAATAGTGTTTATTTTTTAATAGGAGTGTATATCTGAGATATTTTAGATATCTTTTCATGTATCTTCATGCTGGGGTATTGCACGAGATACTGTTTGTTAACATTGTTGCAATATCCCAGTTTTGAAATATTCTATAAATTTACTTTGCATATGTAAACACACTGTTAGCTATTTTACGTTGGGGACAGCAATTTATGGTAACAATTAATTGGTTTCTATATTATAGAGGATTCAGAACAGCTTGATATTGCCACTGAGTGATTTTTAAATTTATTTGTTATTTAAGATTTATATATGTGTTATTATCTAATTTTTATTCTGTATTTAATTAAGGAGCGCACATACTTTATTTTATATTTAAAGTTTTTTCCTCATCTAGTCGCTTGATAGTGTATGTAGCCGCCCACTTTAATATACCATCATTTTACATTGTATTTACATATACACACACACACACATATATATATATATATATATATATATATATATATATATAAAAGAAAAAATGCTCTTTCACTCAAGCTTTAAATTTCCCTTGTGTGCCGGGTGCTAAGCCAAGGCTTTAAATATCCAAGAAATCCAAAGAGGTAGCAGCACTCACGGTCCAGATAAAAAATCCAAATTTTATTAAAGCATATTTAAAATGATCAACGTTTCAGTCCACTACACGGGACTTTCCTCAAGATCAACAGTTCTAACGTTCTACCTCTTTGGATCTCTTATATATATATATATATATATATATATATATATATATACACAGTTTTTTTAATGTTTTCAAAACACTGATCCTCTGATATGCTCACATCATATCCAATATATGATATTTATTTGTTATCTAAAAGGGAATATGAAAGAGGCGGAGCCAACCAGCAAGCCGAGCAGACACGCAGAGCTGATGCTCCGCCGTAAAGACAAGCGAACTACACACAGCAAACCAGGTGTTACAACGACGGCAAACCAACCACTCAGCCCCATAACGCGATGGGAAAACGGGCCAAGAAGAATAAGGCTATTATGGCCTCTGGGTCCCAAAATATCGGGGATTACATGCAAGGAGGCCTCCCGCACATGACGCCCAAAATGGCGGAGCAACGCACAGAGGACTCGTCGTCCGAGGAGGAACCCTCCATAGATGCACTGGATGACATACCGCTGACCGGTGGCCTGCATAGGGAGTCCTCGGATGAGGAAGATAACACCCCAGCCACAAAGGGGGATATTAAATCACTGCTCCGAAATATCCGCACAATGTTTCAGGCAGATCTAGCAATCGTACGAGAGGATATGCTTACGCTCACAGGAAGAATAAAGGCCACAGAGGAGATATCCTCCCACCTCAAGGCTGAGCAGGACTCCCTGGCCGCAGAACAGCAACAGATTAAAACATCCCAAGCCAACATGGTACAAAAGATGGCAGAATTCGAAGACCGCAACCGCAGTAAAAACGTAAAAATTAGAAGTATTCCTGCCGCAGTGGAACAGATAGAACTGCCACAATTCATGAGACGCCTGCTACAGCACATACTCCCACACAAGCAAGCCAAGAATGTCCTCATGGATAATATCTACAGAATCAGCAGGCAGGGAAGGCTGCCCCAGCAGGCACACAGCGATGTCATTGTTCAGTTTGTCACACACTTGGACAAAAAGGCAGTCATGACAGTGGTCAGAGACTTACCCTCCCTATCCTTCGAGCAACACACTCTAGCATTCTACAACGATCTGTCAAGACCCACCATGCTCTGGAGGCAATCAATGCGCCCTGTTACCAGCGTGTTAAGACAGAAGCAGATTTCGTATCGCTGGGGCTCACCGCGCACCCTACAGGTTACTACGGAAGGGACAGTCTATAAGCTCAACTCACCAGTGGAGGGGCAGCAGTTTCTACTCCAGCAGGGCATAACCTCACCAGCGGAACTGAGGAAGGACAGTGCCAAGAGGCAACAATGGGATGTGGATAACATCGTCCCGTTTGAGTCGAGGAAGGGTTCCCATCCCTCTGCTGCGGGTCCAGTGGACTGATACACAGGAACTGTCACCACCTGGCATCGCTGACTGGCATTCCCGGTCCTTGATACTTTTTACCCTTATTATAATATTTTCTTTTCTTTTCTTTTTTTTTTCTTTTTTCTATTATACTCTAAGCTGACTCCAAACCGTACATTCCCAAATAGCCATAAGCCACTAGCTATCCACAGCCAGATCCCTAGTCTGACAGCGGCACGTACAGACTAGCCGAAAACTGTAGTGGTACTCGTAGCCGGTTCCACAATTCACTCCACAAACATGCCCCTTCTTACACCCTATGTAAGCTAAAGTAACACTCAGAGAAGGGCGACCATCAGACATGGCACAGAAAGGCCAAAATAGGGTTGAACGCTCTATCGGTAGCGGAGCCCACAGACCCCATAAGGAAACACGGGCCAATTCAGACTCTGACCGCTCACCGCACACATCATCGAGCCCTGCCAAGTGGGCTCCCAACCCTTACACCCCCCCTAAGTAACAGCACATATCAGCGCTCACTACGGCGAGAATCATATACCTCAGGACTAGCCTGCCCCATCACGAGATAGCCTCACAAACACGCTACCTTGGTCCCAGATAGGCACTCCCAAATACACCTCCATACATCAGTTTAGCAACAGCACAAATTTATCAACCTGTTACCTATGTTATATTACTGTATGTGCACATTTTGCTTACTTAAACAAAAACAAAAAAGGGGAAATTTATATGCATGAATATTGCACCTTTCGCTGTATGATCAAATCCACAAGAAAAATAAAGAATTAAAAAAAAAAAGGGAATCTGAATTAATACTAACTTTGCAGTGGGAAAGGTCAGCATGAAATGACTGAAGCAGGTAAAAAATAGCTTAATGACAAGGTTAATGCTTCGGTTTTCTTAATGCTCGTAGATTCAAATCATGATGTGTTTAATTCCTTATATTTGTCCATTTACCCGATTTTAATTTCCAAGGCAACTGTTGTCATCTTCTTTCAATTGGATAAAAAAAATATTCTTTGTTAGCCAATGTCAGGTTGTAAGAAAAAATATGGTACTTCTCCAATTACATGAAATCCAAAATTTCATAGCACTTCATGTATACAGAAATATAACATATGGTTAATTGGGGATTGAAGAAACAAGATGACCTGTCCCTGAATTAGAAAATGTCATCAATACATGGTGTTTCCCTCAATAATCCTTAGAGCATCACTTTATAATTTAAAATCACAGCTTTATTAACCAACCTGCAGGCAAACATAAAACTATATGTTCATAATGCATGCAATTTAAAATTAAAAGTGTTCTTCTCTGGTCAGTATATGCAGTATAGACACTCGTATGCTTGGTACACAACTCCTGAGTCAACATGTTTTACAGAAATATACTTTGTGAAGACTGAGCATTGACCTCAAAATATCATCAACTATAATGTTTGTTTCTATGTCTGCTCACAAGTGGGTGAATTCATTCATGATTTAGCATTGTTAAGGATAATACCATCTGTATATTAGCATACCAACTGATTGCTCTTTTATTTGCAGCTTTGAATATACAAACATGTCTATAGTGCCACACTTTAGCACAAGGACCGGAGTGGCCATATAGATCCTCTCTGTAGTTATTAGTAAGTGAGAGCATTTGTGTAGCTCTGGTAATTTCAATGGTTTATTCAGACACATGTTTTTATGTGCTTTGTCCTCTTTCTACCTCTTGTGTTCTGTTTATGACATTGAGACTGAATACACTGGTGGTCCATCTCCATCTGTGCAAAACAGAACATTAAAAAGCACAACAAGGGAGATCAAGACAAGAAAAGGCATACAGCACCAGTGAAGAGGCATCAGTGATAAGGCAATATTTCCATCATTCCCCTATGTCAGTACATAGAAATGGCAGCATGTACTGAAACAAGAAGAGTGATTTAAAAAAAAAAAAAAAAAATAGCCTAAAATAGTCCTGTATTCAAGCCTTTTGTGTCTAACACACAAACAGTGGTTCTTTCTCTCAGTTGGTTGAGAGCACCAGTAATTCATGCATTTTCTCTCCTGTCTCCATTTATCAAAAGTTATTATTTTATCGTGATAAACATTCAATTCCCTGGGATCAACCTCAAACACCGTATACATTAATATGCCTCTAAAAAAAAAGTCACAGCACTGTTTATTCCTCTCTTCTGGGGGTTGTAAACCACCAGGGAATCTTCTGCTATCCAGTTTGGATCTGTAGTCCTACGTGAATGCCAATAAACATACCATATTATTCTCGTTTCATTGCATAATGTGCATTCATTTTCGGCAACCTTGGACCTTGCTGGCTGCTGTGTATTAATGGAGGATGAGCAACAGAGTGTGTGGGAGATACCTATTAGAGTCCAGAGAACACACTCATTTTCAAATCGTATAAATGAAGAATTTATTTGACAACGAATACAAATCTGATGTTGTTAAGGAATGGAATACAATAAGCAAAAGGAACTCGTTTAATGATTACATTAAAATATGAAGTCTTACTAGATAAATTGGGGTTTGCTTTTTATTTTATTAAAATAAAATGAAATTGTTTGGATTTGTCTAAATTAACTAAGGTGGTGTATCAAATACCACCATTACTAATTTAATTTAGCATAATTTAACACAATTTTTAGTTACAGATTTTTTTACATCTGTGCAATCATTCTATTATTTTTTTCTTTCTGTAACACTGTTGTTAAATTAAGAGGGGGCAGAGAGACGGGGAAGCAAAACAGATACATCGTGATTGCGCTTTGTGTTTTAATCCGATATTAAACGACTTACTAGGAAGACATTTTTGCAAGTAAATTCTAACCTGCATATCTGCTTTTTTTCTGCAAACACAATGGACAGGACATTCTTTCCAATGGTCCAACGTGTAGCTAACTACTCTTTAAGGTCTGACCAAAATAGACACTACTTCAAAATCCAAATAAACCCATATCCCCTCTCTTCTGCTCTCCTCTGTGTTCTCTTAATTAATGAGTGACCCACAACCCAAACCACTTTCATTGGATCTGCTAAATAAAAGTATTAATTATAATAAATGAGGACGGTTTAGCTTCCTATTTACTAATCTAATTTACAACATCCTCCGATAATCCTAAATTAGCCACCTCAGTAGCCACTCAAATTCTGAAAGAATAAGATGAAATAGGTATATGTAATAAGTGCAATTTATCCCAAAAAATAAAAAAACGGTGACATCTGAAACCTGGTTAAAGACAAACCTGACAAATGTATCAAGAAAAAACTTCACAATTAAGCCTGATCAATAAAATTCCTGGATCAAAGTAATAGGAGAAGCTATTTTGTCGTCCAATGAATACATCTGAAGCCATCTTCCATTACTTTCTGGGTCTGTTTTAGATTGCCTAATCCAACATATCAATTTCACGTAAAAAATACAATACACAATATGTGGGAAAATGTGTAAGCGATAAATGCTATAAACCACCTGAGTGGGAACCCCTTATACCACTCTAAACAATATAAAACAAATACATACAATAGGTGGAACACATCTGATGATTCTGTAAAAGAGAGAAAGCTACAAGCAACTTAAAAAGATGCCGGGAAAAGCTCTGCTGAAATATACCGACTGAGGAAGCCCCTGCAGGAGCAAAACGCGTGTCGGACTGATTCATCTACTACCAAGGTACCAATTTGGACTAACTGATTGATACCATTGGATTTATTTTTATCCTGGACTTATGTTTTATGTCCCAACAGTATATCTTTTACCATTTTTGCACATGTATGTGCTTACTGACCCAATACATTTAGTTATTTTACTCAAGATATCCCGCTCAAGTCCTTTTTTTGGAGCCTCCAGGAATCTCCATATGGGCAGTGCCATCTCTATTTAAATTGGCACCATACCTACACACCTCAGAGCTGGGACCAATAGGCTCAGGACTAGGTGAGCACCACATTTATAATTTTACATTCTTTTATTTTACTGTCACAATCTACACATTGGTTCACTGATTACGGAGCCAGTATCTATACACAGGCTCCTTAAAATGTGAGTGTTCTGTCTGCTATACTATTTATTGGCTTCTACGTTTAAAATACCATCTGCACTATATTGTACCTTTTGTTTTTTCTGCCCTTTTACATGTACTTCACACCAAACTTTGAATCAAGTTACGTTTGGTAAGCTTTGTATCTGTTTTAGCGCTCCACTTATAAGTGTAGGTTTTTTCACTTACACCGCACTGTATTTCATACGTCCATGTGGACTTATTTATGAAGGAAAAAATAAAATCATGTTTATCAAAGCAATAATCAACAATACGTGCCAATCTTTTGGTGCTACCAGTATCCTAACATTTTCATCAATGTAGACACAATTTGTCACAATTAAAATTTTATATAATTGAATCTATTGAGGAATCTCATAGGGTGTTCGATAGAGAGAGGAGACTTAGACTGAGTGAAGTATTCTGGATAAAAGAGTTGAATTTCCTAAAACCCAGAGGTCTTAATATTGACTGCAATGTCTCTTTCATGGTGTAATTAATTATTTATGTTGTTGCCTTTATGGTTTAATCAATTGTTTTTCATTTTCACATATTTTGACCTTCTCATTGGGTGTGCAAGACCCCTTTATTCTCCTCATGGGATGTGCTGATGTACCTTTTTTCGTATGATAGTTTTTGTTATATTTTTATTTTATAGTCACATTATAGATTAATTCATACATACAACACTTTACTTGCTTCTCATAGATACATACATGCTCATATTTAATCAAATTTATTGCACTTTGCACTTTATTGATGTTTTTATATTTATAAAGATTATATACCTTTAATGAGCACTATTTAATTATAATTAATATAGAACTGGTATTTTTGTTATATAATATATGCATATACGAGCTCTATTTATCTACCTTTAGTTGTGACTTTTTTTTTTTTAATTCTTTATTTTTGCGTGCATGAAAATACAACAAGTGGGCTCGTCATGCCCCAACAGCTTGACAAGCACATAAACAAAATATTTAACCATTGGGTAGCATGTAGAGTATTCTGCACAATTTTTGTAGAGTAATAGTTAGGCAAAACTATAGTCAGCTTGTGTACATAGGAAAACAGGTTAATTACAGCTGGCGCTTTAAATTAGTTAATAAGTACTAAAAGGCATTTTTTGTAAGATATAATCTCAACTGAGGCGATTCATCATCTATAGGAGCATAAGTGAATTATCAGATAATTTGCAATGCATACTTAACTAACTAGGTATACGTTTTTAGCTTGCATGGCTAGCTAGACATAAAAAAGGTTATGATAGCCTTATGATACCACATCTAAACAACATTTGTTAACAACATTTTGGATAATTCTTAAGGCTGTAGTTACGTGTAGATTTGGTTAGCGTCCTATAGTAAGTGAGCCCTTGATTGCTACTACTGCATGGCACACATGTCAGCCCGCTCTCAATGGTACCTTAACTCATGGGGCTACCGCAAAACAAGAATATAAGGCAGAGTCCACTGTAGCTGCATAGACGTGGTGGCGTGGCAGCAGGCCCTCCTGCAGTACAGCAGCGAAAGTCAGTCAACTCCCATAGTTGGCGGGAGCGATGTGCTGTCCAAAGAGTCCCATGGAGCCTTGATGTCGTCGACCAAGTGAGCTGGTGGGGCTCTACCACCGCCCCCCAGTCTTCCGTGAGTACCTCGAGTGGAGGGGGTCCGGGCTTGGCGGCAAGTCGGCCTCTTCGCTCCCAACGCAGATCTGTAGACTAGTGTCGCTCTTTGTAATCCAGATGCAGGGGTAGAGACCTTCTGGGTACCGGTAGCGGCTGTGCATCTCCTTAGGTGGCCGATGCGTTGATTCACCCTCTCAACTCTGCTGACCACGGGCCATGTATAGGCTCTTCGAGTATGTCGCTTTGGCTTGTATAGCGGTTGGCAGTGTGTGGGGGATCTCATGGTATGTCGGGACCCAGGCTGGCAGTGTTGAATGCGTGGTCTGGGCCCAGCCCTCATTCTCCTCTGCTGCTTCGCACCGGTCGGCGGTATAGTTGGGCGTATGGGAGCCAGTTTGTGTGCAGGTGAGGTGGTGGGTAATGGAGAGACCGCTGTAGTCGCCTGGGTCCAAGCCAGTTTAGCCCACAACTGTGTCCAAAAATGGTCGAAGGCTGCTGCTATGCAGTCCTCATGGGGGATCCCACTTGCCTGTCGCGCCAGCAGAGGTTGGGTGGGTGTAGGCCCGGAAGCCTGGTCGGCAGCCGCCATCTTGGTAGCTGAGTGAGGGATGCAGGTAGTCGCGGAGGCTTTTAGGGTCCTGTGGCCCTGTGGAATGTGGACCGGGATAACCCCCGCCGGTCCATAGGGGGAGGGGGGGTGGGCTCAGCAGTGTGTCAGCCGGGTATGGAAGCGGTGGGAGAGCGGCTGTCCCTCCCGTGCCGCCCATGTGAGTAGGCCGCATGTTGGTGCCGAGCGGGGTATCCGCATTTGAGGTGTCGATGTGTAGGTCTCCATGTCCCCCGCTCGGTAGCAGCGTTCAAGGGCCTGGATCGGGTATCGATTTTAGCAGATTCTGCGATTATTGTCCGTTTGCTCAGGAGCTGTTGCTGCTTGTGTCCGTATAGCTTTATTTTAGCTAGTTGTGACTTTTATTCCTTTAGTGTTGTTTCACAGTTTCTATGATAACTGGTTGCCTTAGCAAATTTCTAAAGTAGTAACCATACGATTTTCTTTAAAATTGGGATTTTGGGGGAAATCTAGAATACATAATATTGTGATGTTTTATTCCACTTTTTATTTATTTTTTTTAAATTCTTTATTTTTGAGTGCATGGATAGACAAGACAGCTTACTCTGCCACGATAGCGTTTGTAAGCATAAACATATCACAGTGTTATGACAATGATAACATTTGAGCAGTGCACGTTTTTTTGTATATAAATGTAAAAACAAAACATGAGTTAACATTGGTTGCTCATTACAGGTAAAGTGTGTAGCTTAATCTGCGCTAAATTGTCAGCTTGGTTAAATAATGAGATCATTAATAAAGAGTGAAGGAAAAAAAAAGAAGAACATACAACGCTTATTAGTGCTGGGCTAGTCATATTAGTGATGTTAGAACATCTGCATAGTGGTAATGCGCTTTGCTGTGTGGTCATTGCTGGCCTGTGTGCAAGGTTTATACAGGGTGTGTTGCTCTTGTGTTGGCTATTTGAAAACAGTGCTTGTTAGTTCTTATGTTGAGACTTGCCAGTCACTATGTTTTATGCATCTATCCCTGCAGATCGTTCTGCATTGTTCCCCCTTCCCCTCCCTCTTCTCCTCCTCAACTCTCTATGTTTGTTGTGAAGAGGGTTATTATAATGGGGTGCGGGTGAAACTCAGGCTTTACAATATGCTTCTGGGTCATTAATTCCGCTTTGTGGTGTAGTCCTTACGTCCAATAGCTGGTGCTGGGTTTTTATTGCAGACTGGACTAGAGTGTCAGCGCTCTGTGTGCTATGGGTCAGTGGCTATTGTAATGATTGTGTGCGTCTGTGCCGTATAAGCAGTCATGTGTAGGTCTTGTCACCTTCTTGTCACCAGCTGCTTTGCATAGTAGTTGTGCGTCCTTCAGCTGTTTCCTCGCGTGTCTCCCCATGGGCTCTCTTAACCGACGGGGGGGGGGGGGGGGGGGTATGAGTATGTCATAATGTGATAGCTAAGTGTAGTGGGAGCGGAGAGGTATCCGTGTGTACGTTCGCCTAGGTATAGTAGAGCATGTATCAACTGAACGGTAACAATAATAAAACAGTAAAAGTTTGGCTGGTAGAGGGCTAGAAAGAGGGTAAGTCAAGGTACCAAGGAGTTGTGGCTAAGTAGTAAATTGTGCACTGTCCCAGTAGAGTCAGGTTGCAGTTTGTGGGTCTTTTGGGAACTCTAGGTGCCGGCCTCTTCAGAGGGTCCCTGCCTGGGTCGTCGCGGCACAAAAGTTTTTACTCGTTCAGGGTCCCAGCCATGTGGAAGCCTTGTGGTCATCTGGGGTGCCGTGCGGTGCATGATTTCCTGGGGGTAGACCCAAGATGTGTAGTAAGTCTTGTGCTCCTTTGAAGTCGTATACCACATGTTTGTCTTCGCCCCTCAGGATGAGAAGGGAACGGTCGGGGCGCCATCTATATTTTATGTCTCTCTGTCTGAGAAGTGTGGTGAAGGGCTTTAACGACCCTCTCCAGGCCAAAGTGCCACCCGTTAAATCCACAAAGAATGATAAGGAGTGGTCTTCAAATGTGAATTGTGCCCGGTCCCTAGCTGCTGCCAGGGTTGCGGCCTTGTCTTTTCTATGCTGAAAGAGAATTATAAGGTCGCGAGAAGCCATTGCTGGGGCTCTGGCCAGCTTCGGGACCCTGAATATGCTTTCAAGTTGGATGGCTTTGGCTGCTTTTGGTGTGAGTAATTCTGTCAGTAGCCTGCGCACGTAGTGTGGCAGCTCCTCGGCAGGCATGTCGTCGGGTAGCCCCCGTACCTTTATGTTAGCTGCTCGGCGCTCGTCCTCTGCAGCGGCGAACCGCCGTTCAAATTCTGCGGTCTTGTGTTTAAGTCTCGCAATCTCCGTCTGCATGGAGGTGATGCTCGTGTCTTGTGCTGCAGAGGTGACTTCCAGGGTGCCCAGCCTTAAGGTTATTCCTTGCAGCTCCACGCGGAGGGTGGCTATGTCCGCTTGTAGCGTAGACTGTAGGCCTGCCAGCAGGGCCTTTAGTACCGATGTTGTAATCGGCGCACCATCAGGGTCCTGGGGCTTGGTCACGTAGTCTCGGTATATCTAGCGTGTCCTACTCCAGGGATAATTCGTCGGATAGGTCAGAGTATGTTTCGGCTAGGTTGGCCATCTTGGACCCTGGGGCTCCGTGTGCTTGTCTCCACATCACCCCGATATCGTGGCTCTGTCTCGGCTGGTCCGGCTTTGGTTTTTTGGATTTTCGACCCATGACTGTTCTGCAACCCCTCGCCGGTATTTGTATCAGTTTTGGGTGGTTCTGTCGGCCTTGTATGGCTTAAAAGGCGTTTGTTTCTCTGGAGCTTCGGCGCCATGCGACCTCTCCGCTTCGCAGTCAATGGCAGGTGTCTCCACTTTTTATTTTGGATCATCTGGTCTGATACAGTGACAATATGTGAAATATTGATGTTATGAAATATTTTTGAACAGATTAAAGGTACAATGTGTTATATCTAGATGCTCTATTACATGCACATGATTGATATGATATTTTTGTATGTAATGTATGTATTTCACTTTTCTACAACTATTGTTTTGCACATGTTCCTGTTTTTGCACATAGCACCTTTCTTGATTGTCATTTTAAATTTGTTCACTCTGTGCTGAGTTGCTTGATAAAGGCTACTGGGAGAGATGAAACATTACCTTAACATCACCTGTATGTGCCAGGTTCAACTTTCTTTATGACTATCTCCATTATACCTTATCGTGACTTGATAGCCAGTGACATCCTTCTGCAAAACATACATTCCATGGGCATAATTCTCCCTGGGAAAGTAAAAATTCCTAATAAAGACTGAAAATGCCTAAATGTGGCCTTCTTCAGAACTATCATATTCTTATAATTTATCTAATCTAAGAATCAGAGGACAGATGCATCCTGTCTGATTTTTTTATTAAATCGGTGCTTTGTATATATTCAAAGTTCTATACTTTATATACGGTTTGGTAGCGAAAAGAACAGATTTTAATCTGGATTATTGATGCAGACTCGGTCAGGTTGGCTGAATTCCAACTAGAGTTAGCTTTAGCAAATATGACAATTGCCATTCTTGTCGAAATTTGACAGTTTTTACAGATTTTGGTAATCAGATTACCATCCCCTCCAAAAATATCAATAAAACAAAAATACTAGACATAAAAGTCAATTTACAAAAAATTATAAGAAAGTTTTAAAAATGTATTATGAAAAAAGCAAAAAAAGGAGAAACAAATTAAAATATTAGCTATCTAAAAAATTATAATAATCAAAATCACAACAACAACAACGATAAATAATAAAAAATAAACAAATGCAAAGAAATATAATACAGTTAAATCATTTTATTGATTATTTGAGCATAATCCAAAATACCAACAGAGAAATCTGTGAAATCATCCAATGGTTTGTTATTCCCTTACAAAAAAAATATTTATGTCTCACAATTCAGATATGGTAATCATACATCATTATACAATCAATGTGGAATTAAATAATACAATTCATAGAAAAGCCATAGGTCACACTCATTAGGTAATGTCCAAGGTTTCACAAATATGAGTCCATCAGCCAATACAGATTAAACCACACAAAGACGCTAATAGATGCTGACCCAATGGCTATTCAATACAATTTTTGCTACCCATTCACAAGTGAGAACATCAATAACCTCCTTGCATGAAAAAAAAAAACATGAAAAAATGTGCACAATAAATGGAGGCAGAGTGCACAAATAAATATTTACAATATAGGTTTCTAGTACATGCAGTTGAAGGCAGTTCAAACACCCAAACCAAAGTCTCTCTGTTCTGGTCCAGAAGAAAATGCGTGTAGTAGAAGGAGGGGGTAGTGCTTTGGTGTGATCTCAGCAGTAAACGTAGTCCCGGTGGTAGTTGAATATATAAAAGAGAAAGAATACAACAAAATATAGTGTAGTATAGTTCAGAGTAAGAAGAAGTGCACTTACTAAGTGTAGAGTTCAAGTAGCTTTTCTATGTAGTACCTGGGTGGTATGATCCCCGCTGGTCTCTTCTTCAATAAGATGCCTAGGTGCATGGTGACTCAGGTATGCAGGTTAGCTCAGGATGGCATATGTCCCAGCGGAAGACCTTATGATCTTGCAATCAAATGTTGTGATGGTTTTTGCAGATAAAATCAAAAATAAAAATATAGTGCACACTGCTAAAAACCATAACATTTTATAACAAGGTTAAAGGGGTACTCACAGAGGGAAAGCAAAAATATGGTTTTGCTCAATTTACCAAGGAGAAATATATCCGGTCTCCAGCAGAAGATGTCCTGAAGATGTTTAAAAATAAACTACTTTATTTGACACAATAAGTATATACAAAATCAATCCAGGTAGTAAAAACACAATGCATTTTTCCTCTAAAAAGCCTCTCTCAAAAGTGTGCACAAAGAACCATTTAGCACAATACTAAGCTACCACAAAGAGATCACAAACAGATTAGTAGCTCCTTAAGGAATTATACTCTCACCCCTCATTGAGATCCCAAAGACACAGAGTTTCCAAACTATATGCAAGTACAGACAGGAGCACGCTCCTGCAATTTTTCAGTGCGTATTGAAATTACATCAACGTTTTAAACCTCCCTCCTAGGTCTTTATCAAGATAATTACAGTGCAAAAGAAAACCATATCTATAAAAATATAGCAATTAATAACTTACCAAGGCCATGTTGGAGTCACCCCATCCCTCTGCCCTGATCCAGTGACTTACTGATGACGTTAACTGTGCATGACGACATCAACAGTGTTGTGCATGTTTAATGACTCTAAAACATAGAAACGGGGACCCATGTTGCTCTTGTGATAAATAGTTTAGCAAACTATAAGCTTGAATGACCAGCATAGAGGAAAAACAACCACACCATACAAATATTAACTACTGCACGAGCAGGAGAAGTGGAAATAAATGTGGGATGGATATAGTTAGCGAGAGATCCTCTATTTCAAATATATAAATAATTGAGAATACAATATAAAATAAGGATTGTCTTGGAAGCAATAAAGTTTTGTCTTTTAGATATTTATTATATAAAAAAGTAAATATAGACATATAAAATCCATTACAATAATTTACAGCAGAGTTTATAAGATTAAACTACATGCTTGCAATATCATTAATAAAAGAGCATACCCTCCTGAACATGTCATCATGTCAGTGTCTTCATTTTAGGGTTACTGTAGTTCATTTATGAAAAAGTAACACTTCTTTTACTTTATTCATTTTAGGACCTCCCTTAACTTGGCAAATATACAAGGTCATAACTAAAACGTAAGGGTGCACACGTCATGGGAAATTCCCTGACTTAGGACAAGATGGCATCTTAAAGTCTGAAAATATTTATCTACTTAGGGTTACCACAGTATATTATGTACTGAAAGAGTCGTAGCATAGCCTTGAAGCTTGTTTATGCATTATTGTTTATTGTATTTCGTCTGGGACAAAATTGCATAAGCCCAGGGGCGTACCTGGGCTTGGCACCCCCTCACCCCCCACCCCCCCAAAAAAAAAAACTGTAAAAAAAATGTAATTTGTATTGAACAAATTTGGAGACTTTGCAAAGCCGCTTCTACAAAACCCTTGTGTGCCCCACCTCCTACAAAACCCCTGACCCGCCGTCTACAAATCCTGTACTGCCCCCGTCTACAAAACCCCTGCAACCCCCATCCACAAATCACCTTATAAAGACTTATTACAGACATGCAGACACACACACACACACAAACAGTTACAGGCATGCAGACACACACACACACAAACACAGTTACAGGAAGACAGTTTTACAGACACAGTCACACACTATTACTTACAGACAGGAGCTGGAGGAGGAGTGGATTCACTGGAGTCCTCCTGGAGCCTGTTAGGTTAGGCGAGGCAGGGATGTCTTCTTGCTGCACCTCCATGTGCAGCAGTAACAGCAGCTGGTAAGGGCCATATTTAGCCCCGCCCCCGCCGTCGGTTTGGCTCCGCCCCCTATTCTGCTTAGCCTTGCCCCCACTTTCCATCTGTGCGGCCAGTTTAGCAGCTCTTAGTGTATGTGAGCTGTTCTGGCCGCACGGCACCCTAACTACCATGGGGCACTGTGCGGCCACAGCTCACACAGCCCCCTCCAGCTCCCAGACCAGGGTCATGGCACCCCCCACCCTGGTGGCACCCGGGGCGGACCGCCCCCTCCGCCCCCCCTTAGTACGCCACTGCATAAGCCTATTATACACTGAAAGTAGGTAAAAAAACTATATGTTCCATTTCTAACACCTTGTCAGTTTGCAATATCTCTTAAAGAAAAAGTACACATTTTGAGAAATACAATATTTGCATTTGCCAATAACACCCTCTCCATTAATCTGTGGGCATTGTAGAGCATTTCTTCCTTAAATCTGTAAACCAAATTTCTCCTACAGTCTTTAGGAATTTATGCTCCCAGCATCTTTGATCATTATTGTAACGGTAAAACATCTGTAGTGTGATCTTTGCATGTAAAGGTGGTTGATTAAAATGAGCAAAGTTTTTGTCTGGGAGAGAATTAAAAAGAACATCAGGTCCCAGAGTAAGATATTCTTGGATGGATCCTGATAGGAATTGTAATCCAAAGTTCAAAGTAGTAATTGTATGTGTAATCCAAAGTCTTTAAAGGCCTATAGTAGTTTACCTTCCTTAGATACATTGATGGAGGTTGTGTTTGTAGAATACCCAGGTATTAGTTGTATTGGTTGTAGAGTCCAGCTATTCAAATATTTGTCTAGAATTGGTTGCAGATATACTATCAGCATCATATGTTATCACCGTGGTGATGGTGTTGGTATTTGTCTTTGTCTTTTGTCATTGCTTGTTAGTTTTTTAGTTTTTTTTTCCATTTTTACACCGTTTATGATGTGTATAGATTGGATACTCTCCTATATTCTTTTACAGAATAAATTAATTGATAGTATTTTCAAGACATTGTCTTAAGTGACATGGATCCCATTATAGTAAATGTTATGTTGATACAGCAATCAAATTAGTATCTCAAGAACGCCTCTTTTTGCTGTATTGGAATCTTGGTAATATCTCTACATCTCACTGATAGACATATAACAACATCAGGTGCTGTTGTGCTAAAAATTTTAACAGGTAAAATCTGTGGAAAAATCTTTACATTTGTTATACTTTGTATAATAATGATAGATGAAATAGAAGTTAATCTTTCTAGTGATTTGTTTTAGAGATAAACACCCTTGTATATGATTTAGATGTATAAGGATAATTTGAAGAAGCAAAGTATTGACCGCCTTTGTTCACAATGGTATGTAAAATGATATTCTCTTTAAATGTTACAAATACTCTTTTATTCAAAATCTCTCAATCTATTTAGAATAGTTGATAATTGGAAACATGACATTATTCATCTTTCTTTGTCCTGTTAGGGAGAAGACAACGTATTCCCTAAATTATAATTAGTAAATATAATAACTACAGTTATTAGTGGCTTAAAATACCAGAAACACCCAAAAATTGTCTTAAAAAATTTTCTTACCAAAATCTGACAGCCATTGTGGAAAGTCATGTTCGTGAGATTTGATGCTTAACAATATGAATCTTATTTGTTTAAAGGGACACTTCAGGCACCTAGACCACTTCTGCCCAGTGGAGTGGTCTGGGTGCCAACTCCCACCACCCTTAAAGGACCACTATAGGAACTCAGACCACTTCAGCTCAATGAAGTGGTGTGGGTGCGGTGTCTCTCTAGTGTTAACCCTGCAGCTGTAAACATAGCAGTGTCAGAGAAACTGCTATGTTTACACTAGGGTTAATCCAGCATCTAGTGGCTCTCTCACTGACAGCTGCTAGAGGCGCTTCTGCGCTTCTCACTGTGAAAATCACGCAGTGAGAAGACGCTGTACATTGAGAAATTCTTTCCTATGGACTGTTTGAATGCGCGCATGGCTCTAACCGCGCATGCGCGTTCGCTCTGACGTCGTCAGGAGGAGGACATTTCCCCAGCACCGAGGGATCCCAGCGCTGGAGAATGGTAAGTGTTTTAACCCCTTCAGCCCAGCAGAAGTCGGACCCTGAGGGTGGGGGTAACCTATAGTGCCAGGAAAACGAGTTGTCCACACAGTTTATAAACTGTTTATAAACTGCAATAATTACCTTCCAGGGTTAAGTCCTTCTCTTAGACAGCCACTAGAGGGACTTCCGTGTTCTTAGAACATGAAAAGTGTTTTAAACAACACTGGATGTCCTCACGCTATGCATGAGGACCTCCAGCATCGCCGGAATCCCAATGCGCATTAGGTCTCCCCCACTGACATTGGCGGGGGAGGAGCGTGGACGGGGCCTGACCCAGCGCCGAGGGACATCGGCGCATGATTCAGGGGTGGGAGGGAGAGGGGCGCTGCAGGGTCCTGCAGTGCCAGGAAAACGGATATGTCCTTTTAAGTATATTTTCCAGCGGCTCTTGGGTGGAGCTTAAAGTGATTTGAATTTTTTTATTATTTCTTAAAAGTGAGTTAAGAAAGCACTCAGATACAATATTGAAGATATTTATATTTTAACTCTACCTTTGTATAAGTGGTTTTCACAATTTTTTTTTTTTTAAATAATAATAATAGATATCAGAATCTGTTGTAACTATAACTGGTGAAGTGGGGGTGTGTTACAATCAGAATATGAATTAATAATCATATGTATGATGTATTGATTAAACAATCAATATATGTGGAAGGATCATTACCACAAGGTATATGTACCTTTAATCATCCCAAACCAAATAACCTTTTCTTGGTATTTGAAAAACAGATAAAATACATATGTTCAAATATTTTATTTAATATATATACAAATAGTGGTATGGATGTTAAATTTATATATTTAACATCTTTTCACCTGTTTGCAATATGTGAACTAAGTTATCAATTTCCAAATTTATCATGTATATCACCTGGAACGGTTAAAGGGACACTCCAGTGCCAAGAAAACAACCTCTCCCTCCCACCTCCCATCCCCGGTTGCTAAAGGGGTGAAAACCCCTTTCAGTCACTTACATAGTTACATAGTTACATAGTTACATAGCTGAAAAGAGACTTGTGTCCATCAAGTTCAGCCTTCTTCACATATGCTTTTTGCTGTTGATACAAAAGAAGGCAAAAAAAAAACAGTCTGAAGCGCTTCCAATTTTGCAACAAACTAGGAAAAAAATCCTTCTTGACCCCAAAATAGCAGTCAGATGTCTCCTTGGATCAAGCAGCTATTACCCCACTAATTCTAAATTATATCCCTGTATGTTATGTTTTTGCAAGTATTTATCCAATTGCAGTTTAAACATCTGTATAGACTCTGACAAAACCACCTCTTCAGGCAAAGAATTCCATATCCTTATTGCTCTTACTGTAAAAAAAAACCTTTTCTTTGCCTTAGATTAAATCTCCTTTCTTCAAGCCTAAATGTGTGACCTCGTGTCCTATGTATAGCCCTGTTTATGAATAGATTTCCAGATAATGGTTTGTACTGGCCCCGAATATATTTGTATAATGTTATCATATCTCTCAGGCGCCGTTTTTCCAAACTGAAGAGATTTACATTTTTTAACCTTTCTTCATAACTAAAATGCTCCATTCCTTTTATCAATTTTGTAGCTCGTCTCTGCACTTTTTCTAGTGCCATGATATCTTTCTTTAGAACAGGTGCCCAAAATTGCACAGCATATTCAAGGTGTGGTCTTACCAGCGATTTATAAAGAGGCAAAATTATATTTTCATCTCAAGAATTTATGCTCCTATTTATACATGACAAAACCTTACTGGCCTTAGCAACGTCAGATTGACATTGCATATTGCTACCTAATTTGTTGTTTATAACAATTCCCAAATCCTTCTCGTGTGTGGTTATCCCTAGTTCACTACCATTTAGGGTGTAAATTGCTTGTGCATTCTTAACCCCGAAGTGCATAACTTTGCATTTTTCTACGTTAAATTTCATCTGCCATTTTAGTGCCCAGTCCCCCAATCTGTCCAAATCCCTCTGTTTACCAAACATTCATTACGTCAGCCGGCTGGTAGACTGATACCGCCCGCCGGGGAGACCTAATGCGTATGCGCAGCAATGCCGCGCACGCGCATTAGACCTCTCCATAGGAAAGCATTAAAAATGCTTTTCAATGCTTTCCTATGGAGATTTTAGCGACGCTAGAGGTCCTCACACAGCGTGAGGACGTCCAGCGACGCTTTAGAACAGAAAACCTGTGCTATGGACCAGGAAGTGCCCTCTAGTGGCTGTCTAGTAGACAGCCACTAGGGGAGGACTTAACCATGCAAAGTAATTATTGCAGTTTATGAAAACTGCAATAATTACAGTTGCAGGGTTAAGGGTAGTGGGAGTTGGCACCCAGACCACTCCAATGGGCAGAAGTGGTCTGGGTGCCTGGAGTGTCACGTTAATCCATAATACTCTTTTACCTTCCATTGACTTAGCTCTGGCAGACTGAACATGTTTATCATTAAAAATAAAGGTTTGTGATAAGTGAAGTAAAGTTTCTGCCTGTCTTCAGTTAAATTTTAACTGTTGAAGTACTTCACTTATATTAATTAGATTATATTAATCATACCACTCTGCAAACTTAAATGAATATCGAGTAGTTTCTGATTTAATAAAAACATTTTACATTTTCTTCGTTAAACATTATTCATTATTGCAGTTGTTATTGCAATCATATGATCTTCAACTATCATGATTCAATTATGTAAAGATACATTGTTAAAATCAGATAATCTGGCCACTGCTTGAATTTAATCTACAAGTAAATGTCCAGTGGATATAAAGGAATCTGCATTGTTTAGCTATTTCCTTTTGCTGCAGGACACAGGCATCAATGTACATTCATCTGGATAATCAGCTGGTATGCTCTTATACTTTATGTCTAATATATTTGTTTGTAGGCCAGACCGCACCTGCATTTGGCATTTTAACAACTCAATTACATTTCAGATATTCACAGTCTAACCATCATTGTAATTAACACATTATGTGTTTTTTATACCATTAATTATAGTATCTGTATTATATTACAAATTGTCACTGACACATTTCTGATACAGGGGAAAAGATAGCATGATTGCGTCACTGGCAGATCCACAGACTTATCTCGGGAGGGGCACCCTGGGGTTACCCAGGTCCCGCTTCAATTGGTGGCAAGCGGCAGGATCCCATGTCCCTGCCAACAGACCCATGGACTACAGTGCTCTAAAGCTACCTACACTGCAGGACTTGTGTGGAGCCAGAGGAATAATGCCTGGTGGGCGTAACAAGATCAAATTGTCTGCTGCGCTCATGGAGGATGACCAAGCATGCAGTGAGGCAACGAACCCCAGCCAGGGGCCGGAGATGAGGAGGAAGTGCGCAAGGAGGTGGAACGGTGCCTGGCATATTACCGCGAGCCACCCTCAGCCTCAGAGGAGATTGTCAGCAGGACCTTTTTGTAGGTGCAAGCCTATGTCCTTGCCAATAGACAGAGGGTGACCTCCATGAACCCAGATGAAGGAAGAAGTGAGCAGAGGGCGCCGGGAAGCACAACCACCCTGGCCCACAAGCTACCATACAATGCCTTCAAAGACTTCAAGGAAGCAGAAGAAGGCATCAATGACTTTTTACAAGACTTTGAGCACCAGTGCCTACTCCAAGACGTGGACCGCAGCGACTGGGTCACCATCCTGGCCATCAAACTAGTGGGGAAGGCAGTGGATATTTACCAGGCTGTACCAGAAGAACAGATCAGAGACTATCCCTTTATTACACAAATCCTCCTGGCCCGGTATGCGGTCACCCCCGAGCAATACCGCTGAACGTTTAGGGAGACCCAGAAAGGGGAGAAGGACTCCCATTCGGAAAGGGCATGCCGCATCACAAGGGCAACCCAGAACGGGGTCAACTCCCATCAAGCGGAGGAGATCACTCAGCTCGTCATGCTAGAGCACTTTTTCAATGGGCTCCCCAACGAGAAGGCGACAACGCATTCATATGTCATCCATATCAACTTTCGATGCCACTTTCTGCACCTACAATGGTGACCACGGGTAACGGGGAATCAGGGTTCGATTCCTGAGAGACGGCTACCACATGCAAGGAAGGCAGCAGGCGCGCAAATGACCCACTCCCGACGCGGAAAGGTAGTGACGACAAATAACAATACAGGACTCTTTAGAGGCCCTGTAATTGTAATGAGTCCACTTGGAATCCTTTAACTCTGATCAACTGGAGGGCAAGTCTGGTGCAGAGTGACTGACCCATGCGTGCTGCAGCTGAAACGGCACTATCACCTGCTGCTGCTCGCACAGTCTCTCCAGCATGTGCAAGGTGGAGTTCCACCTTGTGGGCACGTCGCATAAGAGGTGATAAGCGGGAAGGCCAAAGTTACGCTGCAGCGCAGACTGGCGAGCAGCAGCAGGGTGAGAACACCAAAAGCGCGCACAGCTGCTACAGTGAATGTCACATCCTGTTTCAAGTTGCGTATCAGTCTGGTGATGACTTCTGGTATCCAGTACTCTTTTTACTGAAACTGCATCAGGGTCCTGGTATGTGGCTGCACAAATGCTGGTGCTCAACACCAGGGGGCGTGCAGTTACCCTGCACCAGACCCTGCTAATCCATTCCACACTGTGACTCCTAACTTCAACATCAGGCATACTGGTACCCGGTCGTCCGACCGCCGCCCAGACAGTGTCTGGGTCCCGGTCACCGGACTGCTGCCCTCAATGTGAAACTTCAAATTAAATCTGGTACGAACCCGAACTTTGCAGTTTGGGTTCACTCAACTCTATTATGGATCCTTCGATTGCTCCATCTGTTACTTGGATAACTGGTAATTCTCGAGCTAATACATTCCAACGAGTGCTAGGGGACGGCCGCTCCGCTTTTGCACCCTGCTCCCTCTTATTCTGTGCTGGTGCCTCTGTGCGACCAGCGCCTCTTCCTCCAAACTGCACACCTCACTTGCATGACCTTGATTCCATGTGGGGTCTAGGACCTCATCATCCTTCTCATCATTTTTCACCCACTCCTCAACCCTGCCCTCCTTGCCGGTCTGCACACTGCAGAAAGCCACAGCAGTTGGCACCTGTGTTTTCCAGCATGTAAACTCTGCAAAGGACATATGGGAATTGTTTTAGAATTGTATCCAGGCAACAGTTTTCCCTATAAACTGACCTCTCAGTTTGACTTGTGAAGGTATTGCCTGCGAATTACCATATGTCAAAGTGCGCTGTAAGCACAGTATTTGACGCTTCTATTTGACTCTCAGATATGAAGTGCGGGCCGCAAATGTACTATTAGCAGATTAGCACCAAGAAAATAAGAATGTTTACAATTGCGCTGTAACCGCAGTATTAGACGCTTCTATTTGGCTCTCAGATATGAAGAGCATGCCCCAAATGTACTTCTTAGGAGCAAAAAAATAGGAATTTGTCATACTGGGCTGTAAACACAGTCTTTGACGCTTCTATTTGACTCTCAGATATTAAGTGGAGGGCCCAAATTTACTATTTAGCAGATTAGCACCCAGAAAATAAGAATGTTTACAATTGCGCTGTAACCGCAGTATTTGACGCTTCTATTTGACTCTTTGATATGAAGTGCACCCCACTAATGTACTTTTGAGCACCCAAAAAATGCAATGTGATAGCAGTATTTGACGCTTCTATTTGACTCTCAGATTTGAAGAGCACGCCCCAAATTTACTATTTAGCAGTTAAGCACCAAAAAAAAATTGACTTTTTAAAACTCTGATGTAACCACAGTATTTACGCTTCTATTTAATTGACTTTTTAAAACTCTGATGTAAGCACAGTATTTGACACTTCTATTTGACTCTCAGATATGAAGTGCACCCCACTAATGTACTAGTTTGCAGAATTCTTTCCTAAGCTGTCCCTGAAAGCGGCAGCATCCTCTCCCTACACTAATAAGAGCTCATGTGCGTGCGGCGCTACGCGACTCCAGCTTATATATAGAGGCTGGGTCACATGCTGCACTGGCCAATCACAGCCATGCCATTAGTAGGCATGGCTGTGATGGCTTCTAAGCGAACACGAGTTAAACGCTTGTTGATTGGCTGCCCTGCAGCCTTTCAAAATGCGCAATTAAATCGCCGAACACCGGACTCCAACCGAACATACACCGATATGTCCGTTTTCGGGTCTGGGGTCCAAAAAACGTAATGTTCGGTACGAACCCAAATTTTACAGTCCGAGTTCGCTCAACTCTAATCTTTTTGGAAATAGCTGGGTGTTGACAGTTATCAGCCTTTATTTCTTTTTCCGGTCATCTTCTGTCTGGAAACATAATAGCAATGTCCAGAATCAGCATAGCACTTATTTTCAGCATAAGAAGGCTGTTTGATGTAGTCATTCACTGATAAACTATATGGCAAAGTCTTTTCTTGCATCACCTTCATAGGTGCATTAAAAGTCTTTCACAAGCATCTGTCTCGTCTTTTTCTGATTCCAGCATGCTTTGCCATCATCGTTGAGTCCATTATTAGGTTTTGAAATAGTCCAATCACATCTTTCTCATGTATAATCGGTCTTTGGAATGATCTTCAATAGGTTCCTTGTGAAATACCAGTGTAGGTCACATTAGCAATCATTTCACTGTGAGCTGTGTCCCTTCTTTTGAGATGATTCTTGGAGGTTGTCCTCACGATCATAGAACTTGTATTATGTGCAGTCTAATTCAGTTCAGGTGCTTCTTGCTTGTTAACATAATTCCAATGCAGTTTTAAAACGACAGCTAGTGTTGATGTTCTGATAATGCTGCAGATTGTAAGAATGAGACACCATAACCAATTTTCTAACATCCTTTTACTTCCATCTTTGCATTTCTTTCTTACTGTATAAGATAATTCAGGTACAGTCTGTTTTCTAAAGAGTCTTTTTGATAATAATGTTGATGATTCATTTTTCATATATTCCATGTTAACGGTGAATGTATCACGTCTGTCTGTTCATCCTTCTCCTTCACATTTGCAGGTTCAGATGTCAGATCATGATTCAACTTAGTTAGAATCTCCCTGATTACTTTGCAAGAAACATGTCGTCCTTAAATACCAGGTAAGTCTATTAAACAGTGAAATGGCATTTTTACTCTGAATGTTATTTTGTCACAGCTATAATGTGCAGTATAACAAACTATTTTATAAGTGTTGTGCCAACTGTTTATTAAAAGCCAGTGGTCTAGCGAGCTATAGAATATTTATTTATTCTTTTAAGCTCTGACCTCAATCGGCAAAACAATATTGTAATGGTGTCCATTGCAATCTGCTGTCTTTACTTATTAGATAAATAAAGTTCTGCTGCTCCAAAAAATTCTGAATATATTCAGAGATCTCTTGGGCAATAATCAATGCAAAAAAACTCCCTTTGAATTAATACTAAACCTGCCTATTGTAAACGGATTCTGTAAAGTTCATGCCAATACTTGTACTTGAATCTGTTTAACACATTTTTTTCTTTTCTTTTTTACATTGATTTTCTTTTAAAGATACCTGCATATTTATTTGTCTTTAAGGCATATATTATCTGTAATTAAGATTATATACAAAAATGCATGTTGTGGGTGTTCCCATGATTACTCTTCTATCATTATCATTTTTTAAGTCTGGAATTGGATTCCTCTCAGCCCCCCAGTATAAGAGGCTCCTTTGGAGGTGACCACAGAAAAATATAGATTCTATAAAATAGATGTGAGGGGGCTTTGGACAGTAATGTAACTTTAATTATACTTTTCATATAGCAGATATGTGATATGCAACGTGATTTTATATATCAGAGCATTATCACTTTGACACTGCATTTTTTTTTCTTAAAAAAAATATTATGCATTACTATTTATTTATTTTTTTTAATTTTAATGTCTGTTTAGAATATTGCAGACTTTGCAATATCACATAAATTTTTCATTATATATATTCACAATGCTCTTACAACATTTTATTAAAATTAGCCTCTTTCAGCATTAGTACTATCTCCCACTGGAATTAGTGTAGGATGCACCAATATTGGGGTACTCTAGAATATGGCCATGTGGTGGAACTGAATACCCATATATGAGATTTAAAACTGTATTTTTTTTATTTCTATGCTATTCCCTAATCTGTAATTATATGTATATAACTGTGACAGCTTTTAAAGAAGCAATTATTTCATCCATCACGTGGTTGTGGTATACCCATCACTGTGGGCTTTTCTCTAGATTTTTAAACCTCTTTTTTATTTTTTATTTATAGAAGCAATTATTTCATCCATCACGTAGTTGTGGTTTACCCATCACTGTGGGCTTTCTCTAGATTTTAAAACCTCTTTTTTTTTTTTTACTTTTTTTACAAATCAGTCCCTGGCTCTGAGACAGCAGGCTTCTGCATGCAGCTTTGTTACAGCATATAAAGGCTCCTATTGCCTAGTCTATATATATTTATTGATAAACAACATTCATATATTTATACATAAACAACATTGATATTTAATCTTATTTTATGTTATTTTATGAAAACCTAGTTTATGAAATTCACTGAGATGACATGTGACTGATCTGATTACAGTCAGTACATTATCATTGTTCTAATTTCCTTACTGCTACCAGTGCATGTACAGTGGGATAGTACCACTGATTTAAGTAAGCTTTCCCTTTTAAAATTGGTGGACTTTAATCCTTCTGCCATTGCAATAGACTAAAGACTGTACCTGAGTAAGCAAAGTCATTATGTGTAGGAAATTTGCACTTAAAAAAATATAATACTTATGCTATTCTAATGAATTGGGCCAACTTGGCTTAACACATCATTTAGTATCTTTTGGTCACATTTAAAGCTGTAAATGTATTTAACATTTCATTTAAATAAACCTTTCAACAATTTCAGTTTAAAATTTATCAGAAATCCTGTATATTTACAATTCTGTTTGCCCTGATTAATCTTCCATATATATTATTTTTAATTATTTTATAAATGTTTATTTTTGCAGAGCATTTAGAGAAGCAAATGATGTAAAACAACCTATTGCCCTTCTGTTATATTTTTTGATATTAACAGATTTTCTACGGGGGGGGGGGGGGAGAGTATTTTTCTTTATTGCTATGTGTAATAAAGTTATTCATAATTTGGAATAAAAAATAAACGACTTCTCAATTCCTTGGAATTGTTTCTGTTTCTGTAACTCCGCAACCTTGGCTGGAAATCCCAGACATAGTATGCTGTTATACTTTCCTGATTTTTTTTAATCAACAGCAAGTGTAACTGACAAAATGGAAATTCTCACTGTTTTATAAAACTTTTCATATATAGTGGATATTACAATCCAGAAGGCAGTAATGCAATAATTAAAAATCCTCTCTGTCTCTGTTGCTTCTGTGGCATTAATGTTTTCATTAAGCCATAATGCAATTTTCTTTGCATTCTTGGAATTAGACTTTGAAATCTATTAGTAATATAATAGCAAGTGTTGCTTTCATCGCTTTGTCTTATCACTTTTCTCTTGACAACATCTTGCATTAATCTTTTTTTCTGCTCATGCAAACTTATGCCGCTACAGAGAGAACATGGCTGCCCCCTGCCTACAACCCACTGTCCTGGAACCAATGGACCATGCTGTGCTGGTGTATTAGGCATATTAGGGAGTTTACCAAATATGTATATTTGTTCTCTTATAATATTGATTAAGATCCACAATTTCAGCATTGTATGCTAATTACAATGTACCTGGCACCTGAACTCCAAGTGCCTTGTACACGTTCACATTAAAATCATCTCTTCATGATGAAGATCTCTCTCTGAGTCTGGGCTACAAATAGCTCATTAAATTCTTGATATTTCAAGACCTGTGCCATGACAACGTATTGTGTCTTCTCTTATAAATATTAGAGGTTATACCTAGGTATATATTATTTTATAGTTAAAGCTTCCAAGTACAAGCCCCACGTTGGGGGGCAATTGTAACCGCAGCTGGTTTCCTTATTTACCACTATAACGTCTTAAAGCATAGAACTTAGCAGGGCTTATCATACAGATATCTTAAGCCATAATATTATATAGTTAGCAAGAGATCCTCTATTTAAAATATATAAATAATTGAGAATACAATATAAAATAAGGTTTGTCTTTTAGATATTTATTAATATAAATGTAGACATATAAAATTAATTACAAAAATTTATAGCAGAGTTTATAAGATTAAACTATATGCTTGCAATATCATTAATAGAAGAACATACCCTCCTGAACATGTCATCATGTCAGCTTCTCTGTCATTAAAAGATGGAGCAGTATCTGTCTCCAAATCTCTCCTCTCCGTGTTAACATTTAAAATGTACATCTATTTATACCTTAGGTGTCTTCATTTTAGGGTTACCGTAGTTCGTATATGAAAAAGTAAAACTTCTTTTACTTTATTCATTTTAGGACATCCCTTAACTTGGCAAAGATACAAGGCCATAACTAAAACATAAGAGTGCACACGTCTTGGGAAATTCCCTAACTTAGGACAAGATGACATCTTAAAGTCTGAACATCTTTATCTATTTAGGGTTACCGCAGTATATTATGTACTGAAAGAGTCGTAGCATAGCCTTGAAGCTTGTTTTTGCATTATTGTTATTGTATTTCGTCTGGTACAAAATGGAGTACACCTATTATGCACTGAAAGTAGGTAAAAGGTTATTGCTTAAATAAACATGTATGAAAAACAATATGTTCCCTTTCTAACACCTTGTCAGTTTGCAATATCTCTTAAAGAAAAAGTAAACAGTTTGAGAAATACAACATTTGCATTTGCCCATAACAAGATCTAAATATGCACACCAGGGAGAACTATAAGAAAAGAAAAAAGAAGTAAATGGCCTAAATAAAAAACTACCACAAAGAGATCCAAAAAATCCAAAACGGATTAGTAGCTCCTAAAGGAATTATACTCATGCTCCTCATTGAGAACCCAAGGGTATGGAGTTTCCAAACTATGTATAAATTGTAATTCCTTTTCTTTTATAGTATCCACCAATCAAAATCCTGGTCTAGCCTGCATAATGAATTCTATTTTCTGAAATCAACAGAAGATCTGGTTTCGTTGAAGCGTCTTTTGATTGGATATTGATTTTGCCTGGTCCGTACTGTGTATCCTGTGCTAAGTTGTAGTCCTGTTTTATTGTTTGGTCTTTTTGCTTATGTTGCTTATGTTGCAGTTTTAATGCTTGGAATTACTATAACGCTCAGCAGTTTACACCAGTCTATTTATTCCCTCACCCATCCCTCTTGTTCTAAAGTTATAGGACACCTTAATACGAGGCATCCTTTAGAGGTATATGTCTCTTAGGATTCCCTAATAGTGATTCAAGTTCTGCTTGTTTATTTTTGTAATACCTTACTATATATTCACAAAGGTGCTAACGTCCAAACTTTAACAGATTTTCTTTCACCTTTCTATTTAGAAAATGTGATTTCTATATCACAGCTTATTTTTGACAATTGTGTTTAATGTTGCCAGCATGCCTGTGTTACTGTTATAAACAGATTCGATAAAATACAATTTACAAATCAAGGGTGGGATTACACAAAATTAAATAACACAACAGTTTATAACATGCATATTATTATTATTTTATTATTATTATTATTATTTTATTATTTATATAGCGCCAACAACTTCCGTATCGCTGTACAATGGGTAGACTAACAGACACATAATTGAGATCAGACCACTGGATGTATAGGAACAGAGGGGGTTGAGGGCCCTGCTCGATGAGCTTACATGCTAGAGGGAGTGGGGTATAGTGACACAAAGGGTTAAAGTAGGGAGTAGGCTAGAGGGAGTGGGGTATAGTGACACAAAGGGTTAAAGTAGGGAGTAGGCTAGAGGGAGTGGGGTATAGTGACACAAAGGGTTAAAGTTCTGGGACTACTCCTGATAACAGGAGTAGTCCCAGAAGATTGGAAGTTAGCGAATGTTGTGCCCATTCACAAGAAAGGTAATAGGGAGGAGTCGGGCAACTATAGGCCAGTAAGCCTTTCTTTAGTAGTGGGGAAAGTGATGGAAACCATGTTAAAGGATAGGATTGTTGAACATCTAAAAACACATGGATTTCAAGATCAGAGACAACATGGGTTTACCTCAGGGAGATCATGCCAAACTAATCTTATTGATTTTTTTGATTGGGTAACTAAAATTATAGATCAGGGTGGTGCAGTAGACATTGCTTACCTAGATTTCAGTAAGGCTTTTGACACTGTTGCACATAGAAGGCTTATCAATAAACTACAATCTTTGAGTTTGGATTCCAATATTGTTGAATGGGTAAGGCAGTGGCTGAGTGACAGGCAACAGAGGGTTGTAGTCAATGGAGTATATTCGAAGCTTGGGCTTGTCACCAGTGGGGTACCTCAGGGATCTGTACTTGGACCCATTCTCTTTAATATTTTTATTAGTGATATTGCAGAAGGTCTTGATGGTAAGGTGTGTCTTTTTGCGGATGATACTAAAATATGTAACAGGGTTGATGTTCCAGGAGGGATAAGCCAAATGGCTAATGATTTAGGTAAACTAGAAAAATGGTCAGAGTTGTGGCAACTGACATTTAATGTGGATAAGTGCAAGATAATGCATCTTGGACGTAAAAACCCAAGGGCAGAGTACAGAATATTTGATAGAGTCCTAACCTCAACATCTGAGGAAAGGGATTTAGGGGTGATTATTTCTGATGACTTAAAGGTAGGCAGACAATGTAATAGAGCAGCAGGAAATGCTAGCAGAATGCTTGGTTGTATAGGGAGAGATATTAGCAGTAGAAAGAGGGAAGTGCTCATGCCATTGTACAGAACACTGGTGAGACCTCACTTGGAGTACTGTACACAGTACTGGAGACCATATCTTCAGAAGGATATTGATACCTTAGAGAGAGTTCAAAGAAGGGCTACTAAACTGGTTCATGGATTGCAGGATAAAACTTACCAGGAAAGGTTAAAGGATCTTAACATGTATAGCATGGATGAAAGACGAGACAGGGGGGATATGATAGAAACATTTAAATACATAAAGGGAATCAACACAGTAAAGGAGGAGACTATATTTAAAAGAAGAAAAACTACCACAACAAGAGGACATAGTCTTAAATTAAAGGGACAAAGGTTTAAAAATAATATCAGGAAGTATTACTTTACTGAGAGGGTAGTGGATGCATGGAATAGCCTTCCAGCAGAAGTGGTAGAGGTTAACACAGTAAAGGAGTTTAAGCATGCGTGGGATAGGCATAAGGCTATCCTAACTATAAGATAAGGCCAGGGACTAATGAAAGTATTTAGAAAACTGGGCAGACTAGATGGGCCGAATGGTTCTTATCTGCCATCACATTCTATGTTTCTATGTTTCTATGTTTCTATTAAATAGTTTGTTAGAGAAGGGAGTGGGGTATAGTGACACAAAGGGTTAAAGTAGGGGGATTAAATAGTATGTTAGAGAAGGGTTTATTAAATGCTTGGTATGTCATTTTTGACAGTTGCAGGAAAGGAGTCATGGGGTGGGGGATGAGAAACCTGCTGACAGTGTAATTGATACGCTTTAATGAAGAAGTGAGTTTTCTGAGATTTTTTGAAGGAGTGGAGGCTGGGTGAAAGTCTGATTGAGGAGGGAAGGGAGTTCCACAGAAGAGGTGCAGCCCTGGAGAATTCTTGAAGGCAAGCATCAGAGGTGGGGATCCGGGCAGAGGATAGGCGTAGGTCTTGGGCTGAGCGCAGGGGTCTCGACGTGACATACTTGTGTAAGAGGGAGGATAGGTATGTTGGAGCAGCATTATGTAGGGATTTGTAAGCAAGCGCCAGAATTTTGAATTGGGCCCTATATCTAACTGGAAGCCAATGCAGGGACTGACAGAGCATGGAGGCGTGGGAGGTGCAACTGGACAGGAAGATAAGCCTCACAGCCGCATTCATTATAGATTGCAGCGGTGCAAGCTGGGAACATGTAAGACCGGTGAGAAGGGGATTGCAATAGTCAAGAGAGAACAACAGCATGAACCAGTACCTTCGCTGCGTCCGGCGTTAGATATGGGCGGATGCGCGCTATGTTCTTGAGTTGGAAGCGACAGGATTTGGCTATCGATTGGACATCGGGAGTAAAAGAGAGGTCAGAATCAAGAAGAACCCCTAGGCAGCGAGCTTGTGAGGTAGAAGTGATAGTAGCGCCGTTGACTTGGATGGAGACAGACACAGGAGTAGCAGCACTTGAGGGAGGAAAAACTAGAAGTTCTGTTTTGGACAAGTTGTGTTTAAGGAAGTGAGCAGCCATCCAGTTGGAAATAGCAGAGAGGCAGTCCGAAACACAAGTCAAGGTGGGTGGAGAGAGATTAGGGGAGGACAGGTAGATTTGTGTGTCATCTGCATATAAATGATATTGGAAGCCAAAGGAGCTGATGTTTACCAAGGGAGGCAGTATAGATAGAGAACAGTAGGGGGCCGAGGACAGAACCTTGGGGGACGCCGACAGAGAGGGGTTGGGGAGAAGAGGCAGTGTCAGAGAAAGAAACACTGAAAGAGCGCTGGGAGAGGTAGGAGGAGCACCAGGATAAAGCAGTATCCCGTAGACCAAAGTTACGGAGAATATGAAGAAGCTGTTGATGATCAACAGTGTCAAAGGCGGCAGAAAGATCAAGGAGGATTAGGATAGAGTATTGGCCGAGAGATTTAGCAGCAATTAAGTCTTTGGATACTTTGGTCACAGCAGTTTTGACAGAGTGACCAGCGCGGAATCCAGACTGAAGGGGGTCAAGCAGAGAGTTGGATTCGAGAAAGTCTGTCAGTCTGGCGTACACAACTCTCTGGAGGATCTTGGAGGCAAATGGCAGTAGCGAGATAGGGCGGTAGTTGGATGGGGAGTTGGGATCAAGGTTGGGCTTTTTCAGAATCGGGGTTACAGTTGCATGTTTGAAGGGTGAGGGAAATGTGCCAGAAGAAAGGGAGAGATTGAAGATGTTAGCGAGAGGTAGAGCAAGAGAGGGAGACAAAGTGCGGATGAGATGCGAGGGAATAGGATCGAGGGAGCAGGTGGTGGGGCGGGAGGACAGGAGCAGAGCAGAAACCTCTTGTGCTGTAGCAGGTGCAAATGCGCTTAGGATGGCAGGGGGAGTGGGGTTGGGTCTTGTATTGATAGGGGTAGGAGAGAGATTAGAGATCTCGTTCCTTATTGTAGAGATCTTCTCAGTGAAATGAGATGCGAAGTTTGTGGCGGACAAGGTGGTAGAAGGAGGGGGAGTCACAGGGCGAAGAAGGGCATCAAAAGTGTGAAACAGGTGTTTGGGTTGATGGGACAGTGTGCTTATGAGGGTGTTGAAGTAGTTTACTTTTGCAGAGGAAAGAGCCATGCTGTAGGAGCGCAGCATAAATTTATAGTGGACAAAGTCAGATGCAAAGTGAGACTTTCTCCAGCAGCGTTCAGCAGTTCTGGAACATTTTTGGAGGTAACGGGTCAGCTTGGTGTGCCAGGGTTGTAATTGGGGGCGCTTGCTGCCTTTAACTGTAGGAGGTGCCATGATGTCAAGTTGAGAGGAGAGAGTGGAGTTGTAGAGTGTGGTTGCAGAGTTAGGGCAGTTGAGATTTAAGATGGGTAAAAGGAGTGTTTGGAGTTTGGTGGAGAAGTGCTGGAGATCGAGGGACTTGAGGTTTCTGCGAGGTTGGAGAGTTGATGGTGGTGAAATTTTGGTATGGGGTATGCAGATGTTAAATGTTAGCAGATGGTGGTCAGACAAAGGAAATGGAACAGTGGGGAGATCAGAGGTGGTACAGAGATTGGTGAAGATGAGTTCAAGAGTGTTTTCTGCGGTGTGAGTTGCTGAGGTAGAAATCTGTGTGAGTACAAAGGAGGAGGTTACAGAGAGCAGACGGGAGGCATCAGGGCAGTTGAGCTTGTGATTAACCTATAACACTTTATTTTGTTCATATGCTAATAAATGTAATAAACACAAAGGCTAAATTAGGTTTTGTGGGCTTGGAGAAAAAACATCCAGTGCAAATCTCGTATTTTTTTTACCCACCAATACTCAAAGCTTTTTAGAGGCATCTTATCCTTCCCAATAGTTTAAAAAGATATAGTATACCCAGGGGAGGGCTGGCAGCCTTAGGCCTGGGGGGCAAAACCAGTCAAGTGGCCCATTGCGCCACCAAATCAGTTCACCATCCATGCCCACCTTTTTCTGGTTTTATAACGGATATTGATGTTATGCTAATCAGTAGCTCTTTGCCATACCCGCTCCTTCACGGCTCTGACTTTCAATGTTGTCAGAGCACAGGCTGAGAATCTCTGAGCCTGTGCTCTGACTCACTAACTGAGCGCCGGAACCACGAGGGAGAGGATATGATCTGACTGCACCTACTGCTGGTGCGCACCAGTGGACCACCAGCGAATCGTTTAAATTAAATATGCTGGTGTACCCAACTTGTGAGCTGTGTTGGCCGCCGGGCGCCTCTGTTGTCATGGCACCTTGCGTGACCGCACAGCTTGCCCACCCCAACGGCTGGCCCTGCTGACACACACTGATGTTACTACTTAGACATCCCTCAATATTAATACAGAGATGAGAGTAAACACCAATAAACTGTGGAAACAGAGCTGATCCCCCCCAAATTTATAAAGGTTTGCTTAGAGGATTTATTCAAGATTAAATCATGCCTCCTCCTCTGTACCCCATGCGCTGCTCTGTAGGCTGGGAGGAAGTGAAGATTAATCGCAGTCTCCCCTCTTCTTACTCCCCCTCCCCTCTTCTTACTCCCCCCTTCTTCTTACTCTCCCCCCCTCCCCTCTTCTTACTCTCCCCCCCTCCCCTCTTCTTACTCCCCCCCTCCCCTCTTCTTACTCCCCCTCCCCTCTTCTTACTCCCCCTCCCCTCTTCTTACTCCCCCTCCCCTCTTCTTACTCCCCCCTTCTTCTTACTCTCCCCCCTCCCCTCTTCTTACTCTCCCCCCTCCCCTCTTCTTACTCCCCCCCTCCCCTTACTCCCTCCCCCCTCCCCTCTTCTTACTCCTCCCCCCTCCCCTCTTCTTACTCGCCCCCCCTCCCCTCTTCTTACTCACCCCCCCTCCCCTCTTCTTATTCACCCCCCCCCACCTTTCTTCTTACCCCCTCCCCTGTAGGTGGCCGAGCTGCACTCCGGTCCGCGGTCCCGGCCGGAGTGATAGGAAGGTGCTCAGTGTGCACCTTCCTGTCAGTCCGGCCGGGTACAGGAAACAGAAACTTCTGTTCCGCGCGGAACAGGAGTTTCTGTTTCCTGTAACCGGCCGGACTGACAGGAAGTGCACACTCAGTGTGCACCTTCCCATCACTCCGGCCGGGACCGCGGACCGGAGACCAGCTCAGCCACCTACAGGGGAGGGGAGGGAGGGAAAAGCAGCTGCAGCCGTCTGAGCGCTCTTTACAGAGTGCTCGGCGGCTGCAGCATTTAAAGGGCCGGCCCGCCGCGGCCGGTCCTAAAAGAATTTCGGGCGGCCTGGGGGGCAATTGCCTCCCTGCCCTCCGGCCCAGCCCGCCCCTGAGTATACCATCTTCTCTATTAAAATTTTGCACACAATCTATTTTTCATTTTTTTTTTTTTTTAGAGGGGAAAGTTCCTGACACAGCATAAACTTCAACATGGTATATTCTATAGCCTTCTCCATCAAAAAGCTGAATAGAATTGCTCTTAAGAATGATGCCCCCCTCAATCTCACTCCACCCCACAAAACAAGTGTATTAAATCGTAATAAATTCTACAATTCCACTATTCAAAACCTGGTTATTGACCACCTAGAAATTGTTGTGTTGAAATTTCATCATTGAAAGTAATCTACTCTACTGTAATAATGACCAATACAATGATAAATTATAAGCATGTTTCTTTGTTTATGTCTTAACATAATGGTAAAGGGTGTAAATAAACTCGACAATACAATTTACAGTTCTTCAGTTGTCAAAGACTAACTGTGGGGAGCTGAACAATTAGTTTATCAAAAGCTGACTGGTGGGGAAATGACATAAAGCTAACAAAGTTGGGTAGATTATTAATTAATCAGGTCTCTATTAATCAATCTTGCTCCTGAGTTGGCTATAATTTCTATATTTGTGAATTGTTGTTGTACAAGTAACCATGTAATTTCCTTTATTTGTGAATTGTTGTTGTGCAAGTAGCCATGTAAGCAATGAATATGAGACATATACGTTTTTGAGAATATGAGCATCATAAACGTGTGCAACTAGTGCAACTGTTTGGGTTTATGAGTAGCTCCAAGTAGTATTTGGGTGTACTGGTGGCTATCAGCCATGTTACATTTTGGGTGTTTGAGTAAGTACGAATAGTATCCCTCTTTGGGTATACTATTAGGAATGAGTAATATCAAGGCTTAATTTTACTACAGGGGACTATCATGCGCTCCTTGACGTTGTGAGAACCACATTCTCACTGTTAGTACACAATCCAAATACAAAGAGGAATACAAGGGAAGCAGAGAGAGGGAAAGATTTACAAATGTCCTTCTCTGTAAACAATTGGACAGTATAAAGGGTTTTAAAAGGTTGTATTATCAGCAGCTCTCCAGTGACTTTATTTCCTCTGATACATGAACACCTTTTATACAGTCCGTTTTGTAGTATTTGTGATTTAAGGCTGCATGTTAGTTGTATAGTATGACAATATAGGAAAAAAGTAAGTGCACTGTTTAGGTAAGCGTGGCATATTCGTTTTGTTTTTTTGTTTGTTTGTTTTTTTAATAATGTATCCTTTGCATATGTAGAAAAACAGTCTAGCTATTTGAGGATTCTGTTTGAAATATAGCTGGGCCTTGTTTAAAGGAAGCTTTGAATTGGGATTACTGTGTAATAATATTGAACTCTGAAAATATTGTATAGGTTCGCACTGTTTTTGTTTCAGTGTTGTATTTTTTCAGTTTACAGTAAAACAGTTTACAGTAAATTCACAATTAATTACTTTAGTGATAGATATTTGGATTTTACACAAGGCTTTCATTTTCTAAATATTTACAGTATATCTATAATACCCTCCCATCCCAACAGATCAAAGAAATGTATCCATAACTTCAAATGCAGAAAAAAGTTGTATGATACACATGTTATCTTGCACATAACTTGATATCAAAGATAAAAAAAATAAAATGCAATTATTAGTTGACTCTTTCATTAGCTATTTAATTACTAACTCTAAAAGAGTAATTTTGTGTTTCATTTTTAAAAAATACACTGCTTAATATATTATGTCAACTACTTCAAGTAATGGTTTTTATTATTAACACTTCAAATAATCAAAATAGCTATACAAATAAAAACATTTTTTAGATTCAGCACATGGAAAATGTGTGGCACAATTACTAGGCCCTGGAGCCAGCAATATGTAACTCAAAACAAACAACAGACAGTGGGATTCAACAAAACGTGTTTCCCCGTCTTAAAAAATATGAGAATGCAGAGTCAATTCCCCATTCTTTGCTTGCCACTCTGGGTAAAAAAAATGGTTAAAACCAAAAAGAGATTAAAAATATAGTGTATCGCTTCAATAAAATAAAACATAATAAAACAGTGAAAACCAAATGATTCTGTCTCAAAAAACTAAGACTTAATTGCATACGTATGTACATCAATACTGAAAGCAGCTCAGTAAACACAAATGATACAGATTTCATAATCAAAATAATCCATATTTAAATAATTTTTATAAAATAAATATCAACATGTGCATTGTGTTTCTTACTTAGTATGATATAAAGCTATCACTAAAGTGTTTGTTTCATATTGCATGGTTCTCATAAAATCCAGAACTACCACTAATGGATTTTAGAATATTGTATCAGCCAACTCCATAAAATGTGCAACAGTGCACTGTGCTTTTATTGGGAAACTTACCTTACTTATTCTACTCATAACATAGCAAATAGTCCATTACAAAATACAAATATTTATGTTGTACCAAGTGCAGTGCGTTGATCCCTACACGTTATTCATAATGTGCTATGGTATAATCATCTTAAATTGTAATCCAAACACTAGACTAGATGTGTTTACTATAAGCATGGCTTAATATTCCTATTTCTTTCACCCATACAAGTAAACTAACTTCACATACAGAGCAATGCTGCAAAGGCCTTAATACACATATCTGGACTTCTGAATACCAACCAATATGGGAATTAGTTTTTCATGCATGTATTTTATATTTTGAAAAATAATTGCTCAGTGCTATATAGTTCTCCCTTAATGTCACTGACTTTTATGAAAGTTTATGTGTGTGTCTCAAGCTACCTACTGCTCACTGAGAGAAAATGCAACACCATACCCCTCAACATCAGCATTCTGTGTATCGCAAAACCGGTGGGTGGGTTGAAAGGGGTTGGACCAGTCACACGTCACTGGTGATATCCAATGGTGGTGGGACCACCCAATAATGGGGTTGTATCTGCCTGAAGAAATATCATGTCAACCTGGAGCAAATGCACAATAGACTGCCGGTCAATCATCCAGTTCAGCCCACTGAGTAAGACAGAGACTGTTTCCGAATATTCTGCAGGGTCCTAGTGCCTTTAGAATATTGCACTTGTGCTATACTTTTTGGGGACAGTTCCCTGGTGTCCCCAAAAGTGGGATACCTGGGAACAAGCCTAGGCATCTAAAATTTGGACTTTCCCTTTAAAACCGGGATGCTTGTGAGGCCTCCAACACATTTGCTAGCCAATCTTACATTATGTTCTCTTAACTATGAAGCTAATGCTAAGGTTGCATGGGAGAGTTTTAAAGAAGCCATATGACAGTGGCTAGTAATATTCCTAGACTGGTATATTCCCTATTTGTACTGTAATGTTGTTTAAACTGTCTTTTCTTTGAACAGACTGCTTAGCAAATGGAACTCTTTATCTGCTGGTGCTAAATCTAGTGTTAGCTGCAACCAACCCCCCATTTTTTCATTCAAATGCTGTTAGCCTCTGGTGACTTTGTCAGCTGCATAAAACAGAGGTTGCATATCCAGGGTTAATTAATGTTGTGCCTGCTAGAAGGGGACTTAAATTCAGATGAACCTAAATCCCTGACCCCTTTCACAATTAATATTGGTAATAGCAGTGAATTGTAGACAGCTATTATGAAGAACAGAGCAGAAATTGCAAAACCTGATACTTAACGCTGAGCTAATGCATTACCAGCATAACGCGGAACAGCTTCTGAACTAGCTCATTTTCCACAGTTCGTTGCCTCTCTCTTCCACTGTAAAGCAGCTTAGAGCATATTGCATTGGCATATCCTTTGCCAAGAAGGAAGGGTTTGTGCTGTTAGGCTGGATTTAGATAGAATGAGAAAAATAAAATAATGTGTGTGAATATATGTAAAATATTTACATTAATTAATCTTTCTTATTTATCAGTATAAACAAAGTATACCATTTTGTGATGATGAATATTTTCTCTGAAGATAGGAAATCGAGGTAGTGCTGCAGATAGGCAGATGTTCTAGAGGAAAATACTAAAAATCTAACTTAGACTATCTTTAACATTCATTGTCTTGGCTATAGAACTCTTGTTTGTGTTACCTACTACTTTTGTTCTTGGACTCAGTCATGAGATGACTGCATATAGCTTCCTAATGTTTCAAAATCTATCAAGTATAAGCAGAGATCCCATGTTTTCTGGTTCATTGAGGTTCTCCTGGAGTTTTATGACTTAACATGCTGGGTCATTATGACTATGTGGTGGAGTTATACATTAAATTGGTACAAAAATAGGTTGATACATTATTCTGAGACTAGGCACACCCAATTCTAATGAAGAACAAGTTCACGGCACTGAGGAATCTCGGTAATGATCAAGGCATGGGCATCAAGCTGAAAGATAAGGGTGGGGCCCTAGTCATATAGAATTATATATATATAAATGCAGGGTATATTATAGCACTCACAAACGTTGAGCAGGTAAAAAGACTGCTCAGGCTTTTTGCGCTTGCTCACTGTAATACAGTGTGCACAGGATCATTTCCTTGACAAAATTGATGGGCAGCCAAGAATAAAGGTAACAACTTTATTCCACTCAATAAAAACAATAAAAAACAGCAGGTAATTAAAAATGGATCCTTTCCATCACCGTCAATGTACTAGACAGGATAAACATACGGTTTCCAGATACCGGTATTTCTGGCATCCGAGGTCTCCTTGCTTGTTCCGGGACCGGGAGGCGAAGTCCACAAAGTCCAGCGTCACTATGTAGCATGTTGCATTTTTACAGATTTCATCCCCCTTCAGCCTTTAAGGTGTTACTGAATCTCTGTATCATAATAGGTTGGAGAAACAGTTGGAGGAACCAGGGCAGGGCTTAGGGGCGTGCGAGCTGTGTGGCCGCACAGGGCACCATGGAGCAGGGGGCGCAATGAGGCCGACACAGCTCACACATGGCCAGGTGACAGGGGTTGCTAAATCAGGTACCTGGGGAGAGGATTTCATTATTCTCCACCCGGGTCTATGAAAAAAATAGGATGGCAGTGGGTGCGGGGCTTACCAAGAGGCAGGGTTTAGCAGGAGGTGGATCTAAAACTGCAGTAGAGGCGGGGTTAAAGTCTATCAGAAGCCCCTGGTAACTGCTGCACAGGAAGTGGGAAACTGCTGCACAGGAAGTGCACAGGAAGTGGGAAAAGTTGACTACAGGAGCTGCACTGCCTCCACTATCCCTTCCAGCCATAATGGAAAGAGGTAATTGTCTGTGTGCCTGTCTTTCTACCTGTCTGTCTGTTTGCCTGCCTGTCTGTGTGCCTGTCTGTCTGGGAGTGTCTGTCTGTGTGCCTGCCTGCCTGTCTGCCTGTCTGCGTGACTATCTGCATGACTGTATGCCTGTGTGTGTGTGTGTGTGTGACTGTCTGACTCTGTGTGTGTGTATATATGTGTGTGTGACTGTCTGCCTGTGTGTGACTATGACTGTCTGCCTGTGTCTGCCTGTTACTGAGTGTGTGAATGTCTGCCTGTAGCTGACCGTGTGTGACTGCCTGTAACTGAGCGTGTGTGACTGTCTGCCTGTAACTGCATGAAAGAAGAAGGAAGAAAGCTTACATGAAAGAAGGAATGCATGAAAGCAGCCACCAGACAGGAAACGGAAGTGACACTTGATTGACATATGCGTCCCATCGTGACACGCACGCAACGTGAATATACTTCAGGTGGAATCCGTCTCTTCATTTAAAGCGGGATATTTAAACAGAGTCTGTCAACAGAGGAAGAACATCCCTGAGGAAGTCCATAGGATGAAACGCGTAGGATACAGACGCTGGGAACTTACATTGCTGCATTATACCTGTTCTACTTTGAAGTGGAGATATGCCTTTTTATCCTGTTATCTTGTAAGTGCAATTGTAATAAAAAAATATATATATTTTAATTTCTATCTGCACTATCTTTTGGTCTCTTTCTACCCCCAAGTGTAAGAAGACTTTTTCACTACTATACTGAAGACTTTACCTGATTAAGGATGATGTGCCTGACGCTCATTTACCTCTTGTGAGTTTTCCTCATTATTATTGTGTGTCTTCTCTATAATATACATTGATCACACTATGTGCAGTTTGTATATTTTATAGTAACTGCAAACTACGTTCCCATACTATAAGGTTGTATTATTCTTTTGTTATTTACACCTTGGGAAGTCACCATCCATTCCTATGCATTCCTATCCATTTGTATGACTTTTTTCTGGTGTTCCAGAGGGCACACTGTTTAGTAGGTTTGCCATACATTTGCTTTTAGTGTTTGTCTTTTTTGTTTCATTACTGTAGGGGGAGGCAGCTGACTCAAAGTGATGCGTGTCCCATTAATTAGTTTTTGTTGCCAGGATGAAGTAAAAACATCTCTCGCATGTTAGCGCCGAAACGCGCGTTGAGCGATCACCGACTCTAACGTCATGAAAAAATTGTCCTACCAAGGACCACTACTATACCATTGAGCACTATCGATGCTAATTTAGTTTAATTTAATTTAATTTAAATTGTCCTATTGAGGACCACTACTATACCTGTGAGCGTTTTCGTTTGAATTTGATTTAACTGTCCTACCAAGGACCCACACGCTATTTCTTATTTAAAATATCGAGCAGTAGCAAGTCTAAGTGTAATGACAATGTCCTACTGAGGACTTTTCTTAGGTCTCGCAATGCTATCGAGTTAAAGTTAAATCAGACTGTCCTACATAGGACCTTTACGTTATTTTTACTTATTTGAGCGATGCTGTGATTAGCTGTGATTAGTATAGCTGGGGATTGTGTTTTGCGGGGAATCCTCTAAGGCCTGCACGTCTAGTTTCTGGGTACTGGGACTGAAGGGGTTATCTCGCTCGGATCCCGATTACCCCAGACCACAGACAGGCCTCCTACTCTCGTTAAACACACCGATAGTACGCCTAGCCTCTGGGGACTGGGACTGAAGGGGTTACCTCACTCCTATCACCACTACCTCGGGCTGTAGACAGGCCTCGCACCTATCGTTTTAACCCACTGATATGACTGGTTACCACAAGGGCATTTCAACGTAAGCGTACTCCCGCTGTGGTCTTGCACTGTTACTGGCGGGTGCATTTAGTGGATTGCGGAGTATGATTGCTAAACAGGTCTAAATAGGTCCAGTGTGAACCACGGAGCGTTATACCACTCCTTGTTTGGTATCTTTAAGGGTGACAAGAGGTGGATAGGCACCAATCATCTGCTATCCACTCTCGATTTTCCCCTTCTACCTAAATACGATCACTGGCTGTACCTACACTAGGAACACTGTCAGTACTGAAAATATAGTGCTAGTTTAAATGACAGTGTTCCCCCTAGACTCTTTTACGAGTCCTCCAATTTACTATCACTAAACGCTGTTAACTATCTTCTATGTGGTACCCAGGGAGTTATCGGAATTTATACTGGGCATGACTCATACATACTGTATCCACCTTGTAGCTGCCTAACAGAGTCTGTACAGCTACATTGTAACACAGTGTATTCACCTTTTAGCTGCCTAACAAAGTCTGTACAGCTACATTGCAACATAGTGTCTATATTGCGAGTATGTCTCAGTAGTGCTTAATTGCCCCACTCCCTCTCATATATCTATCTCGGCATTGCTCATAGAGTAGTTCATCTACTTTTTACTCTATTTGTATTTCCCTTAAGAGGGTTATTAAAAATTTATTATTTTTCTACTATTCTTTGTAATTAATGTAAATAAGCTCGTTCTTTAGCTCCCTCTCACAGCATTGTATTGCCATACACTGACGGAGCACTTTTCATTCAGGGTTTAGAAGCCGATTATGGATGCACTGCTTTAGTGTACTCCACTCAGCTTCTTCTTTTCGTAAAAACATCTCTCTCTGCTATATGCCAAGAGCACCTCTATCTAAAAAAATGCTTTAAGTTAATTTTATGTATTGACATGCAGCAAATGGAAACAGGCATTCCTTATACTTTTCAACCTTCTGAGCTTGCTCATTATTTTTTATTTTTTTTCCTCCACACAATCCTTTTTACTCTCAATTTCCAGGTGCTACTGCCTTTATCTTGACTCTGTGTGCCCTTACTGACTCCAAGCGTTTCACTGTAATGTTCAAAGTGATGATGTGTTTGCTAAACATCTTGGCTTGGTGTAATCCTGAACTTCCAATGACCCTTCAGATGGAGCTTAAAAAGATTTCATTCCAAAACACAATCCACCGAGGTCTTTGTAGTACTCCCTGCACCCCTAAGCCATCTCTAATAATTATCTCACTTCACTTATTGCATTGCAACACACAACATGCTCAGGCGTCCAAAAATAGGAGGTGGTAAGAGCGAGAAAGCAAAGTTGGAGAATCAGAGGTCATCAATTCCCAGGTACTGCTTCTATATTACCCTCATACACACAGCTGCACATTCACAAAAAACACATAAAATCCTAATTTCAGAATTAACATTTTTAATCTGATTGACTCACTTATTGAGCCACAAAGATGAGCAATTATTATGATTCATTAATACCAACAACGAGTCATAGCGCATCTAATTATTGCACAGGTGTAACACAGGATTACTGAAAACAACTCACAGGTCAAGACAGAAGGTATTAAGGGTCCTTGAGCTTTCATAGTTTACATTAGAGAGATGAGCTTTTCAAGTGCTGCCACTAATAATAGAATATCTTTGCTTCTACGCAGTGTGTCCAGAAATCCAGTCCAAGCATTAACCCACTCATCACAACAAGATTGGTAATTTGCAGTGTTGGGAAGGAAGGGTTGACTGGAGAAGTGTACTGTAAATTAGGCCATTTTATAATTTTAACAAAGAATAATCTAAGGTTGATGCTTTTTTTTTGTTATTACATTGATAATGCATTAAAGTGTACTTATCATGGCACACAACGATTTATTTATATTAATATTAAAAAGAATTGCTAGCAAATGTATAGATTGGGAGGAAATCATATTAAAAAATAGATCCCTTCCATATCTGTCAATCAAATCTTTGGCCCAGAGTCAGCATAAACTGATAGACAGAGGAGAACCTTGCTACAAATTGTCCTTCTTCTCTCTATTGTAGCAACTAGATCCAGGCAGTGCTGCATATTTACCAAAATCCCTGCATATTGCTTGACATTTTGTCCCATGTATTTGATAGAGATATATCTGCATTAATTTGTTTGTGAAGTAAGAATAAAATATAAAACCAGATATTAACCAGATGCCAGATATTAACATCATTAAATTATAGCTAATGTCAAGTGTTTCAAGGGAATTATAGCTCAATGTCAGTTTTCTTCAGTAGAAACCTGGCGGCTCAATTACAACTCCCAGAAACAACTTCTGTACTTCTTCTCAGGATAGTACAAGTACTTGTATGGGAATGGAGCACCACTAAAAGAGTAATGATCTACAGCGATCTTCTTTGCTTTGCCCCAAGCCACTTTCCTTTTCTTAAAGTAGTAACAAACTGAATTCCTTTAAGCTATAATAAACACTTTTATAATCAGGAGAATACTGTTGAAACCTCTTACACATTTGTGGCAAAATATGTCATCTAGCATACGGTAGCGTTCCTTAGAATTCCAGTATTTATGTGCAATAACTGGTGTCTCAAGGCATATCCAGAAAGAACAATGTAGACAGAAATACCTCCCACAGAGATACCCCATCAAGATGCCTGGTGGACTAGAATAATCACATTTTACTATTTATTGTTAATAATTAATAGTATGCAGTAATTTACTATGAGGCCACCAGATTTCTTGCATGATGGCTTATCTGGAGAACTGCCTGGAAAGGCTTATCTATAGTGCTCCATTGTTTTCTGTAACAAATATAATTTTGCATGTACTTAGGAGAGACTATCAAAAATGCAAGGGGGTTAACTAAATACCTAAGCACCTGTCCTTTATAAATTCTACTAACTGAGGGATTAAATTATTTCTCAATCCCATAAAGACTCAGAATGGTTTAAATATTTATGCACATCATAATGAATATGAGCAGTGTGAAAATGAGGTATGAGTAAAGCTTGCCTAATTAGTGGATTTCAGACGTGTTCCGTTTTTTTAATTAATGTGGCCCATTAACGCCAATAGGCATGAAAACACCAATGGGAGAGAGAGAGAGACAGGAAACATTCACTTTCCCTTTGCTTTGCTTCTGTTGTCAGAGTAAGCATGTTTAGAACATGGTTCTTTTATGGTTTAATTGCAACATCTCTGTAAAAGCTGACTTTTTAAGTAAAAATTGTAAAGGAAATATAAAATCTATTTAAGGTACACCCAGATAAAAATATGAACTTTATTAGTAAATGAATGATGGCTAATCTAGTTGCCCCAAATATTTGTGCATTACATTCCTTGTGATGCTCAGTCAAAGTTTAAAGTTGTAGTTAAGTAGAAAGGTATTGCAAGGTGGCATGGTAGGGGGCTGTGGCATGGTGGGGGGCTGTGAAAGTGTATAGGGGGGCTGTGATAGTGTAGAAGGGGGAGGTGGCAGGGTAGGGGTGATGTGGCAGGGAAGGGGCCTGTGGCAGGGTAGGGGGGCTGTGACAAGATAAGTGGGCTGTGGCAGGGGAGGACAGGTAGTGACAGGCTAGGGGGGTCTGTGGCAGGGTAGGGGGGCTTTGGCAGGGAAGGGGTGACTGTGGGAGGGGAGGTGGGGCAGTGACAGGGTAGAGGGGGGGCAGTGACAGGGTAGGGGGGCTGTGGCATGGGAATGGGGGCTGTAGCAGAGGAGGGGGCGCAGTGACAGGGTAGAGGGGGACTGCGACAGAGTGTAGGGAAACAGTGTGGGGAGGGTCATAAAAACCTTCTTTTTCTTTTCATTAACAATCCCCTGGTGATCTATTGTCTCACTCCCTGGTGGTCCGGTGGGCTGGCACACTCCATGGTGGTTCGGTGGACTCCCTTTCTGGTTTGCAGCTCTGCTGGGTGAAGAGCTGCAGACCACATGGTAAGTCTCGCGAGATCTGGCCAGTCAGAGCGTTGCCGTGATCACAAGACACCTCAGTCTGGAGCTCACTCCTGGCGGAGCTGCAGACTGGGGGCTGGCTCTCCATCAGTTCAGACAGTAAGGAGGGGCCTCACACCCAGTGGCACACAGGGCAAGCCGCCAGGCCCCCTCCTCATAGACTGAAGCACCAACATGTGAGTCTACCCTAAGGTGACTTAGGCGGCTGCATGGCCCAAGCCAGCGTGAGGCCTTAGGCGGCCGCCTGAATCGCCTAATTAGAGAGCCACCTCTGACATTAAATACTTTAGACCACTTTTTAGAACATGAAACTTTGTATACATAAACTCCATTTTTAACAGCTAGTCTATAGAAAGTTGAAAATCTGCTTTGAATGTGAGTAATAAAGGTGCTTTAATTTTCCAATGAGTACACTTTAAAACACGTGTACATATGCAGCCACAGTGATTTGGTTGATATTTTTGATATTATAACCCCAACCCCTGAAACATGTTTGGCATTGCATGTTTATGTTAGTACGTAATTCTGTTATATTTCACTTTGAATTCGAGAATGCTAATGCACACCCAATCAATACAAATTTGAGAAAATTACAGTTTAGTCTGAAGCGAATCTCCAAGTTTAGCCTTTGCTCTTGCATCTATATTGCACCTTAAATGCACATCATGTATGCCAGAAAAAACGTATTTATTGTTTCATCAATAATAGAATTCCACCCATACCATCTTGCCTCCAAGAGTGGTTGCTCCTTCAGCTACAAAAAGTTATTCTTAAGAATAGAATCTGAATATTACATTATTGTTTAATCTGTGGCTTACCAGATAATTTATATCACTGGTAGTATTTATATATATGTGTATTAAACAGAGAACAATATAATGCTTTAAGTAAAATGAATACTTTATATAGTCAATTTAGCATTGTGATTTGTATAACCACATACTCTGCACAATAGCATGGTGTTTTACTATAAATACAAGAAAAGTCATTATAGCAAACTCAATATCCCTTATATTCACTAGTATGTCCAAAGGGATTGCTTGTCTATCAAGTTAGATAATCACAATGCATTACATTTTGTTAAATTCACTGTGTTCCTTAAAGCGGCACTGTCATGCCGAACTTACCTTTCCTCAATCTCTTCCTCTTCTCCCCCTCTCTCAGGATCTGTTATTCTTTTCTTCCTGTCTTCTTTAGTTTTCTTTAAAACCATAAGACAAAGTAGGGACTCTTTGTCTTATGGGATTCCTCCGCTTGACCAGCTCTGACCAGCGGAGGAGCAAAGTGTGCTTCATTTCCGCTGGTCAGAGCAATTTTCCCATGATCCCTAGCTTTCCTCCCAGTTCCCACAATACTTCCTGTCAGTATTGCCGAAAGTCCTGTCACTTAGACAGAACGCCGGCAAAACTGCCGAATTGCATCCTAACAGAATGAGCACCGTTTCTCCATTGGTGTTAGGATGCAATTCGGTACTTTGTTCGGATCGGAATTTCATTCAAATGAATGAAACTCCGATCCTATTCATTGCTGTGGCTGCATCTTGCAGCCGCTTAGTAGATAACTCCCTAATTCCCACGGTATCAGGGAGCTATCTACTAAAAGGCTGAAAGACCTAAATTGGTCTTTCAGCCAAATTTACTAACACCAAGTAAAAATGACTTGGTATTAGTAAATAATATGCCCCTACTCGCTATACCGCGAGTAGGGGCATGTCTAGTAAGCAGTGAGCAGCCTGCTGCTCACTGTAGAAAAAAAATAAAAAAAATATTGCCCCCCACCCCTAAATGACGGGTGGGGGCCGTAAAGTAAAATAAGGGAGGGAGACCTATTGTCCCCCCCCCCCGGCCCCCACCCCTGAGCGGTGGGTGGGGGCCATAAAGATAATGAGGGGGGGGGACCTACTGTCCTCCCCCCCGGCCCCCACCCCTGGGCGGCGGGTGGGGGCCATAATAGTAGTAGGGGGGGGACCTACTGTCCCCCCCCCCCGGCCCCCACCCCTGGCCGGCGGGTGGGGGCCATAATAGTAATAAAGGGGGGGGGGGACCTACTGTCCTCCCCCCCGGCCCCCACCCCTGGGCGGCGGGTGGGGGCCATAATAGTAATAAGGGGGGGGGACCTACTGTCCTCCCCCCCGGCCCCCACCCCTGGGCGGCGGATGGGGGCCATAATAGTAGTAGGGGGGGGGACCTACTGTCCTCCCCCCCGGCCCCCACCCCTGGCCGGCGGGTGGGGGCCATAATAGTAATAAAGGGGGGGGGGACCTACTGTCCTCCCCCCCGGCCCCCACCCCTGGGCGGCGGGTGGGGGCCATAATAGTAATAAGGGGGGGGGGGACCTACTGTCCTCCCCCCCCCGGCCCCCACCCCTGGGCGGCGGGTGGGGGCCATAACGATAATGGGGGGGGACCTACTGTCCTCCCCCCCGCCCCCACCCCTGGGCGGCGGGTGGGGGCACTAAGTAAATTCCCCCCCCCCCATCAAGGTGACTAGGGGTGCCCAAGCCCCTAGTCACCCACCCCCCACCCAAATAAAAAATGCCCCTACCTACCCCCCTCACCCTAAAAAATAGTGAGGGGGGGATAAAATTGCTAACCTGTAAAGTAAAATTAAACTTACCATTCGACGTCTTCTTTTTTCTAAAATCTTCATTTTTCAGCCCCAAAAAAGGCCAAATAAAAAACCATCATAGCCGTCGAACTAAAAATAAAATAAAAAACCCGAGCGCAAAAAAAAAAACCTGACGAAAAGAAAAAACCCGAGCGCACAAAAAAATAATCCATCTTCACCCATGGAGGGCTCCGCGCAGACTGAGCTCCGCAGGGCGGGGCAAGGCTTATAAAGCCTTGCCCCGCCCTGCAATTAGCCTAAGAACACTCTGATTGGTGGGTTTAAGCCAATCAGAGTGCTCTTTGTCATTTTACAAGCGTGGGAAAGTTCTTTGGAATTTTCCCACGCTTGTAAAATGACACAGAGCACTGTGATTGGATGGCTTGAAAGCCATCCAATCACAGTGCTCTGTGTCATTTTACAAGCGTGGGAAAGTTCTTTGGAACTTTCCCACGCTTGTAAAATGACACAGAGCACTGTGATTGGATGGATTTAAAGCCATCCAATCACAGTGCTCTGTGTCATTTTACAAGCGTGGGAAAATTCCAAAGAACTTTCCCACGCTTGTAAAATGACACAGAGCACTGTGATTGGATGGCTTGAAATCCATCCAATCACAGTGCTCTGTGTCATTTTACAAGCGTGGGAAAATTCCAAAGAACTTTCCCACGCTTGTAAAATGACACAGAGCACTGTGATTGGATGGATTTAAAGCCATCCAATCACAGTGCTCTGTGTCATTTTACAAGCGTGGGAAAATTCCAAAGAACTTTCCCACGCTTGTAAAATGACACAGAGCACTGTGATTGGATGGCTTGAAATCCATCCAATCACAGTGCTCTGTGTCATTTTACAAGCGTGGGAAAATTCCAAAGAACTTTCCCACGCTTGTAAAATGACACAGAGCACTGTGATTGGATGGATTTCAAGCCATCCAATCACAGTGCTCTGTGACACTTTACAAGCGTGGGAAAATTCCAAAGAACTTTCCCACGCTTGTAAAATGACAAAGAGCACTCTGATTGGCTTAAACCCACCAATCAGAGTGTTCTTAGGCTAATTGCAGGGCGGGGCAAGGCTTTATAAGCCTTGCCCCGCCCTGCGGAGCTCAGTCTGCGCGGAGCCCTCCATGGGTGAAGATGGATTATTTTTGTGTGCGCTCGGGTTTTTTCTTTTTCGTCGGGTTTTTTTTTTGCGCACGGGTTTTTTATTTTATTTTTAGTTCGACGGCTATGATGGTTTTTTATTTGGCCTTTTTTGGGGCTGAAAAATGAAGATTTTAGAAAAAAGAAGATGTCGAATGGTAAGTTTAATTTTACTTTACAGGTTAGCAATTTTATTCCCCCCTCACTATTTTTTAGGGTGAGGGGGGTAGGAAGGGGCATTTTTTATTTGGGTGGGGGGTGGGTGACTAGGGGCTTGGGCACCCCTAGTCACCTTGATGGGGGGGGGGGGGGGAATTTACTTAGTGCCCCTACCCGCCGCCCAGGGGTGGGGGCGGGGGGAGGACAGTAGGTCCCCCCCCATTATCGTTATGGCCCCCACCCGCCGCCCAGGGATGGGGGCCGGGGGGGGGGAAGGACAGTAGACCCCCCCCCCCCTTATTACTATTATGGCCCCCACCCGCCGCCCAGGGGTGGGGGCCGGGGGGAGGACAGTAGGTCCCCCCCCCCTTTTTTCCATTAGGGCCCCCACCCGCCGCCCAGGGGTGGGGGCCGGGGGCTGGAGGACAGTAGGTCCCCCCCCTTATTACTATTATGGCCCCCACCCGCCGCCCAGGGGTGGGGGCCGGGGGCTGGAGGACAGTAGGTCCCCCCCCTTATTACTATTATGGCCCCCACCCGCCGCCCAGGGGTGGGGGCCGGGGGGTGGAGGACAGTAGGTCCCCCCCCCCCCTATTACTATTATGGCCCCCACCCGCCGCCCAGGGGTGGGGGCCGGGGGGTGGAGGACAGTAGGTCCCCCCCCCTTATTACTATTATGGCCCCCACCCGCCGCCCAGGGGTGGGGGCCTGAGGGGAGGACAGTAGGTCCCCCCTCATTCCCATTATGGCCCCCACCCGCCGTCCAGGGGTGGGGGCCGGCGGGGGAGGACAGTAGGCCCCCCGTCCCCCCCTTATTACCCTTTTTTTTTTTTTTTTTACAGTGAGCAGCCACAGGCTGCTCACTGTTTAGTGGACATGCCCCTACTCGCGATATAGCGAGTAGGGGCATTGGGGAGATTTTAATCTCCCTTGTGCTATTATGGGGGTCATATTGACCCCCATAGAGTGAGGGGGGGACCTGGGGGGCTTATGAAGTGGTGGGGAGCTCTGCTCCCTGCCGCTTCTATAGTTACATATTACAAGGAGGGAGCTGCACGCCGGTAGCTCCCTCCTTGTAATAAACTGAACGAACAAACTAACACTGATACACAGTGTTAGTTTGTTCGTCTGATTTTTTCTATTCATTCATTCGTCTGTCTGATGAATGAATGAATAGGTGAAATTCCCGTTCGCATGTCCAGGTGTTTCACTGGGCATGTGCGGGAATCTCACAGTCTGTGTAGTGTGGGTAGATGACGTGTCCCATAGGGACTTCACCTACCCACACAAAGATGGCGGCGCCCTGAATAAAGATCGGGCAGAAAATAAAGAATAAAAAATAGGTAATATGGGGGGCATAGGGGCATTTGGGGGTGACTAGGGGGTCGATTGGATGTAGTTGAGGCGGGAGGGGGGTTAAAAAAAAAACGGAATTCGGCATGACAGTGCCGCTTTAAAGCGGCACTGTCATGCCGAACTTACCTTTCCTCAATCTCTTCCTCTTCTCCCCCTCTCTCAGGATCTGTTATTCTTTTCTTCCTGTCTTCTTTAGTTTTCTTTAAAACCATAAGACAAAGTAGGGACTCTTTGTCTTATGGGATTCCTCCGCTTGACCAGCTCTGACCAGCGGAGGAGCAAAGTGTGCTTCATTTCCGCTGGTCAGAGCAATTTTCCCATGATCCCTAGCTTTCCTCCCAGTTCCCACAATACTTCCTGTCAGTATTGCCGAAAGTCCTGTCACTTAGACAGAACGCCGGCAAAACTGCCGAATTGCATCCTAACAGAATGAGCACCGTTTCTCCATTGGTGTTAGGATGCAATTCGGTACTTTGTTCGGATCGGAATTTCATTCAAATGAATGAAACTCCGATCCTATTCATTGCTGTGGCTGCATCTTGCAGCCGCTTAGTAGATAACTCCCTAATTCCCACGGTATCAGGGAGCTATCTACTAAAAGGCTGAAAGACCTAAATTGGTCTTTCAGCCAAATTTACTAACACCAAGTAAAAATGACTTGGTATTAGTAAATAATATGCCCCTACTCGCTATACCGCGAGTAGGGGCATGTCTAGTAAGCAGTGAGCAGCCTGTGGCTGCTCACTGTAGAAAAAAATAAAAAAAATATTGCCCCCCACCCCTAAATGACGGGTGGGGGCCGTAAAGTAAAATAAGGGAGGGAGACCTATTGTCCCCCCCCCCGGCCCCCACCCCTGAGCGGTGGGTGGGGGCCATAAAGATAATGAGGGGGGGGACCTACTGTCCTCCCCCCCGGCCCCCACCCCTGGGCGGCGGGTGGGGGCCATAATAGTAGTAGGGGGGGACCTACTGTCCCCCCCCCCCCGGCCCCCACCCCTGGGCGGCGGGTGGGGGCCATAATAGTAGTAGGGGGGGACCTACTGTCCCCCCCCCCCCGGCCCCCACCCCTGGCCGGCGGGTGGGGGCCATAATAGTAATAAAGGGGGGGGGGGACCTACTGTCCTCCCCCCCGGCCCCCACCCCTGGGCGGCGGGTGGGGGCCATAATAGTAATAAGGGGGGGGGACCTACTGTCCTCCCCCCCGGCCCCCACCCCTGGGCGGCGGATGGGGGCCATAATAGTAGTAGGGGGGGGGACCTACTGTCCTCCCCCCCGGCCCCCACCCCTGGCCGGCGGGTGGGGGCCATAATAGTAATAAAGGAGGGGGGACCTACTGTCCTCCCCCCCGGCCCCCACCCCTGGGCGGCGGGTGGGGGCCATAATAGTAATAAGGGGGGGGGGGGACCTACTGTCCTCCCCCCCCCGGCCCCCACCCCTGGGCGGCGGGTGGGGGCCATAACGATAATGGGGGGGGACCTACTGTCCTCCCCCCCGCCCCCACCCCTGGGCGGCGGGTGGGGGCACTAAGTAAATTCCCCCCCCCCCCATCAAGGTGACTAGGGGTGCCCAAGCCCCTAGTCACCCACCCCCCACCCAAATAAAAAATGCCCCTACCTACCCCCCTCACCCTAAAAAATAGTGAGGGGGGAATAAAATTGCTAACCTGTAAAGTAAAATTAAACTTACCATTCGACGTCTTCTTTTTTCTAAAATCTTCATTTTTCAGCCCCAAAAAAGGCCAAATAAAAAACCATCATAGCCGTCGAACTAAAAATAAAATAAAAAACCCGAGCGCAAAAAAAAAAACCCGACGAAAAGAAAAAACCCGAGCGCACAAAAAAATAATCCATCTTCACCCATGGAGGGCTCCGCGCAGACTGAGCTCCGCAGGGCGGGGCAAGGCTTATAAAGCCTTGCCCCGCCCTGCAATTAGCCTAAGAACACTCTGATTGGTGGGTTTAAGCCAATCAGAGTGCTCTTTGTCATTTTACAAGCGTGGGAAAGTTCTTTGGAATTTTCCCACGCTTGTAAAATGACACAGAGCACTGTGATTGGATGGCTTGAAAGCCATCCAATCACAGTGCTCTGTGTCATTTTACAAGCGTGGGAAAGTTCTTTGGAACTTTCCCACGCTTGTAAAATGACACAGAGCACTGTGATTGGATGGATTTAAAGCCATCCAATCACAGTGCTCTGTGTCATTTTACAAGCGTGGGAAAATTCCAAAGAACTTTCCCACGCTTGTAAAATGACACAGAGCACTGTGATTGGATGGCTTGAAATCCATCCAATCACAGTGCTCTGTGTCATTTTACAAGCGTGGGAAAATTCCAAAGAACTTTCCCACGCTTGTAAAATGACACAGAGCACTGTGATTGGATGGATTTAAAGCCATCCAATCACAGTGCTCTGTGTCATTTTACAAGCGTGGGAAAATTCCAAAGAACTTTCCCACGCTTGTAAAATGACACAGAGCACTGTGATTGGATGGCTTGAAATCCATCCAATCACAGTGCTCTGTGTCATTTTACAAGCGTGGGAAAATTCCAAAGAACTTTCCCACGCTTGTAAAATGACACAGAGCACTGTGATTGGATGGATTTCAAGCCATCCAATCACAGTGCTCTGTGACACTTTACAAGCGTGGGAAAATTCCAAAGAACTTTCCCACGCTTGTAAAATGACAAAGAGCACTCTGATTGGCTTAAACCCACCAATCAGAGTGTTCTTAGGCTAATTGCAGGGCGGGGCAAGGCTTTATAAGCCTTGCCCCGCCCTGCGGAGCTCAGTCTGCGCGGAGCCCTCCATGGGTGAAGATGGATTATTTTTGTGTGCGCTCGGGTTTTTTCTTTTTCGTCGGGTTTTTTTTTTGCGCACGGGTTTTTTATTTTATTTTTAGTTCGACGGCTATGATGGTTTTTTATTTGGCCTTTTTTGGGGCTGAAAAATGAAGATTTTAGAAAAAAGAAGACGTCGAATGGTAAGTTTAATTTTACTTTACAGGTTAGCAATTTTATTCCCCCCTCACTATTTTTTAGGGTGAGGGGGGTAGGAAGGGGCATTTTTTATTTGGGTGGGGGGTGGGTGACTAGGGGCTTGGGCACCCCTAGTCACCTTGATGGGGGGGGGGGGGGGAATTTACTTAGTGCCCCCACCCGCCGCCCAGGGGTGGGGGCGGGGGGAGGACAGTAGGTCCCCCCCCATTATCGTTATGGCCCCCACCCGCCGCCCAGGGGTGGGGGCCGGGGGGGGGAAGGACAGTAGACCCCCCCCCCCTTATTACTATTATGGCCCCCACCTGCCGCCCAGGGGTGGGGGCCGGGGGGAGGACAGTAGGTCCCCCCCCCCTTTTTTCCATTAGGGCCCCCACCCGCCGCCCAGGGGTGGGGGCCGGGGGCTGGAGGACAGTAGGTCCCCCCCCTTATTACTATTATGGCCCCCACCCACCGCCCAGGGGTGGGGGCCGGGGGCTGGAGGACAGTAGGTCCCCCCCCCTTATTACTATTATGGCCCCCACCCGCCGCCCAGGGGTGGGGGCCGGGGGGTGGAGGACAGTAGGTCCCCCCCCCCCCTATTACTATTATGGCCCCCACCCGCCGCCCAGGGGTGGGGGCCGGGGAGTGGAGGACAGTAGGTCCCCCCCCTTATTACTATTATGGCCCCCACCCGCCGCCCAGGGGTGGGGGCCTGAGGGGAGGACAGTAGGTCCCCCCTCATTCCCATTATGGCCCCCACCCGCCGTCCAGGGGTGGGGGCCGGCGGGGGAGGACAGTAGGCCCCCCGTCCCCCCCTTATTACCCTTTTTTTTTTTTTTTTTACAGTGAGCAGCCACAGGCTGCTCACTGTTTAGTGGACATGCCCCTACTCGCGATATAGCGAGTAGGGGCATTGGGGAGATTTTAATCTCCCTTGTGCTATTATGGGGGTCATATTGACCCCCATAGAGTGAGGGGGGGACCTGGGGGGCTTATGAAGTGGTGGGGAGCTCTGCTCCCTGCCGCTTCTATAGTTACATATTACAAGGAGGGAGCTGCACGCCGGTAGCTCCCTCCTTGTAATAAACTGAACGAACAAACTAACACTGATACACAGTGTTAGTTTGTTCGTCTGATTTTTTCTATTCATTCATTCGTCTGTCTGATGAATGAATGAATAGGTGAAATTCCCGTTCGCATGTCCAGGTGTTTCACTGGGCATGTGCGGGAATCTCACAGTCTGTGTAGTGTGGGTAGATGACGTGTCCCATAGGGACTTCACCTACCCACACAAAGATGGCGGCGCCCTGAATAAAGATCGGGCAGAAAATAAAGAATAAAAAATAGGTAATATGGGGGGCATAGGGGCATTTGGGGGTGACTAGGGGGTCGATTGGATGTAGTTGAGGCGGGAGGGGGGTTAAAAAAAAAACGGAATTCGGCATGACAGTGCCGCTTTAAAGCGGCACTGTCATGCCGAACTTACCTTTCCTCAATCTCTTCCTCTTCTCCCCCTCTCTCAGGATCTGTTATTCTTTTCTTCCTGTCTTCTTTAGTTTTCTTTAAAACCATAAGACAAAGTAGGGACTCTTTGTCTTATGGGATTCCTCCGCTTGACCAGCTCTGACCAGCGGAGGAGCAAAGTGTGCTTCATTTCCGCTGGTCAGAGCAATTTTCCCATGATCCCTAGCTTTCCTCCCAGTTCCCACAATACTTCCTGTCAGTATTGCCGAAAGTCCTGTCACTTAGACAGAACGCCGGCAAAACTGCCGAATTGCATCCTAACAGAATGAGCACCGTTTCTCCATTGGTGTTAGGATGCAATTCGGTACTTTGTTCGGATCGGAATTTCATTCAAATGAATGAAACTCCGATCCTATTCATTGCTGTGGCTGCATCTTGCAGCCGCTTAGTAGATAACTCCCTAATTCCCACGGTATCAGGGAGCTATCTACTAAAAGGCTGAAAGACCTAAATTGGTCTTTCAGCCAAATTTACTAACACCAAGTAAAAATGACTTGGTATTAGTAAATAATATGCCCCTACTCGCTATACCGCGAGTAGGGGCATGTCTAGTAAGCAGTGAGCAGCCTGTGGCTGCTCACTGTAGAAAAAAATAAAAAAAATATTGCCCCCCACCCCTAAATGACGGGTGGGGGCCGTAAAGTAAAATAAGGGAGGGAGACCTATTGTCCCCCCCCCCGGCCCCCACCCCTGAGCGGTGGGTGGGGGCCATAAAGATAATGAGGGGGGGGACCTACTGTCCTCCCCCCCGGCCCCCACCCCTGGGCGGCGGGTGGGGGCCATAATAGTAGTAGGGGGGGACCTACTGTCCCCCCCCCCCCGGCCCCCACCCCTGGCCGGCGGGTGGGGGCCATAATAGTAATAAAGGGGGGGGGGACCTACTGTCCTCCCCCCCGGCCCCCACCCCTGGGCGGCGGGTGGGGGCCATAATAGTAATAAGGGGGGGGGGACCTACTGTCCTCCCCCCCGGCCCCCACCCCTGGGCGGCGGATGGGGGCCATAATAGTAGTAGGGGGGGGGGACCTACTGTCCTCCCCCCCGGCCCCCACCCCTGGCCGGCGGGTGGGGGCCATAATAGTAATAAAGGGGGGGGGGACCTACTGTCCTCCCCCCCGGCCCCCACCCCTGGGCGGCGGGTGGGGGCCATAATAGTAATAAGGGGGGGGGGGACCTACTGTCCCCCCCCCCCGGCCCCCACCCCTGGGCGGCGGGTGGGGGCCATAACGATAATGGGGGGGGGACCTACTGTCCTCCCCCCCGCCCCCACCCCTGGGCGGCGGGTGGGGGCACTAAGTAAATTCCCCCCCCCCCCCATCAAGGTGACTAGGGGTGCCCAAGCCCCTAGTCACCCACCCCCCACCCAAATAAAAAATGCCCCTACCTACCCCCCTCACCCTAAAAAATAGTGAGGGGGGAATAAAATTGCTAACCTGTAAAGTAAAATTAAACTTACCATTCGACGTCTTCTTTTTTCTAAAATCTTCATTTTTCAGCCCCAAAAAAGGCCAAATAAAAAACCATCATAGCCGTCGAACTAAAAATAAAATAAAAAACCCGAGCGCAAAAAAAAAAACCCGACGAAAAGAAAAAACCCGAGCGCACAAAAAAATAATCCATCTTCACCCATGGAGGGCTCCGCGCAGACTGAGCTCCGCAGGGCGGGGCAAGGCTTATAAAGCCTTGCCCCGCCCTGCAATTAGCCTAAGAACACTCTGATTGGTGGGTTTAAGCCAATCAGAGTGCTCTTTGTCATTTTACAAGCGTGGGAAAGTTCTTTGGAATTTTCCCACGCTTGTAAAATGACACAGAGCACTGTGATTGGATGGCTTGAAAGCCATCCAATCACAGTGCTCTGTGTCATTTTACAAGCGTGGGAAAGTTCTTTGGAACTTTCCCACGCTTGTAAAATGACACAGAGCACTGTGATTGGATGGATTTAAAGCCATCCAATCACAGTGCTCTGTGTCATTTTACAAGCGTGGGAAAATTCCAAAGAACTTTCCCACGCTTGTAAAATGACACAGAGCACTGTGATTGGATGGCTTGAAATCCATCCAATCACAGTGCTCTGTGTCATTTTACAAGCGTGGGAAAATTCCAAAGAACTTTCCCACGCTTGTAAAATGACACAGAGCACTGTGATTGGATGGATTTAAAGCCATCCAATCACAGTGCTCTGTGTCATTTTACAAGCGTGGGAAAATTCCAAAGAACTTTCCCACGCTTGTAAAATGACACAGAGCACTGTGATTGGATGGCTTGAAATCCATCCAATCACAGTGCTCTGTGTCATTTTACAAGCGTGGGAAAATTCCAAAGAACTTTCCCACGCTTGTAAAATGACACAGAGCACTGTGATTGGATGGATTTCAAGCCATCCAATCACAGTGCTCTGTGACACTTTACAAGCGTGGGAAAATTCCAAAGAACTTTCCCACGCTTGTAAAATGACAAAGAGCACTCTGATTGGCTTAAACCCACCAATCAGAGTGTTCTTAGGCTAATTGCAGGGCGGGGCAAGGCTTTATAAGCCTTGCCCCGCCCTGCGGAGCTCAGTCTGCGCGGAGCCCTCCATGGGTGAAGATGGATTATTTTTGTGTGCGCTCGGGTTTTTTCTTTTTCGTCGGGTTTTTTTTTTGCGCACGGGTTTTTTATTTTATTTTTAGTTCGACGGCTATGATGGTTTTTTATTTGGCCTTTTTTGGGGCTGAAAAATGAAGATTTTAGAAAAAAGAAGACGTCGAATGGTAAGTTTAATTTTACTTTACAGGTTAGCAATTTTATTCCCCCCTCACTATTTTTTAGGGTGAGGGGGGTAGGAAGGGGCATTTTTTATTTGGGTGGGGGGTGGGTGACTAGGGGCTTGGGCACCCCTAGTCACCTTGATGGGGGGGGGGGGGGGGGAATTTACTTAGTGCCCCCACCCGCCGCCCAGGGGTGGGGGCGGGGGGAGGACAGTAGGTCCCCCCCCATTATCGTTATGGCCCCCACCCGCCGCCCAGGGGTGGGGGCCGGGGGGGGGGAAGGACAGTAGACCCCCCCCCCCCCTTATTACTATTATGGCCCCCACCCGCCGCCCAGGGGTGGGGGCCGGGGGGAGGACAGTAGGTCCCCCCCCCTTTTTTCCATTAGGGCCCCCACCCGCCGCCCAGGGGTGGGGGCCGGGGGCTGGAGGACAGTAGGTCCCCCCCCTTATTACTATTATGGCCCCCACCCGCCGCCCAGGGGTGGGGGCCGGGGGCTGGAGGACAGTAGGTCCCCCCCCCTTATTACTATTATGGCCCCCACCCGCCGCCCAGGGGTGGGGGCCGGGGGGTGGAGGACAGTAGGTCCCCCCCCCCCTATTACTATTATGGCCCCCACCCGCCGCCCAGGGGTGGGGGCCGGGGGGTGGAGGACAGTAGGTCCCCCCCCCTTATTACTATTATGGCCCCCACCCGCCGCCCAGGGGTGGGGGCCTGAGGGGAAGACAGTAGGTCCCCCCTCATTCCCATTATGGCCCCCACCCGCCGTCCAGGGGTGGGGGCCGGCGGGGGAGGACAGTAGGCCCCCCGTCCCCCCCTTATTACCCTTTTTTTTTTTTTTTTTACAGTGAGCAGCCACAGGCTGCTCACTGTTTAGTGGACATGCCCCTACTCGCGATATAGCGAGTAGGGGCATTGGGGAGATTTTAATCTCCCTTGTGCTATTATGGGGGTCATATTGACCCCCATAGAGTGAGGGGGGGACCTGGGGGGCTTATGAAGTGGTGGGGAGCTCTGCTCCCTGCCGCTTCTATAGTTACATATTACAAGGAGGGAGCTGCACGCCGGTAGCTCCCTCCTTGTAATAAACTGAACGAACAAACTAACACTGATACACAGTGTTAGTTTGTTCGTCTGATTTTTTCTATTCATTCATTCGTCTGTCTGATGAATGAATGAATAGGTGAAATTCCCGTTCGCATGTCCAGGTGTTTCACTGGGCATGTGCGGGAATCTCACAGTCTGTGTAGTGTGGGTAGATGACGTGTCCCATAGGGACTTCACCTACCCACACAAAGATGGCGGCGCCCTGAATAAAGATCGGGCAGAAAATAAAGAATAAAAAATAGGTAATGTGGGGGGCATAGGGGCATTTGGGGGTGACTAGGGGGTCGATTGGATGTAGTTGAGGCGGGAGGGGGGTTAAAAAAAAACGGAATTCGGCATGACAGTGCCGCTTTAATGTGCTATATGGTTTTAAAATTACTTTTCAAATCAACTTTGACAAACAATACAATATATGGTAACATTAATTCTTTATGGCATATAGAACTAATTGATAATAAGTAAAACAAATAAAATAAATAAAACATAATTATATATATAAATAAGCATTTAATGCAATATTATACCCTTGCCAAATTATCCAAAAGCAGTCATTTTGGCTGAAAGAACAGTAGAAAAAGTAAAGTCAACTACACCGATATTGTGATGTGGTAGTGGCATTCTATGCCGTCCTCATTATAATGGGCTTTAAAGCCGGTGTGGCAGCATAGAACGCCGTAACGGCTTAAGCCCCCAGGAGCTCCGGTGGACTTACCTCCGCCGCGATCCTCTTCGGGAGGACTGCCTGACTTCCCAGGCAGCCCTCCCACGGCACAGCAGACCCCCGGGGGCCATGTGATCGGTCTCAAAGAGAGATCACATGGCCCCCTATAGCTGGCTGTGGATCTGCCTGCAGGGGAACTGTCTGTGCTGTCAGACAGTCTCCCTGCTGGTGGGAAAGAAAAAAAATATATTATTACACATGTTAAAATAATTAAATGTTAGGCATGTGCATGGGGAAAATATTCGGCTCGGATCGGCATTACGAAATTCAGGACTTCATCAATTCGGAACTTCGGCAACTTCGGCACTTCGGCACTTGACCACTTCGTAACTTTGGCACTTCGTAACTTCGGATCTTAGACACTTCGGAACTTAGACACTTCGGAACTTCGGCACTTCGGCAACTTCGGCACTTCGGCAACTTCGGCACTTCGGCAACTTCGGCACTTCGGAACTTCGGAACTTCGGAAACTTCGGCAACTTCGGAACTCCGACATTTTGGGACTTTTGTTGCAGCCGCTTGGTAGATAACTCCCTAATTCCAACGGTATTAGGGAGTTATCTACCAAAAGGCTGAAAGACCTAAATTGGTCTTTCAGACAAATTTTCTAATACTAAGTAAAAATTACTTAGTATTAGTAAATACCGCGAGTAGGGGCATGTCTATGAAACAGTGAGCAGCCTGTGGCTGCTCACTGTTAAATAAAATATAAAAAAAAAGGGTCCCCCCTCCCTGAGCGGGTGGGGGCCCTAAAGTAAAAAAAGGGGGGAGGACCTATTGTCCTCCCCACCAGCCCCCACCCCTGAGCGGTGGGTGGGGGCCCTTAACAAGAATAAGGGGGGGGGGGTCACCTAATGTCCTCGCCCCTGGCCCCCACCGCTGAGCGACGGGTGGGGAACCTAAATACAAATGGGGGGACCTAATGTCCTCCCCCTGGCCCCCACCCCTGAGCGGCAGGTGGGGGCCCTAAATACAAATGGGGGGGACCAAATGTCCTCCCCCCTGGCCCCCACTCCTGAGCAGTGGGTGGGGGCCCTAAACAAGAATAAGGGGGGGACCAAATGTCCTCCCACCTGGCCCCCACCCCTGAGCGACGGGTGGGGGCCCTAAATACAAATGGGGGAACCTAATGTCCTCCCCCTGACCCCCACCCCTGAGCGGTGGGTGGGGGCCCTAAATACAAATGGGGGACCTAATGTCCCCCCCCTGGCCCCCACCCCTGAGCGGCTGGTGGGGGCCATAAATACAAATGGGGAGACACCTAATGTCCTCCCCCCTGGCCCCCACCCCTGAGCGGTGGGTGGGGGCCCTAAATACATATTTAACCCCCCTCCCCCAGGTGACTAGGGGTCCCCAAACCCCTAGTCGCCCCCTCCCCCCAAAAAAATAAACTCCTACCTATCCCCCTCACCCTAAAAATAATGAGGGGGGACCATTTAACTAAGGGGGCCAGGGGGAGGACATTAGGTCCTCCCCCTCTTACTTTTGTTTAGGGCCCCCACCCACCGCTCAGGGGTGGGGGCCAGGGAGGAGGACATTAGGTCCCCCCCCAATTTGTGTTTAGGGCCCCACCCACCGCTCAGGGGTGGGGGCCAGGGGGAGGACATTAGGTCCTCCCCCCTTACTTTTGTTTAGGGCCCCCAGCCACCGCTCAGGGGTGGGGGCCAGGGGGAGGACATTAGGCCCCACCACCCAATTTGTGTTTAGGGTCCCCACCCACCGCTCAGGGGTGGGGGCCAGGGGGGAGGACATAAGGTCCCCCCAATTTGTATTTAGGGCCCCCGCCCACCGCTCAGGGGTGGGGGCCAGGGAGGAGGACATTAGGTCCTCCCAATTTGTATTTAGGGCCCCCGCCCACCGCTCAGGGGTGGGGGCCAGGGGGAGGACATTAGGTCCCCCCCTTATTCTTGTTTAGGGCCCCCATCCACCGCTCAGGGGTGGGGGCCGGTGGGGAGGACAATAGGTCCTCCCCCCTTTTTTTACTTTAGGGTCCCACCCGCCGCTCAGGGGTGGGGGCCGGTGGGGAGGACACTGTCACTGTCCCCCTCCCACTGTCGCTCTCCCCTCTGCCATTTCCCCCTTTCCACTATCACTCTCCCCCCTGTCACTCTCCCACACTGTCATTGCCCCCTCCCAACTGCCCCCCTCTCAGCGGCCATCCTCACACATTGCCACAGCCCCCTCCCCAGTGCCCCTGCCCTTCCCCCCACTGTCTCACTCCCATACTGTCACTGTCCCCCTCCCCACTGTCATCCTCCAACACTGCCCCCTCCCCGCGGTCTCCCTCCCACACTGCCTCCCTCCCCACTGTGACCCAGGGATGTCTTTCCCCATGGGCACGCTGGGCAGTTGCAAGACTGGGGTCCCCACCACGCTGCCCAGCGTGCCTGGCCAACAGGGGAGATCCAGCCCATGCCAGCCCATGGAGATCCAGCCTGGTTTTCTTCCCGTGGGTCCTCTCGGGCCTGTGGGGAGGTCAAAGTTGTCCCTTACCAGTCCAAAGGTCCTTCGTTAGCAGAGAGAGGGGGAGGGAGGACACGGAGGCAGGGGGAGGTAACTGGGAGGAGGAGTGATCCTCACGTGAGCAGGCTGTGTGGAACATTGCCACGGCAATGCTCCAAACAGCATTTTGTGAGCGGGAGGACAGGGGACAGCCTGCAGCTATAGGAGCTGCAGGCTACACAGAACTCACCACCACCGGACCACCAGGGCTGACTGTGTCACCCCTCCTCCACCACAGGTGAGAAGAAGGGTGGAGGAGGGACATAAAGATTTGATTAATCATTATTTATATTACACACACACAGCATCCCTCACACACTGCCCCCCACACACATTGCACCCCTCACAAACACACAGCAACCCCAACACACATAGCACACACACCCACACAGTACCCATCACAAACACACACGCGACACCCCTTATACACATTACCCTATATACACAGCACCCTCACACACACACAGCACACCTTCCACCCACACACAGAACCCCTCAAACACACTCACTGCACCCCTCACACACACACACTGCACCCCTCACACACACACATCACACACAGGTCCCCTCACACACAGCACCCCTCAGAAACACACTGCACCCCTTGCACACAAACACATACACTGCACCCCTCACTGCAGTCTGGGTGTATTCAGCAGTCTAGGTGTATTAAGCAGTGTGTGTGTGTGTGTTTGTATTCAGCAGTCGGGATGTATTTAGCAGTCTCTGTTTGTGTATTAAGCAGTGTGTGTGTGTATTCAGCAGCCTACGTGTATTCAGTAGCCAGTGTGTGTGTATTCAGCATCTGTGTGTGTGTGTGTGCATGTGTATTCAGCAGTCTGTGTGTACTCAGCAGTCTGTCTATGCATGTACTCAGCAGTCTGTGTGCCTGTATTCTGCAGTCAGTGTGCCTGTATTCTGCAGTCTGTGTGCGTGTATTCAGAAATCTATGTGCATGTACAGTCTGTGTGCGTGAATTCTGCAGTCTGTGTGTGTGTATTAAGCATTCTGTGTGTGTGTATTAAGCATTCTGTGTGTGTGTATTCAGCAGTCTGCGACTATATTCAGCAGCCTTTGTGTGTGTATGTATTGCATTTGTTGAAGGTGACAATAAATATAAGATTAATTTTATCGATAATTTACGTATTTATTTCTGTGAGTTGTTGTGTAGGCAGTGCCCCAGTGCACTGCTTTGCCCGGGGGCCCATAATGCAGTTAAGATGGCACTTCTGTCACCCTCTTCTCACACTGTCACCCTCCCACACAATGTCACTGTCAGGGTACCTGAGGCCTCTACCTCTAAGGGAGGTAGAGACTTGGTGGTTTGCCCGTCCAGGCGAGCGGTTTCCTTCGTTCCTCGCGGTTCATCCAGTCACTTAAACACCGGCCGCGAGGAATCCACGTCCTTTTCTAGCAGGACGCTCAATACGTGACGTCATGACGCTATCATGAGCGACCTGTCACTCAAGTGTCCGATATCCAATCGGTACTTGTCAGAGGCGTGCTTACCATCCGGAGCCAGGGTATTTAAGCTTACTTCTCCCTTCAGCTCATTGCCCTGTCGTGGTTCTAGCTTGTCTAGTCACTCAGTGCTCTGGTATTCTAGTTTGCTCTATTTGGTTTTGACTCGGCTTGTTGTACTACCCTGCTTCTCTGTTATCCCTTGACCCGGCTTGTCCCTCGCTTATCTGTCTTCTCGTTCCCTCGACCTCGGCTTGTCTCTGACTATTCTCTATTACTCTCGGTACGTTAGTCCGGCCATTCTAAGGCCCGGTATACGTACCTTTCCACTCTTTGTACTCTGCGTGTTGGATCCCTGTCCCGATCCTGACATTACGACAGGGCCAATGGATCCTGCAGGTACAAACAGTCAGCTTGGTTCTTCGGATCCCAGGTTTGACGCCATGGAGCATAGGATGGATCAGATGGCTTTGGCACTACAGGCACTTTTGTCTCGTGCTAGTAATCCACCTGAGGAGACACGTACTCCTTCTATTTCTCCTGCAGTCTCAGGTCTAGATGTAGCCACTGTAGGTGCTTCTTCCCGTATTACCCCACCAGTACGTTATGGCGGGTCACCGGAGAGGTGTCGTGGCTTTCTGAACCAGATTAGCATCCATTTCGAATTACAACCCCGCTCTTATCCTACAGATAGAGCGAAGGTTGGATTTGTTATTACTTTACTCATTGAAAAAGCTCTGAGATGGGCCAATCCTTTATGGGAGAATGATAATCCACTAGTCTATAATTATAATGCCTTTGTAGCTGCGTTTAGAAGAACTTTTGACCCTCCTGGTAGAAAGGCCAATGCAGCTAGATTACTGTTGCGCCTTAGACAGGACAATTGGACACTTGTGGATTATGCACTAGAGTTCAGGTCCTTGGCGGCAGAAGTTAAGTGGAACGAACAGGCTTATATAGATGTGTTTCTGAATGGGTTATCAGATGTAATTCTTGACGAGGTCGCTACTAGAGAACTCCCTGAAAATTTGGAGGATTTAATTTCTTTTATATCTCGTATTGATGAACGCTTAAGAGAGAGGCAGAACACTCGAGATAGGACCCGTAGACCCTCCTTTAAACTAGCGCCTACCTTTCAAAATTCTGAGTTCGAGGACTTACGGATTCCTGAACCTATGCAGATAGGCAGTACTCATCTCACAGAGGGGGAGAGACAGTACAGGAGAAGGGAGGGTTTATGTATGTATTGTGGAGTCAGAGGTCATTTACGCCTAAATTGTCCCAATCGTTCGGGAAACGCTCGCACCTAAGTTCCTCTAGAGGACAGGCCTTGGGTGTTTCTACTTTGTCCTCTATTCACAACTACAAAGAGCTCAGGCTTCTGTTACCCGTTTCTTTAAAGTGGGAAAAGGGAGTAGTTAAGACTATGGCACTAATCGATTCTGGAGCTGCTGAGAGCTTTATAGATCAGGGTTTTGCTGCCAAGCATGCTATTCCATCCCAGTTAAAAGAGACACCACTGGCTGTTGAGGCCATCGATGGTAGACCGTTACTTGAGCCTGTTATTTTCCATGAGACCATACCGATTAACTTAACTGTTGGCATCCTACATAGAGAGGACATATCCTTACTGCTCATTTCTTCTCCGTCTATTCCCATAGTCCTGGGGTACTCCTGGTTGAGGAGACATAACCCTATTATTAATTGGGAGTCAGGGGAGATAGTTTCGTGGGGACAGAATTGTCAAGAGAAATGCTTGCGGAAGGTCTCACCTCTCGGCTTAACCAACACATCGGCTAACTCTGACAATCCTACAGAGACACAAATTCCGTCTCAGTATTTAGATTTAAAGGCTGTATTTGACAAAAAGAAAGCCGATACCTTACCCCCACACAGGTCCTTTGATTGCAAAATTAACCTACTCCCTGGTACCATGCCGCCCAGAGGTCATGTATACCCGTTATCTACGAAAGAGAACTCAGTTCTAGAGGAGTATATTCACGAAAATTTAGACAAGGGATTCATTAGGAGGTCCTCCTCTCCTGCCGGGGCTGGATTTTTTTTTGTTAAAAAGAAGGATGGTTCTTTGAGACCTTGTATTGATTATCGAGGCCTAAATAAGATAACCATTAAAAATGCCTACCCGATTCCCTTGATCACCGAACTCTTCGATCGTTTGAAGGGCTCTACAATTTTCACCAAGTTAGACCTCAGAGGGGCATATAACTTGGTGAGAATCCAGCAGGGACATGAGTGGATGACGGCATTCAATACTCGATATGGCCACTATGAATATACTGTTATGCCTTTTGGGTTATGCAATGCACCAGCTGTATTCCAGGATCTGATAAATGAGGTTCTTAGGGAATTTCAGCAAGATTGCGTCATTGTATACCTAGATGATATACTCATTCATTCTAGTGACATTGAGACTCATCACAAGCAAGTCAGGAGGGTTTTGCACAAGCTTCTCCAGCATGGCTTGTACTGCAAGTTGGAGAAATGTAGCTTTGATCAAACCCAGGTAACCTTTCTCGGCTATGTGATCTCTGGGGAGGGATTTAAGATGGATCCGGATAAGCTCCAATCCATTCTAGAGTGGCCTTTACCCAAAGGTCTTAAAGCCGTACAGAGATTTATTGGTTTTTCTAATTATTATAGGCGCTTTATTAAGGGCTATTCTTCCATTATCGCACCTATCACTAATATGACCAAACAGGGGGCTGATACTAAGAATTGGACTACTGAAGCTCTCCTTGCGTTCAAAACTCTCAAGGAGCTTTTCGCTTCCGCTCCAATTTTAGTTCATCCCGACACTTCTCTGCCTTTTCTACTTGAAGTAGACGCATCAGAGACTGGTTTAGGTGCTGTCCTATCTCAAAGGTTGGGTGTTGATAAACCATTACATCCATGTGGATTTTTCTCTAAAAAATTGACCGGTACTGAAAGCAGATATGACATTGGTGACAGAGAATTACTAGCGGTTATCAAGGCTTTGAAAGAGTGGAGACATTTATTGGAAGGTACATTACATCCTGTTACCATTCTAACAGACCACAAAAATTTGTCTTATATCGGAGAGGCCAAGCGTTTGTCCTCCAGGCAGGCTCGTTGGTCGTTGTTTCTTACCCATTTCAATTACGTTCTGACTTACAGACCTGGGTCAAAGAATTCTAAAGCCGATGCGCTATCTCGCCAATATGAGCCTTCTGCTTCAGTTGAACCACTTTTGTCCTCCATTGTACCCAAATGCAATATTATTGCTAATACCAGTCTCAAAATTCATTCTCCACTACTTGACCAGATCTTGAAGTCACAACATCTAGCTCCCGGAGACACTCCTGAGGGAAGAAACTTTGTTCCTCCTGAACTTCAACTGGAGCTCTTACAATGTTTTCACGAAAGTAAAATAGCTGGTCATCCTGGTATTCGCAAGACATACTCTCTGATATCCAAGGATTTCTGGTGGCCTTCACTTCGAAAAGATATTGAGGAGTTCGTCGCAGCTTATGAGACTTGTGCCAAGACTAAACTACCTCATGCATCTCCATGTGGCCTGTTACACCCCTTGGACATTCCTGAGAAACCTTGGTCCTGTTTGTCCATAGACTTTATCGTTGATTTGCCTGCTTCCAAGAGACAGACTGTTATTCTCACGGTGGTGGATAGATTTACTAAGATGGCCCATTTCGTGCCATTACCTAAACTTCCGACTTCTCCTGAATTGGCGGAGATTTTTGCGAGAGAGGTTTTTCGCCTACATGGGATTCCTTCGGAGATTGTTTCTGATAGAGGTTCTCAATTTGTCTCACGTTTCTGGAGATCCTTTTGTTCTCAAATGGGTATCAAATTGAACTTCTCCTCTGCCTATCATCCTCAGTCTAACGGAGCTGCTGAACGTACCAATCAAAAGATCGAACAGTATCTGCGTTGCTTTGTTTCCGAACACCAGGACGATTGGGTCGGTCTGATTCCTTGGGCGGAGTTCGCACACAATAACCTTGTTTGCGATTCAACTCGCTCTAGCCCTTTCTTCATGAACTATGGCTTTCATCCTTCGATTTTTCCTTCGGTCTCCTCTTCTCAGGGGATACCGTCGGTTGATGATCATGTCGCCAACCTGAAGAAATTATGGGATCAGACTCGGCAAATTCTGTTACATAGTTCCTCGTTGTTCAAGAAACACGCTGACAAGCATAGAAGAGCGGCTCCTGTTTTTGTTCCTGGGGATAGGGTATGGTTGAGTACTAAGAATATTCGCCTAAAAGTTCCATCTATGAAATTTGCTCCTCGCTACATAGGTCCTTACAGGGTTCTCACTCGTATCAATCCGGTTGCGTATCGCCTTGCTCTGCCACCTGCCTTACGCATTCCTAACTCTTTTCATGTCTCCTTGTTGAAACCTCTTATTTGCAACAAATTCTCCTCTACGGTCTCCTCGCCTCGTCCTGTTCAGGTGGAGGGTCGGGAGGAGTACGAAGTCAGCTCCATCATTGATTCCAGAATTTCAAGGGGAAAATTACAATATCTGGTCAACTGGAGGGGATATGGTCCTGAGGAGAGGAGTTGGGTACCTCAGGAGGACGTTCATGCTTCTCGCCTTCGCAGAGCATTTCACCTCCGCTTCCCATCTCGCCCCGGTTCCTTCCGCCCGGTGGGCGTATCTGAGAGGGGGGGTACTGTCAGGGTACCTGAGGCCTCTACCTCTAAGGGAGGTAGAGACTTGGTGGTTTGCCCGTCCAGGCGAGCGGTTTCCTTCGTTCCTCGCGGTTCATCCAGTCACTTAAACACCGGCCGCGAGGAATCCACGTCCTTTTCTAGCAGAACGCTCAATACGTGACGTCATGACGCTATCATGAGCGACCTGTCACTCAAGTGTCCGATATCCAATCGGTACTTGTCAGAGGCGTGCTTACCATCCGGAGCCAGGGTATTTAAGCTTACTTCTCCCTTCAGCTCATTGCCCTGTCATGGTTCTAGCTTGTCTAGTCACTCAGTGCTCTGGTATTCTAGTTTGCTCTATTTGGTTTTGACTCGGCTTGTTGTACTACCCTGCTTCTCTGTTATCCCTTGACCCGGCTTGTCCCTCGCTTATCTGTCTTCTCGTTCCCTCGACCTCGGCTTGTCTCTGACTATTCTCTATTACTCTCGGTACGTTAGTCCGGCCATTCTAAGGCCCGGTATACGTACCTTTCCACTCTTTGTACTCTGCGTGTTGGATCCCTGTCCCGATCCTGACAGTCACACTGTCCTCCTCCCACACCCTCTCTCCATAGTCACCAACCTCCCCACACTGTTACCCCCCCTACACTGTCACTTTCCCCAAACACTGCCCCCACACACTGTCACCTGTCCTCCTTCCACACGGTCATTCTCCCACACACTGCCCCCATGCACTTTCACACTGTCCACCACCCCACACACTGTCTGCCCAACTGCCCTCCCCACACACTGTCTGCCCAACTGCCCTCCCCACACACTGTCACCCCACAATCCCTTTTTTCCACACACTGCCCCATGCTCTGTCACCTGTCCTTCCCCCCACACTGTCAATCACCTCTCCCACACATTCACCTGCCCTCCCACACACTGCACCCAGACACTAACCTCCTCCCAAACACTACCCTCTCACAATGTCAATGTCAGGATTACAGTATGATCCAACACTTAGAATTGTGTAACACAGAGGAATGATAGGTAACGTATACCGGACCTTAGAATGGCCGGAGTAACGTAACAAAGAATAGTCAGGAATAGCCAAGGTCAAGGGACACAGAAAGAGACACAACGATAAGGAAAAGCCATGGGTCAGTGATGTCAGAAAACAGGGAAGTCAAAATCAATGCCAAAGTCAAAATACCAGAATAACCAGAATCAATAACACACTCTCGGACAACCACAAGGGAAACCACGACAGGGCACTGAGCAGGATGAGAACTGGACCTAAATACCCCTCCTCTGGATCTGTTGGCTGTAATCGGCCTTTGACCCCAAAAGCAGTTACCAGGTTTGTATTTGCATAATTGCTGCTCAGCACAAACCCTCCTGTGGATTTGATTGCTGCTCGGCACAACTTTTCCTATAAGGACAGTAATATTGTTCGGCACAACTTTTCCTGTCTGAACAGTAAATTCCATTAATCACATTTTTATAAGCGGATGAATACGTGACAGTCACCCTTCCACACACTGCCCTCTCACAATGTCATCCCCCCCCCATGCACTGCCCTGAAATGTCACCCTCCCACACACTTCCCTCTCACAATGTAACCCTTCCACACACTGCCCTGTCACAATGTCACCCTCCGACACACTGCCCGAAAATATCATCCTCCCACCCACTGCACCCCCACAATGTCATGCTCCCACACACTGCCCCCTCGCAATGTCTTCCTCCCATACACTTCCCCCTCACAATGTCACACACTGTCCCCACACTGTCACACACCCACACACACTGTTAGAGGAAGAGAAGGCAGAAAAAAGGGGAAATTGGAAAGAGAAAAACATACATTTGAAATAATAGCAACCATATTAATTACAAACTTTTTGCTAATATGGGGGTACAATCTATGGAAATGGTCGTTCAAGGGGTACTCGAGACACAAAAGATAGGGAACCACTGATTTAGACTAAAAGTCATACATTTTTATATCCTTTTTTCAAATATATTGATGGTTTTGATTAAAAAACACAGAAAACAAAAATAAAACCAGTGAAGCAATCAATAGTTTTGCTTCAAAACATGGAAAGGTCCTCATCTCCTGATCAAATCATGGCAGTATAATCTACAGAATAACTACTTACACTCACAATTTAAAGGGAAATTATTTTAGTATCAATAGAAGTGATCACTCCCAATCAGACAAAAACAGCAACAATAGATTTTTTTTGATTTTTTTCCTACACACTAGGTCATTCTTCAAATAGGCTTAACAATGACGTTCAGCCTGTCTTTTGCTTGAGGTTAAAAACACGTTGTCTATAGTTATGTGTATCTTTACAAATGCTTACATTTTAGAGAACAGGTGTAAGATATAGGTACTCTTGCAGGAGTTCAGCTATCCCTACGGCATCATCTTTATTTTGCTATTCCAATTTCTAAGCCATTTATGTACCTTTATTTCAGCTGTCCTATCACTTACCAAGGAAATATCTTCATACAAAGTTTACAGTCAGTACTGCATAGATGAGTATCTAGATAAGACATGAACACGTACAGTCTGAATGTTAGTCCTAAAGCAGAGTTATAAATATATGATAGGTAGCTTAAGTACACACTTGAAATTTTCCCTAAAAAGAGATATGGAATTTCAGTGGCAGAACTACTGCCAATGCACCCCCACCAGGGGCCAAAACTTGTGCATGACCGATAGGGTGAACCATGCAATTACTGATCTTCAAAAAGCATTCCAACAGGGGCCCAGTCAAATTCAACTTGCATGTTTCCATACTTACTCCATCATCTTCACTCCCAGCAGGATGTGGACGTTTGCAAGCTTGATTCCATCATGGACAAGAATGAATATCTTGACCAAACAGACCTCCTTTTCTCTCACAGAGTTCGGTTTATGTATTAAAATAAGAACACTGGTACGTTCCTTGCAGTGGCGTAACTAATGTAGAGAAGGGTAGGCATTCTGGGAGGTGGATGATGAGTAAGATGTGACATGGTCACTGTGTAAAGCTATGGTTAGGTCAATGTGATTGGGTTGGTAACTTTCTAAAACTCAGCAGGTAGAGTGAATGCTACCTGCTGAATTACATAATGTTATATGTGACTGTATGGAGGTATGTGACAAGATGCGTTACTGGGTCATGCTAAGGAACAAGCTGTGGGTATATGACCTGGATATAGATTTGGCAACCCATCCTTACACAGTACACAGGAAAATAATTTCCCACCATGGACAGTAGCATTTAGGCCCATGATCTCCTGTTCTTAACTCTTACATGTTATTATATTATATCTAGAATGTTTTGGGACATAATAATAAAAGTTGTACTGTATGTCCCTCTTGTGTAAATTTTGACATCAGACAGCTGTTAAAAAACATTCTCATGCAAAAGTAGATATCTTGTAATTACATTTACTTTAACTAAACTTAAAGTATAATATATAATACTTATGTAATATACATTTATGATGTATGATTGGATGATGTACATTCATTGTATTTACCCTGTTTTAGTTACATTTATTATCTTTTCTATATTGTTATTGTAAAATGTATTACTACAAATATTAAAGAAAAAAAAAGTGTAATATATAATTTCCCCAAAACATATACATTACTTACCAATCTGATTTCTTATATTCTGGAGAAAAGGAGTTAACATAATAATCGTTTATAGGTAGACTCCGGTTCCGGTTGGTAACCTGAAGTCTAAAAAGAGAAAGTCACCAGGTTGTACTAGTACGCAGGGGGTAACCCTAATTGATATAGTAAACACAAAAAAAGAAAAAATACTAATTCACCGACATCCGTGCCCAAACGGGTATAGTGCCAGGAAAAAGCAGTACAACCCTTAGGTATGCTAAGAAATTAAAAGTCAATACTTTATTAATACAAAAGCTAAAAAAATACTTAGACTCCAACCAAGTTAATACTAGAGTAGGTAAGTTTAACTGCCAGAGGTAGAGTTGCAGGTAACTTCACAGGTAACCCAAACGGAGAGTTAAAGAGTCGATATTAGTCTAGTGCATGTATCTAGCGAGCAATAAACTCCATCCATATCCACTACACAGTCTAAACTGACCTGGTAATAACTCTGTCAAAAGCAACACGCTGACAGTCAAATACTGCCCTTTTCGTGGCAGTATTTGACTGTCAGCGTGTTTCTTTTTACAGAGTTATTACCAGGTCAGTTTAGACTGTGTAGTGGATATGGATGGAGTTTATTGCTCGCTAGATACATGCACTAGACTAATATCGACTCTTTAACTCTCCGTTTGGGTTACCTGTGAAGTTACCTGCAACTCTACCTCTGGCAGTTAAACTTACCTACTCTAGTATTAACTTGGTTGGAGTCTAAGTATTTTTTTAGCTTTTGTATTAATAAAGTATTGACTTTTAATTTCTTAGCATACCTAAGGGTTGTACTGCTTTTTCCTGGCACTATACCCGTTTGGGCACGGATGTCGGTGAAATAGTATTTTTTCTTTTTTTGTGTTTACTATATCAATTAGGGTTACCCCCTGCGTACTAGTACAACCTGGGGACTTTCTCTTTTTAGACTTCAGGTTACCAACCGGAACCGGAGTCTACCTATAAACGATTACTTCTTCAGGTGTTTATCACCATAAGTCACCATTACCTATTTTTTGTTACTTTGATTTATAATTTGGCCATTTGATTTATAAACCCAGCCATTCTAATCATGGCTGGGTTTCTTGCCAATAGACCTGACGCTAATAGTTGGTGTGCGGATGTAGAGTCAGTCTTTAGCAATGACCTCACTATACAAAATGTATCCCCTCCTAATATCCATTCTCATTTCAATAAACTGAACAAACTGTTCAGGCAACAAATTAGAATGAGTTGGGAGATATCCACACTTCAAAAATACCTCTCTAAAAACATCATACCTAGGGGGCTACGAGCGCAGGTACCCCCTGCGAGACAGATGGCTTTAGAAGAATTTAATAAGGAGTGGGAAGAAGCAGCTACCAATTGTTCCAACACTTTTATGAATATAATCTGTAAGTACAAATCTATGAGATTAGAGACCGTACAACAAGAACTTGATAAACAAATAGAGGAGGTCCAACAGGTGAAAGCTGACCCCCAATTTGAACCTTTGGAAGTAAAGCTAAAATTAAATTTGGATAAATTTTCACATCAGGTTAAAGTCAGAAAGCATCAGAAATATCTTCGGGACGTATCAGATTTTGAGAGGGGAAAGGTTTATCTCCTCTTTAAAAGGAGGAATAGAGTGGATTCTGATTATGTAAGCACATCAGAGTATGAATCCACTGACACAGAATCTGATAGACCATCCACCTCACATACGCCTATATCAACTAATCCACCAAAAAGTATCCTAAAGAAAGGGGTGGATTTTTTAGGCCTACGTCAGGCAGAGTTGTCTCAGGGCCCTCGGACAAGGAACAGGGGCAGAGGCCAGAGACGCCGGAAGTAGTACCTAAACCATCCCTGCAGATTATCAACCTGTCCAAATCCACCCTCTCTGACGCCCAAATGAGCGTACTATCCAAAGGGTTATCCTATGTTCCTACACCAACTTTCAATAAGTTCACATGGACAAAGGATGTCCATTTATTTGTACGGATGCTAGCCCTACATAAATATCAAGAGCTTCGTAAAGAAGCCAAAGCTCAGAATTTGGGATTAGCGCCTAAAGACTTAGACTGTCTCCAAATGCTTGTTGAATTATTGGAATCTAATGATGGTTCCATTAGGAACAGTGTTCCCCACACTAATTTAAGATCTAAAAGCAGATTCACCCCACCATTTAAAGACTACAGGAACTTGGAGGTATTCTTAGATATGGTCTGCAGGGAAATTGTTTCCTTGCCGAGTGATGACTGTCAATTACGGTCTGGGGGTAACCTTTCCAAAGAAGAGAGGATGGCTATTAGTCAGCTCCAAGCCAAGATGGACCTGGTCATTAAGCCATCCGATAAGGGAGGGAATGTGGTTGTTATGGACAGGGACAGTTATGTTAGGATGGCAGAACGCCTATTATTAGATGACAATACATACCGTGCGATTAAGAAGGATCCAACCTCACTCTTTCTAGTTGAATTACGTACTCTTTTGACTAGTGCCATTGATATGGAATTCATCTCTAAAGATGAATTTGAATTTATGAATCCTAAAGAACCTATTTTGTCTACCTTTTACTGCTTACCCAAGATTCATAAATCTATGTCTGATTTAACAGGTAGACCGATTGTATCTGGATGTGGTAATCTCACTCAGAATGTGAGCGTGTTTCTCGATAAGGTTTTATCCCCAATGGTACAAGAACTACCCTCACACCTTAGGGATACCAAACAGTTACTTGGGTTCTTGACCCAGACTGAGATCCCTAATCAAGCTAAACTGTGCAGCTTAGACGTCGAGGCATTGTATAGCTCAATTCCTCATGACTTGGGAATTGAACACTGCAGATTGTTTCTCTCGCTTGATCCCAAGTTACCCGAGACGTATATTGGATTTATATCGGACTTATTAAAGTTTGTGTTAACTCACAATATATTTCTCTTCAATGGGAAACTCTACCAGCAGATCAGGGGGACGGCCATGGGGTCACCATGTGCACCATCATATGCCAATTTACATCTGGGCTGGTGGGAGAGAGTAATCAGGGAGGACCCCAATCTCAAACAGTATATGGACTATGTCCTATACTGGAAGAGGTATATTGACGACATTTTCGTCGTCTGGCTAGGCACCACTGAACACTTTAGTGATTTCGTTGTAGCCCTTAATAACAATACCTACAATTTGCGCTTCACAAGTGAGATGGGGGGCTCTAAGTTGTGTTTCCTGGATCTGTCCCTGGTAATAGGGGCAACAAATAAAGTTCACACTACTCTTTACAGGAAAAAGACGGCTACAAACAGTCTTTTGGATTGGTCTAGTCATCATCCTACCCCATTAAAAGCTGGAATCCCTATTGGCCAGTACCTTAGGCTACGGCGCAATTGCTCGTCCTTAGATGACTTTAAATCCAAAGCAAATACATTGAGACTGTCATTTAGGGAAAAAGGGTACCCCAATAGGGTGCTGAAGAGGGCTTATGCTAGGGCCCTCTCAACAGAACGCCAAGTCCTCATTGTTGACAAAACTGCCAAACAGGAGACGCACACGATTAGATGTATTGGAACATTTGATGCGGGTTGGGAAAGGATGATGGGAATTTTTAAGAAATATTGGCCCATCATATCCTCGGACAAACATCTCAAAGAGGTAGTGACTACATATCCCTCCATAACCGCACGTAGAGGGCGGAACTTAAGAGATTTACTTGTTGCTAGCCATTTTTCCACGTTGTCCTTACCAGGAACCCTTAAGAACTATTTACCTATTGGCACATACCAATGTGGCCATTGTAGTGTCTGTCCTTACATAGATAAGCACTCTAAAGTATGTTCCAATTCTACCAACTCAGAGACATTCAATCTTCGGTCCTTTATTAACTGTCGTACCACTGGAGTTGTCTATTTACTCACCTGTTCATGTGGCCTTACGTATATAGGAAAGACCTTTCGACCTTTTAAATTCAGGATTAGGGAACATGTAAACTCGGTGAGGAGACTTTAGAAACTCCCATATCAAGACATTTACGTCTTTTTCACAACCACTCCTCAGAGGGAATACGCTTTACAGGGATTGAACATATCCCTCAACCCCCACGGAAAGGTGGTTGGGACATCAAACTTCACCAGAGAGAGGCGTACTGGATTTTTAAACTTCAAACATTATCACCAAACGGCCTCAATGAGGGGTTTTCATACACCCCCTTTATCTAATTATGATCTGTATATAGTAACTTCATGGGTTTTTTATTGCTATTTGTGATCAATTATTATTTAATCATTTTTTGAAGCTATAATTTATCATTCTTTTTCTGTTAGTGTTTATTATTTAGGGATTATTAAGCTATATGCACATCTCCATTGATAATCCCCCTTATGCTGTATGGGTCACTGTTTTATAATGGACCACTTTTAGTATGGGTTTATTTATTGGCTTCTATATTCATCCCTACTATATTGTAGGGGTGGTAAATAGAATGGACCATTATTTTGAGCATCACGGATACATACTGGTTAAGTGTATTTATACATATACACACTTTGTACATATGTGATCAATTCTCCCCCTTAGCCAGGTGTGAACCGTTTTTATACTTCATCCATTAACAGTATGCTTACTCATTGAATCTCCCCCTCACAGTACGATTATGTACGGATATGCTTCACACTTAGTGATTCCCTAGCGAGTCACTAGATAATATCAGTATTGCAGGAGGGAGTTTTCATCTATTTTGTTACCCGGTATTGATTCATTCGTTACTATTAGTGTATAAGGAGGAGTCTCAATTGAAGTTCCCCGCCCCCTTCCTTTCCCCCTCCGTCCACGTGATCTGGCAATGACGTAGCTATCACGTGGGACGTATCGAATGGAATGGGCGGTTTTCTCCATCCAGACTACTGATAGGCGAGAACGCTACACGGGTATCAGCTGTTCGGTATGTCTAATTACATACCGGCTATTTAAGGAGAGGAAGTTGCAATAGCGTTTTGTATCTGCCCCTGACGACGGCGTCTAGATACGCTGAAACGCGCGTCGGGCTGTTTTCTTTAATTTAATTTGATTTCCTTCACTATGCACTGGGGTTATGGGTGGTAGCACTAGGACTTTGATCTTTTATTTAATCTAGGTGGTTTGGTAGGCATTAGCATGAGGCTATTGCTGAGGTAACAGGGTTCAGTCTGGTTAACATTTAGTTGCTAGCATGGAGCCTTAGACAGAGTGGACACCAGTTCTTTTGAGACAGTGTTATGTACATGGATGGAGCTTACTGCTTGCCTAATCATATGCACTAGGTTAATATACACTCTTTTGGTTCCCACTTTGGACTACCTGTGAAGAGTTTGCAGGCAACAGGGTGTCACGTTTAAACATTTGTTATGAAGGAACACAACTGCAGATTTCTTATAGTTTGAATATTTATTATCAAAAGTAAAAGGTATTGACTTTAAGTCCAATTACAGGTACTGTAGCTTTAATTAATAAACGATAACTGAAGTCCACAATTACAGGCACTGTAGCTTTAAGTAGTAAACGATAACTGAAGTCCACAATTACAGGCACTGTAGCTTTAAGTAGTAAACGATAACTGAAGTCCACAATTACAGGCACTGTAGCTTTAAGTAGTAAACGATAACTGAAGTTCACAATTACAGGCACTGTAGCTTTAAGTAGTAAACGATAACTGAAGTCCACAATTACAGACACTGTAGCTTTAAGTAGTAAACGGTAGTAATTAGCAGACACTGAATCAGAAAGAGTCTCTTTAGTAGTATTAATGAATTAGGTGATAAGAAGTTACAATAGCTGTTCCATAGACTTTAACTGAAGCGATATAGATGCAGCTAACTGAGACAAAGTATGAGTTGAAGTTAGCTGTAACGGTTTTGTTTTATCGAAGGACTTTGAAGACAGGAAATAACAGCTTTGAAATGCAACGCTTATCACAGAGGTTTTACTTAGCTTCCGGCACATAGAACACTGGTTCCCGAGATCTCCTCAGAGGCGGTTATCCTGAAAGGAGAGAGTTCAGCTTTAGTCGTGGAAGAGGAGAGGTGAAGGGAACTTGAAGTCTTCTAGTCCGGTCCGGTAACAGAGGGCTTTCACAACGATGTTGCAGCCGGTTCGTGAGTACGGAACGTAGTTCAATAATCCAGCGTCGCTCAGCTGGTGCGGTCGGATTAAATAAGGAGACCGTGTCATAAAGGGGTGTGGCTAAGCTCCGTGGAACCAGGAAGTAAGAGGATACCATAGTTAAGGCATGACACAGGGTTTTTTCCCCCCTTTTCGTGGCAGAATTTGACTGTCAGCGTGTTGCTTTTGACATAGTTATTACCAGGTCAGTTTAGATTGTGTAGTGGATATGGATGGAGTTTATTGCTCGCTAGATACATGCACTAGACTAATATCGACTCTTTAACTCTCCGTTTGGGTTACCTGTGAAGTTACCTGTAACTCTACCTCTACTCATTCTAATTTGTTGCCTGAACAGTTTGTTCAGTTTATTGAAATGAGAATGGATATTAGGAGGGGATAAATTTTGTATAGTGAGGTCATTGCTAAAGACTGACTCTACATCCGCACACCAACTATTAGCGTCAGGTCTATTGGCAAGAAACCCAGCCATGATTAGAATGGAAATGAAAAAACGCCAAATTATAAATCAAAGTAACAAAAAATAGATAATGGTGACTTATGGTGATAAACACCTGAAGAAGTAATCGTTTATAGGTAGACTCCGGTTCCGGTTGGTAACCTGAAGTCTAAAAAGAGAAAGTCACCAGGTTGTACTAGTACGCAGGGGGTAACCCTAATTGATATAGTAAACACAAAAAAAGAAAAAATACTAATTCACCGACATCCGTGCCCAAACGGGTATAGTGCCAGGAAAAAGCAGTACAACCCTTAGGTATGCTAAGAAATTAAAAGTCAATATTTTATTAATACAAAAGCTAAAAAAATACTTAGACTCCAACCAAGTTAATACTAGAGTAGGTAAGTTTAACTGCCAGAGGTTGTCAAAAGCAACACGCTGACAGTCAAATACTGCCCTTTTCGTGGCAGTATTTGACTGTCAGCGTGTTTCTTTTTACAGAGTTATTACCAGGTCAGTTTAGACTGTGTAGTGGATATGGATGGAGTTTATTGCTCGCTAGATACATGCACTAGACTAATATCGACTCTTTAACTCTCCGTTTGGGTTACCTGTGAAGTTACCTGCTACTCTACCTCTGGCATTTAAACTTACCTACTCTAGTATTAACTTGGTTGGAGTCTAAGTATTTTTTTAGCTTTTGTATTAATAAAGTATTGACTTTTAATTTCTTAGCATACCTAAGGGTTGTACTGCTTTTTCCTGGCACTATACCCGTTTGGGCACGGATGTCGGTGAATTAGTATTTTTTCTTTTTTTGAGTTAACATAATAGTTAATCTGATAATTTGATTGACACCTGTGTTCACGCAGAAATAGTAATAAAACAAGAACTATTAAGGATCACTGATGACTGTTTTTTTGGCAATCACTAAGTTATTGTATTCACTAACTAATTAATAATAGTCCATGAAGTGTAGCTGGTTTGATTTAATTTATTTAAGCTAAGCAGCGTTCCCGTACATTAAACAATTGTTTTTAGGTTGCACTGCCTCAGCACTAGCTTCCCAGACAATGATTGACCAGATCTGATACATTTTTTTAATGCTGAAATTTTTTTTTTTAACATTCCAGGGCTTATTCCCCAGCAAAGAATCGTGGAGAATTGTCAAAGCCAAAGAAAGTGCAAATGCTTGGCAAAAAAAAGCAAGATAAATATTTATATAAAGATGTATTTAGGCCTAAAAGTTCTAGTCCCTTGTCAATATTCCATAATTTCTGGTTTGGTAAATAAGTAATTTTTAGTGCAAGATTCTTAACTAATACTTTAAAGTAACAGGAAACTTCAGAAACAATACCATTTACATTCACACAAATAATAAACAGTTTTTTGTTCCTTGTTCAAAACCGCGTTTCGTGCATTTTTTTCAAATGCAAAATAAATGTTTTGTATAAATATGCATGTTTATTTATCCCTTGTCTAGCAGTGACTAATGGGATATGTAGGTACTCTTATGCTGCCCATATCAAACTGCTTATATCAGAAAGGGATCCCCTCGACTGTAAGGAAGGGGAGGCATGACTGCTACCCTGCAGTAAGAGGTGGGATAGAGAGAGATACAAGGTTGCAGAGAGATGGGATAGTATAAAAAAGGGGTGTAAAGGGGAGGGTACTCACCAGTTGCAGAAGGAACAGGCTGGAACAGTTTTCGCTTTAGCCTTCTGCTGTTCAAAAAAAAAATAATAATAATAATTTAAAGTTAGCATAGGGCCTGTTGACTTACCTGAGAGTTAGTGTCCTAGGATTCCGCTTGTTCAAGATGGCTGCTGTGTCCAAGGATGCGTTGATCGGGATGCTGCAGGCTTGCCTGGCCTCCAGTGGAGCAAGTTCCCTGTCGGAGGTGATGGGCAGTCTTCCCCAAGGGCTGATGGGAGCGGAGCAGGTGGTGGAGAGTCCATCTCTGGCCAGAGGTCCATCTCTGGCCAGGCCTCCTACTCACCCTTCACCAAGTCCTTTTCGACGGAGAAGCGGAGCAGAGGTTGGGACAAGCAGGAGGCAGTCGGCACTTGGCAGTGGAGCGGTGAGCGGCGGATGCCGGGCTTCAAGGAGGCGGCCGTGGGCTGAGATGTCGACTGGGAGTCGGACCCAAGATGGTGCAGCGCAGGAAGAGCACTCTCATAGTCCCCCTTCTTTTCCGGTCCGGGCGGAAGTAACGGTGAGACGGTGGAGGTGCCAGACATCATGCATGGCGCGTACGTGACGGCCCGCCATCTTGGAACCTGGAAGTGGATGGGCTTCCGGTATCGGAGCCCCAGGAGAGCTGTGAAAGGGCTGAAGAGCATAGCCGAAGGTCAGTGCAGCACAGGAGGGCATCGGAGGCTGGCAAGCAGCCATGGGGAGTTTGCGGTTGTGGGCAAGCAGCCATGGGGAGTTTGCGGTTGTGCAAATGGACTGTTTGCGGTTCTTTGCGGTGCGTTAAACGGGGAGTTTGGTCTGTCACTGTGAAGCGGGCGTAACCCTTACACTACCTGATCGATACAACATCATACCTGATGTTTTAAAGCATGTTATTCCAAACAATTTAGGAATGTTAGGTGATTTATGCCCTTTATGGATTAAAACCAGACTCTGCATCAACTATGTAATTTTCCATGGGAGTTTTGCCATGGATCCCCCTCTGGCATGCCACAGTCCAGTCCCCTTGAAACAACCTTTCCATCACTATTGTGGCCAGAAAGAGTCCCTGTGGGTTTTAAAATTCGCCTGCCTATTGAAGTCTATGGCGGTTCGCCCGGTTCGCCCGTTCGCGAACATTTGCGGAAGTTCGCGTTCGCCGTTCGCGAACGGAAAATTTTATGTTCGCGACATCACTAATGGAGACAACTGAGTTCCTTGTACTAAAACCTAAACAAGACATGTTACTTGGGCTGCATTTTTAATAATGCAATTCTGATTTGTACTTTATATAAGGGCTCAAAAAATCCACTTACCCACTAGTCTTGGCAAGTAGAAATCAAGGCCTAGCAACTGTGCAATGGATCCTGTGATTTGTGAAGATCTGTAGTGATGTTTGAGTGCAGCAGCCAACTGACGACACAGCGCAAAGTCTTTATCCATCAACAATAGCATAAAACAACAGAGAAGTGGAGCAGAGTTTAAATCTTTATATAGATTGTACAAATGTAGCCATCTGCCCACCAGCCAAAACGCAAATCAGGAGCGATGCAGGAAGTACTTGATATAAACAGTTTGCATATCACACAGACAAAGTGACATATTTATATGGGGAGAGATCACAAGGAAGTTGCTCTTCTTTTCTCATACAAATATATGTGGACATTTTATAATAATGTAATGTTTCCCTGATTTGACTGTGATTCACTTTTAAATTAGAGGTCATGTTATAAGTGTCACAGTGCATGCCTCTACCCTTTCCATCTACATGGCTCATAAGGTAGGAAGGGATTTTCAACTGTGAGCACATATTTAGGACTGTTAGTAGCAAAAATCTTAAAAATATTGTGACATGCTGTGTATAACAGAATGTAATAGTTCATTGTAATGTGCAAAAAAAAACAATTAACATATTATAGAGATACCTTATTTTATTTTCTCTGTGGGAACCCACTTATTTTTAATCTGATTTTAGGTTTTAGATTAAAACAGGAAAAACTGATTTATTTAATAGGATAGTTCTTTCGTCTCTCCTCACAGCTCTTAGCCAAACATGATTTGTAAGGTTCTCCTTTTTCTCTCGCAATGATTTATAGCAGAACACTGATCTTTTCAGTGCCTGTTCACTTTAAATAAAGTGCTAGGGTCAATTTTAATCAATACATGAACAAGAGATTAACTGAAACAGTCAATACAACATTTTCTTAGTTTCTGTGTTCCATGTCTCTCTCGAAGCAGTTTCATGTACGTTCTCTGTGTTTTCCGAGCTTCCTGTCACACTGACATTATGTATGTGGTCATGAGGTAGGTTGCTACCTTGTTTTTATTCTTTTTTCCTCTAGGATAACCCATTAATGTTGGATATTTTCTCCCGTTCCAGCTCTCATTAGAAACACTTTGTTCAGGGTTGCCGAATATCAGTTTTGTCAACATTGCTTGGGCAGCGCGCACATGCTGCATGTGGAATAGGGAAGACTCTTGCTTTACTGGACTACGCAAACATAGTCAGCAGCTCTGCTGATAACAAAGCACAACCTGGTTTACTAAACAGTGGACCAGAGTAGACTGTGTCTAAGGTGATGGCAGCTGTGATATAACTGCTTTTAGTTTATGTGGCAGTTAGAATTATCTTATGTGATATTCAAAGTGAGATTTGGGCATAACAATACCCCATCAACTGCTGCTTGACAGGGGCTAATGAAATAAGATCAGTCCTCAAAGTTTAGAATAAAACTTTCCTGATTGGAGCAACTAACTGATGTGGGAGGCGTCTGTATTGCAACCGCAGACAGATTCACTAAACAATACATTCTGTTTCAAGGCCTACATGTTTGATGTGTTTGCATTGTTAATGCATTTGTCTTAATAATGTATTAAAACATATAAGATCATTTTTGACACAGAAAATAACTTTAAATATTTGCTGCTGACCAAAATTCAAAAATGTTCAACGTAAAAATTAAGTGATACATAATAATATTAGTGTAAAGAAAAAAAACAGAAAAACAGAGCATTTTCATACAATGGATCATGTTAAAGCCAGTAATCGTTTTTTTTTGTTTTTTTTTGTGTAACACACGGAAAGTGCTGTGCTAAGCTATAATTTGAAAGATACAGGAAAGCAATCATCATCAATCCATGTAGAATCCTGCAGCATACTTACAGCACATAAAGTGTTATAAATAGTCCCTATGCCAGTCATTTAAAATTGGTTCAATACTACCAAACAAGAGAAAAAGTTAAAGGTCACTGATTAGCCACAACATTAAAACCACCTGCCTAATATTGTGTAGGCAGCAGGGGAATTACCGCTGGTGCAGCCACTATGTGGGGGACCATTGGGTGTCCCTCACATGTAGGAACACTTGATGGGCATCTCTGATCAGGGGCCCAGCCGTTCTGTCACATGGTGCTGGGAGGAAGTCAGTTCCAATTACTTCCTCCCAGTTACCAGAGAAATACACAAGAGAAGGGCTGGGAGAATGCAGAGAGAAGGGGGGATAGAGGAGCAGACTTCCCTGAGCCCCAGACTCCCATCAGCTTTAGCCAACAGGTCTCTCTGGACTCCAACAAGGTATGAAAATATAAGAATTACTACAAAAATATGGAAATAATGACTGTCTGTGTACTACTGAGTGTATGTTTGTATGTCTATGTGTGTGCATCTTTCAGTTTGTATGTGTATCTATGAAAAAATACATACATGTAGGAACAGCGCACACAAAAATTCAGCTTAAAGTTTTACAAGGCTACTTAAAAATTACATACTCAGCAAACAAATATGGATGGAATCAGTTCCACTGTATGGCCATATCATTTTAAGTCCACGTCTAATCCACAGTACCAGAATATATTTGAGTACTATATTGATTTTAACGTGGGAGACAAATTAAAGTGCTAGTGCTGAATTAACTAAAGTGTATTTAACTGATCTGTTGTAAGAGCATAATGTAAGTTGCAAATGGATATTGTCAGCGCTTAGTGAATATTCCCCTTTAAAGTTATATAAGGGTATACAAAAATAAAAATCAGTAAAGCAACAAAAGTTTTCTCCAATAATGTCCAAAGTCTATAAGAGTTAACAAAAGTCAGTAAAAGTCCCTTGGGGAGAAAGTAGTCCAAATTCTGTTTTGGCAATATGAGACCAAATGATGTACTGGATATACCTTAAAAGCAAAAGAAACAGAATATAGTGTAACACTCTTACGTTTATTGCCCCAGTACAGAAAATCCCCCCCAATTAAGGAACTACTTCTGACCCTAACCCTAATCCCTAAACCTAACCCCTGGCCCCTTATTTTGCCCCTAACCACTTGTTTTGCCACTTTTCAGAAATCCAAAGCACTTCGGCAATTCGGTTCCGTTCAGCAATTCGGAAATTCAGCAATTCAAACTTAGGACATTCGGATGCTTACGGATTGGATTGCATTCGGTTTGCTTTTAAAAAAAAATATGTACATGTAAGATGTGATTTAGAGATATATGACAGATAATAGTGTTACAATATCACTATTGATACATTTTTAAAATATATATTTTGAAACAACAATATGCTACTTGTACTTATAGCCCTATAACTTGCAAAACAAAGCAAAGAACATGTTAACATTGGGTATTTCTAAACTCAGGACAAAATTTGGAAACTATTTAGCACTGGTGTTTTTTGGCGGTTGTAGATGCGTAACAGATTTTGGGGTTCAAAGTTAAAAAAAGTGTGTTTTTTAAAAAAATTATCATATTTTATAATTTTTTTATAGTAAATTATATGATATGATATGATGAAAATAATGGTTACTTTAGAAAGACCATTTACTGGCTAAAAAACATATAATATGTGTACAGTAAATGAGTAAGAAGAAAATTGCAGCTTAACACAAACACCACAGAAATGTAAAAACAGCCCTGGTCCTTAACGGTAAGAAAAGTGAAAAACGGTCTGGTCACTAATAGGGTTAAACAAGCATGGGATAGGCATAAGGCTATCTTAGAAAAGAAAATGTTACTTGCGCTTTCTCCTTAATCCCTATGTATATTTAGACAAATGGAGGTCATTTAGTTGCTCCAATGGCCATTGGAGGGAATGCCCGCCTGCCAACGTCAAGGCAGACCCCCCTAAGCGGGTCCTAACACTGACCCTTCAGCCTGCTTCCTTGAGCTTCTGGCAAAGATATCTCTAATGAGACAGAAAGGGGTATTTTTTATATACACCCCTTTACTTATTAACCCTTAATAGGGAACACATGGGATGGGTAGCAGCATTGTAACCAGGCTGTGTGATCCAAAGTAAATACAAATACAAAAAGAGAAGTCCTGAGCTTAAGGCTATCTTAGACTTTAAAAAGGTCAGGGACTAATGAAAGTATTTAGAAAATTGGACTAGAAACATAGAATGTGATGGCAGATAAGAACCATTCGGCCCATTTAGTCTGCCCAATTTTTTAAAATACTTTGGGCCAAACAATTTTTATCTGCTATTACATTTTATGTGTGCTTTTGTGTGTAAAGTTGGTGTTTGTATATAATTTAGCGTTTTATTACAGGGGGGAGTTTGTATGTAATGTTTGCATTTACATGCAGGGGTGTCTGGATGTAATGTCTTTTAAATGTATATGTCAATTTGTGTACTATTGGTGTTTGAGTGAAAGGATGTGTTTGATTGCTTAGATGTATGCACATAGATATTTACACATATATACATTCAAATTAGCACACAGATACGCATATATAAATCACACTGACACATGCACACACCTTGATATACAAACATACCTTCACAGATACACACCCTGACACATAGATTTACATGGTGGCATGTACACACACACACACACACACACACACACACACACAGACACACACACACACACACACACACACACTCAAATACACACACTGATACACAGATACACACAGTGGTACATACACACACACTCAGATCACACATGCACATACACACACACTGATACACAGATACACACACAGACAGACACATTGACACACAGATACATACACTGACAATGAGGTACACACACGGATGCACAAACTGGCAGATCAACAAACACAGATACACACAATGGCACACACACAGATACAGATACATGATACACTTCTGAAGAAGCCCCTATTTGGGCGAAACGCGTAAAGTGGATCAAGAAGTCTGGACTTTGAATTTTGGACATTGTATTTTTACTGGAGATTTTATATACAAAAGTTTTTTATTTTATTTTACAATAAAGTTGCAGTTTGTTTCCAGCTTTTTGATCTACCTCTCATTCCTGTGCACCTTGGATCCTGCTTATATCCCTTGGTGGGGATTATACCACCACAAGCACTCACCACCAGAGCAAGTTTAGTGCTCTGGAAATTGTAAGTAGGGTATTTACCCCTTGTTTTTTATTCCAATATTTATACATAATACACTATTGGATTTTCTCTGTGTTTCTATTTTATACACGCCTGTGGAGCCTTGGATACCAGATACCACCACCATATCCTTAGACGGGGATTATACCGTCCAGGCGCTAATCAGCAGAGCTCTTAGCAGCTCTGTAAAGTGTGAGTTGGTCCTTCTACTGGTTCTTTATATTATAGCACTATTGTATTTTTTTATACATTGGCATATTGCACTATTATTTCTATTTTTATCCTTTAAGGTTTATATTTACTACCTCAATACTGGGATTACTTGTATGTATGTACAATTTTGTTTATACTATTTTTTATCGTGTGGCGCGGTTTACCACTTTGTTTTCTGCACTTTCTGGGTAATAGCAGGTATTGGGAAGTCCTGCTGGTTTACTGCTGCCGTCCATCCATACATTCTAGAGAGCGCCTACACCTGTGTTGTTTCTACAGATACAGATACAAACACTGACAATATACACACACTAACACACACAGCACACACATACACAGATAATTACATACTGACACACAGATAAATACACTGACACACATACACAGAGACACATATATAAACAAATGGGCATATACACACACATAGATACACATGCATGACATGCAAATATACACACTGACAAACATACACAAATACACACACTGACACAAAGATTCACACACTGTCACACAGATTAACACACACAATCTGACAAACATAAGTAAATTTTTATATTTGCAGTCACCCTCCTTAGCATACCTTTTGTGTCCAGGAGGGTGGCTTGCTTGGGTCCTGGTGATGCTAGCTGAGGCTGATGGGAGTGAGCATGAGGGTCTGCAGCAGCTCACTCCAGCCTCTCTCACAGCGCTCTGAATGAAGCTGGGAGGAAGTTATCAACTTTCACTTCCTCCCAGGTGGCCGATATTACAGTTATTACAGTGAGGGGAAAAAAAGTATTTGATCCCCTGCTGATTTTGAACGTTTGTCCGCTGACAAAGAAATGATCAGTCTATAAATTTAATGGTAGGTGTATTTTAACAGTGAGAGACAGAATAACAAAAAAAAAATCCAAAAAGACGCATGTCAAAAAAGTTATAAATTGATTTGCATGTCAATGAGTGAAATAAGTATTTGAACCCCTATCAATCAGCAAGATTTCTGGCTCCAAGGTGTTTAATATACAGGTAATGAGCTGCTCTTACCTCGTTACCTGAATAAAATACACCTGTCCACAGAAGCAATCAGATTCCAAACTCTCCAACATGGCCAAGACCAAAGAGCTGTCCAAGTATGTCAGCGACAAGATTGTAGGCCTACACAAGGCTGAAATGGGCTACAAGACCATCGCCAAGCAGCTTGGTGAGAAGGTGACAAGTTGGTGTAAATATTCGCAAATGGAAGAAACACAAAATAACTATTAGTCTCCCTCGGTATGGTGCTCCATGCAACGTATCATCTCGTGGAGTTTTAATGATCATGAGAAGGGTGAGGAATCAGCCAAGAACTACACGGGAGGATCTTGTTAATGATCTCAAGGCAACTGGGACCATAATCACCAAGAAAACAATTGGTAACACACTAGGCTGTGAATGACTGAAATCCTGCAGTGCCCGCAAGGTCCCCCTGCTCAAGAAAGCACATGTTCAGGACTGTCTGAAATTTGCCAATGAACATCTGAATAACTGGGTTTAAAGTGTTGTGGTAATATGAGACCAAAATCGAGCTCTTTAGCATCAACTCAACTCACCGTGTTTGGAGGAGGAGGAATGCTGCCTATGACCCCAAGAACACCATCCCCACCATCAAACATGGAGGGGGAAACATTATGCTTTGGGGGTGTTTTTCTGCTAAGGGGACAGAACAACTGCACCGCATCAAAGGGACGATGGACAGGACCATGTACCATCAAATCTTGGGTGAGAACCTCCTTCCCTCAGCCAGGGCATTGAAAATGGGTCGTGGATGGGTTTTCAATGACCCAAAACACACAGCCAAGGCAACAAAGGAGTGGCTCAAGAAGAAGCACATTAAGGTCCTGGAGTGGCCTAGCCAGTCACCAGACCTTAATCCCAGAGAAAATCTGTAGAGGGAGCTGAAGATTTGAGTTGCCAAATGTCAGCCTCGAAACCTTAATGACTTGAAGAGGATCTGCAAAGAGGAGTGGGACAAAATTCCTCCTGAGATGTGTGCAAACCTTGTGGCCAACTACAAGTAACGTCTGACCTCTGTGAATGCCAACAAGGGTTTTGCCACCAAGTACTAAGTCAAAGGGATCAGATACTTATTTCACTCATTGACATGCAAATCAATTTATGCATTCTTCTGGATTTTTTTTTTTTTGTTATTCTGTCTCTCACTTTTAAAATACACCTACCATTACAATTATAGACTGATCATTTCTTTGTCAGTGGGCAAACATTTAAAATCATCAGGTGATCAAATACTTTTTCACCTCAATGTACAATTGCACTCTTAAAGGCTGCGGTGCCGGACCATACCCATGATCAGTAGTACCCATCGGGTGACTCTAAATGCCTGGGCTACTTGATGGGCCTCTCCAAATATTTGCAGGCAGCATTCCCATGGGACAACTGCTTTCGGCCCCCCATGAATATTTGGGCCAGGGGCAGCTGTCCAGTTTGCCCCACCTTAAATGCAGCCCTGATTGACATACAAATATTGTCTCCTTGCCTACTGATTTTCATTGCTATCATTCTCTGTCTTACTTGTTCATTTCCATAATACTGACTTGCTTACACTGCTATGTTAAATGCTAGTCAAACTGGCTGGTCACACTGATTCTAAGATCTTAGCAGAATTCAACTATTCCACTAAAAATTAGACAATTTAATCTTTGTCCTTTTCTCCAATATAAAAAGCATGACACGGAGAACACAATGGATAAGACCTCAAAAAAAGGCAGACTCAAATTGCTCTAAAGGATCACAAAGTATCAGAGGCTTATTTTTGCAATGTACTATGAAGCAAGCTCACTGTAGCCCTACGATCCTAATCCATACCCTATAGATATGGTTATGTACATATACCACTGAGATTTCAGGCCCAATTGAGTATACAATGAGGATAAAAGCAGGCATGAGCACAACAGTCTAAGACAGCTACCCATGAATGGGCCATACATAAAGTTAAAGCATTCATGTCGATTACCTGCAAAAACAGCAGTGAACAACTACTGGATCTCAGCCACCATGATGGATCATTGCTGTCTTAAACATACGAGGCCAAGTGGTTTTATTATTTTCCCTCATTATCTTTTGTGTTACTCTGTATTAGTTTTCTCTGTTGGCCTAACTTAATGTTAGTTATTTATCAGATATCTGTGTCTTGACAGGCCCCTCCATCTTGCTAAGGAGCCGTACTGAGTTTTTTATAACAAAGTTTTGGATTAGGAATGATTGTATACTGTCCCAGACATAACGCTATTATGCTTGAAGTTAGTTATTTTTCTAATTTCTTTTTATCATGTCACTTACAACCATGGGCATAGGAACCGGGGGGGATGGGGGGGCGCATCCCCCCCAGCAATCATGGTTATGGGGAAATCCCCCCCAGCTCCGCCGCCCCCCCTCATGCTGCAGCCGCCCGAGCGCTCTGTAGAGAGCCTCAGGTGGCTGCAGCTTTGCCTGGGCTGGTGCGTCCATGAGGGCGCACCGCCCAGGCGCAGCATGAGTAGAGGGGCTGACAGGAGGTAAGCGCTCAGCGCTCCCTCCTGTCACTCCCTCACTGTAGCGTGGCCGAACCCCTGTATGGTCCTCGGGCATCTGTCTCCTGTACCCGGCCGGACTAACAGGAAGTGCCCACTGAGTGTGCACTTCCTTTTAGTCCGGCCGGGTACAGGAAACAAAAACACCCTGTACCCGCGGACCATACAGGCCTCGGTCACGCTACAACAGAGGTAGGGAAGGGGGAGGAAGAGAGTAGGGAGGGAGGGAGGGAGGGAGGGGGGGGGAGAGAGTGACAAGGGAGGGATGGATGGAGGGAGGGAGGGGGAGAAAGAGTGACAAGGGAGGGAGGGGGAGAAAAAAGAGAGTGACAAGGGAGGGAGGGGGAGAAAAAAGAGAGTGACAAGGGAGGGAGGGGGAGAAAAAAGAGAGTGACAAGGGAGGGAGGGGGGGAGAAAGAGTGACAAGGGAGGGAAAGGGGTAGAAAGAGTGTCAAGGGAGGGAGGGGGGTAGAAAGAGTGTCAAGGGAGGGAGGGGGGGAGAAAGAGTGACAAGGGAAGGAGGGAGGGGGAGAAAGAGTGACAAGGGAGGGAGGGAGGGGGAGAAAGAGTGACAAGGGAGGGAGGGCGGGGGAGAAAGAGTGACGAGGGAGGGAGGGAGGGAGGGAGGGGGAGAAAGAGTGACGAGGGAGGGGGAGAAAGAGAGTGACAAGGGAGGGAGGGGGAGAAAGAGAGGGACAAGGGAGGGAGGGAGGGGGAGAAAGAGACTGACAAGGGAGGGAGGGAGGGGGAGAAAGAGAGTAGGGAGGGAGGGGGAGAAAGAGAGTAGGGAGGGAGGGGGAGAAAGAGAGTAGGGAGGGGGAGAAAGAGAGTAGGGAGGGAGGGAGGGGGAGAAAGAGAGTGGGGAGGGAGGGAGAGGGAGAAAGAGGGGAGGGAGGGGGAGAACGAGAGTGGGGAGGGAGGGAGGGAGGGAGGGAGGGAGGGGGAGAAAGAGAGTGGGGAGGGAGGGAGGGGGAGAAAGAGAGTGGGGAGGGAGGGAGGGAGGGGGAGAAAGAGAGTGGGGAGGGAGAGAGGGAGGGGGAGAAAGAGAGTGACAAGGGAGGGAGAAAGAGAGTGACAAGGGAGGTAGAAAGAGAGTGACAAGGGGGGGACGGAGGGGGAGACAGAGTGTGTCAAGGGAGGGAGGGGGAGAAAGAAAGTGACAAGGGAGGGAGGGGGAGAAAGAAAGTGACAAGGGAGGGAGGGGGAGAAAGAGTGACAAGGGAGGGAGGGGGAGAAAGAGTGACAAGGGAGGTGGAGAAAGAGTGACAAGGGAGGGGGAGAAAGAGTGACAAGGGAGGGAGGGAGGGGGAGAAATAGGGTGACAATGAAGGGAGAGAGATTGACATCCATCACACACACACAATCACACAATCATGCAACCCTTACACACACAGAAACACACAATGCATTCCTTACACACACTCAATGCACCCCGTGCACACACACACACACACACACAATCACACAATCATGCAACCCTTACACACACAGAAACACACAATGCATTCCTTACACACACTCAATGCACCCTGTACACACACTCAATGCACCCCTTATAGATGCACACACTGCATCCCGTACATACACAGAAACACACCTTGCAGCCCTTACACATACAAACACAGATTCACACAATGCATTCCTTACACACATATCAGGACATCCCCTACACACTCCACCCCCTGTGAACAAACTCGTTGGTGGAACATGAAGGTGGACCCTGGGACCCAGACCTTGAGCTGTGTAAAGGGCCCCCAAAAAATGGAGCTGCTTCCCGTTCTCCCAGAACATTGTTTTTTGTGACCACAGTTACAAACAGCCTCCAGAGAGCCTGTTCTACACCAGACCAGTGGAGCCAGACTGCAGCTAGAGCCCATCATCATCCTCATCTGGTTGTAAGTAGGCAATCTAGCATATTATTCGTGGCACTAATCTCTAATTTACCTCACATTAAAGATTCATTATAGTCCCCAGAACCACTGCAGCCTAATGTAGTGGTTCTGGTGTCTATAGCCTGTCCCTGCAGGCCTTTTAATGTAAACACGGCGGCACTCCAGCACTGGCGTTAGTTAACATGGCAGAAAAATTATTGGAAAGGGTTAGGAGGGCTACTAATAAGGATAGGGGGAGAGGGGTAGGTAGAAAAATAATTGGAAGGGTTTAGGGGGGCTACTAATATGGATGGGAGAAGGGGGGAGGCAGAAAATTATTGGAAGGGGTTAGGGGAGTACTAATATGAATGAAAGGTGTAGGGTGTGTTCTAATATGCATGGAAGAGGTTAGGGGGTACTAATATGCATGGGCGGGGTTAGGGGGGTACTAATATGCATGGAAGGGGTAGGGGGTTAATATGCGTGGAAGGGGTAAGTGGGGTTATTTTGTGCATGGAATGGGTAGGGGTGGTTCTAATCAGGAGGATCCCGGCGCTGTATCCGGGTAAGTAAAACTCCTTCCCTGTAGTGACCCTTTAATGTTATTATTTAATCATTTATATAGCGACTGCAAATTCCGTAGCGCTGTACAATGGGATAAACAACTCCTAGTTTACGGAATAAGAATATACCCGGCGAGTAAAAATGCTATCCCCCTCAGATTTTTTCGGGTTCCTACGCCCATGCTTTCAACCCCCCCTTACCGAGTTAGAGAAATATTTATCTTCAAGTAATTCATCAAATCTTGATATTCATAAGTCTATCCTCTAATTGACTCCAGCATGATATTTTATTTTTCTTTAAACTTAAAGTAATGTCGGCAAGTATAATCAAGTATGGTTAAGTAGGAGCAGTAGTGAGTCTCCAAACCATCATATAACACAATTCACTTAACTGATATGCTTTTTGTTTTGTCTAAAAATGATTGATGGCAGATTTAATTCAACTGTCAGGGTAAATTTGGGGGTTTATTCATGAACGTTGAATTGTTCTAAACTGAAATTTGAATTGCAAATTCAAGCTATGACTAAGTTAGATTTTTTTTTATCCAAATTGGCTGCTTTTATTTATTTCTATCCGGATTACAATTTGCTATTGTTCAGAATTTGGAGAATAAACCCTGTAATGAGTAAGAAGAAAAAAAAAAAACAGCAAGTTTATAGCATTTTAATTTTACCTAAGATTGACAAAGAAGTCAATATTGCTAAATGGTCCCTGCATATGTACAAAAATAACTTGAAAAAAGATGGTGGATGTATTTAATTATGCAAAAGGTAACACACAACAAATATTAACCCACTTTAATAATTACATAGTTGGTAATTTGTGTTTTAATATGATAAAAAAACAAACTTCCTTTGTATAGTTTTAACATTTAAAATTTGATTCATTTTCTGACATTAAATATGGTCCGTTGTAGCTTACAATCATGCTACATATGGTTTTTGTATATTTAATGGTAATTTATATTAATCTTGATGTATGAATCATAATATATTGATATAAAATATAAATAAGAATGCAAGAATAATTACATCTTCAATCTTCATTAGGTCTCCCCCGCCGGCTGATTTCGGCAAGGGGTACATGGGCGGAGCGTAACCCAGTGCCAAGGGACATCGGTGCTGGATTCAGCAAGTGACTGAAGGTGTTTTTACCCCCTCAGCGCCAAGAGAGGCTGGGTGCAAGGGATGGGGGCCCCTTTGAAATCTATAGTGCAAGTGAAATGGCTTTCTTTTCTTGGCACTATAGGATCCCTTTAAATTTGAAATTCATTTTAATTCACAATTCTCACTTTAGTAAATAACGCTAACAATCAGGATTGTAAGTTTGGCGTACCTTGTTTACTTGGCATCTAAATTAAAACACTATTTTGACACCCCATTGGTTGGTTCCTCATTTACCTACTTCTGTTGTTTACCCTCTTTTTCATCTGTTATACCCCTTTTGTGTCTCTTACTCCACTCTTGAATCCCTTTAATAGCTGGACAGTATAGATTGGGTGTTCTTGTCCCTCGGTCCTGGGTTTGTTTCCTGTGTCCTGTTCAAAGACAAGTTTGGGAACCATAACAACTTCATCAAAATAAGTTGCTATGGTACCAGGAGATCCCTAGTGCTGGCTGTGGTCATAGACAGTTTAACCCCAAAGTCTGTGCTCCAGCACCTTGTTACTCCCCACAGAGTTCCACGGCTTATTTAGGTACCTCCGGTGTGCTAAATTACTTGGCACTATAGACATTTAAGCTATCGGCTCCAAACAAGCGTTCTGAAACTTTGAGTGTGACATCTTGACACTTTGTATCCCACTGCTTATGTAGATACACAAACCTAGTTACCCTGCATTTGTAACAAGGAATTTGTTTGATCCACCTAAGCGTTTGATACTGTGTACCATTTCCTCTTTACTGGATACTTCGTATCATTTTTTTTATCAGATTATAGCAATAACACTCCTTATCAGCTCTTTGTTTGGGAAATCTCACAGCCGAATTGTCGGCACAGCTAGATATTACTACTTGTGGCACAATAGAAACATTTTGTTCTATTCTCGGTTACTAGTACATTATCATCCAGTTACGTGTTCTCTACTCAGAGACTGGTCTACTATTTTTGTGTTTCATTTATTTATTTATTTAATTTGCCTTACCACTTATAGTTTGTATTTTCTTACCACTAGAAGTGTATTTAATTATTGACACAGCGGCACTACAAATCTACCCAGTCATCCGTAATTCTAGTGAGCTGGCCCCCTATGGCATCATAGCAGGGGATTACTTGCTCCATCTGAGCGTTTGATATTTTGATACTTCGACTATTTCCTCTCAAGTGGTTACGTAGTATCGCTTAGACCAGATGATATTATATATGTTTACAACTAGTTCTCCTTCTTGAAAGTCTTATTAGTTATCGTTACATCTACTAATCCAGTTATTTTATTACTATCTATACTTTTGTATATATTCTTCTGTACAACAATATTTATATTGTTCCTTTTTGTGTTCTCGGCTTTTTGTTTATTACCTAACTGACATTTTCTTTTGTCAGGAAGTCATTGCCGGGATAGTTTATTCCTACGTCCCAGTATTTATTATTAAAGGACATTGTATTGCCCACTATTAGGAACAGACTCTTTTCTTTCTCCCCCTCCCCCCCCCCCCTGTTTTTGTAGTATATTCTAACTTGGGTTACCCCCTTTGTCTGTTCCTAGACATTAACATAAATCTGGCCACTTTTGCATAGCCACCTGTTGTTGAAAGAGTTGGACCTGGTGGCTGCCACTATGTATGGAGTTGTCCCTGGCGGCCCGCATCAGTGCCTCCTATACATGAAAGTAATGCAGGCGAACTATAACGTCTCCTGGCTGGGTATTATTTGGCGAAGAAGTTCGAAGGGCCCTGTCTATGATGAGCTCTGCTGGAGGGGCTTCAGGTAGCATGCCGCTGAATGTCTCAAGGAGCGCAGAGTTATGCATGTCCGGTGTAACAGATTCTGGCAGCCCCCTAATTCTTATGTTATTCCTTTGAGATCTATTGTTTAGATCTTCTTGTGCTACTTCTAAGGTCCGTACCTGGTCATGTAGCTCTTGCAGGGCCCAGTTGTGTTTGGCAGTGGTTGTTGAGATATCCTCCATCTTGTCCTTCTACGGCTACGGTGCGCCTGATCAAGTCTTCAAGGCCTTTCCTGATAGGGGCCATGTGTTTTGCCAACTCCGCTGTCATGTTAAGTTTGATATCAAGGAGCAACTCCTTCAGGTCCCCTCTGTTCACCGGTTTGAGGTCTTGGCTGCTTCTCCCTGTTTCGCTGGCGTCAGATTCTGAGTCAGACTCAGGCGGGTCTCCTACACGTAGTGGGCCCTTGTCAGTGTGGTTGCGGAATATCAGTGCTACCACTGAGCTGTGTCTCGTTTTTTTCCCCCATCATGGAGGTTTCTACACACTCGGGGAGACAGGTGGGTCAGGCTGTGGGGGAATTATTTGGTGGCTTGTGCTTTTGTTAGCTATTGTTTTGCCTGATATTGCGGAGCTCTAGCAAGGTGCCGCCCCCCACCTATGTTTCTGATGTTATCAGTTCCTGTGATAAAAGGAAGCTGCAGCTGATCTCAGGTGCTCAATCAAGTTTACTACTTTCTTTCTAACTGCTGAGAGAGCTCTTTCTCACGATTACCTCTGTACCGAACGTCTCTGGCTTGATCCTGACTATGCTGACTTCTCCACTCCCAGACTAGGAACAGACTTCATCATCGAATTCCTCCTTTCACTTCAGGGAACCATAATCCACACTATTCTGGAAAAGACTTCCATGTTTATCATCCAAAGAAAGCACGATAAATTCTCCAGTTACTGGGATTAATAATTGGTTCATACCTAAAGTTATTGGGAAGGATAAAAGGAATATACCTGTCTGCCCTCTGGGATTCAGCTACTCCTCAGTTGATTATACTTTCCTAATTTAATTCAGTTGCTGCCAGAACCTAAAGGACTGTGATATATTTTCCCCAAAAACAGGATCTAACTTATTTCAACAATTACTGTTGAAGCCTAAAGGACTCTGTTATATTTCTAAAAGAAGAGTTTTCATTCTGCTATTTATTAATTGAAGTCAAAATGGACTGTATTATAGGTTCCTAATTAAGGAGTTACTTTGTTTATTTATTTCTTCTAAAAGCTATTTTCTTTGAAGGTATATTAAGCAAGATTGCCATTGCTTATGCATTATTATTTCCAATCCTCATTGCTGCAGAAGATTGCAAAGTTAATATACTTTATTTCAATAAAGTGACAGTATCAAATGTATTCATTCATCTGCGGTTGAATTCCAAATGAAGCTTTCCTAAAGTATCACAACATGTTAGTTACAGCGCACAGACATAACTACTCAAACTTGAATCTTACCAATTTCCACCTCCCAATCTTCTTGACCAGGTCATCCCCTAAACCCAACCGAGATGCCTCCATCACAGCTACAATCCTGAATGAGTGTGTACTAAACTGCAATGGACCCAAACCCAAACGCCCCAAGGTCAACCCAAAGACCCTAAGGAACTGAACTTTCAACAACGAGGACACAACAAAAAACAAACCCCCACACCCTCCGAACGGATTGCCTGAAAATTCAACATACACGAAACTGGACATGCCGTCAAACCTGGCACCTAGAAAAGGGTAACCGCATTTCCTTTTCCGAAAATTTTAGTTTTGCAATGGCATAAATGAATCACTACCAGAGTCTACCAAAGTTCAACATCTGAACACTGTAACCCATCTCTGCTCAAGCAGCTGCTGCTAACCAACTCACTAATCCTAAACGATCCAAGGAAGGCCCAAATAAACACCACCAAAAACAGAACCTTGTACTTCGAAAAACAAACCTCCGGAAGTACACAGAGTAAACCCTGTAGAATCTCGAAAGATACCGGTCTGCGCAAATTCTGCAATGACCTCCCTTTCTTATACCCCTTAATAGCCCACAAAGAAATGTTTGGTTATATCCTCACAACCATTAAGTTTAAATAAAAATGCCAAAGCTGTCATATTGCGCCCTATAGCAGACGGGGATGCCCCGGAAGCAAACAAACTATAAATGAACCATAACAGAGTGTCAAACTGCACTGCAGCAGAGTCATGGCCCCTCACACAAACCATTGCAGTGTCCCAGTGTTGCCAAACCTTGACCACCCAGGTGAATGATGCCAAAGACCCCCTTATGAGTCTGCCAAGCAACAGGTCCCGAGCTGCCACACTTCCTCCGTAAAAGACACGCCCTCCTTCTGAGCACCCGAAGCCACTGCCCAAAACCGTTCCCACTGAAAAAGAGAGAGCTAATCAGCCTTCACATTCAAAAACATGGGCACATGACGTGCCCTGAGCACAACATTAAACTGTATGCAAGAAAGAACAAAGTGGCGAAGGAGCCGAACAGGAATAGAAGAAGCAGATAAACCATTAACAGCCTCAACCCCCGACATGTTGTCAGTAAAGAATTTAACCTTCTTGTCCTTTAACTGTTGACGCCAAGTTGCGAATGAGCGAGCTGGCCGTCCACTCATCTGGCCATGGTTCTGCACACCAGTGTCCCGCAAAATAAGCCCCAAACCTGATACATCCATAAATAATTCCAAATCCGACGATGAAGCTGCTGGCTCCTGGAAATATACCCGCACGTTAAAGTCCCTCGGAAAAACCTTCCTCATGTCCAAATCAACTTTCATGGACGCTGACATCAAAATGAAATGATGAGGTGACACGAAACCCCTAGTCGCCATAGCTAGGAATCTGTTAAAATACCTGCCCCACAGTGATCACTTGGCATGCAAGAGACCTTAATGTAACCTTGTTAGCTCCCCAAACCTCTGCCACTGCCTGCTGGAGCGCCAGCAACTTATCCTCAGGCAACTAACCCCTGACTGAATCTATCTCCAAGCCCAGGAAAGACAAGCAAGTAGTTGGCCCGACTGTCTTGTGTCCCACCAGCGGTATTCTGAAGACATTTGCGACCCATTCCAATGTTCTCAACCCTATCCGGCACACCTCCGAACCTGCCGGCCTGACACAAAGGAAATCATCAGGGTAATGGACCACGAATCTAGTGCCCACCGACTTTGACCAACCATTTCAGAAAGGTACTGAACTTTTCAAAGTTGGAACAGCCGCAAACAGAGATCGATGAAATACTGCCCCTCAAAAAAACAGCCTAATAAATGATGACAGTCGGAGTGAATGGACAATAACTGAAAAGTCGCCTGCACGTCTGCCTTGCCCATCAACTCCCCTTTGCCCGCACTGTGAACCAACTCGACCGCTTGGTCCATTGATGCATATGACACAGAGCAAAGAGCCTTGTCAATATCATCATTCACCGAGGATCCATGTTGATACATTTGTAGCTGCCACCCCAAGAGGATGAGGGGTTTCATCGCCTGAGCTGTTCTTTTCACCCTTTTCAGAGTGATGCTCTCAGATTTCCCAGGATAGTATAGCTGTATAGCTCTTATAAGAGCTGGCGATTATAGCAGTTATAGCTAGTCCCTACAATCATGAGATGAGACTCTATTTTGAGGGTAAGCAAGAACTCATTTTAATGGGGCCACACTTGACTTTTTATGACAATCCCCATGCAAGGGGGACTCCCACCTGGACTTGGTGGAAGACTGCAGGACAAAGTCACAGACCAATGACAATACAGGACACTCCCACACATAATAGATTAATCCCTCCTCTGTACCTGGGAGATAATTGAGTCAAACACTATGCTATACTCAATTATCTCCAAACACAAAAACACACATTTTTATAAAACCCCAAAATACCTTTCAAACATACAAAACCCCCTGATAGCCCTGATCTGGGTGACCAACATATCCAAAAATCACCTAGATCAGTTCAGGGGTTAAGGAATTTCCTGAAAGTCATTTATTTGACCGACCATGTGCATGGTGCCATGCCCAAAATAGTTCCAGAGAATCGGGGCTTGAGGTCGGTCTAGTTCGGTAGTTTAAAAATGTTCTTACCCTGGAGCTTGTTACCTGCATCCAGACGAACGATTCCACTAAACAGTGCCCTTCTAACTTGTATAGAACTGAATGCAGGCGTTCGGGAGTTTCTGTGTTCGATATTAGTTCTATGAGATTTATGCCCAAACAGCGCTGCCTGCGTGTAGCGTTACTTACCTTGTCCGGGGGTCGGCCGAGGTCCTCTGTTCCCGGCGCACTCAGAGCGCCGATGACGGCGGGCGCTGACCGCGAAATGCGGTCACGTGTCCCGCCTAGCTTTGAGAGCACGCCGCGCATCACGAGCACGCTCTTAAAGGGGAAGTGGGAGCTGAAAATCAAAACGGTCTCCCATTGGCCCCTGTCACCCCACACTCCCCATACTCTCACATATCGGGGGCGTGGATATGACAGGGGCCAATCAAGAATAAGTTGAAGGTATTTAAACTTACCTCTCCCTTTACTCCCTGCCCTATCGTGGTTTCTGTTTCAGTTCCATTTAGCGCTTGTTGTGTTCAGTTGTGTTCCTTCGTATTGACCTTGCCTTTGTTTCTGACTACGTTATCTCTTTATCCTTATCTGTTCTGTTTGCCGGCTTGCTGTTTACTGTGTACCAGACCCCGGCTAGTCCTAGTTTACGCTGTCTCTCTGTGCCCTTGACCTCGGATCGTTCCTGACTCTGTCTCCTCTCATATACATCGAGTCCGGCCATTCTAAGGTCCGGTAGACGTATCTCTCCTCTGTGTTGTCTTTTGTCGAGTTGAATCCTGCGAGTTGGGGTATATTTTCGTTACACTGCGTTCATGCAAACAAGATGGCTGCCACCTCGTAGTTGTCCATAGGAATTGCGGCCACCCAGACGAACAATTAAAACACTACGGTGAGAACCATTCCAAGGTGTTAATAGGTGTTAACAAGCTCCCGGGTGGTCCCTGGTTGTTCAGTAGTCGAACGAGACAATGTTAAAATAGGAGGGGAACACAATCTACCAAACAGAATAGCAAAAAGGCACGAACAAGGTCTTTTGTGAGCCTTTTGGCATGGCCCATAGTGCTGAGGCAGAAGGCTGGCAAATAGGCCCCTCCAAGAACCAGTGGCGAGGTTACTTTTGCCACAATGATAAAAGATGAATAAACCGGTATTTACCGGGTTCCTTCTTCGGCACGACCCCCAAAAGGTGAAACCTGAAGATTGTGTAATGGAGGCTCCATTAACAGACCTGCCATCCTCCCCAACTGTACCTCCTTATGCAGCTTATCATGCACCACACCAGGAAATGCCCCTACAGACTTCAGATTCCGCAGATTATGAACCACCACCTGATCCAGAAATGGAATCATGAACCGCTTTGTGAACCTGTTCCTCAATAATGTAGCATTCTGGTTAATGTAGATGCTTAGCCACGGCAACATTTTGCCGACCTTCAGCGGCGACAACCCCAGAGGCAGAGTATGCGATGCTCCAGGCGTCCCCTAGTGGATGAGGACTTCCCCTTCTTGAAGCAATGATTGTAGCTGTGTGCACCTCCACACCCTGAACATTTATGCTTGAAACGGCACACAGCTCCCCACTTACACTGGCCATCTACAGTCAGCAGAACCCTTTTTTGTGAATGGCCAATGAGGTGGAAGAAGATCCTGCACCGACTCCAGGCTGAAAGGAAGACGCCTTTTGCGCCATCATGAGCTTAATCCAAAGAGTCAGGTCCATCTGATTCCACCTCATACCAGGATTGACCAAGAGATGCTGTAAAAACTGCTTGTCGTGCTGACACCAAGCCAAGCCCCCATACATGCGATATGCCTCCCAAATTCCACCCAAGTAACAGAACAGTTGAGAGCAGCATTCAGGAGATCATTCCCCAATAACACTCCCCAAAATGCAAGAGACCCTCAACCAGTTCCCAAAAGTTTTGGGTATTTTAAGATAGCGGCGTCTTTTCTCCTCCTCTTCCTTCTTGGCATCCTTTTTATCCTACTCCTTCATGTCCAAGTATTCATCCAAGAGGAAGAATAGAAAATATTTATAGAAATTCCCCTTTCCATATCTGCTCCTTCACCTTCGGCTTAAGGTGACAACCCAACAGTCCCACGAAGGAGATGTGAACATTCTGCCAAGCCGCGTCCAGAATGTCCCCAACTAGCTCCACCCTTTCATTCTCCAAGTCGATTGCAGCCACCAAAGGAATCACTGTATCACCGGCAGAGCTGCCACTAGCTACAGGAACCACAACTGCACCCGCCCCAGTAGTCTCCTGCTTAGGTGCCCAAACCTGACCAAAGCTAACACTCCTACCCGAGCCCCCGCTCCATGACTCCAGAAAGGATTCAAGACCCTCCAAAAGATCCCCAGAAGGCTTAACAGAATACAACTCACCATCCGAATCTCATGCCGCTGAAGGCCGTTAGGCTATATTCTGCCGGCTGTCGTCCAAGCCCAAGAGCAACGGCGCCTTTAGACATAAGTCTACATCACAAGGTCTCACCCAGACCACAGGTGACTGTCTTGGTGACCTGGAATGAGAAAACACTCTGGGTAGGCCGTCGGACCGAGTCCTGGCTTGCCTACTCTCACTGGGTCCTGGGAAGTGCCTGACGTCCACACCCATAGGGCCGTGACCACACCCTTCTGTCACTTCCTTGTATCCACCCCTAGAACACCCATCAGATGAGCCCAATCTTCTACGCCTGTGTTTTGTAGTCCTAACAGGGGAACCCAAGCTACACTCCCGGATAGAAACCCCGTGTGACCCCTTCTGTAGCAGTCCGCATATTCACTATGGCCATTCAGAAATGTATACTGCTTCCCCTGCCTCTTAGCAACCGTGGCGGGTCCAGAGTGTGGCATTCTTTGCCCACCCGTGATGGGGATCTTCTCAGCTGCCCACTCAGTGCCCTCATAGGTGTGGATGCCAGCATACAAGACTCTAAACTCAGGTCCCCAGCCATTGGCTCCCTCCTTTGGCTGCCTTGACCCATGCTTGCCGACCTGGACATAAACCTAGGTTGCGACCCTGGGGAAAAAATCCTGTCTGGTGATCTGCCAAGGGGAAGAGAAGCCCGATTATGCTCACTGGAAATTGGGGGCTGTGACGAAGTGCCCTTCGCCACTTTGTCCTGGAGAGGCCTGCTTGCCTGCCTCCTCCCCTGCGACTATGGCCCTGGAAGATTTGGCCCTTTAAAAACAGTATTCGGCCCTAACAGAGTGCATGTCACTCATTCTGGCCTTTTAAATACAGTGGGGCCATTCGGTACTTGCCCTGTGTGAGCGGTGATACCCCAGATAGCTATGCCATGGAGCTTATTCATATAATGAAAGACTATGGGAAAGACTTTAGCTCCATGGCAATTGAACTGTGTGAATAGGATCTGCGCGCTATTCGGTAGTTTTGTGCACTCAGATCCCAGCTATCTGGGGATATGTGAAATGTCTGTGTGTTATGTGTAAAAGGGGACTTCATGTATTTTAAAGTGTTTTACTGTCTTTGTTTCCCCATGTGCTCAATGGAGTCTGTCTCTGTATTGGGAGGTAATGTCAGGGTACCTGAGGTCTCTACCTCCGAGAGAGGTAGAGACTTAGTCGTTCATCCGGACGGCCTGATTTCCCTCTTCCTCGCGGTCCATCCGGTCATGCAAAGCCGGCCGCGAGGGAGTGACTCCCTTTTATAGCATGACGCCCGGAGGTCGACGTCAGGACGTCAACCCGGAACGACCTGTCACTCAATTGGTTCAGGACCAATCAGGACTCGTCGGAGGTGTGTCTACTTATCTGAACAGGGCATTTAACAGTGCTTCTTTCATTAGCTCATTGCCCTGTCGTGGTTCTAGCTTGTTCTAGTCACTCAGTGCTCGTGTTTTCTAGTTATCCCTTTTGGTTTTGACCCGGCTTGTTTGCTCTATTCTGCTTATCTCTGTTACCCTTGATTCGGCTTGTCTATCGCTTACCTGTCTTCTGTTACCCTCGACCTCGGCTTGTCTTTGACTATTCTCTACTGTACTACTTACGTTAGTCCGGCCATTCTAAGGTCCGGTATACGTATCTGGCTACTGTTTGTACTCTGCGTGTTGGATCCCTGTCCCGATCCTGACCTTACGACAGGGCCAATGGATCCTGCAAGTACAAACAGTCAGCTTGGTTCTCCTGATCCTAGGTTTGAAGCCATGGATCACAGAATGGATCAGATGGCGCTAGCACTACAGGCGTTATTATCTCGTGCCAATAATCCACCAGAAGAGTTACGTACTACTCCTATCTCTCCTGTGGGTCCAGGCCTAGAGGTAGCCACTGTAGGTGTTTCTTCTCGCATTACCCCACCGGTACGTTATGGTGGTGCTCCTGAGAAGTGTCGTGGTTTTTTAAACCAAATTAGTATCCACTTTGAATTGCAACCTCGCTCCTATCCTACGGATAGGGCAAAGGTGGGATTTATTATCACCTTACTCATTGAGAAGGCTCTGAGATGGGCCAATCCACTGTGGGAGAACGATAACCCGTTAGTATATAACTATAACGCATTTGTAGCTGCTTTTAGAAGAACTTTTGACCCTCCAGGTAGAAAGGTTAATGCAGCCAGATTACTGTTACGCCTGAGACAGGAGAACCGAACACTTGTGGATTATGCACTAGAGTTCAGGTCTCTGGCGTCAGAGGTCATGTGGAATGAGCAGGCGTATATGGACGTATTTTTGAATGGGTTATCAGATGTAATCCTTGACGAGATTGCTACTAGAGAACTTCCTGAGAATTTAGAGGATTTAATTTCGTTCATTTCTCGTATAGATGAACGTTTAAGAGAGAGACAGAACACTCGAGAGAGGAACCGGAGACCTTCCTTCCTTTAGGTTAGCTCCCGCATTTCTAAGTCCTGACTCCACTCATTGCTCCCTGAACCCATGCAGGTAGGCTATACCCGCCTCTCTGAGGAGGAGAGACAGTACAGGAGAAAGGAGGGGTTATGTATGTACTGTGGAGCCAGAGGTCATTTACTCTCGAACTGTCCTAACCGCCCGGGAAACGCTCGCACCTAAGTTTCTCTAGAGGACAGGCCTTGGGTGTTTATATTTTGTCCTCTACTCCTAATTATAAAGATCACAGGCTTCTGCTACCAGTTTCCTTAACCTGGGAGAAGGAAGTGGTAAAGGCTATGGCCTTGATAGATTCCGGAGCTGCTGAGAATTTTATCAACCAAGCCTTTGCTACTAGACACAATATCCCATCCCAGTTAAGGGAGACACCCTTGGCCGTTGAGGCCATAGATGGTAGACCATTACTGGACCCCGTTATCTTTCGTGAGACCATACCCATTAACTTAAATGTTGGTATCCTACACGTGGAGAATTTATCTCTCATGCTCATTTCGTCCCCTTCTGTTCCCATAGTTCTGGGGTATCCATGGTGGAAGAGACATAACCCTATTATCGATTGGGAATTAGGGGAGATACTCTCGTGGGGTCTGAGCTGCCAGGAGAAGTGTTTACGCAGGGTTTCTCCATTGGCCAATATTAATACACCAGGTAGTTCTACTCAGTCCACAGATAGACAGATACCGCCCCTGTACCAAGACTTAAAGGCAGTATTCGACAAGAAGAATGCCGATTCATTACCTCCACACAGGTCGTTTGATTGTAAAATTAAGCTTCTACCTGGTACTATGCCCCCGAGGGGTAATGTATATCCTTTATCTGTTCAGGAGAACTCTGTTCTAGAGGAATATATCCGTGAGAATTTAGAGAAAGGATTCATTAGGAGGTCTTCTTCCCCTGCCGGGGCTGGGTTTTTCTTCGTTAAAAAGAAGGATGGCACGCTGAGGCCTTGTATTGATTACCGAGGTTTGAATAAAATAACTATCAGAAATGCCTATCCTATCCCATTGATTACCGAGTTGTTTGATCGTCTTAAGGGCTCCAAAATCTTCACCAAATTAGATCTCAGAGGGGCATATAATTTGGTGAGAATCCAGCATGGACACAAGTGGATGACGGCGTTCAATACTCGGTATGGCCATTATGAATACACAGTTATGCCATTTGGACTTTGCAATGCTCCTGCAGTGTTTCAGGATTTGATTAATGAGGTACTTAGGGAGTTTCAACATGATTGTGTTATTGTCTACCTGGACGACATACTGATACACTCTAGGGAGATTGAGACTCACCATAGACAAGTCAGAAAGGTACTACACAAACTTCTGCAACATGGTCTATACTGTAAATTGGAGAAATGCAGCTTTGACCAGTCGCAGAAGCTGATACTAAGACTTGGTCTACGGAGGCTCTTGTTGCGTTCAAGACTCTCAAAGAACTTTTTGCCTCTGCTCCCATTCTAGTCCACCCTGATACGACTCTGCCGTTCTTACTCGAGGTCGATGCCTCTGAGACGGGAGTTGGTGCTGTTCTGTCTCAAAGGTTAGGGGTGGACAAACCGTTACACCCGTGTGGGTTCTTCTCTAAGAAATTATCTGGGCCTGAAAGCAGATATGACATCGGTGATAGGGAACTGTTAGCGGTCATTAAGGCTTTAAAGGAGTGGAGACATTTACTAGAAGGGACATTACACCCTGTTACTATTTTAACGGATCATAAGAACTTGTCTTATATTGGGGAGGCTAAGCGCCTGTCCGCCAGGCAAGCTCGTTGGTCCTTGTTCCTTACTCACTTTAATTATGTACTTACTTATAGACCTGGTTCTAAGAACTCTAAAGCCGATGCTTTGTCTCGTCAATATGAACCGTTCACTATAACTGAGCCAGTCCTTTCCTCGATAGTTCCTAAGGGTAACATCATCGCTAACACGAATCTCAGGATTCACTCTCCGTTGCTTACTGAGATCATGAAATTACAGCATCTTGCGCCCAAACAGACTCCTGGGGATCGACACTTCGTTCCCGCCACTCTCCAACTAGAAGTGTTACGCTGTTTCCATAACAGCAAGGTGGCTGGGCATCCTGGCATTCGCAAGACGTATGCTTTGATCTCTAAAGATTTCTGGTGGCCTGATTTACGTAAAGATATTAAAGAATTCATCGGGGCGTGTGAAGTTTGTACCAAGACTAAGCTACCTCATTCGCTCCCATGCGGATTTCTGCACCCTTTAGAGGTTCCTGAAAAGCCATGGTCCTGTTTGGCTATGGACTTCATTGTTGATTTGCCTATCTCTAAAAAGCAGACTGTTATCCTCACTGTGGTGGACAGATTTACTAAGATGGCTCACTTCATTCCCTTACCTAAACTCCCATCTTCGCCCGAATTAGCAGAGATATTCGCTAGGGAGATCTTCCGTTTACATGGGATACCTTCCCAAATTGTATCGGACAGAGGTTCCCAATTTGTTTCCCGTTTTTGGAAATCCTTCTGCTCTCAACTAGGCATCAAATTGAATTTTTCTTCTGCCTACCATCCTCAGTCCAATGGAGCTGCTGAACGCACCAACCAAAAGGTTGAACAATATCTACGTTGTTTCGTTTCTGAACACCAGGACGATTGGGTCGGTTTGATTCCTTGGGCGGAGTTTGCACACAACAATCTCGTTTGTGATTCTACGCATTCTAGCCCCTTCTTCATGAATTATGGCTTTCATCCTTCCATTCTTCCTTCGGAGTCTTCTTCCCAAGGGGTACAGTCGGTTGATGTCCATGTTGCCAATTTGAGGAAGTTGTGGGACCAGACTCGACAAATTCTTCTGCACAATTCTATGCTGGTGAAAAAACACGCTGACAAACGTAGAAGGGCAGCACCGGTGTTTGTTCCAGGCGATAGAGTATGGCTAAGTACTAGAAACATTCGGTTAAAAGTGCCTTCCATGAAGTTCGCTCCTCGGTATATTGGACCTTACAGGGTGTTGGCTCAAATTAACCCAGTTGCGTATCGTCTAGCTTTGCCTACTACCTTACGCATTCCTAACTCGTTCCATGTTTCGTTGCTGAAACCACTAGTTTGTAACAGATTCTCCTCCACGATCGCCCCTCCTCGCTCTGTTCAGGTGGAGGGTCAGGAGGAGTATGAGGTCAATTCCATCGTCGATTCTCGAATCTCCCGGGGGAAAGTACAATATCTGGTCGATTGGAGAGGATATGGTCCTGAGGAGAGAAGTTGGGTACCTCAGGAGGATGTTCATGCTCCCCGTCTCCGCAGGGCATTTCACTCTCGCTTCCCTTCTCGTCCTGGTTACTTCCGCCCGGTGGGCGTATCTGAGAGGGGGGGTACTGTCAGGGTACCTGAGGTCTTTACCTCCGAGAGAGGTAGAGACTTAGTCGTTCATCCATCCGGACGGCCTGATTTCCCTCTTCCTCGCGGTCCATCCGGTCATGCAAAGCCGGCCGCGAGGGAGTGACTCCCTTTTATAGCATGACGCCCGGAGGTCGACGTCAGGACGTCAACCCGGAACGACCTGTCACTCAATTGGTTCAGGACCAATCAGGACTCGTCGGAGGTGTGTCTACTTATCTGAACAGGGCATTTAACAATGCTTCTTTCATTAGCTCATTGCCCTGTCGTGGTTCTAGCTTGTTCTAGTCACTCAGTGCTCGTGTTTTCTAGTTATCCCTTTTGGTTTTGACCCGGCTTGTTTGCTCTATTCTGCTTATCTCTGTTACCCTTGATTCGGCTTGTCTATCGCTTACCTGTCTTCTGTTACCCTCGACCTCGGCTTGTCTTTGACTATTCTCTACTGTACTACTTACGTTAGTCCGGCCATTCTAAGGTCCGGTATACGTATCTGGCTACTGTTTGTACTCTGCGTGTTGGATCCCTGTCCCGATCCTGACAGGTAATTGGATTACTTCTCCATTGTGTCTCCAGGAGAGAAGACTCTGTAAAACCGGTCTAAACTGGAAAGCCATGCTGACAGGGGTTTTAAAAGATACTTTACTAACTTTTGAACCCCTGGTCTGATTCATGACATTTTTTAATATGTTGTTCCCCTGAATGGATTGATTGTGGATATGTATTTTTAAGTGAATGTGATGTATGGTTTTAAAGTTACAGAGTATGTGTGGAAACTGTATTTTTACTGTATGTAATAATTATGTTAATTGCTTATCTGAGGGGAGGGGATGTGTGGGTTGTACTGTTACTTGATTGGTTGTTTTATGCCTCCCCCTGGGTGTGTCCTGTATGTGCACAACTGTAATAAAAAGCAGGCTGGGTGTTCCAGACCTCAGACCTCTTCTGACCCTCAATACGTAGCCTCGTCTCGTTATTGGAGGGAACTGCTATATCACACTGGGGATTGCTATATTCTGCATATTCCCCTGAGCTTAATCACTTAGCTCTTTTAAGAGCCTGTTCCGGATACGCTCTCCTGGAGGAGAGGTCTTCCCCACACGGTCCTGGAGGACAGAATCCGATCCAGGGTGGAAGGAAGACGGCGAGGCTCCAGTTAAGCTACGGCGGTTGTGGAGCCGGCGGTGGTTGTGGTGTCGTCTGCAGTGCTTGGAGTCCTCTGTAAGCGCTAGGAGCATCCATCAACGGAGGGTACTCGGTCGGAGTACACGGAGCTCCGTTACAGGGGCCATTGCCTGGATGTCTAGCACCTGTCCATCCACCACCCGCTCACTGCCCTGTGACTTGCGACCAATAAAGGTTGGGGGACGACTCACCCGGGGTGTCACCAATTATTATCCTCCGCTCCATCACACCCAACAGCGCTCCCAGTGCCTCCCGTGCCTGATATAGAGCTTGCCATTGCTGTTCCTGCACTTCTCTCTAGCTGTTCTCCTACTCCCTCTAGCAGTACTCCATGTGGGATGCCCAGATAGCACCTCAGCCGTTGTGGTGGTCCCTGAAGTACTAGGCCCAGATTGGACCAGGGCCTCTTGCAGACACTCCTGGAGCCAGGAAACACCTCTATGGTGTACAGCAGCTCGGACACCAGTCAGCCATTCCTCCATTCTTCAATCAGCATGCTTTCTGTTCCTTAGATATAAAATTCACTTTAAAATCTCACTTTAATAAATAACCCTACATATGCTTGTGGTGGTAAGAAACATTAAAGCCTGGCTAATAGAGCAGGATGTGATATATTGAGCACTGAAATGTATAATAATTGCATATGTGTATTTGCTATTTAGTCTATTTTATTTACTGTTCAGTTTGCTCTCTCTCGCTCTCATATTTACACAGTTTACAGTCCCACATTTTTCTCGTAACTTTTACTGAATTTGGACTCTCCAAGAAACAACCCAGCATTTATGAAATCATTTTCATAACAATACCTAATTATACTGTTTTCTTTTAAGCATTCAGACTGAACAAACAGCATTTAATCAATCGTGAATGGAGGATAGACAGCAAAATAACAATGCAGCAAACTATAATTGCATTAAGACTCCGTGCCCACCCGCATCTTCTTGTAAATGTATGCCTAAAGTTATAAAGTTAACTGCATACTTTCCTAGAACTCTATGAAAGCTACCGTGGTCTACTATATTAAAAATCTCTATTCTAGGTAGTACAAGATATAATATTTTGCATGGAGGCACTGAACATTCGTCCTAGAGATGCATTGATTCAACATATCTCTATGAAGAGATGTGGATTTAACACAGCACAGCTTTGCTGTGCATGCGCGATAGCCTTCCAATGCTTTCCCGTGAGAAAGCATTTGATTGAAGTTTGATGATCTCAGCCAAAGGAGTGAAGCAGGGCTCAGACAGCCACAAGGTGCTGGAAAAAGGTGAGTTACATAGTTATATGGCTGAAAAGAGACTTGCGTCCATCAAGTTCAGCCTTCCTCACAAGTTCAGCCTTGCGTCCATCAAGTTCTGTTAAATCACCTTTAACCTAGCTGACAGGGGAACTGGGGACCTTAATAGCGCTAGCAGAACTAGAGTGTCAGGAATACATTTTTGCATTCCTGACACTATAGTGTTCCTTTAAGGTAAGTGTTTTTTACATGAGTTCACTTTAAAATAAGAACTGATGACAAGCTTAGTATAGATGTATCTCCAAACCATATTTTTTTTATCTTTCTATTTAGGGCCGGATTAACATAGGGGCTGATGGAGCTGCATCTCCAGGCCCAGGCCCATGAAGTAGGCCCATTTAAAAAAAAAAAAAAAATTTACTTTTTTTTTTTTTTTTTTTACACACTACTCTTAGGTTTGCAACCTGACTTGTATTTTATGTATTTATTTGAGGCTGGCTGGCCATGCCAGTATTGCAGTAATACAAATGCAGATATTTTTCTCAGTGTAAACGGAGATTACTCTGCAATACCAGCACCAGCCAGTAGGTGGAGTGGAGCCTGTGTGTAGAGAGAGGCCGGCATAGGAAGTTACAGCATATCCCCCCTGCCTCTCTCTATTCACAGATCCACGGGGGAACAGCTACACAGCGCAGAGAGTTCAGACAGCAGCTCCCAGCCTGCAGAGACAGCCTACAGCTCACGTAAGTGAAGAATGGGTGGAAAGGCAGCAGGGAGACATGGGGACATTGAGACACTAGGGGACACATGGGGACACTGGGAAACATGGGGACACTGAAACACTAGGGGACACGTTGAGACATGGGTATGCTGAGACACATGGGGACACTGTGAGACATAGGGACATTGGGAGACACATTGTGACACAGAGACACTAGGGACACAGTGTCTCCATGTCTCCCAATGTCCCTGTGTCTCCCAGTCAGTGTCCCTAGTATTTCAGTGTCCCCTAGTCTCCCAGTGTCTGTGTCCCCATGTCTCTCAGTGTCCCTAATGTCTCAGTGTCCCCATGTCTCCCAGTGTCCCCAAATGTCTTTGTCCCCATGTCTCCCAGTGTCCACATGTCTCCCAGCCAGTGTCCCTAGTGTCTCAGTGTCCCCATGTCTCTATGTCTCCCAGCCAGTGTCTCAGTGTCCCCATGTGTTCCCATTTCTCTAAGTGTACCTAGTGTCCCCATGTCTCCCAGTGTCTCCATGTCACCCAGTGTCCCCGTGTATCCCAGTGTCCCAAGTGTCTGTGTCCCCATGCCTCCCAGCCAGTGTTACTAGTGTCTCAGTGTCCCCATGTCTCCCAGTGTCCCCTAGTCTCCCAGTTTCTGTGTTCCATGTCTCTCAGTGTCCCTAGTGTCTTAGTGTCGCCAAATATATGTGTCCCCATGTCTCCCAGTGTCTGTGTCTGCTTGTCTCTGTGTCCCTAGTGTCTGTGCCCCCCTTTCTCCCAGTGTCTCCATGTTTGGATCCACAAGTGCCCCCATGTCTCCCAGTGTCCATAAGTGTCTCAGTGTCCCTGGATCTCTCAGTGTTCCTATGTTTCACTATGTCCCCATGTTTCTTAGTGTCCCCTAGTATCCTAGTGACTCGGGACACTCTGAGACATGGGGACACTGAGAAACTGGGAGACTATGGGACTGGGCGACATGGGGACACTGACACTGATGCCAGGCTGGCCTTCCAATACTTTGGACAGACATGGCTCCTTGTTGGGCATGTTCACCCCTTTTGGCAGTTCTGGTCACATGATTCGCATCAGTGGACCTCCCTTTTACCCCGCCCATTGACTTCCTGCTTCACTGGACACTGCTGTTAGGGGGTATGGATTTACTTGAAAGATGAAAGCATAAATAAGGGAGAGATTAGCATAGAGTATGTGTTTTCTTATTGCTGCATCCTTTGAGTTTCCCTCCAACACCAACTCCAACAGATACATGACGCTTGAGAGGTATGACTGTTTTTGTGTTTTTGGTCGATAAGATTCTGTAATTAGGCCCCATCATAATTGTCAGCACCAGGCCCACAGGCCTCTTAATCTGGCCCTGTTTCTATTAGGCATAAATATAAAGAATGTCAGTAAATATTTGCTTAATATCTTTAAAGAAAAAAAAAATCACAACAAATTAATTGTATTTTTGTTTTACTCTTATTTGACCATCTTTTAAATGCAGTATTTTTAGAATGTCAATATGCAGAAATGGAAAAGGCACTTATCTTGCTCTTTCAATGTTTATTTATTGAACCAAACTTAAGTAAGCAACAATAATCAATAACCCTGTCTTCTGTGTCTAGAAATTACTGTAGGCAGCTACTGGTTCACCAGGAACTGACATTTTCATGAATGTATTTTTACATTTTTATCTCAAAATTGCTCATAAACATGTGAGTCATGATCAGTGATTAGGCTTCTCCAACACTTCATAGTACTTTATACTTTTATTACACATGAAATTTGCTGCATTAATAAAAGAGAGAGAGAGAGAGAGAGAGAGAGAGAGATCCCAAAAAATGTATACATACTTTGAATGATTAGAAAGTCAGTGTATTAACATACAGTTCATTAAAAAAATATGCATTACTGACTTTATAATTTCAAAGTGTGTATTCATTATTTGGGACTAGTATATATATATTGATACAAACCACCGCTTTTACAGGTAGGATTTTGGTATATACAAGTCCTGGTCTGGCTGTTACATAGCAACTAGTGCTATTGGAGCACTGGCACACCCTGCTCTCCAAATGCTCAGTCCCAGGGACCCTTACCGTGGTTTGCAGAGTACCAGCAATGTATCTTGCAAACCGAACATCTCTCCCTCGGACATTTAATTGAGAAACGTCTGGTTGCTGTTTAGTAAAGCAGGCCTAATACATACTCCCTCAACAACCATTCCACATTTTCTCTCACAATATATATACCTAGTACTCATCACCACCAAGTTCACTCACCACAATGCCTGTCTCTGGGCCAATATATATTCACAAATAAGAAGAGCACTTGTTGGATCTTCACAAAACAAACAAAAAAAATAGCTGCTTAATTCAAAATAGCACAGCATTACGAAAATGCAATGTTTCAATCCTCCGTACCAGGACTTCAATAGATAGAGGATGCAGACAAGGAGGAGGTTTCAATGGCAAGACAAACCTCTCCACGGGATATACATCTGGCAGATAGTGGATGTGGTTCACATAACAAAATCCTACCAGTGGTTGGAAAAGGCAGGACTGAAATACAGCACTGAGGCATTAATCCTAGCAGCACAGAAACAGGCACCAGATAAATAGAAGCAGGAGTCTACCACAGCAAGCAAGACCCAAGGTGCAGACTGTGCAAAGAGGCCTCTGAGATGATGCATCACATAGTAGCCGGATGCAAGACGTTAGCAGGAACAGCATGCAACAATGTTGCTGGGAATGTGTACCAAAATATCGTCTCAGAATATGAGCTTTGATCACAAAGAGTAGTTGAGAATGACAGGGCTAAGATCATGTGGGACTTCCAGATCCAGACAGACAGTCAAGTACTGGCCAACCAACCTGTCATTGTGGTGGTTGACAAGGAATGGAAGACTGCAGTCGTGATGGATATGGCAATATCCAGTGACTATAACATCAGGAAGATGAAAAGATGGACAAATACCAAGGACTGAAAGAAGTTCTAGAAAGAATGTGGAAAGTGAAGGCAGTAGTGATAGGAGCACTTGGTGCTGTTACTCTCAAGTTAGGAGTGGCTTCTACAGATTCCAGGTGGGACATGTGAGATCTCTATCCAGAAGAGTCCAGTTCCTCTGGACCTGAGAACGAGGAATAATTATACCACCCAGTAGGGATGAGAAATACATTTATATTTATATATATATATATGTATATATATATATATATATATATATATATATATATATATATATATATATATATATATATATATATATATATATATATATATATATATTGATGAAATGCAGACCGCAGGAAAAACACACCTGTGACCTTGATAAAAGTTCATTGTAGTTCACTGAAACGTTGTCCACTCCTAAAAATGGCATCTCTTGAACAGTACTCCCTATCTAACTACTGTCCTATATATCTGCTTCCTTTCCCTCAAAGCATCTGGAATGACTTGACTGAATCTTTCTGATATGCTCTGTTTTCCTTCTTTATCCCACAATGATTTTTCAGTGTCTCCTTTTTTAGTAACACTGCCTCCACTCATACTGTCATGGTTGGAGTCCCCCCAGGCTCTGTCCTAAGTCCCCTTTGTTTTCTCTTTCCACTGCCTCTCTTGGCAAACCTATTAATTATTTTAGATTTGGCCACAACCTGTATGCCAATGGCCTCCTCTCCTCTGATCTTTCTCACTGTCCTATAAAAGTCTCCAGCTGTCCTATAAAAGTCTCTATGGTTTCTGATTGGATGTCTTGCCCATTCAGCTTCTTATCTTCCCTCTGTGGTATATTACCAAACTCTATAAATTAATATACGCATACACATATAGACTGTGGTCCGTCTACTTTAACAAATATTTATTCAGAGACAAAACAATAACAACATACAAATAATGACACAATCTAACTAACTATACCAACAACAGCAACAACAACAATCTAACTAACAATAACAACTTAAATCTTATAAATTCACTGGATCCCACTCATAGTTCACCATGATGAAAATTAGCCCATGTCTGCTCAGTAGCCCGGCCAAGAAGGAACAGGAAGGGATGGGGATAGGGGGAAGTGGTTATCTCTTTCCTCATTTGTAAAGGTATTGAATTACCCAATTACCATATCAAGGGGTAAAGCTTATCCCATTGTAAGAAAGACCTACATGAGCTTGGTCACATGACCCCTAGTCACCATATTAGTTTGATGACAAAATGTCACCACACCCTCCATATCATAATCCTTTTCTATCACGCTTCCTGAGAGTTGATTTTAAATGCATCAGTCCATACTTGCAACCTCACTACCTTAATGTTATCTTTAAATCTGGCCTCACCTTTTCACCTCATATACAGTGTATCGACAAATCCTTACTTTTTCCCCTAAAATCCACCTGTTGGTGCATCCTTCCCGGCAGTTCTGGTGGTGGCGCCCTCTCTCCAGGGGGCCACGGGTCCGAGGTCACAGCATTTTACCCTTAAAAGAGTCTTGGTGCTTTGGTGCCCGGGGGGTCTCCGTGGTGGGGCCTAGGTGTTGGCCATCCTGAACAGGCCCACTTCTGAGTCATACCTCTACAGTTTAGATATAATTCTGAACACTAGCTGTTCAAGCAGGACAATCTCCTTCATCCTAAACCTGTTTGTTCTTATTTCTATCATATTAAAATGCTGTTATCCAGGAGTACTCCTCGGGAATCGAGTTAACATATCGATTGATACTTGTAATTATCATGTAGCGGCCTGTATAACTTGCCACTATATGCATGATTTGTGCAGAAATGTATGGTATAAGCTTATCTGATGTTGTTGGTAATGTACTTGGATGCTGGAAATAAATAAAGAATTTAAAAAAAACAGTGTGGTCAAACGGTAAATCTTCAACTATCATATAACTTCCACAATACTTTGTACATCCATAAAGGGTTGTAATTGTGTGTAGTGTCTGTGTGTTTTAATTTTGAGGTGTTTCTGTATGGAGTGTGTGTAAATGCATGGGTGTATTTGTGTATACTGTTGATTTATGAATGCACTCAAGCTTTGCAGCATGAAAAAGCCTTGAAGTGCTTCTTTTAAGAGTAAATAGGAATGTATACAAACGGTGGTGAATATTGGAACATCGCCATCAGGGTTATTTAGTAAAGTAAGAATTCAAAGTGAAATTCAACTTATACTATAGGCAGGGCCGGCGCCACTTGTAAGGCGCCGGATCCCTGCTCCCGGAATCACCGGTACGTCTCCTCATGCTGCACCGCCTGAGCGCTTTAGCAAGCCCCAGGCGGCGCAGCACTGCTGTGTGGGGGCAGCCGGATTTGAGTGACCGGCAGGAGGGAAGCGCAGAGCGTTCCCTCCTGCCGGTCTCTCAATGTAGCGTGGCCGGGCGGTGCGGAACGCGGGACAGGTACCTCTGTTTCCTGTACCCGGCCGCCGGAGGACTGACAGGAAGTGCTCACTTCCTTTCAGTCCGCCGGCGGCCGGGTACAGGAAACAGAGGTTCCTGTCCCGCGTTCCGCGCCGCCCGGCCACGCTACATTTGCAGGAGGGAAGAGGAAGAGGAGGGTAAGAACCACTGGGGGAGGAGGGAGGGGGGACACTGAGGACCACTGGGGGAGGAGGGGGGGACTAAGGACCACTGGGGGAGGAGGGGGGGACAAAGGACCACTGGGGAGGAGGGGGGAACTAAGGACCACTGGGGAGGAGGGGGGAACTAAGGACCACAAGGGTGGTGGAGGGGACTAAGGACCACAAGGGGGGTGGAGGGGACTAAGGACCACAAGGGGGGTGGAGGGGACTAAGGACCACTGGGGGAGGAGGGGGAGGGGACACTAAGGATCACTGGGGAGGAGGGGGGGAACTAAGGACCACTGGGGAGGAGGGGGACACTAAGGACCACTGAGGGAGGGGGGACACTAAGGACCACTGGGGGAGGAGGAGGGGACACTAAGGACCACTGGGGGAGGAGGGAGTGGGGACACTAAGGACCACTCGGGGAGGAGGAGGGGGGACTAAGGACCACTGGGGGAGGAGGAGGGGGGACAAAGGACCACTGGGGGAGGAGGGGGGAACTAAGGACCACTGGGGGAAAAGGGGGGACTATGGACCACTGGGGGAGGAGGGGGGGACTAAGGACTACAAGGGGGTGGAGGGGACTAAGGACCACTGGGGAGGAGGGGGAGGGGACACTAAGGATCACTGGGGGATGAGGGGGGGACTAAGGACCACTGGGGGAAGAGGGGGGGAGTAAGGACCACTGGGGAAGAGGGGGGGAGTAAGGACCACTGAGGGAGGAGGGGGGAAGGTCCACTTGGGGTTTGAGGGAGGACCACTAAGGGGGGAAGAGGGGAAGGACCACCAAAGGTGGGGGAGGGAGGACCACTGAGGGAGGGAGGACCACTAAGAGGGTGAGGGGGGAGTGAGAAGACCACCAAGGGGGGCTGCAGAGGGACAGGGGGCCAAGGGAGAAAACTGAGGGACAGGAGGGAAGGGGAAATCACTAATTGACCGGAGGGGAGAGCACTATGATTTTTTTTTTTAAATAAAGAGCTGCTCCCCTCTCAGTCCCTATCCTACCCCACAAACCCTCTCTTTTACACTACACACATGCACAATTCACCCCCCCCCCCACACACACACACAAACATACAATGCATCCTTACACACAGACACACCAGAAACACACAATGCTTATGCTCACACAAACACTCATTCTCTTACACACAGAAACAAAATGCATCTCTTACACACTCAATGCACCCCTTACAGACACACACTGCATTCAATTACATACACAGAAACACACCTTGCATCCCTTACACACACACACACACAGAAACATACAATGCATTCCTTACACGCAAACACACACTGCATCCACTATACACACACTACATCCCTTACACAAATTGGTATCCCTATACACTACATTCTATAAGAACACACACATTACATCCTCTACAATAACACATAAAACATCCCCAACATACATACACTCCACTACCTGTGAGAGAACTCATGGGTGGGCCATGTAGGTGGATTTATGTGTGGGCATTGTAGGCATACTCACGGTCAAGCCCTGGGGGCCCAGACCTTGAGCTGTGTAAGGGGCCCCAAAAAATTGCGCTGATTCCTGTTCTACACCAGACCTGTGGAGCCAGACTGAGCCCATCATCAGCCTATTGTCCTCATCTGGTGGTAAGTAGGCAATCCAATATATTATTAGTGGCACTAATCTCTAATTTACCTCACATTAAATGGATACTATAGTTACCAGAAGCACTACAGCTTAATGTAGTGGTTCTGGTGTCTATAGCCTGTGCCTGTAGACTTTTTAATGTAAACACAGTCTTTTCAGATAAAAGACACTTTGTGCAGACTGACGTTGGCCCATATGGCAGAGCATATGAGCGGGGCATTGTGATGTCACATGGTGGGCAGGACATATGGGGGAGGCGGCACATTTTTTTTTTGCCTAGGGCGGCAAAAATCCTTGCACCGGCCCTGACTATAGGCATCCATCACAGCCCTGCAGTTCACTGCTCCAATGTCTGCCATTTAGGAGTTAAATTGCTTTGTTTATGCAGCCCTAGTCGGTCCTCCCTGTAAAGTGCACATCCTTCCTAAACACTTTCTGTAAATATTGATCTAATGTTTAAACTTTCTTTATTGCACATTTTGTTTAATTTTAAATTTCTCATCTCCTCCTCTAATAAAACCTCCTGGACACCTCAGGAGCATCCTGTGTGTGATAAAAGTAAAATTTTCAGAGCAGGAGATAGCAACTTCTAAAGCAAGTTAACATCTAATTGAAAATTAAACTTTTTTTTATCACGCAGGCTGTGTCAGTCAAACCCAGGGGAGATGTGGCTAGTGTTCCATAAACAGAAACAAATATGATTTAAGTCCTAAATGGCAGAGATAATTGAGCAGTGAGACTGCAGTAGCATGATCTATATATCAAACTGCTTCATTAAATGAACACTATAGGGTCAGGAACACAAACATGTATTCCTGACCCAATAGTGTTAAAACCAGCAGCTAGCCCCCCTGGGCCCCTCATGCCTCCCTAAATATAGCAAAATCGTACTTGTATTTAAGCCTGAACATGGGTGTTTCCTTAATTTAAATAATGATACATTTTATTGCCTACAGCCTTTCATAAATATTTGTTATTCCCCTACCATGACCACATGCCATCCAAAGTCATTTAAAAACACTGTCACTTACTCTCTACACACATACACGTCATATGAAGACCTTACAAATCCTTCTTTAAACTGCTCTCTCCCTTTAATAATTAGATTGACATTACAAAATTAAATAAATGAAATTTCACCTATATTGACCTCATTTCTCATTTTAATTTTCACAATCGGGCGTGCCTAATGTTTTGTCCACTCAGTATATTTATATTAATGTTTGTTAAGGGGGGTGTTAATCACTTCTGCCATGGTCTCACTTCTCAATTAATTTAGATCACTAAAGCAAAAATTTGTAAATGGGACGATTGACATGGTTACAGTTCCTAATTTAAAGAGTATATTACTCCTGTTTGGCTGTACAGTATCTATTGGCATGCAAAAATATTGAGTTAGGAGAATTGTTAAATAATTTTCAAATTAGCAGGTAATGAAACACGCTTTGTTTCATCAGTTTAAAATGTGTTTCAGCAGCTGCTTCTGATGAGAGATGCACATTGTGTCAAGAGGGTCTTGGTGCCCTTGAAAAGCAGCTAATTGATGGATGATTGGCAGCTTATATACAGTGGAGGACTACATTCTCTCCATGCTTTTCAATTATGATAAAAAGTAAGCATGTTTATGCTTTGTTATGATGTTTTGGTAATTGAAACTTTATAAAATGCTATATTTTTTTTAATAAACATTGTTCATTTTTCTAGCTGCAATCCAGGTGTCTTCAGAGGTGAATATTTTTCTCTAATATGTGGTTGGCTGAGAGAACAGAAGATTTTTGATGTGGAACAAAAGCTTTCACAGCTGCTAAGAAAAGTGTTACATCAAAATGTTTGCTTTTTTTGTTTGTACTTGGTGGATAGATGTTTTTTTATGGACATATTAAGAGAGAGTATGGATGGGCAAGAATATTTGCGTTCTATGGTTGTGTCCATACTCCTCGCCGCAGCTTCGGAGTCAGTTGTAGGGCCATCTACCGCCAGGGTGGGTTTGGAGGTGACGCAAGCCACCCATGGGGCGGCGTCCGGGCCGCTGCATTTGCATTTGCGTCAGGAGGTTAAGGAGAAGTTCTGGAAGGGGGAGTTTGTGGAAATATTTTCCCTGCACCCTCTGGAGGATTTTCTCCCACCCGATAAGGAGTCCAAAGACTAAGAGAAGGAAAGGGAGAAGCTCTGATTCTCATTCTCGATTCTGGCCAGTGTTATTGGGGAGAAGGCACCGGAAAAGTGCTTGGCCTTGTTCTGTTACTAGGACATGGTATGTAATGCCATGCTATGGTGGTTTGAATTGGTGGCATTACGATGAGCAGTTCTACCAGAGGCTGGCTATTCACCCGTCCACAGATGGGACCAGATGGATATTGTCCTGTGGCTTGCGATTATTACTCGCTCAGCCTCACAGTCCTTTCTTGGGGCGGTAGGGGGCAGTGCAGGGGGAGCCCCCTCCACGTTAGCCTCGCCAAGATGATTGGGCTGCTGCTGGCAGTTCAGCCATTGCACAGCCATTGCAAGTGGGGGGCCAGCTGCAAATTCAAACATAAGTGCTCCATGTGTGGGGGCTTCCACACTGCAGCCCATTGGTTCAAGCGGGGTAAGTCTGGGGACCAGGTCTAAACCGCTATAAGAATTGGAGGGTGGTAGTCTTGCTACTTGGGGGTTTCAGCGATGGGTTTTGAAAATCCCCATAGAGTCAGGGAGGCCACAGAATGGTTTTGGAAGTCGGTTCGGCGAGTACCCCTCGGTGGGGCAGGACAAGGTGAATAAAGAAGTTCGTTGGGGTGCATGGTGGGTCCGTTTTCTGCTCTGCAAATTTCTCACCATAGGGTCTCCCCTATGGGCGTGGTGCCCAAGAAGGAACTGGGCAAGTTCTGGCTGATTCATCATTTGTCTTACATTCAAGGGTGTTTGGTAAATTATGATATTTACGCTGAGCTGTGTAGTGTCTCTTACACCTCTTTTGATGCGTCGGTTCATACAGTCCGGGCAGCAGGCCTGGGAGCGCTGATGGCAAAGGGGGATCTTTACCAAGGGTTTGGGGCAAGTGGCGGAACGTTGTGTAGTCAGCAATAAAAAATATGCATACTGGTTCTGCCGATTTCCATGGTAGTTGTGCTACTTTTAAAACTGTGCACTTTACAGTTCACAAAATTTTTATGAATCTCCTCATTGTTTCTTCTTCTCCTCCTCCTAATCAAAGGTAAAAACAGATGTGTAGATTTATGCATTGTATTTTATTATTGAAACAATATCATCATTATGCGAGATAAGTTCCGCCCTTTGAAAATTTTATTTGGATCCCTATTTAGGTGAGCAGAAAGTAAAGGTATGGGGACAGCAGTCGACTACAATGCTAAATATCAACATATTTTATTAATGCCTCCATGTGAATGTACATTTAGGGACACAGTGAGGGCAGGTTTAAATTTAATGGATTTTATCATTTACTGGTTAATTAGTGCAAGGACTTTGCACGCCCTATGTCTCTCTTACTGGGCATATAGTTAATTTTTAAATATTTAAGAAGGGCAAGTAAGGATATGAAAATAGACTTATAGAAGTCAAGAAACCAATTGGTTAATTTTGTAGAATTCAGAGGTAAACTGATTTTATTGACTAAACAGTTGAATTTCCAAACATCTCAACTTGTCAACTTGTCAATTTGGCATTGTCATTCTTAAAAAAAAAATCAAAGCTTGGTAAATATTCACCAGTTGCCATTGAAATAACCCAAATTTGTTCCTTCAATATGACTACTATCCAATCGTTTTACAGTTTGGAGTTAGCTTAGTTTATAACTCTCACCATGATTGCATAAAAGGCTGGATTAGAAACAATTTAGCAACTCTACACCCACATGTTATTGCGGACAGCTAGTTGTTTTTTTATTTTGTACAATATGAGTCACCACAAATTCACTTATTTGAAAGATATATGATTTATATTATTAATAAAAACAATAAGGTCTAAGTTTGCGTGCATGATGAGATTGGTAATCTGTAACCGAACATTGGAGGTTGCTTGTTCCATTCATTATTACCAAACAAACAATTCAGGAACAATGCATACAGTATATGATTACATCAATTTCCAAGTAAATATTGCGCAAATGTGCCAATTACCAGAAAAAATGTATTAATTTCCATATTATTTATCGGTTCCTCTACTTGCACATTGTAGAATGGAAATAACGAGGTGAACCTATGTATAAAACTGCCAACACTTGCCATTTGTAAGCTGTACAGGTACCGAAGCAAGACAGAGAACATTCTATTTGCTACTTGCCCTCAGGACAAAGTTCTATTTTTTGCAAAAGGTATGTGTGACTTGCATCATTCTTTTGTCAGAGGACACTTGGCTTTTCATAAGTATTGCTCTAGAAAAGAAATAACTGAATAAAAAAACGTTGTTTGGTATACAATTCCCGCTATCTTTAGATTTCACCTCATTCATGCTCTTTTTCTTTTTTTTCTTTAACAATTATTACTAAACATCTATAGGCCATATATTTTCTTTTACTGTATGCTTTAATTTGCCTCTTTCACAATGCATCAATTGAGTATGCTGCAAGAAAACCTAAATAACGAAAATAAAATAGAATAATACAATTATTATATCAGACCACCTAACAGTCCCATTTTTTCGTGAAACAGTCTTTATTTTAGGGTCTTGTCAAATGGTCCTGGTTTTGTACCCTTGTGTTGTTGGATAACACACAATTGTAGTTTTTGTTCCTTTTATCTCCATACGACCATTGGAAAATGAACCGTTGCTTAACACTTTCATGCTTAACCATAGATATTACATCTTTATTTTTTAACAGAGAAGCTTTCTTCTAATACCCAATATGTTCTCCTTACACAACATTAGGATTTTAAAAATGGGGAAAAATTGATAAATAAAATCCCTGTTTTATTTATAATGATCAATATTGAACTAGTGCAACTAAAGTAAAAATGAGACTCAAATTAGATTCACTTATTGGTCTCGATTAAAATGCTCAATATGTATATTCAATATATGTTTGGAAGTTATAGGACAAATGTTGCAAGGAGTGAATAGTTTTTTTTCAGGGATGGATTTCCCACTAGGCCTAGTAGGCACCTATCTATAGGTACATGTCCTCTAGGACATGTTGTCAGCACTTAAAAAGTATATTTTTGGAGCTTAAAGGGACACTATAGTCACCACTACAGCTTATTAGATTTGTACTGGTGAGTAGAATCATTACCTTCAGGCTTTTTGCTGTAAACACTAACTTTTCAGAGAAAACGTAGTGTTTACTTTACAGCCTAGTAATAACTTCACTGGCCACACCTCAGATAGCTGTTAGAGATCCTTCCTGGGTCATGGCTGCCTAAAATGCATCCAAACCTTCAGTGTCTCTTCCCTCTGCATTCAGATACTGAACTTTCTTCATAGAGATTCATTGATTCAATTCATCTGTATGAGGAGATGCTGATTGGCCAGGGCTGTGTATGAATTGTGCTGGCTCAGCCCCTGATTTGCCTCTTTGTCAGTCTCAGTCAATCCTATGGGGAAGCATTGCGATTGGATCAGGCTACCACTTCTGCTGATGTCAGCAGACAGTGGGCAGGTCTAAAGGAAACAGAGCCAGAGCTAGCAGCTTCAGGCTTGAATACAAGTAAGTTTTCTATTTTTAGGGAGGCATGAGGGGACCAGGGCAGCTAGATTGTGGTTTTAACCCTATAGGGTCAGGAATACATGTTTGTGTTCCTGACCCTATAGTGCTCCTTTAAAACGGCACTGTCACACCAAACTTACCTTTGTCCTATTCTTTCCTCTTCTCTTCCTCACTCAGAATCTGTTATTCTTTGCTTCACTTCTGATTTAGTTTTGTATAAAACATAAGACAAAGTAGGGATTACTTTGTTTTATGCATTTTCCTGCACTTGACTTTCTTTGACCTTAAATCAGCTCCATGTCCTGTGTCAATGAGGGTGAATATTGTGGGAAAACTTTCTGTTACACAGCAAATGGAACTGACTTAAGCTCCTCCTTGTGTCAGAGAAAGTCAAGCAGAGGAAAAACGTTGTTGTGGCGAAACCGACCTCACCACGTGTCCTTGGAGGGGGCTGCTTGCCCGCCCCTTGCCTTTGAACTATGGACCCGACTTTATGTGAATGTGTTAACCCAGATAGCTATGCCATGGAGCCCATTCGTGTAGTTAAAGACTTCGGCTCCATGGCAATTGAACTGTGTGAATAGGATCTGTGCGCTATTCGGTAGTTTTGTGCGCTCAGATCCCAGCTATCTGGGGATATGTGAAATGTCTGTGTGTTATGTGTAAAAGGTGACTTTATGTATTTTAAAGTGTTTTACTGTCTTTGTGTCCCCATGTGCAATGGAGTCTGTCTCTGTCCTGGGAGGTAATTGGATTACTTCACCATTGTTTCCAGGAGAGAGGGCTCTGTAAAACCGGTCTGAGCCGGAAAGCCATGCTGGCAGGGGTTTTAAAAGATACTTTACTAACTTTTGAACCCCTGGTCTGATTCATGCCATTAATATGTTGTTCCTGAATGGATTGATTGTGGTTATGTATTTTTATGTGAATGTGATGTATGGTTTTAGAGTTATTTAAAGTTGGGTAGAAAGTATGTTTTAACTGTATGTATTATTGAGTTTCCTCTCAGGATAAGGGGAGGGAATATGTGGGATGTAACTGATGTGTGAGTGGTTGTTTTATACCTTCCTGTGGGCGGTCCTGTATTTGTAACAACTGCAATAAAAACCAGGCTGGGTGTGCCAGCAGCTCAGATTCTGCTTGACCCTCAAAACGAAGTGTCTTCTAGTTATTGGGGGAATTGGATTGTATGCTGACTGCCAGGAGTGTAAGCGGATTGTATGCTTTTCCTGTTCAGCTATTCCAGGGTTTGTGTGTTTCCAGTTCGGGAGTTGGAAGATTCGTACAGTTTGCAGTTCGGGAGATTGGTGCTTGCAGTAGCTGCTTGTCTATCTGGAAGGGGATTATCGCCTAAACGTTTTTTATCCTCTTGTGTGCGAAACGGTCCGTTACAGTTGTCTTGTATTTTGAAGAAACCTAGATTAGAAATAAGGAAAATAATTAGTGATTCTGAGAGAGAACAAGAAGAGGAAACAAACAGAGAATGGTAAGTTTGGCGTGACAGTGCTCCTATGGTCGAGGCGCCTCTTTTACGAAAAATGTCCAGCAAAATGGACACATTATTGGCTACTAGATCCAAATGCCCAAAACAGAGGTCCAAACGTATAGCCTACCTGAAAACACGCACAGTGTCATAGTAAATTCACCTGAGAAGGTTAACACAATATTTAGAAAATATCACACCAAACTCTATAACCACTCCCCACATCATAATGACACAAACATGATACATATGAAAGAAGTAAAGATTTTCCTTCACAAATACACCCTTTCAGGATTGCCAAATGCAGTTAAAGTGACCCTAGTTTTACCTATTTCTAAAGATGAGATAGCCCATTTTGTATTTGTATTCACTTTTTGTATCACACAGCTCGGTTACAATGCTGCCGCCCATCCTATGTGTTCCCTATTAAGGGTTAATAAGTATATAGGGGTATATATAAAAAAAATACCCCTCTCTGTCTCATTGGAGATGTCTTTGCCAGAAGCTCAAGGAAGCAAGGTGAAAGGTCAGTGTAGGAACCCACCTGAGGGGGTCTGCCTTGACGTTGACAGGCGGGCATTCCCTCCAATGATCGTTGGAGTAACTAAATTATCTCCATTATTTAAATATACATAGGGATTTAGGAGAGAAAGCAGGTAACTTTTTCTTTTGTTTTTACTGTATGTATTGGGGCTGATGTGTACTGTGGTTGTTGCTTCCGTCCAGGAGTGATGGGAGTGAGCGCAGGACTTTTTTTTTTGTATATGTAAAGATGAGATAGCCCATGTGGAGAAAGTAACCTTGCCACTGGTTTTTGGAGGAGCCGGTTTGCCAGCCTCCTACCCTGTGACTATGGCTCCCGTGTTAACACTTGGTTTAAATCACTGTTCATGCCTTTTTGGACTTTTATGGCCACAGTTCGAACTTTCGAAGTGGCACTTCAAATTCCCGAACAGTCGACATTCGACACGTGGTGGCGGCCATCTTGTTCGCATGACCAAAACCGTGAATAGACTTCAGGGGGCTTAGCCGCGAATGCCCTGTAACTATTTTTGGCATTAAAACCTTGCGGTTCCTGGTTGTTCCTTCAGCGGCACTTAGCTGTTATTCTATGGAACTGTTTTCGGCATGGGACCATGCCTGCACCTGGGCAAAATTATGACTTCCATTACATTTCTGAACCCCTGCTCTGATCTGGGTGATTTTTGGGGTACTTTTATGTATCAAAATTTACAAGCACAAACTATGGTCTCAGGTGCTAGAAGAACTCCATGTGCTTTTAGTAATAGCACAAGATAGGGGTGTCCACTGTCTCCCTTGCTCCCCTACTTTTCTGGACAGCAATCTAGCAAATATAGATAACAGAGTCTTTGGTCATGACATCCCCAGCAGTCTCCTGACTGATAAGGGTTCAGAACATTTAGCACGTTTCAATATGTTTATGGTTAGTCTCTTGGATTCCATTATTTATTTATCAATGGAAAGTTATATAACATATTTTCTTTCAGTAAGGAAAGACCTGATACTGCAGCCCCAATATATGTTTGTATATGAGAATGTGAAATATGACTTGTTGTTATTATTATTATTATTATGATATTTATAGAGCGCCGTCAAATTCCGCAGCGCTTTACAATGGGTGGACGAACAGACATGTAGTTGTAACATGACAAGTTGGACACACAGGAACAGAGGGGTTGAGGGCCATGCTCAATGAACTTACATGCTAGAGGGAGTGGGGTAAAATGACACAAAAGGTAAGGATAGTATTAGACTAGTGACAGTTGCAGAAGAGGAATCAGTTGGGATCTATTAACAGTTTAATTGATACGCTTTTATGAAGAAGTGGGTTTTTAACGATTTTTTGAAGGAGTGGAGACTGGGTGAGCATCTAACAGAGGAGGGAAGCGAGTTCCACAGGAACGGTGCAGCCCTCAAGAAATCTTGAAGGCGAACATCAGAGGTGGGAGTACGGACAGAAGATAGACGTAAGTCTTCAGCAGATCGTAAGGGCCTAGACGGGACATACTTGTGTATAAGGGAGGATAGATATGTGAGAGCAGCATTATGTAGAGATTTGAAAGAAGAACAAGAATTTTAAATTGAGCTTTATATTTTATAGGAAGCCAATGTAGGGACTGACAGAAGGGTGAGGCATGGGAGGTGCGGGCGGACAGGAAGATGAGCCTCGCTGCCGCATTCATTATGGACTGTAATGGCGCAAGTTGGGAGCACGTAAGACCACTGAGAAGCGGATTACAGTAGTCAAGGCGAGAAAGGACAGTGGAATGGACCTTAGTCGCATCTGGCGTTAAGTAGGGGCGGATGCGCGCAATCTTTTTAAGATGTAAATGACAAGATTTGTTAACCAATTAAGCAAATCATTTTGAGATAAAAAATTATTCAACTAATCTACAAACACAGTTAACGATTGATGAAAAAAAAAACTTTAATTTGACAGTCACCAAAATAGACAGGGAATGTAAACCGGGTATGGTGAGAACTGCAGATTGGCTGGTAATGTTTTTATCTTCTTGTCAATTATATTGGGATCCAGCTCACAAGTTATTCCACAGTAATTCCAACTTTCCAAGCAATAATTAGGGATTATTCTAGCCCTAGTAACTGAATAATTTAAATTGTATTAACGACAGGAGGCGAATATTTGCTTTATCTTTCTTTACTGAACCTCCCAGCAGCAAAGAAATAGTTAACAGTAATGTAAAACAATTCAACCAATCAGAGTGTATAACAGTATTATATGATGTCATCAAGCTCCTCCCATATCCTATTTCTTGCTGTAGCCGACGATATCCGAGTATCAACCATGTAAACCGTAACTATAAACTGAGGACTAAGTCGAGGTCCTGATGTAGTCAACCATGTAAACTTTCAACGTGATTGATGAATCCATATATCACAAGTGTTGGTATTTTTCACACTAAAGGGAAGTAGAGAAAAATCATGAGAGTATAGGTTCTCATACTAGTTGAATGCAAGTTTATGACATGCACATTAGGAACAACAATTTTAATACCTTTCATGTAAAATGATGTTGAGTATTTTAAACTCTTGGTTAGAGTGTTGTGGCGTGAACCTATGACAGATGGTGTATGAGTGTGTGTGGAACAGATCGACTAAAACATATGTAGTAACTAACCTTAGGGCATGTATAAAAGACAATGAGAATAAAGAAGGGAGGGAAAATATTTGCCTCCTGTCGTTAATACAATTTAGATTATTTAGTTACTAGTGCTAGAATAATCCCTAATTTTATGGCAAGACAGGAAATTCTCATTAGAGGACCAGGATTCTAAAAGGGAAAAAACCTGAGTGACATCCCAGAAATTGAAATATTTAGGAAGAGGGGGTCTGGCCAGCCTAATTCATCGTAAAAGTCTACAAACTGATGGGTGTTTTCCTATTGATGCATTATCAATAGGGTTGTGGGCCGCAGAAATAGCTGATCTAAAAACATTAATTAATCTATAGGACTTGCCTTGATCAAAAAGGGTAGATAGGAAATTTAGAATGATCGTCAGAGGTGCTGAAAAGGGATCGGTATCCCTTTCCAAACACCAGCTGACCCATGTTTGCCATGCAGCGAGGTAAGCTTGTCTAGTACCTGGGGCCCATGAGTGCCATAGGAGAGCCTGAGCTGTCTCTGAATGTCCCGAGACATTCCAGGATCCCCTGAAACGGTCCAAGCCACAAGCTGGAGCCAACCTTGAAGGGCGAGTGCATGACAGAGCCCTGCTGGATCCCTGAGGATGTCGGGGAGTCGAGGTAGTAGAATTGGGTAATTCACAGATAGTTCTAGTAACGTTGGGAACCAAGTCTGGGGTCTCCATAGAGGAGTGACAATGACTATCGTTACTACTAGGGCTTTGACCCGGTAAAGGGTGCGTTGGATCATGGAGAAAGGTGGGAATGCATATGCGCCTGTCTCCGGCCAAGGGTGTAGAAAGGCATCGACTGCCCGGGACTGGGGATCTAGGAGCCAGCTGAAAAAGGCCTCCGTCTGGCGGTTTACCCGAGACGCGAATTGGTCCAGTGAAAGGGGCCCACGAAGACAGTGAATTTAATAGAACAGGCGGGGAGCCAATTGCCAGTCGCTTATGTCCCTCCAATGGCGGGAGAACCAGTCTGCAACTAGGTTGTCCGTGCCCGGAAGGTATTCCGCTCTGAAAGATAGATTCCTCTCTAGGCAGAATTGGTAGAATTCCTTCGTAAGGTCGGACAGTAATTTGGAACGGGAACCTCCTAAGCGATTCACATAACGTACTGCAGAGACGTTGTCCATGCGCAGTACTAGTGAACAATTGAAACAATCTTTTGCAAAACTGCGAATCGCAAGATCCTGCGATCAATTCTAGGCAATCGATGTGCAGTGTTTGCTCGCATATGCGCCTGTCTCCGGCCAAGGGTGTAGAAAGGCATCGACTGCCCGGGACTGGGGATCTGGGAGCCAGCTGAAAAAGGCCTCCGTCTGGCGGTTTACCCGAGACGCGAATTGGTCCAGTGAAAGGGGCCCACGAAGACAGTGAATTTGATAGAACAGGCGGGGAGCCAATTGCCAGTCGCTTATGTCCCTCCAATGGCGGGAGAACCAGTCTGCGACTAGGTTGTCCGTGCCCGGAAGGTATTCCACTCTGAAAGATAGATTCCTCTCTAGGCAGAATTGGTAGAGTTCCTTGGTAAGGTCGGACAGTAACTTGGAATGGGAACCTCCTAAGTGATTCACATAACGTACTGCAGAGACGTTGTCCATGCGCAGTACTAGTGAACAACTGAAACAATCTTTTGCGAAACTGCGAATCGCAAGATCCTGCGATCAATTCTAGGCAATCGATGTGCAGTGCTTGCTCAGAGGGGGACCATAGGCCCCCTGTGGACCGTTTGGAGCAGGTAGCGCCCCAACCCAGGAGACTGGCATCGGATTCCAGAATGAAATCTTGTCGCAATCCGAAAATGGCTTTGCCATTCCAGGCTTCCATGTTGTGAAGCCACCAGTGAAGTTCTATACGAACTTCGTCTGTTAGGTAGATGTACTGATCGTAAAAGGTGGAGCGGTGTAGATAGTATGTCTTGAGCCGTTGCATGGCTCGGTAATGTAAAGGTCCCGGGTAAATGGCTTGGATAGAGGTGGACAGTAGGCCTATGGTATGAGCCAGATCGCGTAGGCGAATCTGGTGGGCTGATAACAATTTGCGAATGTCTTTTTTTATATTTTAGATTTTTGCGGAGGGTAGTTGCAAGATCGCCTGTACGGAATCTATCAGAAATCTGAAAAAATGAACCTTCCGGGAAGGTTTCAGGGCCGATTTCTGAAAATTGATTACAAAACCTAGATTTTGTAGCAAGGCCGTCGTCATGTCCGTGTGTTGGCGTAAAAGGTCTGAATCTTGAGCCATTATCAGGATGTCGTCCAAATATATAATGGACCAAATCCCTTGTGATCGGAGTAACGCCATCACTGGTTTCATCAGTTTTGTGAAACACCATGGTGCGGAGCATAGACTGAACGGAAGGCATGTGAACTGCCAAATTTCCTCTTGCCAGAGGAATTGAAGAAAAGTTTGATGGTTGCGAGCAACGGGGACTGTGAGATATGCGTCTTTGAGATCGAATCTGGAGAACCAATCTCCCACGCAAAGAAGGTCTCTGAGTAGATGGATGCCCTCCAACTTGAAATGACGATACATGACATAGTGATTCAGGTCTTTCAAATTGATAATTGGACGTAGGTCTCCAGTTTTTTTGTGGGCCAGGAAAATGTTGCTGAGAAAGGTATGTGGGAAAGGGGATTTTTCTATCGCCCCTTTTTTTACTAATTTGTGCAATTCTGTTTGTAGTGTCAGGTTGTCTGATGCAGACATCCGTAGTGGTGTAGGTGGTGTGTCCTGGAAGAGAGTGGAAAGGAAGTCTATGTTGAACCCTTGGACTGTGTGTAGGACCTATAGGTCTTGTGAAATCAGTTCCCACTGTTGGAAAAAATGGGTTAGTCGACCTGCTATAGGTACATTGAGGTTACCTAGAGCAGGGCGTCCGCGTAAGGAGGCAGATCCACGTCCCCGTATAGTTCCTGTATTGGTGAATAACTTCCTGTGGTAGGGTCGGGGTTGTCCCGAGTGCCAATAATTCTCTGCAGGGTGAGGCCTGTAGCCTGTGAAGGCAATTCTGCTGTTCGTTCGTCCTCTATAACGTCCAGCTCTCCCAGAAAAACGGCCTGACTGGGAACGAAAAACCCTGCGCAAGGAGGATTGGGCCTTATTTAGGGTAGTGAATACCGCTACATGTTTGGAGAGATCCCTCATGAATGAGTCTCGAAAGAGCAATCCGTTGGTCTTTGGTCCCAGTTCTCGGGAGCTCAGGTTGGCTAATTTAGCATCTAGTTTGTATAGTGCCTCCCTGCGTCTCTCAGTGGATATAGACACATTTGCCTTGCCTAGGAAGCATAAGGCTCTCTGGGCCCATTCCCTGATGGTGTTTGGGTCAAACTCACCACTAGTTATAGCTTTGTGTGTATGTACAAAAATAGGGGATGATCTGCTAAAAAGAACATAGCGTATAACTGTGTATATGAGTAAACCATAGGTGTAAAATTCACAAGTGGCCACTCACACTTTCACTGGAGTTAAAAAGTCTTTAGCATAGATGTCTTTATTTTCCTCTTGGCATAAAAGCCTTTTCCAAATCAATTTCTTTCTTCTATGTTCAATGTCTCATAGACCAGCTGAGAAGAATGTGCTCAGGAAAAAAGATGCAATAAAATTGTAGTGCACATTCAAAGATATAATAAAAAAGTATATGTAATAACTTACATCACAGAATAAAACAAAGGGTGTAATCTCTCTGTCACCACTAGGGGTCCTACGCGTTTCGGCCGACCGTGGATGCCTGATTACCCTGGGGTCGAAGAAGGGGACACCCGAAGCATCCAGGAGGATGTCTGATTCGGGTTTCTTCTGTATAGGTGTGTTTGTATCAGTGTCTTTTTGAGTAATAAATGTCTCCTTGACAAATTCCGATGGGGTATCCCCTAGCACATTCGCCAAGGGGTCCTCATCAGAGTAGCTAAGGTAGTCTTCAATCTCATCGCCCCTATGAGATGTAGAACCCTCCAAGGGGTCAAAGATAGTTTGGGCGGGGCGATTGACAGTTAATTTTTGGGACTTGGCAGGAGCCTTGCCCTTGCCCGCAGATATACTACTCCCTTTCCAAGGGGGCTTACGTGTGATTTCCTGATCTGAGGGCTGAGAGTCCTGTGAGTCAGAGGGTAAATGTGTGATGGGATTGATGTCGCCAGAGGTTTTTTCATGGAAGGCTGCCAACACCTTGGGAATGGATCCGGCAATTGTCAAGACTAGCCAGGCTTTAAGTTCCTGAGATTGCGGGCTCAGTATTGTCAGACATGGTTTTAGTAATTTTATAAATGAGTTGTGAAATAATGTTAGACAGGATATTAAATGGGGTTTAAAATTTATAAATGGGGGTCACCCAAATCAACGTAGTTGATGTGTAGGGCGGCACACAATATTCAGTGGGGTAGACCACTAAATTATACAAGTGGGTTGTACCACTGTACCGATAAGAAGTGGGGTTACCACACAAATAGTCAGACCCTTTTTTAAAAAGGGTATGTCTGTAAATATAGTAAAGTGTGGGTCACTTTAAATAATATATATTGTACAGGTGAGGGTCACTCACTGTAGTAATGGTGTGGAAACACCTTGTTATGAATTGAGTATTAAAGTGAATAAGTGAATAAGGTGGGGGTCACCCACAACAGACATTCAATGAACAGTAGCAGAGAAAAAAGGTGGGGTTCACCCACAAGGCCCTCCTTTATTAATAATAAGGGAGAATACAGCAGGTATTTCCTATTAATAAAACTAATGAGTATAATGAGTAATTAAAATAGATAGGTGTCAGTACTTTAATGTTGCTGTTTAGCAATCAAGTAAATAAGGTACTTACCAGATCCAACGTGGGGCGAACGATCTGTGTTGTTAATGAAAGGAAAAACCGCGGTTTAAAATGGCCGCCGCCAGTAAAAGGGCGGGAGGAAGCGCGTCAGAAATTGCAGACGCGAAAGGGCGGGAAAACATGAAGGGCGCGAAATTGAGCCACGGACTCCTTGGAAATGGAGTCCGCGGCACTAATGAAGAGAACTGAAGGTAGAGCCGCGGTCACTCAGAAATGTGGAGAGACCGTGGCCGCAAGACGTGATAAGCGCGCGGGGATAAACCCGGTTCGGTTTTTAAAGGGGAAATACACAATAGAACACAAATGAGTCCTATATGTTGGAACAATTGTATAGTATAGGATAAAAGTCACAGTTAAATAAATTGTGAGAGTGTAAGTCAGTCAGGAATTGCTAAAACATTTTTAACAGTAGTAACAAGGAATTTTTAATTAAAATATTGCATAAATGGCTAGGAATCAAGAGCCATATAATTGGAACAGACTCACCTGGGAGGCAAGCAGCAAAGAAAGAGGATATGGGAGGAGCTTGATGACATAATATAATACTGTTATACACTCTGATTGGTTGAATTGTTTTACATTACTGTTAACTATTTCTTTGCTGCTGGGAGGTTCAGTAAAGAAAGATAAAGCAAATATGAAGCCTCCTGTCTTGCCATAAAATTAGCACGTTTGTGTACAAATTATTTATATCTATTTATTTCAGAAGTCTGAAATGTATTTCAGATGTCTACTTTTGTTAAAAGAAAGAAATATGTGCCCCATGTCAGTAACATAAAAATGCATAATTTGACAATTACTTAAAATAGATAAGCCCATGTAACATGTTTTAGTGTATGAAATTCCATGATGTCCTGTTGATAAATGTCATGGTATATGTGCAATGTAAGTGTAAAAATACAGTACTTGCAGAAATATCAAATCTCTCAAACTAAAGAATATTTTAAAGGCAAATTATAAATAGAAATATATTGAATATAAACAACAGAGGAAATTATAAAAAGTATGCATATTTGAAGCGGATTGGTAATGGTTTGCAATTGTAACATTTTGACATCACAATTAGACAGAATTGCTGTCATAACATCAATAAGTCACACCGACACAGATCAGCATGAGCTTTTAATTTGACACACACACAGACATGCAGTTAGTTTCACAAGTAGCACATTTTTTTTCAACTATAACATGCTAAGATTCTGACATGCTAATCTTCCTGTTCAATGGAGCAAAGGGTTTGAAAATAAATAGTTCTGCCATTAAAATGCTTAATTTCAAATGCAATAGTAAAACAAATTAATCAATGAACAGTGAAATACTAGCCCTGTGGGACAGCAGTGCCCCTATCATATGCAACTGAATGGCATGCACATAACAAAGGACACATTCATGAGGACCAATGATGTGTCTTCCATGATTGCAGGTTTTACACATAACAATTACATAGCACTTTCATACATGTGGGGTTGTAACAGAGAATTGTGTGTATGAATTAGTTTATCTGATATATCTTATTTTAGTGTTGATTCCTCATCTGCTCACTGACCTTCAGCCTCCTGATCCTTGCAAACTCTTGCAACATATGTCTAGATAAGCAAATCTCACAAGTTAAACATTTAAAAAAAAAAAAGAGGCAGCCTCAATGTGGAGTTAATACTATATAGTAATGTCATTCCATATGTTTTTTTTTATGTATGACTTATATGCTGTTAAAATGTATATATCAGTGTTACACCTACTCCTTTTTATTTACCATGTGATGTCAACTAAGTGCCTCAATAAAATAAATGATAAAAAAAAAAAGAACCCTAATGAATGGTGCTTAAATATAATTTCTGCAGGAGAACAAATTGAAATAATTGATACATGCTGATATCTCCAACTTACAGAGGTCAAAACCTTTCCTGAGACAAACTAACAGGGCAGACGAGTCCATAAGGCGAACAAGTGGCCACCTTAAGGCGCACCAGCCCAGGGGGGCGCTAGATCAGAGTGACTGGCAGGAGGTGGGCGCACAGCGCTCCTTCCTGCCAGGCACTCTGTGTAGCTTGGCTGAGCAGAGCAGCGTGCACTGTGGTACAGGAACTTATGTTTCCTGTACCCGGCTGGACTGAAAAGAGGTGCTCACTGAGAGAGCACTTCCTGTGAGTCTGGCTGGGTACAGGAAACTGAAGTTCCTGTACCGCGGTCTGCTCCACTCAGCCACGCTACAATGAAGGTAGAAGACTTACCAGGGACCAAGGCAGGGAGAGAGAGGGGCACTAAGGGACAGGGTGAGGGGTAATAAGGAACACTATGGGACGGGGGGTGGGTGGAAGAACAATATGGGACAGGGGAGGGGAGTGGGTGGTAAGAAACACTATAGGAAAGGAGCGGTGAAAGAACACTATGGGACAGGCGAGCGGAGTGGGTGGTAAGGACACTATGGGACAGGTGAGGGGGTGGTAAGGAACACTATGGGACAGGAGAGAGGGGAAAAGAACACTATGGGATGGGGGTAGAACACTATGGGACAGGGGAGGGAGGAAGAACACTGTAGGACAGTGGAGGGGGGGAAATAACACTATGGGACAGGGGAGGGGGTGTTAAGGAACTCTTTGGGACAGGGGAGGGGTGTGGTAAGAAACACTAAGGGACAGGGGAGGGGGAGGAAGAACACTATGGGACAGGGGAGGGAGGAATAACACTATGGGACAGGGGAGGGGGCATACAAACATTATGGTACAGTGGAAGGGGGAAAGAACATTATGGGACAAGTGAAGGGGGTGTAGGAACACTATGGGACAGGGAAAGGGGGGAAATAACACTATGGGAAGGGGGGACCCTTTAGGGCAGGGGAAGGGGTAAAGAACACTATGGGACAGGGGAGAGGGGGAAAGAACACTATGGGACGGGGAGAGGGGGAAAGAACACTATGGGACAGAGGAGGGGGAAAGAACACTATGGGACAGGGAAGGGGGGAAGAACACTATGGGACAGGGGAGGGGGGAATGAACACTATGGGACGAGGGGAATAACACTATGGGACGAGGTGGAAAGAACACTATGGGACAGGGGAGGGGTAATGAACATTATGGGACAGGGGAAGGGGAGAAAGAACACTATGAGGTTGAGGGTCAAGCAGGAACTGGTTTAATGGTGGCCCACAGGGACCTTGTGGAGGACTGAGAAATAGTTACAGTATCCAATCATATACAGTTACAATATGAAAACACTCCCACACAAACAGTGCAACTCCTCCTCTCTATCCTGGAGATAATTGGATGGCTGAAGTAACTCAATTACCTCCAGGTAGAGAGAATATTCACACTTTATAATAACAGTAAAAACGCATTAAAATACATAATTCCTATTCCACAGAACTGAACCCCCACGTTTGACGAATCGCCATGGAGCCAAAGTGTGTTCATCGCCTGTTCGGCAGAAATCTGTCCAGATTTAGCTCCATGGGTCTAGCTTTCTGGGACGGTCCAGTTTGTGAGTTATCAATAAACCAAACTGTACGGGATTCTTATAAACTGGAACAAAGAGGTGGATGGTTGGTGATCTCAGCGGTGTTCGTGGAAAACAGTGTCTGAAATTAGTTCCATGTGGTTGATGACAAAACACTGCTGGGCGTTCCACTGACCAAGATAGCCGCCGCCACGTGTTTGTTCATATGAACGACGACAACCCAGCCGACCGTTCGGGAGTTAGAAGTGGCTGCGGTTAACCGCAGTGTTAACAAGGTCAAAAGGTTAACAAGCAGCACAGTTCCCTGCTTTTAGGGAATGCAATCAGGGAAACATACAAACAACCGGGGACTGGCGAACACAGACGAAACAGTCTCGAATAATAATCCAGAGGCAGGGAGGTCTGTCACACTTTCCTTGTAAGTTTTATCCTGCAATCCATGAATCAGTTTAGTAGCTCTTCTCTGAACTCACTCTAAAGTGTCAATATCCTTCTGGAGATACGCTCTCCAGTACTGCGTACAATACTCCAAGTGAGCAAACAAATTAACTATACTCTGCAGCCAAAATTAAAGGGAAATCTCAGAAAATGTCTGTGTCAGGTGTTACACCCATCCAGGTCTGCACATGGATAATGCTTTATAAAAATCCAAATTAAAAAAGGTGACAAATCAGTAATTTAATAAACAAACTGCATTATTGCTTTCAATAAAATCAATCATTAAATACATTTTAATGATTTCACTTTAAATTATACATTTAGTAATGAATTAAAGTGTGAATACATTGCATGTCTGGTATCCACAGCCTCAAATTGACTGAAAAAATAGAGAGGAAGCACCATATGGAAGGTTCATGGTAGAATTAGGACAAGAAATATGTGCCCAATAATATAGACGCTAATAATGCAGGCCAAATTTACTTGGGCCAACTATTCACTGCCCATTTCATTTAGCAGCATAACAGGAGATGAGTACTTGATTGATTGGCAGAATACTGAGTTACGATGTTTCAGGTAGCATCTGATCACCATCCATTCAAAACAATATTTCATGGTTTTATAAATTGATCACTAAAAACCCGCTTCGTGTTTTACATTACAAACGTCTATCCATCTGGAGTCATCATATTAATATATACTAAATATTAATAGATATAAAAAAAAGGTTGCATTATTTATACTTTCATATTAATATATAGATAAAAAAGCTTAGAATATTTATACTTTTATATTAATATATCTATAAAAATAAGATTAAAATATTTATATGTTTATATCTGTATGGTGTCTTTTTTTCTTTGACGAGGAAGGAGGTACATCACCCTTTACATGCCTGTATGTAAAGAAAAATAATGAACAGAAATTGAATATTGATTCAGAAACAAATTAATCAATAGTTACCTATATATATGCCTTAGCATTTTATTTGTATTATTTTCTGTATAATGCACCTTTATTGGTCTTTTTTTAGTAAATGTTTCCTCCTGATTGTATTAGGTTATTACATCTCATATACAGGCATTATCCATCAGAATACATTAAGTAGACTACATTTATCCCCAGAAATAAAATCTAAAATGAATCTTTTCTAATTGTTTATTAACTTAAGACGTGGTTTACATGGTTCCAGTAATGGTCTTTTTGTAAACCAGCCATTAACGTTGTTTTCCTACCTATATCAATGCCCTATTTATTTCTCCCCAATATTTATTATATCACTCTTGAAATCAAATGGTTAATATATTTTACATTATAAAGGCCTAAAGTGTGGTATAGGTGTTGTTTACAGCAACATACATTTATTCAGTACTAGTTAAGGGCTATCGTGCTTTCTAATCTTACCAAAATGACAAAAGGCTATTAGCATAAGTGGCCATGTCTACAAGCTCATCGAAAATTACAGAAAAACGAATTTACACTGCATACAAATTAGCTTTTGCATTGATCCCTAGGATGCATCATGGTAAGTTTCTAACTTTGCTACATTTAATTAAGGTAATTTGTAAGTTATAGAGTGATCAATTCTCGTTTTTTAAAGAAAGTATGCAAATAGCAATTTCCCCTAACATTCTGTCTCAAGCCAAAGTGAATAACAGACAGGCAAGGTGTGTGCAATGTAATTTGGATCTCTACCAAAGTATATATCTGTGTTTTATATACTACATGCTCAAAAGCATGTGAAGGCTCTATTCAGTTAGTGAATTCAGCTATTTAAACAGCATCTATTCTTGACAGGTGTGGAATATTAAAGGAATACTCCAGGTGCGAACACAAATGTATGCACTTTAAAGCTTGCGTGCTTAATAATAAAGTGTGTTGCTTGAATGCCACATTTTGTAATCTGTTGCAAAAAAATAAATACATGCTTTACAGTATTTTGCAACTCAACCGTACCTCATTTGTTCCTCTCCCCTCATTATAAATTATGTCTATTTTGCTGGTTACATTATTGAGGTACATACAATTGTGCTCAAAAGTTTGCATACTCCGGCAGAAATTGTGAAATTTTGGCATTGATTTTGAAAATATGACTGATCATGCAAAAAAAGTATTTTAGGATAGTGATCATATGATTCACATATTTGTTTGGCTCCTTTTTAAATCATAATGATAACAGAAATGACCTAAATGGCCCTTATCAAAAGTTTACATACCCTTGAATGTTTGGTCTTGTTACAGACACACAAGGTGAAACACACAAGTTAAAATGACAATTCAAACGACCCTTGTTAAACCAACAGCCACTCCTGAAATAACCCCGAAAGGAGCGAGCATCGCATACGAACAACGCCAACAGCACAGCGGAGAACTACCACCAACACAGAACATAACACATGCCCCCCCCCCCGTAAACCTTTTTTTGTTTGTTTGTTTCCTTTCTCTCTCTCCCTCTCTCCCTGGAGCAGCCACCCCCCGTCTGGCCCCTCTATAGAGAAGGTTTCCGAAAATACGTACCCTCCAGGCCCCCTCCCTTCCCCCCCTCCCCACGGAGTGCACGCGAAAGCCCACCACCACCAGTCGCCCCCCATAGACACGAATGCCTCGGCCGTGGACACACCAAAGGGGCACCCAACCCACAGAGGACGGTACACCGTTACAGACCAACAGCACATCGCAAATCTCACTACCCCATACAAGGATAGGTACCGAAAGTCAACATCCGCACCATGGTTGTGCCCGAATGGAGGCAGATCGCAAAGCACTGAGGCACACAAATGGGAACACACACCGGCTGGCCCCTACCCCCCTGGCCGCGGCTCGGCCCCTCCTCACACACGCTCACACATAGGAAATACATCAAGGACTCGGAGGGGGGGTGGGGAGGCGGTGGGGGGGGAGGGAGGTGGGCTGGGACGTACCCCAATAGGGCACTCCTATTACTTCCCCTTCTTTTATGTACCCATCCCCATCCCAAAGATCTAGAGTTACCATAACTGTTATGGGCAGAACAATAAAAGATGAATTACACAAGATGGTAAACCCAAAGACTGAGCACTACATACGCCTTACAAACACGATTGTCATAACAAAGATAACCGAGCTCTATGTACTATGATATATAACTCTAATCCCCCTCTTCTCTTCTGTACCCCTACCCCAAAGACAACGAAAATCTTAAAATAAAGACTTTATAAAAAAAAAAAAATGACAATTAATGGTTAATTTCCCACACCTATGGTTTTTCAACCCCTTGAGGACCGATGACGGTTCAGGACCGTCATCGGAAACATCCCATTGAGGACCGGTGATGGTCCTGAACCGTCATAACGGTCTTGGGGCACTTACCTCATTGCCATCGTTCCCCCGGAAGCGATCAGCGTTTCTTCCGGTCTGGGGGGGGCTGCCTGTCTGCCCAGACAGTCTCCCCATGGCAGATTAGGAACCCGCGGCCACGTGATCGCTCGATCATATGGCCGCAATAGGTGCCTGTGTATCTACCACACGGGCACTGTCTGTGCTGACAGGCAGTCTCCCTGCAAGTGGAAAATAACAAATAAAGTAAAAAAAAATTCAATCAATGTAACAAAAATATAATATATGTTTATATATATTTGATATATATATACATGTATTATATCTATATATAATATGTATTTATATCTTATATATAAAATGTCATACTAAGTGTTTTCTTATATTTATATATACATATATTAATATAAAAATGCACATATAATTAAATTACACACGTGTATATATATATATATATATATATATATATATCCAATTAAATACCGGCACTCAAGGATTTTCCAATCTTTAAATTTTCTTTTTTTCCAAAAACGACATCAACATTTCAGCTCCCCATGGAGCTTTGATCAGGACCCCATGGGGAGCTGAAACGTTGATGTTGTTTTTGGAATAAAAGAAAATTTAAAGATTGGAAAATCCTTGAGTGCCGGTATTGTCTTGGATATATTATTACAGCTACCAGAGCACCAGGTATCATTTTTTCTTGGGTTGGAGTGCAGGAATCTTTTTTATTTATATATATATATATATATATATATATATATATATATATATATATATATATATATATATATATATATATCTATATATCCAATTAAATACCGGCACTCAAGGATTTTCCAATCTTTAAATTTTCTTTTTTTCCAAAAACGACATCAACATTTCAGCTCCCCATGGAGCTTTCATCAGGACCCCATGGGGAGCTGAAACGTTGATGTTGTTTTTGGAATAAAAGAAAATTTAAAGATTGGAAAATCCTTGAGTGCCGGTATTGTCTTGGATATATTATTACAGCTACCAGAGCACCAGGTATCATTTTTTCTTGGGTTGGAGTGCAGGAATCTTTTTTACATATATATATATATATATATATATATATATATATATATATATATAACTATATATATATAACTATATATATTGTGTATATATATATATATATATATATATATATATATATATATATATATATATATATATATTATTCTAAAATATAAATAATATGTATATAAAAATAAATAAAAAAAATGTAAAAATAATGTTTAGTAATTGTAAGGAAACCTAGTATATCCAATACTCATTCAGTAGTTTCCTTCCGAACGGCCAGAGCATCAGTGACTGTAACTCTCCGTTCGGCAGATAAAATAAACGATTAGCATACGAATTCAATAGCTTTACCAGACAATTCCCTTAGTAAAGCATATGAATTTGAATACCCAAACATCAGCTGGAGTCTAGAAGAGGGGTGCAACAGAACTGAGCTTTATTGTGCCACACTGGCTTTTATGCAAGTCCCCATGCAAGGGGACATCCCACAGGGAGGGACATGGTACAGCCAATCATAACAAGATAAATAGTTATACACTCCCATTGCAAACATACAATTCCCTCCCCTGGACCTGGAGATAATTAAGGCAGATAAAATAATAACTTAATTATCTCCAGGCAGAAAAAAGAAATTTTTCCCCAACTTTCAGAACACCCCTAAAACATGGGGTATCCTCTTAAAAGTCATATCCCCTGATAGCCCTGATCTGGGTGACCAACATATCCAAAAATCACCCAGATCAGTTCAGGGGTTTTCAAATTCCATGGAGGTCTTAGGAGACCAGCTTGCCACGAGGCTGCTGCCCAAAACACTTCCATGAGTTTGGGTCACTCTGTGGAAACTGCTGTGACCAAAGTATCCAACGATTTAATTGCTGCTAAATCTCATGGCCAATACTCTATCCTAATCCTCCTTGATCTTTCTGCCGCCTTTGACACTGTTGATCATCAACAGCTTCTTCACATTCTTCGTAACTTTGGCCTACAGGATACTGCCCTCTCCTGGTGCTCCTCCTACCTCTCCCAGTGCTCGTTCAATGTTTCTTTCTCTGGTACTGCCTCTTTTCCCCAACCCCTCAAGGTTCTGTCCTCGGCCCCCTACTGTTCTCTATCTATACTGCCTCCCTTGGTAAACTCATCAGCTCCTTTGGCTTTCAATATCATTTATATGCAGATGACACTCAAATCTACCTGTCCTCCCCTGATCTCTCCCCGCCCACCTTGACTCGTGTTTCTGACTGCCTCTCTGCTATTTCCAACTGGATGGCTGCTCTCTTCCTTAAACTCAACCTGTCCAAAACAGAACTTCTAGTTTTTCCTCCAAGTGCTGCTACTCCTGTGTCTGTCTCCATCCAAGTCAACAGCGCTACTATCACCTTTACCTCGCAGTCTCACTGCCTAGGGGTTCTTTTTGATTCTGACCTCTCTTTTACTCCCCTTGTCCAATCGATAGTCAAATCCTGTCGCTTCCAAATCAAGAACATAGCGCGCATCCGTCCATATCTAACGCCGGACGCGGCTAAGATACTGGTTCATGCTGTTGTTCTCTCTCGCCTCGACTACTGCAATCCCCTTCTCACCGGTCTTACATGTTCCCAGCTTGCACCGCTGCAATCTATAATGAATGCGGCTGCGAGGCTTATTTTCCTGTCCGGTCGCACCTCCCACGCCTCCACGCTCTGTCAGTCCTCATACACAAGTATGTCCCGTCGAGACCCCTGCGCTCAGCCCAAGACCTACGCCTATCCTCTGCCCGGATCCCCACCTCTGATGCTCGCCTTCAAGACTTCTCCAGGGCTGCACCTATTCTGTGGAACTTCCTTCCCTCCTCAATCAGACTTTCACCCAGCCTCCACTCCTTCAAAAAATCTTTGAAAACTCACTTCTTCATTAAAGCGTATCAATTAAACTGTCATCAGGTTTCTCATCCCCCACCCCATGACTCCTTTCCTGCAACTGTCAAAAATGACCTACCAAGCACTCAATAAACCCTTCTCTAACAAACTATTTAATTCCCCTACTTTAACCCTTTGTGTCACTATACCCCACTCCCTCTAGCATGTAAGCTCATCGAGCAGGGCCCTCAACCCCCTCTGTTCCTGTACGTCCAGTGGTCTGATCTCAATTATGTGTCTGTTAGTCCACCCATTGTACAGCGCTACGGAATTTGTTGACGCTATATAAATAATAAAATAATAATAATAATAATAATAATAAGTTTGGGTGGTTTTGTCGGTCTATTTCGTGAAGTTGAAATAAACGAATAATCCCACGAACGGTTTCCCCTGGCATCTAGCAGGAGATTGTTCCCCTCATACGTATGCGCAAAAGTACCGAACAGCGCTTTCCTAGCTTTAATAGCAGTCAGTTTCCTTCACACGTGTGCGTTTCAGGGCCTGCCAGGGCACAGTGTCACACCAGTGCAACTCATATCTGGTGTAACAGTAGTGTAAATTTAAAAAAAATAAATACAGGGGGCTTGTTGTCACCTTCCGGGGACCCTTGGTGTTGTACGTGGCTGGGTGGAGGAAGAGACCTTCAATGACATCAGTGAGGACAAGGCTAGCTTGGTATCCAACCTTGTGCAAATGGGGAGTTTGCGGTTGTGCAAATGGACTGTTTGCGGTTGTTTGCGGTGCGTTAAACGGGGAGTTTGGTCTGTCACTGTGAAGCGGGCGTAACCCTTACACTACCTGATCAATACAACATCATACCTGATCTTTTAAAGCACGTTATTCCTAACAATTTAGGAATGTTAGGTGATTTATGCCCTTTATGGATTAAAACCAGACTCTGCATCAACTATGTAATTTTCCATGGGAGATTTGCCATGGATCCCCCTCCGGCATGCCACAGTCCAGGTGTTAGTCCCCTTGAAACAACTTTTCCATCACTATTGTGGCCAGAAAGAGTCCCTGTGGGTTTTAAAATTCGCCTGCCTATTGAAGTCTATGGCGGTTCGCCAGGTTCGCCCGAACGGAAAATTTCATGTTCGCGACATCACTAGTCCATAGACTTGAAAATGCAAGTCAGTACTGTTCAATCACTTATTAAGAATTGGAAAATTCAGGGATCTCTTGATACCAAGCCAAGGTCAGATAGACCAAGCGAGATTTCAGCTGTTAGAAGAATTGTTCGGGATACAAAGAAAAATCCACAGGTAACTTCATGAAAAATACAGGCTTCTCTGGAAAAAGACGGCGTAGTTGTTTCAAAGACCACAATAACACGATACTTGAACAAAAAAAAGTAAGCTGCATGGTCGAGTTGTTTGCAAGATGACTTTACTGCGCCAATGCCGCAAAAACACCCAGTTACAATATGCCTGATAGGCAGTCTGTAATGTGGAGTGATGAAACCAAAATAGAGCTATGTTTGGAGAGGGATCAACGAGTCCCATAGTGGAAAGAATACCATCCCAACTGTGAAGCATGGTGGTGGCTCATTGATGTTTGGGGGGAGGTGATGGGGATGGGCTCTAAAGGCACGAGGGATCTTGTGAAAATTGATGGCAAGATGAATGCAGCATGTTATAAGAAAATACTCGCAGATAATTTGCATTCTTCTGTACGAAGGCTGCGCATGGAATGCTCTTGGACTTTCCAGTATGACAATGACCATAAGCACAAAGCCAAATTGACCCTCCAGTGGTTACAGCTGAAAAAGTTGAAGGTTCTGGAGTGGCCATCAGTCTCCTGACCTTAATATCATTGAGCCACTATGGGGAGATCTCATAATGATAGCCTCCTTTCTACACTGAGTCTGAAAGACTGAAATCTGTGAGTCTGTGTAGGCTTAGCTACCCTTTGTTTTAAATTGTTCACAGTATGTGAGTAGTGATTTGTCTGTAGGAGTCTCTAGCTATAATCCAATTTTATGGGATGTCTAATTGCAAAGCTACTTTCAACTCTTTTTAACAAATGACAGGAGAGCCTTGAGTAATGGAAGGTAAATAAGAGGTTAAGTCGTAGTAGCACTCTCAGATACATCCTCATTTCGGAGATCCAGCCTCTGGTCAGGGCCGGTGCAGCAATCCATTTTGCCGCCCCCTCATAAAGGCAACTACGTTCTCTCACATGTTTATTCACTAAATTCTGAATTGCAATGAACACACTGCGTAGAAACACTCATCCAGTATATACATCCATATAAACACACTGCCTAATACATCCATCCACACAGACTGCCTATTACATACAATCAACCATATGCACATTACATAAATCCTCACACACACACACCGCCTAATAAATACATTCATACACTCATACTGACGAATGCATAGATCAATACACATGTACTGCCTAATGCATACATCAATAGACACATACTGCCTAATAAATATATCCACACACTCTTTTTCAATGTATTTGGTGCTGTTTAATTTGTAATAATATTGAGAATTAATTTATGTTACTACAAACATTTTTTCGGTTTAATATAGAATTCTATTAATATATATTTTAAATATAAGTTAATATATAAGTATCTAATTACATGGTCACTCTGACATACATACACATTTTCACTAACACTTCCACTGACATGCAATGTCACATACACATTCTCACTAACACACACTCTCACTGACGTACACAGTGTCGCTTACACACTCACTGACATACAGTGCCAGTTACACACTTTCACTAACACAAACACTGACATACACAGTGTCACTAACACACTTTCACTAACACACACTCTCACTGACATACAGTGTCACTTACACATTCACTGACATACACAGCTTCACTTTCACACACACAATGACACTCACACACTATCACTGACATACACACAGCTTCACTTACACACACACAATGACACTCACACACTATCACTGACATACACAGCTTCACTTACACACACACACAATGGCACTTACACTCTATCACTGACATACACACAGCTTCACTAACACACACACAATGACACTCACACACTATCACTGACATACACACAGTTTCACTCACACACACACACACACTCACTGACATACAGTGTCACTCACACATTCTCACTGACATGCACAGTGTCATTTACACAGTCACTAACACACACAGTATCACACACACACACTGTCACTCAAGCACAAACTCATACCACTTTACATATAGTCACAATGTATTTACACCCACAAACACAGCAATTCAATACACACAGACCAATTTACCATCATACACTCATACTCATAATCAGTTCCACTTACCTTCAGATGGATCATTCATAAGTGTTGTGAATGGAGCAGAGGGGTCCAGCCTGCAGGTAGCTGGTGCTGTTCCTAGTGGGGGGAGCAGGAGAGCCGTGCACTGTGAGCACAGGCTACTTCCTGTTCCCCTCAGAGTGCTTCCGGTGTTCACAGGCAAGGGGCAGCCAGGATACTAAGTCATGTCCCGGCTTCCCCTGCCTACAGGAAGCACAGAGCTCTGCTCGGGTGCTGGGGTTACAGCATACCCCTCTCCCCAGCAGGCAAGCAGCTGAATGGCTGCACTGGGGGGTGGCTAAGAAGCTGCTCGCCCAGCATACCATCCCCAGACAGCAGCAGCAGGGCAGCTCACCAGAAAACCTCCCGGTGGGCGCCACCCGGAGGCCAGCGCCCCAGGCGAATGCCTTATTCGCCTTAATGGTAGCGCCGGCCCTGCCTCTGGCTATATGCTTTGCAATATATCCTTTCAGCATTAGGAATAAGTTATCCATTACAGATAAATGTTCTACTCTTCTTTTTTTATTATATAAATATGAGGTAGAGGCAGAATATCTGCCTGCACTGATTTAATGAGTAAATAACAGCAATACAACCGTGCGGCAAAAAAACGCCTACTGTAGTTCCTCCAGTGTAATAATTAGAGCAAGTAAAAATTGGAGTAATGCGCAGTTGGTATTTATTTGAAGGACAAAGTACAAGTTGCTAATGTCCTTGATAAAGCATGGATACAAATACACATTTATACATGAAAAGTGCTCACAATAATTGCAGTGCCACCACCCCCTGTTTGATGTGTGGGTGGCGGCACTTCAATTATTGTGAGCACGTTTCATGTGTAAATGTGTATTTGTATCCATATGTGGATGGATATATGAGTGGCGACACTGCAATTATAGTGAGCACTTTCTATGTATAAATGTGTATTTGTATCCATGCTTTATCAAGGACATTAGCATTGATAAAGGGCAATCACCCGAAACGTTTGTGTGACGGACTGCCTGGCACCCCAGAAAAAAACACATTTCTAAACACAGGCAGAAAAAACACACATTTCTAAAGAGTCCCAAAAGTACCCCAAAATACACAATATCACCACACATGTTACATCCCCTGATAGCCCTGATCTAGGTGACGAACAAATCCAAAAATCACCCAGATACGTTCAGGGGTTCAAGAATTCTATGGTCATATTTTGACTGACCGCACGCATGATGCCATGCCCAAAACAGTTCCAGAGAATCAGGCTGTGCGGCCGGTCTCCTTCTTGGATTCGAAGGTCCTAACCCCAGGACCCAGTTAGGAATTAGCTGTGGAGGGGAGGGATCACTTACCACCTCCTCCTGGTATTCCTGCGGGGTTGGTTGGGGATCTGGACCAGCCGTCCAGCATCCCTGTAGGTTTGGTACAGAGACCATGGTCCCATCTGCACCATTGAGGTCAGGGTTGCTGTCCCCCTGTTGTTGGGGAGAAGGAGCAGTTGTCTCCTCTCCCTGCAAGGTACACTGCCACTGGGGAGTGAGAACGACCGTCTTCACTTCCTGTACCACACCCTGCCACTGGGGAGGGAGGCCGACCGTCTTCACTCCCTGTGACTCTGTCTGCCAATGGGGAGAGAGAGACCAGTTGTCTCCTCTCCCTGTAAGGTAAACTGCCACTGGGGAGCCACTGGGCTTCCTATAACACACTCTGCTGCTGGGGAGGAAGGATGACACCTTCTGCTCCCTGTACTGCACACTACTGCTGGGGAGTGAGACCGATTGTCTTCACTCCATGTAGGATACACTGCCGCTGGGGAGAGGGACCGGTTGTCTCCTCTCCCTGTAAGGTAAGCTGCTGCTAGTAGGAAGGACGACACCTTCTGTTTCCTATAACACACTCTGTCGCTGGGGAGGAAGGATGACACCTTCTGCTCCCTGTACTGCACACTACTGCTGGGGAGTGAGACCGATTGTCTCCACTCCCTGTAGGATACACGGCCGCTGGGTAGAAGGACCTGTTTTCTCCTCTCCATGCAAGGTAAGCTGCCACTGGGGAGGAAGGACGACACCTTCAGCTCCATGTACTGCACACTGCTGTTGTAACTCGTATAGCCTGAGTGCGGAGTGCTGCGACGCTCAGTTCTCCTTGTCCAACTCTCGCTTGGTTGCCGTGATAGTCTCTGTTGAAGGTTCTGGGCCATATCTGGCTAGCTGCCTCTTTACCTCATCAATGTAGGCATCGCTCTTAAAGCAATACATCATGTTTGCTTACTCCAAGGCTGTGGGCACCTCTGCTTCCAGGGACGCTGCACGACTGCTAGCGTTGCCCTCAATATACTCCACACGTTACCAGTGTCTCTAGGATGTTACTCTTCACACTAGGAAGCCATCCCACTGCTGCCACCAGATGACACAGAACGCCTGGCACCCCGAACGGGTACCTCCATCAATCACTGCTTCCTAGTAATCCTTGAGTACTGCACCGGACACCATCAGCACCATAGCCCCCTAGCCCCCCTACCCCCTCCCTGTCCTCCACCCACCCTGGACCTCAGACAAGGATCCAACTTCCAGTGGATGAACCTCTCCTCCTCCAGAGAGTATAGCAGGTCTGGCTGTGTAGCTCTTAAAAGAGCTAATGATAATAGCCAGTATAGTAATCCAAAGAGCAATGCCAGGAGCAGGGATTATAGCTGTTATAGCAGTTCCCTACAACAAGAGACGAGGCTCAGTGTTGAGGGTAAAAGTAAGACTGTTTTAATGGTAGCCAACACTGGCCTTCTATGCAAGACTCCAAGCAAGGGGTGCGCCCCCATGGGCCTTGTTGGGAACAGTGACACAAACTTAAAAACCAATAATAACACATCTACGTCATATATACGTCACCGACTTCACGCATGGTCCCATGCCCAAACCAGTTCCAGAGAATCAGGCTGTGCGGCCGGTCTACTTCGGGAATTCTAAGTACAGTTCAAAATACCAAACGTAGTCGTTTGTGGATAAAGTCATTATATGTCTCTTATTCGTGGGTTTCTTTTTACCGAACACTGTTTGACTCCCATTCGAATAGCCGAACATCCATGTAAGGTAAATTTTAGCGGTGTTCGCGCCATCGAGTGTCCAATTTGAGTTCCATTCAGTTTGCAACTTGTACTTTGTCCTTCAAATAAATATCGTAGCACCTGTGTGTGCACTTTAAATACCAGCTGCGCATTACTCCAATGTTTTCTTGCTTTTTGTTATTAGTTAGTTGTGGGTTTTCTTTGTTTGTTTTACCCTTTCCCCCAAATCTCCTGGGTTTATGTAGTCATATGTATTATACCTAATTACTATTACTGTTAGTGTTACAAAGACTGTTTAATTAGATTGAAGCTCGATCGCCGTACTTAGAATCTAGAACCTTTCTTATTGGTGCATTATAAGAGTGGAGGCGGTCCTTCTAACTTTCGTAGCGACCCGTCATAAAGGTCACACCTACGTACTGACGTCTCAGTACCTGATTAGTCCTAAGTCACGGGACCCACTGATCCCTGATGAAAGTGTACACGCTGTGCACCGAAACGTGCGTCAGGCAATCTGGCATTTTAATAGGCACTTAAGACACGATTTTTCACATGGTGACTTGAGCCTTACTGCTTACAGCATGGCTATTATTACTATTTATCTATCACTTGTTTTTTCTATTTTATCCCTCTGTCTGCTTAGCAAGTTTGAAATGGAGAGAGGCTTCACTTACTTCTGTATACCTTTAACACCTTTAATGATTATAAGTGAATACTTATATCCTTGTATTTATAGTGGTAGATTTGGACACAATTACATAAGTAAGTGTTTCCCCATAGCACTCACATACCCCTTAACAAGTGAAATAGTATTTTCAATATTGGATAATAATTAGTGGGTGTTTCACCTCCTCCCTTTATAAATAGCAACCTATGCAACTTTTGCCATCTATTTCGATAACATTCAGTCCTTCCTTGAAGGGCCGGTGCAAGGATTTTTGATTACACAGGTGAAGATGCATTTGCATTTTGGTGTTGAATACAGAGGTGTGTTTGTATGTAGTGATTATGTTTGCATGCAGGGATGTGTTTATAGTGTTGACGTTCGCATGCAGGAGTGTATTTGTGTGTAGTGTTGAATGCTGAGATATATGCACATATACACATACACTGACACACACACTGTGATACACATACACGAAGATACACTGACACACATGCAGATACACAGATACAAATATAAACAAACTGATACACATTCAGATAGACAGACACAGATACACACCCATATACAGATACACACAAACACTGACAGACATACAGATAAACACACATACATATTGACAGACATACAGACACATTGAAAGATATACAGATATATACACACACTGACATATAGACAAAAAGATACACACTGACAGACATACAGATACACACATATTGACAGGCATACAGATACACATAAAGACACACTGAAAGATATACAAATATACACACACTGACATACACACACACACAGAGACACACTGACAGACATACAAACACACCTTCTGTTTCCTACCTTGTGGGTTTAGGAGGGTGGCTTATCTGAGATCCAGAATGCTGCCTGAGGTAGATGGGAGTTGGAGGAGCTGGCTCTGCTCAGCACCCCTCCTGTCTGCCTTCTCCTGCTCCAGTCTTCTTGGGAGAACTTTCTCCCATGCCGATAACAAAATAACCTTTAACACCTTTAATGATTATAAGTGAATATTCTTGTATTCATAGTGGTAGATTTGGACAAGATTAGATACGTAAGTGTTTCCCCATAACACTCACATACCCCTTAACAAGTGAAATAGTATTTTCAATATTGGATAATAATTAGTGGGTGTTTCACCTCCTCCCTTTATAAATAGCAACCTATGCCACTATTGCCATCTATTTCAATAACATTCAATCCTTCCTCGCAGGGCCGGTGCAAGGATTTTTGACTACACAGGCAAAGATGCATTTGCCGCCCCGCCACGCTATATTCTACAGAAGGAGCAGAGATATGACGTGTTCATATCCCCGCCCCCTCCACACAGTCTGCGGCAATGCAGAGAGTGGAAGGCAGGGTGGGTTGAGTTGCTGGCTCTCAGTCATGCTACAAGAAGCCACCTGGACATTTGCGCCCCTGGGCTGGTGCGCCCTAAGGCGGCCGCCTGTGCCGCCTTATGGATGTGCCAGCCCTGCTTCCACATTGGCACTCGACAATAAAACCAGAGAGTGAGGGGAGTGGTTCTAAGAATTGTAATTGCTTAGGTTTTATTATGTATTAGACAGAGGCTCTGCCGGATTAGGCTTAGGACTATCTAGCACTTGACTTCTAGTGATTTGGTTATCCAGCAGTGATTATTATATATAATACAGGATAAGGTAACATTGTAGAAAGATTTTATTTATATATTTTTTCATTAATATATTATCTGTATCATTAAAGGAACACTATAGTCACCTAAATTACTTTAGCTAAATAAAGCAGTTTAGTGTATAGATCATTTACCTGCAATTTCACTGCTCAATTCAGTCATTTAGGAGTTAAATCACTTTGTTTCTGTTTATGCAGCCCTAGCCACACCTCCCCTGGCTATGATTGACAGAACCTGCATGAAAAAAAAATGGTTTCACTTTCAAACAGATGTAATTTACCTTAAACAATTGTATCTCAATCTCTAAATTGAACTTTAATCACATACAGGAGGCTCTTGCAGGGTCTAGCAAGCTATTAACATAGCAGGGGATAAGAAAATCTTAATTAAACAGAACTTGCAATAAAGAAAGCCTAAATAGGGCTCTCTTTACAGGAAGTGTTTATGGAAGGCTGTGCAAGTCACATGCAGGGAGGTGTGACTAGGGTTCATAAACAAAGGGATTTAACTCCTGAATGGCAGAGTATTGAGTAGTGAGGCTGCAGGGGCATGTTCTATACACCAAAACTGCTTCATTAAGCTAAAGTTCTTCAGGTGACTATACATTATTTTTGTTCTCTCTCTCAGCTTGCCATGTACCGTAGGGCCTATCAGTGCTTAAGCATTACTGCAATTCATGGCAAGGGATACATTCTATGCTTATTTGTTTATTCACTAAACACAGAATTGCAGTGAATTGCAAATTGAGTAGCCAATTAGATCTTAAATTAGCCAAACTTTGACTATGGTTGTATAAGTAAAAAAAAAAGTTTTCTAAATCAGTTGTAGTTCACTACAATTAGGTGTTTAAAGAATAAACTTGTAAGTTATTAATCATGGATGCATCGATATAAAATGTTATAGATTTATATTTTTAGTTATAAATAAATTTTCTAAAGTCTAAGTTAAACTGCCTCAGTCAATACCTATTTTTCTCTAATATTAAGATATTGATAATTTCTAGACATGTGCAATTAGTTTCGGTCCGAATTTAAATTCGGACAAATTTCGGCAATTCGGATGCTTCCGAATGTCCGAATTTCCAAAGTGCCAAATTTCGGAAGTGCTGAATTTCGGAAGTGCAGAACCGAACCGAATTGCCGAAGTCCCAAATTGCTGAAGTCTTGAACTGCCGAAGTGCCGAAGTGCTTCGGATTTCTGAAAAGTGGTAAAACAGGAGAGGGAGGTAAAATTAAGGGAATGATGACAGGAATCTAACCCTGCTCCTAGCCCTAACCCTACCCATCACTCTTACCCTACCCCAACCCTAACCCTACTCCTAACCCTAACCCTGTTAGAATGTATGCCTCCTCTTAGGCTGGTCCCTTGTTTGTGACAGTGATTTAAGTTCACACCCAATGGTCATCTCAGTACACTTGGGATGATTTCATGTGTCCATTAAAAATCTTTTGAAACTGTTCGAGCCATTGAGTCAGCAGCTACAATACTATTTCCAGCTCCTTACTGAATAGAATAATAGAATACAATAAATTGTCAAAATGAAAAAGTGTAGAAATGAATACCGTAACAAACAAAGCGAATCCTCTTATAAAGGATATTGTATGTGAAGCATATAACAAACATGGCTTACCTAACAATGTAGGATAGTACAAAAGTGTATGTGTATATGAAGTATAATAGTGATGTTGGTTAGATGAAACATTCTTTAATCACTTTAAAAAAGAAAAAATGACATGCATAGTATAATACCACAAAGACATCGGAATAAAATAAAATATAAAAATATTATGCACTCACAAACACAAATGTCACAAGAAGTGGCAAACAAGCCCATAAAGCAGTCTCAGAAAGGTAGCAGATCCCGATATTTTTGGTTGCCAAAATCACTTGTAGGGTAATAGGGTGTGCAATTCTTCTTCTTAGATCCTTATTAGGCTTGCCCATCTCCACCTGATGTGACTAGGTGATATGACCGGTATACTGCACTATTTCTTTAGTGGATTAGTCTGAGTATATATGCTCTTATTTATGCCTTTGGTGGCCATTTTTTTTTTTATGGGAAATTAGGGCACAGGCCCGGATGCACATTCAGGTGAACAATTAAAGTTTGATTGGAGGCCTATAAATAGGTGGAACTTTCAACTAAGAATCTACATACTCTAAAAAAGTCACACTGTCGAAACTGGTCAGAGAAAACAAACAGGAGCCCTCTTGGACTGTACCCTTCTGTGAACTAGTATCTCATCAGTTTGTGTTTCTCCGTAAGGAACTTGTGGAGATTTACAAATTGACTGTGGAAAACCATTCTGGAGTCATCCCGGTGGACGTAATCCCGGAGACTGCTTTATGGGTTTCTCTTGCCATTTCTTGTCGCATTTGTGTTTGCGAATGCATAATATTTTATTTTATTACTAACAATTCCTAAGCAATTACTAACTATATAATATTGTAAAGCGCTACGGAATCTGTTGGAGCTATATAAATGGCAATAATAATAATAATAATAATAATAATTCCAATGTCTTTGTGGTATTATACTATGCATGTCATTTTTTTTTTCTTTTTGAAGTGATTAAAGAACATTTCTTCTAACCAACATCACTATTACACTTTATTGTTCCTGCTCTGTAAATAAAGGTTTAAGTTACCTTTGTACTATACTACGTTGTGAGGTAATCCACGTTTGTTGTGTGCTTCACATACATTATCCTTTATAAGTGGATTCACTTTTTGTTATTCATTTCCACACTTATTTGTTTTGATAATTTAGGTAAAGAGTGGAGAAAGATACACCCCTCCTCTTTTCTTTTTTAGGTATTGCAATATTTATTGAAGTGTATGAACAAGTTTGGACTTCATTCATTGCTGTGGAAATAACCTAGTGCACCATTTATACAATCACATAGAACATTACTAAGGCCAAAAAGGGGGACTATTTGATGTCACACTGAGGGACGGGTGCAATTACTAATTTTATAAGCAAGTGTGTATTACCGTTTTCACTATGCAACCAAATTTAGTTGCAGATTTAAATTGATAGGTAAAAAGGGTTGAAGGGAGTTAATTAGACTGGGCAAAACGTTTTCAAAATGACAATTGCTTTAAAGTATTGCATTGAAAGAATTTGTTGATTTTTCAATAGTGGCATTCACACTTCTGCATGGATCAATGCCATGCTGACGAACTTTGTGCTGACTGTGAAAGCTTATTCATAGAATAATAATAGTAACAGCTGCTATCCATATAAATCTGTTTTCCAGTGTTAACACAAACTGTAATTTATCTACAATAGAATGTTCCATTGCATATTGCTTTCTTGCACAAGTTAGATAATCTCTGTATTTACCTAAAGCTGTATTGTGTATGTTTCACTATATCTGTCATCTAGAATTCATTCTGATAAATCTGTTCTTTTTAACATATAGAAAAACTCTACGTAGGGGCAAAAGTAACCTTTAAACATGCCTCAACTAAATGTCATGGGTGCAGTGATCAGGTTGCCATTCCCTAAATAAACAGGTTCTCTCTGTCCACCCTTCCACTTCTTTAGTTGAAATGCACTGTAATGGCACCCCGGGCATAAAAGGGGTTAAAGCCATTTAGGAGATATTCCCTTTCCAGATGCAAAGGCAGCTACTGAATACACCAATCCGCTGAACAGGAAAAAACATACGAAAGGTTTACACACCAAACTGCCGAACAGGAAAAACCATACGAAAGGTTTACACTCCAAACAGCCGAACAGGAAATCCCTATGAATACGAGATGAGGCTCTGTATTGAGGGTCAAGCAGGAATCTGTTTAATGGAAGCAAACACTCACAATTTATACAATTCCCCAGGCCAGAGGCAAACCCCATGGACCTGATGGTACACAGGCACACAAAGGACACAAACCAATCAAAACAATACAACAATGTCTGACACTCCCATTCATTACAGCAAAATCCTCCCATCTGCCTGTGAAATAATTACTGAACATAATGGGCTCAAGTAATTATCACAGCCAGGAAAATACACAGTTTTACCTAATATTCATAACTCTAAAAGTATACATCACATTCACATAAAACTTACATTTTCAGAATCGGCATACTCCAAATACAAACATACTAAAAAATCATATAATTCCCTTCAGTGGTTAACAAGTTACCTGGAAGTCCTTTTTGACGGACTGCAAGCATGGCTTGGGTGTGGTAAGCCAATTATCTCCAGGTACAGAAAATAGCTCTATTCACAACAACAGCAAAAATACACAAAAATACATAATTCCTATCATACTGAACAGAGCCCCCACATTCAACCTATCCCCAGATAGCTTGGATCTGAGCACTCAATATATCAGAACAGCGCTCAGATCCCACGAACACAGTCAAATCGCCATGGGGTTTAATTTTAGCAAGGGCTGATATAGAGATTGAGGAGGGACAAAGCAGCCAGTATAAACTGGTCTGGCAGTGTCACTGGGACAACGCCCTGCTGGAGAACAATGGGACAGGAGAAGGCACATTCTCCCAGGGAATCAAAGTTGCAGAATTATGCAAGTTCCAATTAAAGGGCCAGAACAGTCTTTTAAACACCAATAAGTCCAAATAGTGTTTTTAACTGGAAAAGTCTCCCTGGGGCCATAGTCACATGGCAAGAGGCCGGCAATTGGTCTTCTCCAGTGCCCAGTAGCGAGGTTAGTTTCACCAAATGCACTATTGTTAATAACAGCCATATTGAAGACTGATTTACTGTATGATCTCCAAAAAGACAACTACTATTTTAGGAGTGCTAACTTTATGAACGCTAACTTTGGCCAGTGTATTTGAGTAAGTGGCTACTAAAAAAGACTGAACATAACCCATTTGCAATACCTTGGGTTGTCTTCTTTTGCAAATGGTATGCCATCATAGGGGTGATTCTCATTCCTGGGCTATCATACGTTCTCAAAGGCAACATAACCAACCTGGCAAATTTAAATGTAAAAACATGTAACCTTTATATTTGACCCTGTAACTTTCAACAACACTATAAAACCTGTACTTTGGGGGTACTGTTATACTCAGGGGACTTCGCTGAATACAAATATTAGTGTTTCAAAACAGTAAAACTTATCACAATAATTATATCATCCGTGAAAGTGCCGTTTGTGTGTGAAAAATGCAAAAAAGTCACTTTCACTGACAATATCATGGCTGTTATATGTTTTACTGTTTTGAAACACTAATATTTGTGTTCAGCGAAGTCTCCAAAGTAATACAGTACCCCCCATGTACAGGTTTTATAGTGTCATAGAAAGTTACAAGGTTAAATACAGTGCTAGCAAATGAAATTCTCTGGACTTTCGGCCTGGGTTGTCAGGCAGGTCCTGACAAAATGCAATCAATAACATTACTTAATTATGTAAAAATTTACATAAATATGCATGTAGAATTTTAATATATATATATATATATATATATATACATACCGTATATACTCGAGTATAAGCCGACCCGAATATAAGCCGAGGCCCCTAATTTTATCCCAAAAAACTGGGAAAACTTATTGACTCGAGTATAAGACTAGGGTGGGAAATGCAGCAGCTACTGGTAAATTTCTAAATAAAATTAGATCCTAAAAAAAATATATTAATTGAATATTTATTTACAGTGTGTGTATAATGAATGCAGTGTGTGCGTATGTGTGTGTGTATGAGTGCAGCGTGTGTGTATGAGTGCAGTGTGTGTGCATGAATGCAGTGTGTGTGTGTATGAATGCAGTGTGTGAATGCAGTGTGTGCAGGGCCGGTGCAAGGATATTTGCCGCCGTAGGCAAAAAATGTTTTGCCGCCCCCTCCCCCCCCCATATGTCCTGACTTCCCCTCCTCCTCCCTCAGTGGTCCTTACCTCCCCACCCCCATGTTCCTTCACTCCCCCCCCAGTGGTCCTGACTCACCACTCCCCTAGTGGTCCTTACCCTCCCCTCCCCTAGTGGTCCTTATACCCCCCCTCCCTCCCATAGTGGTCCTTATACCCCCCCTCCCTCCCATAGTGGTCCTTATCCCCCCCTCCCTCCCATAGTGGTCCTTATCCCCCCCTCCCTCCCATAGTGGTCCTTATCCCCCCCTCCCTCCCATAGTGGTCCTTATCCCCCCCTCCCTCCCATAGTGGTCCTTATCCCCCCCCTCCCTCCCATAGTGGTCCTTATCCCCCCCTCCCTCCCATAGTGGTCCTTATACCCCCCCTCCCTCCCATAGTGGTCCTTATACCCCCCCTCCCTCCCATAGTGGTCCTTATCCCCCCCCTCCCATAGTGGTCCTTATACCCCCCTCCCTCCCATAGTGCTCCTTATCCCCCCTCCCATAGTGGTCCTTATACCCCCCTCCCTCCCATAGTGGTCCTTATCCCCCCCCTCCCTCCCATAGTGGTCCTTATCCCCCCCCCCTCCCTCCCATAGTGGTCCTTATCCCCCCCCTCCCTCCCATAGTGGTCCTTATCCCACCCCCTCCCTCCCATAGTGGTCCTTATCCCCCCCTCCCTCCCATAGTGGTCCTTATACCCCCCCTCCCTCTCATAGCGGTCCTTATACCCCCCTCCCTCCCATAGTGGTCCTTATACCCCTTTTTTTGTAATTATTATTTTTTATTAGTATTTCTTATTTTATTTATATTTTTTTTTTTCGTCCCCCCTCCCTGCTTGATACATGGCAGGGAGGGGGGCTCTCCTTCCCTGGTGGTCCAGTGGCAGTTCAGTGGGGGGGAGAGGGGTGCTGGCAGAGCTGTACTTACCTTTCCTGCAGCTCCTGTCAGCTCTCTCTTCCTCCGCGCGGTCTGTGCAGCTCCCTCTGTCAGCTCCCACTGTAAGTCTCGCGAGAGCCGCGGCTCTCGCGAGACTTACACTGGGAGCTGACCGAGGTGCTGAACGGACGGTGCAGAGGAGGAGAGAGCTGACAGGAGCTGCAGGAAAGGTAAGTACAGCTCTGCCAGCACCCCTCTCCCCCCAGTCTGTATTATGGCAATGCAAATTGCCATAATACAGACTCTGACTCGAGTATAAGCCGAGTTGGGGTTTTTCAGCCCAAAAAATGGGCTGAAAAACTCGGCTTATACTCGAGTATATACGGTACATACATATCAATATATTTGAAGTCTACGTGTATATTTATGAAATGATTTATATCATTTTGGATATGGATATAGATATCGTATTTTTTTTTATTTCTATATACATAGATATATCATTTCATTTTAAGTGTATTTTGATATATATATTTCCGATGATGGCCCTGAACCGTCAGCGGTCCTTAAGGGGTTAAACCACTCCAAAAACATCTTAAAACAACAATAATAATAATAAATAAAATTGTTATCTAACAATACCTAATGACCATTCAGGCCATCTCTGGAGGGAAAAAATTATTTAAAATCGACATTGTCATCTCATCTCTGAAATATGCATGACTTAAATGGAAACTTTAAGCACCAAAACAACTTATTTGTTTTATAGATCATTTCCCTATAGGTGCATCCCTAGCTACTGCTCTCATAACTGTGACACAGCCTAAAAGAAAAGAAAAATCATGTTTACAGCACAATGTGTTTACTTTAGAAGTTAGGGCCGGACTGGCCTACTGGGATACCGGTAAATTTCCCGGTGGGGCGCAGCAAGCTGGGGCCGGGCAGACAGCCCTAATAATCAGGATGATTTAAATATTTCCCCTCAGACTTTGCCAGCCTATCAGTCCGAGGGGAGCAAGGAGGGAGGACCTGGGGGCTGGTGCGGCTGCCAGTGGCCGGAGGGAGACCTGCCAGTCTCCCTGCACAATGTAAATACATTTTAGCGTTATTCCCGCCCCCACATGGAAGCCCCACCTCCTGAATGCAAGCTCCACCTCTCACACACAAGCTCTGCCCCCATGCACGTTGTTGACCTAGATGGAAGCTGCCCACCCACAACCAGGAAATAATTACAGAAAACTAAAAGTATTTACCTTTTCACAGTCCCCGACCAACCATACAGCCCCCTCCACCAACCATACAGCCCCCCCCCCACCCAGGATACAGCCCCCCCTACCCACCATACAGGTACCCCTACCCACCTCATAGCCCCCCTACCCACCTCATAGCCCCCCTACACACCTCACAGTCTCCCTACCCACTTTTCAGGCCCCCTACCCACCCACAGCCTCCCTACTGACTTCCAGTCCCCCTACCCACCTGCCAGCCCCCCTGGAAAACCACTTCATTAAGTTGAGGTTGTTTTAGTGCTTAGAGTGTTCCTTTAAAAGAAAACAAAATTAATATAAAGCACAGTAAATATTTAACATTAGAAACAAACATTATCAGTAAAAATTCTGAAAAATATATTCCGATTTAACAAGGAGATCCCCCATTGCCCCATTCCTTTCTTATTGACTACACTGGTAACTAAATATGTTAATGCCTTGCACATTCCCCTTGTACTGTTTCATAATGGGGATTCAAGATATACGGGATTAGTAACTTCCTGGCATAGGTTTGAACCATTCCCTTTCCTAATTACAAGATGGAAATCATCTAATCTGTCCTGAATTTACAAACCTTTAAGCAATTCAGTACTTGCACTTTAGCTACTAATAAATAACCAAATTCCAATACTTTTTTCATTGTGTTACATGCTCAGATATCATCCAATCCAATGCACAAGTGTGTGCCAGTAGTCTTATTTATCCCCACATTGTTTTAATAAACACCTAGAGTGGATGTAGTTTCATCTTCTTTTGATAGATGCAATGTAAATTACTACCTGCTTCTGACTTACTTTAGAGGCTGCTTTCTGGCATTGTGCACAGCTGAAGCAATAATTCAACATTGTCAGAAAATATGTGTCCTGATATAAAACTAAGAAATGCACCGGTAGGATTTTTATTTCGATTGCCCAAGTATATAAACTCACATTTATCTATGCAGGAAATTAATATTGCTGAGAATGTTTATGGAGTTATTCCAAATGTAAAAAACATAGCTTGGTTAAATAATGATATTGCAGATCTTGTCTAGGAAGAACAAGAGTGATGCTTTGCAAGGTGAATAAGTTAGAAAGATAATGTTTACTACGATGAATATGTTTTATAGGAAATAAGTACTGAGGAAATGCAGTGATTTTTATATCATTATCCCTCCATAACTTTTAATTCCACAGACAGATTTTTATTTTTTTCAATTTTAGGAGATGATTAGACGCAGAATAATAACACAAGGTACAGCAATGTTCTATTGGATTGAAATGACAGTTACTACTTGAGGAAAATATCTGTGTTCAGATTTGATCGAGAAATATTCAAATATATGGTGATTACAATGTATCTATACAACGGCACAAACAAGAAAATGTACAAACCAGTAACTCCAATTGACAATGGAAATCCAGTAGTTAAATACCATTACAATACTCTTAATTAAAAAAAAAAAAAACTACTGGCAGACAAAATTAAAGCTGTACTGTCATGCCAAACCAGTATCCTATTGTTTCCTCTCTCAAAATCTTTTCGTCATTTCTAATCTAGTTTTCTTTAAAACATAAGACAAAGGAGGGACTCCTTTGTCTTTTGTATTTTTCCTACGCTTGACTTTCTATGGACAAAGGATGAGTTTAAGTCAGTTCCATTTCCTGTGTCAGAGAAAGTACTCACATTCTCTTTGACACAGGAAATGGAGCTGACTTAAACTCCTACAAAATACTCCTGAAAAATACATAATACAAAATAGTTCCTATTTTGACTTATATTTTAAAGAAAACTAGATCAGAAATATAGAAAAGAAGAACAGATTCTGAGAGAGGAAGTTAAGAGGAAACAATGGGAGAAAGGTAATTTTGGTATGACAGTGCAGCTTTAAGGTACACTTTAAACACCTAAGGAAAAAGGGGAGTCATGCAGGGTAAACTTGTAACGAAAAAGGAGCTGGACATATTTTGCTGGTCATATTTTTCATTTTTTTTTTTTATGGATATTTGCTTTGATAACAAAACATATTTTAATTTTAAAAACCATTATTTTACAAAATGTCTGCTGTTTACTTGATGTGAACATAAAAAACCATCGTAGGGCAATACATGTCAGACTAAATAAAGTATAAGAAAAACTTGGAAAACTCACAATATTTAGAGCATTTCTGAATTGGCTCTAAAGTTTTAAAGCAGATTTGTCAATCTGGTGCAGGTAATGCAATATAGGTCCCTTAAAAAACGTCAAAAGTCTTCTTTGTATAAAAATCAGGAACCAGGGTCACCAGATGAGTAAAGGTAAATACTTTAATTAGAACATAAAAAATATAAGGCACAACGCGTTTCGACCTAGTACAATAGGTCTTCCTCAGGTAATAACATAAGACAGACCAACAACATTCTTATATACCATACATAATAAATATAATTACTGATAAACATTAGCAGCTGTGAAGTCCGTCCTTGAATCCATATAAGGAGTGTTTCCGTCAAGAATTGTAGTATTTATGCCTCCTCCAAGATGGCCGCCGTCTAATATTGTCTATAGGAATGCGTGCGACCTTCCAAAGATGGCCGCGCGTCATTACCATGTAGATATGTGTCATTATTTCCGGTTTCGCTTTGCTCCAGTCACGTGGTGCGGCTTCCAGTCACGTGACGCCGGAGGGGGCGTGGATAAGCAACTGCACATACGGCCGTGTCATAAATAAAGAGGATTGTAAATCTTATCACTCCAAGTTCGTATTTTTAGTCCATTTCACATAAAAGTTAAAAGAAGAGTTAAAAGAGAATTATATCAGATAGAAGTATCCAACAATAGTATCATTTGAGAGAATAAGTTTCTTGCATCTTAATAAATAGAATTAATATCATAAAACCATAAATATCATATATAATTATAATAAAATAAATAAAATATATAATAATAATATCACACACATAAGGGTAAATTATAAAATTAAACCTATTTCAAAATCAATGTTTAAGCCCTTTGGACATAATGTTTGAAGCTCAAATATCCAATTTGATTCTTTTTTGTTTAAATTCATAGCACTATTACCACCTCTCCAATGATTTTGTATTTTGTGAATTGCTGTAAATTGCAACTCATTAGGATTAGAGTTATGTCTTTCTAAAAAGTGGCTAGATGCACTACGATTTAAAAACCCATTTTTTATATTCCTAATGTGTTCATAAATCCTAGTTTTTAGCGGTCTTGAAGTTTTTCCTACGTACTGTAAGCCGCATGTACATTGTAACAAATAAATAACATTAGTAGACTCACATGAAATAAAATAATTGATATTAAAAGTTTTTTTTAGTTATATTTGAAGTAAAATCAACTTTCTTTTTTTTGGTTATATGAGTATTTCTGCAGGCATAACAATTACCGCAGTGATAAAAACCTTTTGGGGTTTCTGACCACTTAGTTAAAAAATTAGAATTTTTATTTTTATTTTCTTTGTCTACATAGTTTGAGGTTAAAATTTGCTTGAAATTTCTTGCCCCTCTAAAAATTAACTTTGGTTTGTCCCCTAAAAAATCACGCATTTCATGTTCCTGTTGTAAAATGTGCCAGTTTTTATTCACAATACTTTCTAAAGTGCCAACGTTACTACAATAATAAAAAATAAGAGGGATTTGTTTATTCTGTTCTTTTTTTTATCCTTACTCTTATAATTCAATAACTGTGGTCTATTTAAATCACCAATGTTGTTAATAACCTGTTGGAGATCTTTTTCACAATATCCTTTTTGTACAAATTGTTTCTTTAAAAATAAAGATTGGGAATTAAAATCCTTTTTGTCTGTACAGTTTCTTCTAATATGTAAGAACTGGCCTTTTGGGATATTTTTAATCCATGGATCATAGTGGCAACTACTTGTTTCAATAAAACTATTTACATCCACTTGCTTGAAGAAAGTGCGTGATTTGAGTTTTTTATCAGAGATAAAAATGTTCAAATCTAAAAAGTCAATAGTATTAGGGCTAACATTTTTAGTCAATTTAATTCCCCAAGTGTTCGAGTTAAGATACTTAAAAAATGAATTAAAATCTGCCTCAGTTCCTTTCCAAATAATAAAAATATCATCAATGTAACGTCTATAGGGCCTGTATACGTCACTTTTTTCTCTCTTGATTTATCTCTCCCTCCACTGGTTCCTCTTCTGACATTCTGTATCTTTTTGTGGGGGTTCTGTGATACTCTTCTCTCCTCATCCATTAATGAAATTTTATCTTTAACCCCTTAAGGACCAAACTTCTGGAATAAAAGGGAATCATGACGTGTCACACATGTCATGTGTCCTTAAGGGGTTAAGGTACTTTTCCAATTTTTAAGTACACAAATTGATTTTATTACTAAAGGTATTCAGATGATTTTAGAAAACAACTTTTTCTGGTTCGATGGTGATTTTTACCTTCAGATTAAAGGTACTGCTATGGGGACCAAGTTTGCCCCCAGCTACGCTAACCTGTTTATGTCCTTTTGGGAACATCTATTTATTTTTCAGGAGCATGGCTGGGGTGCAAACTTTGCCCTATACAGACGTTACATTGATGATATAACGACACGGCCGTATGTGCAATTGCTTATCCACGCCCCCTCCGGCGTCACGTGACTGAAGCCGCACCACGCGACCGGAGCAAAGCGAAACCGGAAATAATGACACATATCTACATGGTAATGACGCGCGGCCATCTTTGGAAGGTCGCACGCATTCCTATAGACAATATTAGACGGCGGCCATCTTGGAGGAGGCATAAATACTACAATTCTCGACGGAAACACTCCTTATATGGATTCAAGGACGGACTTCACAGCTGCTAATGTTTATCAGTAATTATATTTATTATGTATGGTATATAAGAATGTTGTTGGTCTGTCTTATGTTATGCACCTGAGGAAGACCTATTGTACTAGGTCGAAACGCGTTGTGCCTTATATTTTTTATGTTCTAATTAAAGTATTTACCTTTTACTCATCTGGTGACCCTGGTTCCTGATTTTTATACAAAGAAGACTTTTGACGTTTTCCAAGGGACCTATATTGCATTACCTGCACCAGATTGACAAATCTGCTTTAAAAGTTTAGAGCCAACTCAGAAAGGCTCTAAATATTGTGAGTTTTCCAAGTTTTTCTTATACTTTATTTAGTCTGAGATGTATTGCCCTATGATGGTTTTTTATGTTCACAGAACCTAGGGATTTCACTTAAGATTAAGGATATCATTCATTGTGTGCGCAACCACTGTCCTCTTTCATTTTATCCTTGTATGTAAGTGTTATACAGTGACGATACACTTGGGTGGTTATCTGTGTGTGCTGCACTGGTTTTATATATGATATTTTAATACACCATAATTAACTGTTAGCGCCATCTTGTATCTCTGTTTTTTACATGTTTACTTGATGTGTTAGAAGAGAGAATGGGGAAACATTGTTTTGAGGATTACCCTGAAAGTGCAGTTTGAATAGTTAATTGAAATCTTCATTTAGTTATCTTGTCTGAACCAAGTGCACCATTCAAGCACTTATTGTTTTAGAGTTCCAAAGGGCAATATCAGTCCCAAGTGATAACACAATGTTAGAAACAGGAACAGCCAGAAATATAAAATGCAGAAATTGTATTCACCCCTTAGGGCAATTAATATCCCAACACATAAGAGTGTGACCATACTAGTAATTAAGTTCATCAAAAGGTTTAACCCTTTCAGGACCGGACTGTTTTGGCCATGTTGTACGTTAAGGACCAGAGCTGTTTTAACATGTTTGTGGTGTTTGTGTTTAGCTGTAATTTTCCTCTCTCTCATTGACTGTTCCCATACAAGTTATATATAGTGTTTGTTTTTTCAGGACAAAAAGGGCTTTCTTTACATACCATTATTTGTACCATGTCATATAATTTACTTTAAAAAAGTAATTAAAAAAAATAAAGAAATTTTGTGAAAAATTGAAAAACAAACATTTTTTTTTTACTTTTACTTGAAAAATCTTTAACTTATCTACAAAAGCTAATGAAAAAAAACCTGCTAAATAAATTCAAAATCTTGTCCTCAGTTTAAAAACATAATTCAATATGAGAGTGAAATATCCTATTCTGCATTAAGTTCAAGGCAAGACTTTAAATGATCCAGCACTTCTCACACTTGGACAGAATGTGAGGAAGGTTACCACCCCTATTGGGAATCTGCACTCTGTCAATGCTCTGAAAACGAAAATGTCATAAATTACCACCATGTTGTTCAAACAAATGTCTACTAACAGTTATTTAAGCTGCCATTTTCTACAAGATTCAAATGCTCTCTAATACTTTAGAGGCACTTCATTTCTAGTATGGACGTACTTTTTTGATGTGTTGGGATTTTATTATGCCTAAGAATTGAATAAAATAAGCAGATTTTATATTTCTGTCTGTTGTTTACTTTGTAGTAAAATATTCCATGGAACAAAATTGTAACACAAAATTGTAACAGCCAAATGGATTCTGAATCTGCGGCTGTCCACACAGAATTGGCAATGTTGAAAAGCCTAAAATTGTAATGGATTTAACAGAAAACATTGATTTCATAAACTGGGATAAGGGCTTCAAAGATTCTCCAGCTCAGCTAATGTGGCTGTATTTTGTAATTATTTTATTAGTTCACTGCTATTCACTATTATTGAATTCATCTCTAATCCTATACACCTACCTGTAACATAATAAATCTAATGTTTTGTGTTTTTCAATTCTCTCTTTCCCACACTCTTTTTCTTGTCTATTTTAGACAGTCTCACCAGACCCCTAATCCCTAACCCTAACCACCACAACCACTTACACATCTATAGGGCTCCCAGTGCCCAGTCCACCACCACAACCACTTACACGTTACAGTTTTGTACTTTCTCCAGTCTCTTCCAAATTTCATATCATGCTATAATTTACCACACCTACCATATTTCATTCATACCTCCGAACATTGGGAGGTATGCAGTTGGACAGGAGGTTGGCTGACAACCGGTCTTTCCAGCGATATCCAAGGCAATTTATGCACAGAGCCCTTTTGAACCCCTATAGACAGAGGCAAAACTAGAAACCACTGGGTCCCGGTGCAAAAATTGCCTTGGGGTCCCACTCCCATGTGTGTCACTCCCAGCCCTTCCATGTGTCCCATTCCCTCTACCCTCCCAGCCTCTCCATGCCTCCCATTCCTCCCTCTCTCCCCCTCCCCTCCATGCATCACATTCTTCCCTCTCCCCCTCCCCTTCATGTGTTTTATACTCTCCCTCTCTCCCCCTCCTCTCCATGTGTCCCATTTCTCCCTCTCTCCCCCTCCCCTCCCTGTGTTCCATTTCTCCTTCTCTCCCCCCTCCCTTCCATGTGTCCCATACACTCCCTCTCTTCCACCTCCCCTTCCTGTAACCCATTCTTCCCTCTCTCACCCTCCCCTCCATGTGTCCCATTTCTCCCTCTCTCCCCCTCCCCTCCATGTGCTCCATTTCTCCCTCTCGCCCTAAGATATCTGGTTAATGAGCATGCGTTGCCTCTGTTACAATACCTCTCAACATTAATTGTGCAAAGAAGGGGAGCCCTGGCAACTGTCATTAGTCCACCTTGATAAAGGCAGCACCACACATTCTCTATACTGAGTAGACATGTGCAATTCATTTTGTTCCGAATGTACATTCAGACGAATTTCGTGCACTTCAGAGATTCGGATGCTTACGAGTGTCCGAAGTTTGAATTTCCGAAGTGCCGAACTGAATTGCTAAATTGCGGAATTTCCGAAGTGACGAAATGCTTTGGATTTCTGAAAAGTAACAAAACAAGAGAGGGAGGGAAAATTACATGAATGATGGCAGGAATCTTGACCAATAAGCTAATTCCTGGCACTGGGAGCCCTATAGATGTGTAAGTGGTTGTGGTGGTTAGGGTTTAAGGAGCCCTACAGATGTGCAAGTGGTTGTGGTTGCAAAGTACTTCGGATTCCGAAAAAATGGCAAAACAAGAGAGGGATTCTTATGAATGTCCAAATTGCCGAAGTCTCGAATTGCCGAAGTGCCGAACCGAACCTAAAGCACAAGATGAGCTAAAACCAGCTTGAGAACTGAGCGGGGATCCACCGAAGGGCAGGCTAATTGAGCTGTTGTCCGTCCTCAGCACTCTCTTGCGACTTGTTTTTTTGCTCTCCTAAAGCCATTTTTGACTTACCCGAATTTCCGAACCGATCCAAATGTTTTGCCCATGCACATCCCTAATACTAGCTGTGACATGGAGTGACCCATCTCTCCAACAGGGTGCATACCTGAAAAAGCTCCTTATAAGTCAGGGGCCCATTGCACTTGCTGTTACTATGATCTATAGTAATTACCTCCTAGAATTAAAGCTAGAAAATAAGTTCTGGCAAGTCAGGATCCCAATTACTGACTCTTAGAAGCAGCTGTTTACGACAGCTTCCGCTATCAAGTCACTTCATGCAGAACTTTTGGGATGGTCTCTTCAAGGTAAACATTAGTGTTCTTATTTATGGATAACAGTGATGTATCTTTTAGGAAGTAAAGATTGCCTGTCATTTCTGTTCTAGGCTGCTATTAAGGTATAAGGAATAGTCTGACATAAACTTCTGTATTCATTTTTAAACAAATTCTGAATGTCCAAATTTTTGTCGATCAGCACATTGCCCGAATGGCATATGGACGGATCACAAACATAAGATATGGGCAATTCAAGGAAGAATAGACATTTCCCTGGCATCGGCTGTATGTATGGGAGTTTTGGAGAACCTAGAGCACAAAGACAAGACTGAGCCGGTTTCGCAAACACTATGCACGTGGAGGACAATTTGTGAATTGCCACACTTTTCGCCTATGCCTAGCCCTCTTCTACTGGTATCTTATAATAGTAAATTGGGAGGGGGATTGCCACCAGCAAACTAGTCATTCCTCAGGGGTGGAGGGGATTTTATTCGACGATATGTACTGTGCTACACACCAGGAAACTCCATGAGCTGGATACTTTATTGGAGGGCAGACCACGAACTACCTTGGTCTCTCTTTGCTTTATACAATTGAAACATTATTACAATACTCTCCCACATAAGGAAACGTTGGATAGGGATCCTACTTGGTTTGAGGGCCTATGCTTTGGGCACCCTGCACTTGAGAGAGCAGTTTCGATGCTTTATCAACATCTGTTGGTGGGGACCAGGTCTGTGAACAATACTTTTAATTCAGAGGCAGTGGGAAGGTTTTCTGGGTAAGACTTTTTTTTCGGCGTCACAATGGGAAGAGGTCCTGCTGTGGCAACATAAGAGCTCCCTTAGCTCCCAGTATCAGGAAATGAATTATAAACTAGTTACCCTCTGGTACAAGACAGATGACACAGATACTTCTTCACAGAATTTTTCCTGTGGTTCCGCCCACCTGCTGGAGATGTAAAGGTGATCAAGGCATGATGCTGCATATTTGGTGAGATTACCCCAAAATTTTCTATTATTGGGAGATGGCGAAATATGCAGTGGTTGATATCCTCGGGGACTCTGTTGAGTGCTACATATATCCTCCAAACATATTTAAGTGTATAAGAAATCCATTTTACACCACTTACTTAATTCTGCATAGGCCCTGATTCCTGCTTTTTGGAAAAAGGCGCTCCATGGTTCTCTGCTTGGGATGGCATGTGATCTGTGTTGTCTGACTGGATTTCAAGCCACTGGGGCTTTGATGGGAGGGCTCGGCTTCTCGAGATGGTGGTAGTTGCTTTTACTCTCTTTGCCTGTTTATCTATCCTCTTTCTCTATGCTATATGCTCTCGCAGCTCTTACTTATGGGATACATTCCATCTAATACACAGGTAGGGCTGTATATTACGATTAGGTTTTCCCTGCACTACAAGGGAAACTCGAGGGTCAATGGAATGATGTTCTTCCCTCACAAAGCTTTTTATTGATATATTGGTGGGTACTGGGGGTACTCACATTGTACTCGAATTGTATACCAATTGTACTACCCTAAAACTGTACTTTGAACTATGTGAATGTCCGTTATGATTGTTCTACTATTATTGTAGAGGCCTGAGTGCTCTCCTCTGTTTTCTAAGCTCTTTGTAAAAAGAGCTTAAATAGCAAAATCAGATTTAAAAAAAAAAAGAAATGGGCGATTAGTTAGCTGTTTTGGTTGTTTCATGATTCTTAATTCTATCTGTGGCAACAAAAAAGGATAAGGGAATTGAGAAGAAACAGTTTTGGGGGGGCTGAAAAGAGACTTGTATCAATCAAGTTCAGCCTTTCTCACTTATGTTTTTGCTGTTGATCCAAATGATGGCAAAAAAAACATTCTAAAGCGCTCCCAATTTTGCAACAAACTAGGAAAAAAATTATTTTCACCCCAAATTGGCAGTCAGATATCTCCTTGGATCAAGAAGCTATTACCCCACTAACTAGAAATTATATCCCTTAATATATTATGTTTATGCAAGTATTTATCCGATTGCAGTTTAAACATTTGTATGGACTCTGATAAAACCACCTCTACATGCAGAGAATTCCACGTCCCTTTTGTTCTTAATGCAAAAAAAACACACCCTTTTTGTGCCTTAGACCAGGGGTTCCCAATTCATTTTTCTCGTGGAACCCTTTGACATAGTGTATCAACATCATGGAACCCCCCCCCCCCCCAAAAAAAAAAAATGGTGCTGTTTTTTCTGTGTCTGTGTGTCAAGGTGTGTGTATCTGTGCTTGTATGTGCAAGTGTGTGTGTGTATGTATCTGACACACAGATGCACACACCTTGACACACAGTGTGTATCTGTGTGTGTGTATGTATCTATGTGTCAAGGTGTGTCTATCTCTGTGTCAGTGTGTGCGTGTGTGTGTATGTATCTGACACACAGATACACACACTGACACACAGATACACACACTCAGATACACACTGACACATAGTGGCACACAGATACACACTGACACACAGACACACACATCTTGACTCACAAATACACACTGTGACGGACCGCCTGGCACCCCGACTGGGTACCTCCATCAATCGCTGCTTCCTAGTAATTCTGGAGTACCATAAACACTGCACCGGAAACCATAACCACCATAAGCCCCACAAACCACTGCAGCTTGGTTGGGGTCTCTCTGTCCACCACCCATCCTAGACCCAAGACCAGGATCCAGCTTCCAGTGGGTAGACCTCTCCTAGTACAGAGAGCAAAGCAGGCTACTCTTACAAGAGCAATCATTGCAATCCAAGGGAGTATAGTGATTATAACAATCCCCAGAGTGAATCTAGCTCTCCAATCCCCCAAACAGGAGCCTAAACTTCATGAAGGGTAAAACAAATTTGTTTAATGGCAGCCACAACTGGCCTTATATGCAGGTCCTCATGCAAGGTGCACTCTCCCTGGACCTGAGAGTAGACTATAGTAAAAACATACACACGATTACATTGGCTCTCAGGTCCAGGACACTCCCATTCAAAATAGGTCATTCCCTCCCCTGTGCCTGGGAGATAATTGAGTCAGCCCTGTATTAAACTCCATTATCTCCAGGCACAGAAAACTTAAATTTTTACAAAACCCCAAAAACATCCCCTGATAGCCCAAAAATTACCCAAATCGGTTCAAGGGTTCAGGAATTTCCTGAGAATCATAATTTGACTGACTGCATGCATGGTCCCATGCCCAAAACAGTTCCAGAGAATCAGGGCTTGCAGTCGGTCTAGTTCGGTAGTTTAAAAACCAAACAAACTACTGAACATAGTCTATGTTCTTACCCTGGAGCTTGTTTACCTTGTTCACCAATGTTCTTACCCTGGAGCTTGTTCACCACTGCCTGTGTTTGCGGGAATAAGATGGCCGCCACCTCGTGGTCTTTCATGCAAACAGCAGCCACCCAGATGAACCCTTAGAAAACTGTGGTGGAAAGTGTTACAAACTGTCAATTAGGCTTAACAAGCCAGGGTGGTCTCTGGTTCATGGGAACTGAACAATTTAATCCCAATTGCACGAACAGAGCCTTTTTAAAGTATTTTTAGTCAGGTCTACTGCAGGGGACCATAGTTCTAATGCAGGAGGCTGGCAAGGAGGCCCCTCCTAGAACCCATGACAAGGCTCAGTTCATCACAGACACACGCTCAGATACACACAGTGACCTATACACACACTTGCACCCACAGATACACACACTGGCACATACATACATTGACACATACACACAGTGTCATATACACACACTGATACACTCAGATACACACACACACTGACATACACACACATAGGCACATACAAACACACTGATATACACTGGCACACACACACACTCAGATACACACAGTGACATACACACACTGACACACTCAGACACACATACTCTTTTACAGACACACATATACTGACAAACACACATACTCTTTGACAGACACACATACACTCTCACTGACAAACACACATACTCTTTTACAGACACATTTACACTCTCAATGACAAGCACACACACATTCTCACTGACAAACACATACACACTCACTGACAAGCACACGTACACTCTCATTAACAAACACACATATACTCCACTCATATGCTCTTTGACAGACACACAACCACATACAAGCTCTGTAACAGACACACATACAATTTATTGTTATTTTTTTTATTTTACTCCACCCAGTCCCCCTACCTTTGGGAGTGCTGGCATGGAGTCTTTATGTCCCTGTAGTTCAGTGGGGCTGATGGGCTGATCGTGCAGTCCCTGGGGTCCAGTGGGGCTGCTGGGTGGCTGGCGTATGGTCCCTGGGGTCCAGTAGGGCTGCTGAGTTGCTGGCATGCAGTCCCTGGGGTCCAGTGGGGCTGCTGGGTGGCTGGCGTATGGTCCCTGGGGTCCAGTAGAGCAGCTGAGTGGCTGGCGTGTGGGCGGCGAGGCAGCAGTGATCTCCCTGCTCAGCTCCCTCGCGTGCCTCTTTGTGATGATGGAGTGATATCATATTCTGGCTCTGGCATCACTGCTGTGCGCACGAGGGAGCTGAGCAGGTAGATCACTGCCCACTGCTCCCTCGCCGCCAATTGTGTTCTCGTGGAACCCAGGGCCGTCTTTACCACGGGGCAAACTGGGCAGCTGCCCCGGGCCCAGTTTCTCCTGGGGGCCCAAAGCAGCTGCACCGTGGGCCCTGCTGGCCCTCAAGTATTTCTCCCACCTGCCGATGCAGCCGCACACTAAGGAGGCCCACCGGGTGGCCCACCGGGTGGCCCATGCACTAAGGGCCACCCGGTGGGCTTCTGGCAACAGGGGCCCGGTCTTTCGCTCTGGCGCTTTAAGAGCGCGACCGGGCCCTCTTGCTTTTCGGCAGCCGGCTGGGAGGAAGTGACGGCTGTGCTTCACTTCCTCCCATAAAGAAGTGAGCACACAGGAGGAGGAAGAGGCAGAGTGGAGGGGGTCTGGGCCGAGCCGAACTAGCGAGACCCCAACTCCCAGCAGCTTCAGCCACCAGTGGGAACGCCATCCTCCAAGGTAGGAAACTGGAGGGTGGGTTTAATACTGCAAATTGTGTGTGTGTGTGTGTACCTGTGAATGTCTCAGTATGTCTATGTGTCAGTATGTCTGTCAGTGTATGTGTCAGTATGTCTGTCAGTATGTCTGTCAGTGTGCGTGTGTGTTAGTATGCCTGTGAATGTATATCAGTATGTCTTAGTATATCTGTGTGTCAATATGTCTGTCAGTGTATGTGTCAGCGTGTCAGTATGCCCGTGTGTGTGTCTGTGAATGTGTGTCAATATGTCTGTCAGTATATGTGTGTGTGTCAGCATGTCTGTTAGTGTATGTGTCTGTGTGTGTCCATATGTATGTCAGTGTGTGCATGTCTGTATCAGTATGGCTCTTTGTGTCAGTATGTCTGTGTGTGTGTTGGTGAATGTGTCAGCATTTCTGTCAGTGTGTCAGTATGTTTGTGTATCTCTCAGTATAAATCTTTCTGTCTATGTGTCAGTATGTTTGTCAGTTTATGTGTCTGTGTAAGTATGTCTATCAGTGTATGTTTGTGTGTCAGTTTGTCTGTCTCTATGTGTCTGTATAGCTGTGTGTGTATCTATATGTTTTCAGTGTGTATATATGTGTAAGAAATACACAATAGAAGGGAAAAGGGCGCTATACACAAAATATTACAACTGGTGCAGCTTAAAAACACCTCGTGGTGGGGGGCGTGGCTGGCGGCCGAGGAGAGCGGTCGCATGGTGTGAGAGCTCCCGGCCGTACAGGACCTCAAAGCTAGAAACCACGAAGCAAACCGTTCCTAATATAACCTAAAGTGGGCAATTCCCCTACCAACCTGTCGCCATGGCTCCTGCCAAGCAAACGAAGCTCACGGACCCGATCCGCCCGCAAAAAAAGGACAGGATGCGGGCCGCCCAAGATGGCGGCGAAGGGCCCGCGCTCTCACAAACCTCGGATTCAGCACAAGAACCTGAGACTGAGGTAAACCCCTATACAGATGCCCCGGTCACAGAATGGAAGCTCTTTACAATGCTGCAGGACTTCAGAGTCACTCTGCAGAAAGACCTTCGCCAGGCTACTAATGACATCAAAAGGGAAATAGCAGAGCTGGGGGAGAGGACGAACAGCTTGGAAGTCAGACAGGATGACATGTGCTCAGCGCATGATATGCTGGCAGCGACTGTACAGCAACTAAGTGAAGAGCCCAAGTCCCTAAAAACAAAGCTGGCTGATATGGAGGACCGCTCAAGGCGGAATAACGTCAGATTCCGCGGGATCCCGGAATCCGTGTCAAATGACAGCCTCGTGGAATACATATTGTCACTATGCAAGACCCTGGTGCCGACAATACCAGCACAGGAGTGGCTCATGGACCGGGCGCATCGCTTGCCAAGGCCCCAGAGACTTGCGCAGGATACGCCACGTGACACTGTGGTGCGGTTCCATTATTTTAAAGCTAAAGATGCTGTTCTAGCAGCGGCCAGGAAAGCGTTGACCCTGCCTGCACCCTATGAAACAGTCCAACTGTTTGCAGATCTTTCGGCTCTGACCATGAGCAGGAGGCGAGAATTTGTGACAGTCACAAAGACGTTCAGAAACAACAACCTCCAATATCGATGGGGTTACTCAACCAAGATCACCGTCTGGAGAAATGGAAGAGCACATACAGTACACGAACCGGAGGTGGGCATGCGGCTACTAAAAGAATGGGGTCTATTCCCAGTGGGGTCTCCGGATAAAACACCGGCAGAGTCGCCGAAACGCCCACAGAGAGAGTGGCAGATGGCTGGCTCACCCACCATGAATTAATGCTTCTGAATGGACCCTCTCAACCAGGCATTTCCATATGACGCACAGTGACTGTTCTGATTACCATCAGACAAATGAACTGACAAATGTTGTGAGTATGTATGCATATGCACATTTGCACAAGATTGCACATCACAACCTAAGCACCATACATTAAAGGCAGGGACTCGTTGAGAGATTAGAAAAAAAGAAAAAAAAAAAGAGAAAAGTCCAGAAGTAAGGGATGAGTAACAAATGGGGGCCGGGAATTTAAGGGTGAGGGGAGACCTTGATCCCCGGTTTGTAAGGCTATACGAGATACAAAGCAGCACCGAGCACAGGCAAGGTGCGCAGTTTATGCAAGTGTTCACATCTACCTACAGGGCTCTGTAGAAAGGTTGCAAACTCCCTCCGGGGTAGGGCACTCAGGGATAAAGGGCGGTAAAACAACTACATATGAGATCATGAACACGGTTTTCATCGTCAGTCAGACCCCTAGGGTGTGCGCGAGGAAGGGGAAAATCTCCCGACTCCTGCATACCTTCGGAAGAGCGCTGAAGTCGAATATGGCGCTATGTATATACCTAATTTTATTACTGTTTTTAGTGTTATTTCCCCAATTTTTCCCACAACCTATTCCACCTGGACAGCACCGACCTTACTTACATTACTTAACCATCCACACATATACGCTCCACATAAGCAAATCCGAACAGGACAGAATGGATGACACACTAAAAATCCTAACCCTAAACGTGAAAGGCCTCAACAGACCCCATAAGCGTAGAATGGCAGCGCAAGAAATGGTCAGGGCTAGAGCCGCAATAGTCTTCCTGCAGGAGACCCACTTCTGTATCCGGAACCCTCCTAAATTTACAGTAAAACAATATGCCCAGAACTTTCATGCCTTTGCTCCAACTAAATCCAGGGGCGTTGCAATATACTTTCATAAGGATTGGGCGTTCTCCCTCTCCAAACAATACGCCAGGCGGGATGGGAGGCTACTGATTTTGGTGGGTTCATTAAATGGACTACAAGTGACAGTAGTGTCACTATATGCCCCAAATCCTTTTTAAGTATGGCCTTCCGTACAATTTCACGACATAAACAGGGCCACACCATAATATGTGGGGACTTTAATTGTACTCCCGACCCCTCCCTGGATATCTGCAGGGTGAACGATGAATCGCCAAAGTCAGCCTCCCTGGCCTTAGGTCACCACTTGAGTACCCTCATGAATTAGCATGATTACTACGACACGTGGAGGAACCTGTACCCCCAAGAGAGGGACTTCACCTACTACTCGCCCATGCACATAACCTACACGAGAATAGATTTATGCCTCCTTGACACTTGTCAGGATCGGGACAGGGATCCAACACGCAGAGTACAAACAGTAGCCAGATACGTATACCGGACCTTAGAATGGCCGGACTAACGTAAGTAGTACAGTAGAGAATAGTCAAAGACAAGCCGAGGTCGAGGGTAACAGAAGACAGGTAAGCGATAGACAAGCCGAATCAAGGGTAACAGAGATAAGCAGAATAGAGCAAACAAGCCGGGTCAAAACCAAAAGGGATAACTAGAAAATACGAGCACTGAGTGACTAGAACAAGCTAGAACCACGACAGGGCAATGAGCTAATGAAAGAAGCACTGTTAAATGCCCTGTTCAGATAAGTATACACACCTCCGTCGAGTCCTGATTGGTCCTGAACCAATTGAGTGACAGGTCGTTCCGGGTTGACGTCCTGACGTCGACCTCCGGGCGTCATGCTATAAAAGGGAGTCACTCCCTCGCGGCCGGCTTTGCATGACCGGATGGACCGCGAGGAAGAGGGAAATCAGGCCGTCCGGATGGATGAACAACTAAGTCTCTACCTCTCTCGGAGGTAGAGGCCTCAGGTACCCTGACAACACTAGAACGCTGCCATTTGCATTAAGCATCCGCATAGGACCAATCATGTGGTCCGACCATGCCCCACAACTGATAACGATCAAAATTCCGTACCCAGCTAGAGGGCGAGGCACATGGCGCCTCAATGAGGGCCTCTTAGATACCCCGGGACATCTACGGCAAATACAAGCCCAGGTAAAAAACTATTTCGAGAATCACGCAAATTGCCAGACGTCAATAACTACCCAATGGTTAGCCCACAAGGCAGTTATAAGGGGAGATATAATCCAGATAGGAGCGAGGGCTAAAAAACAGTTCACCTCCGAGCAAACACGATTAGAACAAGACATAACCAGACATGAAGAGGCACACAAACGCAAACCCAAAGACAGCACGCACGAAAAATTAGTAGAGCTCAGATCAAAACTTAGGTCCCTACAGCTAATAGAAACAGAAAAAAAGTTGCGATTCCTCAAACAATCATTTTACTCCATGGGAAACAAGGCGGGTAAGCTCCTAGCTAAGAAGGTCCACCAAACAAAACTACAATCGAAATTACCCTATATTACCTCGGACCAAGGGGTGAAACTGTACAACCTCCAGGACATAGTCAACGAGCTAGCACGGTACTATGCATCCCTATACCAATTAGACGGGGACATGGGGACTCACCAACCGACTAAACAGGAGATAGCACAGTTTATTGAGCAGGTAGACATGCCACGCTTGTCCCACACGCAAGGCTCCTACTTAGAGGAACCCTTCTCAGAGGAGGAAATAGAGAAGGCCATCAAGTCCCTTCCCAAACATAAAGCTCCTGGCCCAGATGGGCTGTAAAATTACTATTACATTAAGCTAGCACATCACTTGATCGCTCCTTTAACCAAACTTTTTAACAACATTAAAACATCAGGGGAAATGCCCAAGGAAATGCTGGAAGCATTCATTGTGACGTTGCCCAAGCCTAACAAACCCCCCACCCATTGTGCCAATCTGCGACCAATATCCCTTCTTAACACGGATACTAAGCTATACGCCAAACTGATAGCAACAAGACTCAAAACAATACTTCCGGATCTCATTTCCGAAGAACAGGCAGGTTTCGTTCCAGGGAGACAGGTGGGGGACAATACCAGACACTTTTTAAACCTAATAGACTGGGCGACAACATCGTCCCAAAATGGCCTGATTTTGGCGCTAGACGCCGAAAAGGCTTTTGATCGCCTGCATTGGGGTTATATGTCACAAACGCTAACCAGAATGGGATTCTCCCCAGCAATACTGTCAAGCATTCTAGCCCTTTACCAGAAAACAACTGCCAGGGTATTCAGCACAGGTTTCATCTCTGACCAGATAGAGATCAGGAACGGTACACGGCAGGGATGTCCCCTTTCACCCCTCATATTCATTCTAAGTCTGGAACCCCTTATACGCCTTATCAAACATGACCCAACCATACAGGGACTCCAAACACCAGGGGGCACAAAAAACTAGCATTATTTGCGGATGATGTTCTGTTATTTATAACGCATCCGGAAACCTCACTCCCACACCTACTGCATAGACTGGATACATATAGGCAGGTATCCTATTACAGGAATAACTCCCTGAAAACACAGGCACTGCCTATCAATTTACCAAGTTCTACTGTCACAACACTACAAGCACAACACGCCTTTGACTGTCGAAAAACCTCCTTGCAGTATCTGGGGATCAAGCTCACAAAGTCTATCCAGTCCCTACCACAGGAAAACCATTACCCGGTTATACACAAACTCAAGGTCACACTCGAGAAATGGGAAAGATTAGAGGTGTCCTGGCTAGGCCGCATCAACCTAGTAAAGATGATGGCACTGCCGCATATACTGTACCTGTACAGAACCTTGCCTATTGCCCTCCCTAAAAAACTAATCAAACTGCTACAAAATACAATAAACGCACATGTGTGGAAAAGGAAACCCCCAAGAGTAGCAAGGGGTACTCTGGGGCTCCCATGCACTAGTGGGGGACTGGGTATGCCTGACATTATTGCATACTACAAGGCATCAGCCCTGGCGCAGGGACTAAGGCTATTACGCCCCACAAATGCGCAAAAAAAAACATCTGGTTAGCGATGGAAAGTGCATGCCTGGGTACACAAGATATGACGAGGCACCTGTGGGCAGGGGGATACTCCCAAGCTGCAGCAGGAAAGATGCTGCAATGTTCGACATTTTTGCTAGAGGCCTGGAAAAACTGGAGCCCACATATAGTTGACACCAAATCACTCTTTTACGCAGCCCCTCTGGAAACATTAGAAATTTTCTCTCCTGACCTGCAAGTGAATTGTTGGAGGGAGGGAGGAGCGGGCAAGGTCCAGGATATACTAGAGGGGGAAAAAATAAAGCAGTTCCCCGTCCTGCACAACGATCTAAGGCTTCCGACGAAAGATATCTTCCTATATCTCCGCATAAAAAACATAGTACACTCACATATCCAACGTAGCATTGCCCACCCTATCGAACCCCATCTAACGCTAAAGCAGGCACTATCCCACGGGCACATGAAACCAATGTCAGCATGTTATAACGCGCTTGTCACCAAGATAGCACATGATAAGCCGGCATACATGATTCAATGGGAGGAGGACCTGGGACTCCAGTTTCCCACAACAGACTGGCATCTGGCCCTAGCAACCACGAAAAGAGCATCGCAAAGCCTCGCCCTTTGGGAGGCTTACTGCAAAGTCCTAATGAGGTGGTACTTGGTACCATATAGACTGGCACGTATGTACCTGGGGACATCCGGGAAATGCTGGAGGTGCAAAACCGATGAAGGGACTATACATCACATCTTCTGGGCATGCCCCTCGCTAGTAAAATTTTGGGAAAAGATATCCTCCCTCCTACTGTGCAGGACGGGTACAATTCTCCCTGTGAAACCAGAACACTACATTCTCCACATCATACCCGGTATTGCCACCCACCCTCATAAGAAGGTGATTATTAATGTACTCACAGTAGCGAAAATCGTGCTGGCAGGCAGTTGGAAGAGCAACAAAATTCCAACAATAGATATCATCATTAACAAAATGGACACTATTAGCGCATACGAAAGGATGGCAAGCAGGGTAAACGGTTGTAGTGAGAGATATGAAAAAGATTGGGGCAACTGGCCAGCTGTGTGTTAGACAGGTACACGGAGGTCATGACGCCATAGGTGTTACACAGCAAAAGGTTTAGGGTGAAACAGAGGTAAACATGCCAGCGGCATGGAGAGAGTCAAATCTTCCAAAGTCAAATTCACTAATGTAAAATGTGTTGTCTAGGGTACCCCCGCCCCGCCCCTTCCCTCCCTTCCCCCTTTTCTTTCTGTACCCTCCCCGTCTCATCAGTTAAATGTTTAAAATGTAATAGCAATACAAATGTTTATCAGACGTGCACCAAGATACGAGAGGTTACCATTCACATTGTGATAGATTGTAACACATGTAACACAGGTAGAATATGTAGTATACCATTCACTATGTCCAAGTGTATATGTGAAATCCGAGAGTAAAACCGGTGGAAAAATGTCGAAGGGTCTATAACTCATATGTAAAGATGCTAACCAAGCCTCATGCAGGAGTTGAACCCACAGCTGCGACTGTGCTGGTATTGGATTAAAACGTGCACTGCGCTGCACAATGTCTGAACTTTATTTTGATTCAATAAAAAGACAAATGAGAAGAAAAAAAAAAAACACCTCGGTGTACAGTCACTTATTGCACCAAATGAGAGATATAGTGAACAGAAAAAAAGGTGAAAGCGCACAAACGGTGGAATATTTTACCTTTAAAATCTTGTATAGGTCCTATTTTCAGCAACACACAGTAACTGTGGACCCTATATATAATATATACAAGAAAGAAACATAGTGTATACTGTTGAAACCTATTTACAATATGTGGAAAATAAAAAAGTGTGAGTGAACCTTTTTTTATTTTCCACATATTGTAAATAGGTTTCAACAGTATACACCATGTTTTTTTCTTGTATATATTATATATAAGGTCCACAGTTACTGTGTGTTGCTGAAAATAGGACCCATACAAGATTTTAAAGGTAAAATATTCCACTGTTTGTGCGCTTTCACCTTTTTTTCTGTATATATGTGTGTTTGTATCTTTGTGTTTGTCATGATGTGTATCGGTGTGTCTGTATGTATGTCAGTGTGTATCTGTATGTTTTCTTTGTGTGTTTCGGTGTATCTGTATGTTATGTTATTAGTATGTGTGTCTGTGTATCTGAATGTGTGTCAGGTTGTGTATCTATGTGTCAGGTTGTGTGTCAGTGTGTGTGCATATCTACGTGTGTGTTTGTGTGTGAATATGTGCATACATCTCAACATTCACACGCTAACACTACACACAAATACACCCCTGCATTCAAGCTTCAGCACAACATACAAATACACGTCTGTTTTAAACACCAACATTACATGTATACACACGCCTGCATTCAAAAACCAACACTACACATGAATACATGCTTACATTCAAACGCCAACACCACATACAAAAATATTCCATACAAAAACCTGTTTACATTGAAACACACAAAAACTGCTTGGTGCTAAATACAAACCTGCAAACATGGGTAAATGGTAGAGCCTCAGCTGTCAAGGCATTGCTGGAGTTGCACGACAGATGGGGATCTACCTTTTAAACATCCTTGCAATAGGGAGGCCCAAATAAATATTCTTGAAACCTCTCTACTTCAAGTTGCCACTGCATTAAGGGTGATAACGTGATTGCACACCTGGGGAGGGTGTACAGAGTCCAGGGGGCCCAAGCAAATGCTTTGCCCAGGGTCCAATCAATAGTAAAGACAGCCCTGCTGGAACCACAGGGTTCCGTGGAACACCAATTGGGAAACGCTGCCTTAGATTAAATCTCCTTTCTTCCAGCACAAATGTGTGACCTTGTGTCCTATGTATAGTGTTTGTAAATAGATTTCCAGACAATGGCTTGTACTGGCCCCGAATATATTTTTAAATGTTATCATATCCCTTCTGAGGGGCTGTGTTTCCAAACTAAAGAAATTTAAATTGTTAACCTTTCTTCATAACTAAAATGCTCCATTCCTTTTATCAATTTTGTAGCCAATCTCTGCATGTTATCTAGTGCCAAAATATCCTTCTTTAGAACAGGTGTCAAAAATTGCACAGCATAGTCAAGGTGTGGTGTTACCAGCGTTTTATAAAGAGACATGTTTTCATCCCGAGAGTTCATGCCCCTATTTATACGTGACAAATCCTTACTGGCCACTGCCGATTGACATTGCATATTGCTGCCTAATTTGTTGTATATAATAATTACCAAATCCTGTGTTGTTATTCCTAATTCACTACCATTTAGGGTGTAAGTATTTTGGTCCATTCAATACTTTGCCGAAAACAATTGAATGGACAAAATGAATCTGAACTGAAACTTTTCATGGACGAAACTCTGTTCATTAAAACCAAATTTATTTTCTAGGCAAATTGATTCAGATGCAACACATTTTGTTTTTAGGTGCCCAAGTCTAGCTTGATATGTTTTTATTATAGTAATAAAATACATGAGAAATAATATGCAATATCGCAAAGCATGAATTATCCAATACAGCAGGTTAGCAGGTGAGCCCTGTTTGATCTTGGTTAAACTTCTCTCGCACAATGTTTGCAAAAGTTTCCAAACGCATTAACAAACCTTAACCAAATCTACAGTTTATTTTACCTCTTCAAAGGTTAAGGTAAAAAAAATGAGTATTTCGTGTTTTTGGAAAACAAATCTGTTTTGATGCTGAAAATTATCTAAAACCTAGATGTGTCTATACAGTTGCAGTAATGTGTTATGTAACTTACCGACAGGCGAGGATACGATTAATATGTGTCAAAAGGTATAATGAAGTTTCCTGAGCTCAAACACATATCCAGTCTACTCAAATGAAAGGTGCTTGGGGAAACTGACATGATGCCTTTCAAATGTATTTCACGCACTGCGCTTCACATTAAAACGTATTAAAAGCAGATTTCAGATGCTTCTGGCAATCATTTGAGCGTGCTGTTGATGAATGCTGTACTTGTCTCTGATATGCATAGTTTTGTGACTCTTTAGTTTGTGGGGGCATCTGTAATCAGCAATGATAACCATGGAAAAATTATTAATTTCCATCCATACAGTGTAGTTCTAATTCTATCTGATCGCTCCATGTTCTTACAAAGTATATGACAGATCTTTTCAAATAGTCCATTTTGCGTTATAATTACAGGACATTCTTGTGTTTTCAGATTTCAGGCAGTGAGAAGTATAAATTTAACAGATTCAAGCTAAACATAGATATGAATGAACATGTGGCAATTATCTATTTAAGCTACAGTTAGTTACAACAAGCCTTATGGCAGACAATCAGTGCTAATGGAGGGCGCTTAATTATCAAGAGCGGATTCAAAAGAATATCTAAGGAAACTCAAGTTAAAGGAACATCGCAGTGTGAAGTTTACCACCAACCATCACAGAGTGAAGTTTACCATCAACCATCACAGTGTGAGGTTTACCATCTAAACAATAATATCAACCATGATATAAAAAATATTATGTTGTGCGGTACCTTCAGAAATGATACCACACTGTAACAAAACTGTTTTAAAAAATCTTTCAGACTATTCTAATTACTTGGTTTATGCACAGCTTTTTCCTATATCAACAACTGTGTATGAGATATGCTGTCCAATAGACCCTTTTTTATATGTAATATTTTTTTGTGGCAGTCTCTTTTCTCCCTTCTGTTTTTATTTTACTATGATTGATGTTCACATATAGGTTATCTACACTGCATACTTATCAGTCGGTGTAGTACCTAGGTACTAATTCATGATTGTGCTGCAGATTTACTATTAGTATTCACTCCATATGCTACTTTGATTTGCATTCATATTATACGATTTAATTCTCCTTTAAAAGGTACTTCCTCTCAAGTTAAATACATTAAGTCATGTATAGTCATAATATGTTTGTGAACAATAAAGTTTGATGAAATACGCATGCCGACGCACGCTGACGTCAGAATGCGGAAGTAGGACCACGGAGTGGACGCGGCAGAGTTTAGCCGCCAATATTCAGGATATATAAACCACTGCACTTGTCTTTCAGCAGAACGGAGAAAACTGGGGCCATCGAAGGGACATGTATGTCCCGAGCGCGCAGCCCACTTAAAGGATTGCCCAGCGATTTGCCTTACTGACCAGATTACCAGATTACCTACTCAAAGATTGCCCAGTGACCTGCTGGTATATTGAGGTGATCGTTTCTTCAAACAACAGGAACTACTTTCATCCCCTCCCATCACACTATCGCTAACAGACTGCAGGATCCTCCTACATTGTACATCTCAAGGAAAATACAACATTATAGAAGCGAAGAGACTGAGAAAGGTATGACAAGAAATGTCCACCCTATCATCAGTCCCTATACCCAAGGATAGACATGTTCATAATCATGGCTTCAAAAATTGCCAGTATAGAACATAGATGAAATATGTAAAATAATAAATTTTTATTAACCCCTTCTAGGGAAGATAGTAAACACACAAAATGAATAATAAAAGTGTATATACATGAAAAAAGTGTAGAAAAAAATATAAAATAGAAATCGTCTGTAGCATGACACACCTTGCGTGTGTCATGCTACAGACGATTTCTATTTTATATTTTTTTCTACACTTTTTTCATGTATATACACTTTTATTATTCATTTTGTGTGTTTACTATCTTCCCTAGAAGGGGTTAATAAAAATTTATTATTTTACATATTTCATCGATGTTCTATACTGGCAATTTTTGAAGCCATGATTATGAACATGTCTATCCTTGGGTATAGGGACTGATGATAGGGTGGACATTTCTTGTCATACCTTTCTCAGTCTCTTCGCTTCTATATTATACTCATTGGGTTATGCCCTTATACCCTGCAACCTTACCAACTCTAGTGCAAGACTGTATTCATTTTACTTTCTTTCACTGGTTGTTGTGTCTTCTTTCTTGAAAATACAACATTGGTGAGATCAACCCACAGACAGTGAAATATATGGTGCACTATATACTGGACTGCAATTGATCAGGACTGTATTGTTTTTCATTTTTTCTTTTTCTTATTTTATCTTTTCTTTTTTATCTTTTTTATTTTCTTTTCTTTTTTCTCCCTTTTTTTTACCAATTTTTCTTGATTGGATGTTTTTCCATTTTTTCCATTTTTTCACATATTTTTTTCATATTTGTTTTCCTATTTTCTCTGTGCTCTGGATCATCACCTTTTGTATATAGATATACAGACTATGAACTTTACGTCAAACGAAGGAGGATTCTGTGTGTATATATATATATATATATATATATATATATATGTAAATAGCTTGTGTACATAGGATGAAATGAGTGTCACCATGATGAAATACTACTATCTTTATGAATTTATCTAAAATTATCACAATAAATATTATGAAATCAAATACAGGATTAGCAATTAGGTTTATTGCAATTTTTTTGAGTGCGGTATTCATATTTTGTTTATGTTAAAAAATCTAATGTCAGATAAAACATTATTCACCGCATATATTTGATTGTGCTTGACAAATTTGCCCTCTGTGTCACAAAACAGTTACCTCTTTAAAATAACCACTTTATTTTAAATATTCCTCATTGTATCTTTCTTTCTCTCGGTTCCTCTTTTCATTCTCGACACCTCTACCACATTTCCCATTCACTGCCCACACTGACACATCAAGGTCTATTCAGTTTTATGCCTGTCTCTCCCATAAATTTTATATCCATGTTACTAAGGAAGAGGCATTTTTCCTATCTTTATCTTCATACCCAATTTTATGACACCTGTCCAACTTCCATCTCAATAATACACTCACTTCCAAACTAGGGTTGCTACACATCTCAATAGATCAGTGATGACACCCATTATAGGGTCTATCATAATGTATAGAATTACTAGATTAGCTCATAAGTTCTAATGACTTTCTTGATCACCTTTAGTTTTTTTTTCCTGACCTCATCACCAAGCAAAGGAATGTAGAGGGTACTGATCTCAAGTACTGATCCTGTCAACAGTGAGCTAAAGAGAAGATATTGAGTTAGCTGAGAAGGAACATTTGGAAATGTATTACATGAGAGAAATGTAGCATTAAATTAATACCTAGGGAATAGATCAGAGGTAGGCAACTTTCTGCATTCCAGATGTTGTGGACTACATCTTCCATAACACTCTTCCATCCATAATGCTGGCAAAGCATTAGAGGAGATGTAGCCCACAACATCTGCAGGGCCATCTTTACTATTGATTGGACCCTGGGCAAAGAATATGCTTGGGCCCCCTGGACCCTGTACACCCTCCCCAGGTGTGCAATCACACAATGCAGTGGCAACCTAAAGTAGAGAGGTTCAAGAATATTTTTTTGGGCCTCCCTATTGCAAGGATGTTTAACAGGTAGATCCCCATCTGTCGTGCAACTCCAGCAATGCCTTGACAGCTTGGCTCTACCATTTACCCATGTTTGCAGGTTTGTATTTAGCACCAAGCAGTTTTTGTGTGTTTCAATGTAAACAGGTTTTTGTATGGAATATTTTTGTATGTGGTGTTGGCGTTTGAATGTAAGCATGTATTTATGTGTAGTGTTGGTTTTTGAATGCAGGCGTGTGTATACATGTAATGTTGGTGTTTAACACAGAGATGTATTTGTATGTTGTGCTGAAGCTTGAATGCAGGGGTGTATTTGTGTGTAGTGTTAGCATGTGAATGTTGAGATGTATGCACATATTCACACACAAACACACACGTAGATATGCACACACACTGACACACAACCTGACATATAGATACACAACCTGACACACATTCAGATACACAGACACAGATACTAAAAACATAACATACAGATACACACAAAGACAACATACAGATACACACTGACACACATACAGACACACCGATCCACATGCTGACAAACACAAAGATACAAACACTGACACACATGCAGTTACACATATACACACCTGACACACTTGCAGATATACAGAAATACACTCATATATACACACTGACAACATATAGATACACACACAGCTATACAGACACATAGAGACAGACAAACTGACACACAAACATACACTGATAGACATACTTACACAGACACATAAACTGACAAACATACTGACACATAGACAGAAATATATATACTGAGAGATACACAAACATACTGACACACTGACAGAAATTCTGACACATTCACCAACACACACACCGACATACTGACACAAAGAGCCATACTGATACAGACATGCACACACTGACATACATATGGACAAACACAGACACATACACTAACAGACATGCTGACACACACACATACTGACAGACATATTGACACACATTCACAGACACACACACAGGCATACTGACACGCTGACACATACACTGACAGACATATTGACACACAGATATACTAAGACATACTGATATACTTTCACAGGCATACTAACACACACACACACACACACACATTGACAGACATGCTGACAGACATACTGACACATACACTGGTGGCTGAAGCTGCTGGGAGTTGGGGTCTCGCTAGTTTGGCTCGGCCCAGACCCCCTCCGCTCTGCCTCTTCCTCCTCCTGCGTGCATTCTAATTTAAAGTATAAAATCATAGTTCACGCTACAATTCAAAATCTGCACCCAAACATCCTTGTATAAAAATATCTACAATGTAAAATATAGTTGCCCCTATTGCCCTTAGCTTACTTTAGCTGTCATTCAGTCATAATAATTCAATGCAGATACTTAACTTGGCAAAGTTTTGCCAAGTTGAAAAATTATTAATCTCTTATCTGCCTCTGGCAGTTGACATTTTTGGGAGAAATTGGGTTAATCCTTGCTTTATTTATATGTGTATTGAGATTAGCATGCTATCTATACCAATCTCTTATCTAATTAACATCTTCATGCATCATTCAGTGCTTATGTTCTACAGTCTTCTTTTCAGAAGCTATGGTATAAAGTTGTTTGTAACAGTTGTTTGATGAAGGTAAGACACAAACAACCTTATTAGGCATCTTGGGATAGATGCTAATTGCTGGCCTATTCTGTGATTGCATTTGGTTGCTTGGCAACCTATCTAGGCTCTTGAAATTCTCACTGTATAAACTTCCAAACTCTGGAAGAAATTTGCAGGCAGGTACAGTAATTGGCTTTGGGTCAAGACAAAAAGGAATTAACAGTCCTCACTGATAATATTAATTCCAATCGTGCTAGTTTTTATTTATTTTTTTTCCTTTATGAAACTGTTCAAGTAAAAAGGTATTAAGCACATGTCTACTAGTAATGTTTTATTGTTAACAAGCCTTTCAGATTCCCAGTGTGCTGTGGATTTGGTGTTAGTGAAAACAATATATTTTTAAACTTAAAACATTTGTACACACCTTTAGAATTCTCAAACAGTGCATCACTACTGCTAATGTTAAATTATAATTTTTTTATTTTATTTTTAACATGCCAGCCAGATTGTCCATTGGTCAAACTAGGCACATGCCAGTTGACAGAGGTCAGGGTCAGAGGCTACATGGTCAGACAGGGCTGGCACAAATAAACATGCAACTTGGGTAATAGGACATTTAGCTGACCCAACTTGGGTCACTAAAACACAACCCCTGTAAGACACTCCATCCCATAACCTAAGCCAAAACAAAAGCCACCATTTCATCTAATTTTCACTACCATCCATCACATACCTATTTCCACTTACCTCATGCACCCTCCAGCCTTCTTATTTCATATCTTCTACCATCCAGTTCATAGTTTTTGCTTCCTTTTATATGACCCATGCCACTCATATCACTTGCCCCCCCCCCAGCCATGCTATTATAATTGCCTGCTACCTTTGTCATATCAATCTTCCCCAGTCATTTGTGTCATGCCCCATCCCATGCCCTCCATTCACATTCCTCACTTTCCATTTCATGCCCTTCACACATAGCTATCTTTTTTGTGTCTACTTGCCACCCATGTTTTGGTCCCTTTCACTCATCTAATTTCCTTGCTTTATTACATATCTCCAGCCATGATTCATATCATGCCCCTCATCCTACTCTCCCCATCCACACAATACATGTTTTTATCATCTCTTTAATGCCTCACTGCAGCAGATATATTGCCCATCTTACCCATATTGATAACCCCTCCTGAACCAACCTCTAACCCATAAGTAACCACTTGCTGTTCTCCCTATTACTTCTACTATTTGCAAGTGGAAGGGAACTGTATGAGTCTAAGTGGTGATCTGTGATGTCATCATATCATCATATTAAGAGCAAGTCTACAGCTATTGGCTGGCATAATAACTTGTGTGGATTCAGCTGACGGCTATTAATAGCTTAGATGGGCTCCAGTGAAATAATTATCTCTCACTCACAGAAACACAAGGAGAGGCTATGATATATCTATCTCAGGCGAATTCCACAGCAAAATGCCACCCCCTGTAGGTGCCACTTAAATCCAAAGGACCCCTTATAAGCTGGCCCTGTGATCAGGAGATTCCACCAACCAAACCAGTAAATACAAAAAGTGCATAGCTTGGCAACCATCCATAAATTAATCTGCAGGTAATGTTGGTTCATCAAATGCAATAAATCTTATTGTCAGCAACTGGGAAAGACACGTTATCACACTTTCCACAGATTTATATGCAGAGAATTGCCATGATAATACAATATTATAACAAAATAGCATCACATAATCGGTTTTAGCACACATCACAGGTATGAATATTTTATGAGCCCTGTAGGTGTGGGGTTTAATTATAGGGTTAAACCTAACTTCAATCAAAGATCCATCTGACATTTCAAGGTCAGGGAAATATCTGTCTTCTCGTGGATTACCAAAAACCAGGAACTTCATCATGATGAGCGCACTACATATATTATTCAGTCATATTGGTTTTCAAATTTTTGATGAAGATAAAATATTCCAAACAAGTGTCCCTTTATATTAAAAAAAATGAAAATATATTTTTTGGTAATCGAGTAAATCAGTCATGTGAACAGTTTTTGGGTTGATGATTTATGAAGTGAATGCTGGTTGATCCCCCATACAATGGATGATTATAATTGTAGAGTGCCGGAATTTAAACAAGACACTAGTTTTATTTACTTTTAACTCCATCCATTTCCAGTGACCCCATGTATAGTCTGCCAGCTCAGAGCAAAACATACCGCTGGCTGCAGGAGCACACAGACTGACTACAGCCAGCTGGAGTAGAATTGATAACAGGAGGATGGTGACAGGTGGACAGTGGCGAAAGGAGCCATGAACTGCTAGGTGATAACAGCTGCTAAGTAACCTGTGGAGATTAACTTTGCTGCAAATCAACATATGCTAAGAGAAAGCATGGCTCTGATCTCGCTTTCAGGATTCCACCAGAGCAATGACACTGGAGGGGATCAGAAACATATCATCAGACTTAGATCACACTGCCTCTGCTATTTTTTAAATAAACTAGCTATTTACTCTTTCAGGAACTGAATGAATTTGGTATTAAATGCTAATACATCATGTAGAGACCATGATCGTAAAAACTCATATTGTAGCAAAAATACATCAAAATTCTATTTATTAGCCAATTTACCCCAGTCATAATAGCAGAAAAAAAATATACTAACCAGAGCAAAACTGTTCTACAGCAAACATAGGAACCACAACATCACTTGCCATTTACCAAGTGGTGCATCTAGTGTAAATGTTCTAGTAGAAATTCCATGCCAAGTGGGACCGCATATAAGGTCTCACTACCTAATCAATGCTCAGTCTGGTTACCTGCACAGTTTAATTGGGCATTTTCACCAGGGTTCAAATAACCCTTCAGTGCCACAGCAGAGAGCAACATAATACACTTCTCTCTTAAGTGGTGCTAAAACGGCAAATAACTTTTGCATGAGCTCTGAATGGGGGCCATACGATCTCATGATTAACGTAGAGAGAACTGAACATCTTTCTCAACCCACTAGCTGCATGGTTCACAAGCAAAAAAATACTTTCTTACTATGCCTGATGTGACAGAGTTGGATGAGTGGATGGAATAAGACAACTAGGAGGGGACAGTTGAAGGGTTCCTACCCTTCCTTGATCCTGTGTTCAGTGGGATGGAGGGCAATAATAGACCTGAATGAGAGCATGGAATAGTAGACTTGTGCATTCAATTTTGGACAAATAGTGATTTATTTGAATTTTGAGCTATTCATCAATTCAGCCAAAATTCTGAACTCAGAAACAATCAAGGGCCAAATCACGAAACAAACAAAATGGCCAATGTGATCCAGAGTTTTAAAATCCAAACTATTTGGGAAAATAGTTAAAGAGAAAATCTCAACACAAGTGTTAACCATGTGGAAGCTGACAAGCACTTGCTAGCCAGCCGCCACATTAAAATGTAAAAATGTTAAAAACCTCTGGGTTTAATATGAAAATATTGGGAATGTTCCCATACATCCAGAGAAGTGAGACTTGACACCTCCATTTGTTGTAACTCCACTTGAAGCCCATGGAATGTCAGGGTGGGCAATAGCATATTCACCCCAATATTATTAAATATTCCCACCCACTGCATATGGTTGTGCACTCGATGGAACAATGGCATGTTCCCCTGTTTATTAAATAATGCCTCCATCTTCTGGCTGTGGGTGTGGGACAGTTCAGGGTCCCACCCACACTTGAACTGCAACCACCACTCATGAGCAGGTGATGTGGGGAATTTAGAATGTCGTCCTATGATTTTTGTAGAGTGACCAAATGTTTTTATTGTAAAGACCAAAAGTCTTTGGCAACTTTTGAGCTCTTCAACTTTTTTATTTTATTTAAGACCTCCAAACAGTGTGCTTTATTTTTTATTTTATTTTTTCTTATAGTTGGGTTAAGTAATTTTTTATTAATATATATATTTTTTTCACTTATTTTTAGCTTATACAGTGCATGCTTATCTGTATGCAAACTCAACACATACACCATGAGAAACATACCTTGAAAATGTCTGATTATGTTCCGATATCAGGTTGTGAGCAGTGCTAGTGACTAGCACAGAGTCCTTTCTGACTTCAATGCACAGCACATTTGATGTACAGGTTTTTGAAGACACCGGTAAATCAACCCCATTTCCACACACTTATTTTAATGGTGCTACATATTTAGCTAACCATTTAACTAAGTAAAGTCTAGACTGTGCATTGTGTATATGTAAAGATTTAGTTTATGTCTCCAATCTCCAGCCATTAGAATATTCCAATGGACAAGACAAGAATTTTAATGTATAACGATAAAGCATGTAGATTACACACAAGTACATTGATAGATGGCATGGAAATTATGCTTTATTTAGAGAAAAGGCATATTTTTACATTAATGACTTCCTACGAATTTAAAAGACAAAAAAAATGTGTGGCGTTCGTGACATTGAAGAATTATTAAAAATTTTGATTTATAGCGTAACAGTTATTCACCACTTATCTCACCGAGACCCGAGCTTAGACTAATTTGAAATTCTTCTGTAAACAAAATAACGAGATTAGAGGAAATGTTCAGTCTCTACAAGGTAAAGAAAATATCCTCGGGATGTATCTGAACTATTTGTGTAATTGTTGTAAGGTAGCTTTGGCAGGTCCAAAAATGTAAGTGTAGGATGCGAAAGTATTGGTCTGCCCTGCAACCCTAGCCAGGTCCTCCAGAGCAAGCTAATTTGTCTTAATGTCAGCTACTGTGACAGAAACTATGTTAGATTTATGATTCCGGCCCTTGGTGTCAAACAGAAAAATGCATTGCATGGAAGCGTGGATTGCATTTATGGCCAATTAGAATCCAGTCAGTTACAGTGCTTTCTCCAAAGTAAACGAGAGAGAATAGGAGACCATCCATCCTTCCTCCTTCCAAGCAGTCCCCCTCTCTGCTCCCTCCCGCCCGCTGACATGTAAAGCAATTCAAGGACTATCAGGTGGGCCATTGGGAGACAGACAGAGAGCATGGTTACTCTTTAATTAAGAAAAATAATCAATAAATCCAATGTGCTTGGAACCATCCTAGTTAAAGCCCTGCCTAATCTTGTTCTAATTACTGAAGATATAAACTAGGGCTGGGCTACTGCCAGCCCTCATTGTGCTTTTGAAACGCAGTCAGCAAACAAATACTGTACATACTCCTCCATACACCTCCAACTATTAAATCACTATGTAAATATTACCAACTTCAAAGTTTATCTGTAACCCAGGGATGTTAAACTCCAGCTGTTGCCAGGCTACTGCATAAGCTACTCTGCCTGGCTGGTAGTAATGGGATTTTAATGTTAAAAAGCAACAATGAATTATAATTGGAATTAGCAAACCACTAATTTGTGAAAGCTGCCAAATTTGACAAAGATGACAATGTCATAAAAAGAAGATGGAGCCTAAATAAATAAATGGTGCAATGCAAACTAAACTAGATGATCGGCGCATGAGAGAGTGGAAAGTGGAAAGGAAGTTACAACCTGTAAGCAGAAAGGTTTTTGAGAATTTTACTATTTGTGTTATAACCATAACTACAATTTTTTGAGTGTAAAATGTTTGTAAAACACAAATATTAAGACACACTGTATATATATATGATTAACCTGTATTGCTATTACTGTGCAGAATTAAAGCAGCTCTGTTACCCTCTCTCTAAAAAAAACATATATATATATATATATGTATATATATATATATATATGGTAATTTCAATGAAATTCCAACCCAGTCAAAAGATATGCTGAGATAAAATAGGGACTACTTTGTCTCAGTATTTTTCTACACTTGACAAGCTTGACAAAAAGGCAGAGGTACAGCTGTGAAGCTTGTCACCAATGATTGCTGTGAGGAAAAAAGCTCTTTCTATGGAGCATTCCACGGTCTTGTGGCAGACTATGCACAATGAACTGCCGAAGCACATGCACATGGTCTTAGTGTTCAGTCCCCTCCTGTTGGCACCTATGTTTTATACACACAATGGCACACACTGCTGCACACACTCTATGGCTGACAGACACAAATGACACTCATACCGGAGATACAGTCTGCCTTTCCCCTTTCACTCCTTGTTCTCAGTGCACTATACCAAAATGGACTGCAGACAGTGACTTGGACAGCTTTTCTTTTTCAAAATGTATTCTATTTTTCTTTTATGATGCCACCCATAATTAATTATGAATATTAGAAAGGTCAGTATTTTGCTTTTTCCAAGAAAGGTGGCAACAGTGGGGTCAGTGCGATACAAATGATAATTATTGCACTTACATCACGAAAAATAATCCACTAACTTGTTAAAGCCTCATTTCAGAAACTCTGCGAATTGTATATACGAATATAGTTCCATCCATTCATATTCCATACACTAATCAGCCACAACATTAAAAGCACTGAGAGGTGAAGTGAATAACATTGATTGTATCATCACAATGGCACCTGTCAATGGGTGAGATACATTAGGCAGCAAGTGAAAAGTCAATTATTGAATTTCATGTGTTGAAAGCAGGACAATTTGGCAAGTAAAAAGATCTGAGTGACTTTGACAAAGGCATAATAGTGATGGCTAAACAACTGGATCAGAGCATCTTCAAAATGGCAAGTCTGGTGGGGTGCTCCTGGTATGCAGTGGTTAGTACCTACCAAAAGTAGTGCAAGGAAGCACAATTGGTAAACCTGCGTCAGAGTGTAGAGTGCTCAAGGTGTATTGATGCATGCAGGAAGCGAAGGCTAGCCCATCTGGTCCGATTACACAGAAGAGCAGAATTGCTGAAAAACGTAATGCTGACCATAATAGAAAGGTGTCAGAACGCACTGTGCATCACAGTTTGCTTCATATTGGACTGCGTAGGCAGAGATCAGCCAGAGTGCCCATGATGACCATTGTGTTCCATAAACGGGGATGTGAGTGACAGAACTGGACCATGGAGCAATCGAAGAAGGCTGCCTGTTCTGATGAATCATTATTTCTTTAAGATCAGGTTGATGGGATGAAGGCAGTCTGGCCAAGGCAATGTCATGCTCAGGACAATGTTTTGCTGGAAAACCTTGTTTCCTGAAAATTTGCATGAAGCTTACTTTGATATGTACTATCTACCTAGTCACACTCTGCACCCTGTCACATTGCAAAAAGTGTTCAGAAATGGGTTTAGGAACATGACAAAGAGTTGAAGGTGTTGCCTTGGCCTCCGATTGAGCATCTGTGGGATGTGCTGGAACGAGGCAGCACGAGGCAGATCTACACAATGCAAGTCAGGTGGATTTAATGTTGTGACTGATCAATATTACAATATTCACTCATCAAGTGCAGATATCAGATTATATCAGACACCATGAAATAGAAATAAGTAACAACAATGTAAATATAATAAAACATATGCAGCAATAAGAAAAACAAGAAAAACAAGCACTAAAAAAAGAAAACCACTAGCCTTAATTACAATAGGACAGCAGTCCCTTACATGCCACATTAATAGTTATGTTTTTTGATAACCATGATTTGATATAGACTTTTCCATATGTAATAATTGTGAAACTCATGTAATGAAAAAAAAAAAAATCTCCATGATCAAAAGACATAATCAATGCCCATTTTTAACCCACCTTGATTTGGCACCTGTTTTTCTTAACAATACATTGAGGTCCAGGCCCTATAGTAGTTTGGTAATTAAATTTCCAGCAATACCCATCAGATTCAACACTAAGAATGCAAAGCTTTGTAAGTAGTTGTAACAGATTTTTTTTTAATTGAACATTATTACATAGTAAGTTGTTTGTATCTTGGAAAAATTCCATTACAATTTGTCTTTCGAATAACAAAATGCTATTGATCAAGAAGAAAATAAATGCTTGTTCATTTCCAGGAAAAACTATTGGATGATAAGAAGATATAATGGTAACTCAGTATTTCTGTATTTCTGTTATGGTTATGGATTAAAGAGGGATTTTCCAGATAATGTGTATCTCTCTCTTTTTTTTTTTTTTTGTCACAGTGCCAGTAAAGACTTTGCTCATGAAGTGATGAGGGGCTTTCCTAACTTCAAATGGCTTGTACTTTTGATATAGAAATTTTCTATATCAGCTTACTAAAGCAAGTCCAGGGCAACCAAATACAGAAGTGCAAGACAAAATAGCAATGGCAGAATGTCCAAAATACAGACATGGGAAAAAGAAAGTACATCCTCTTTGAATGCTATAGTTTTACATATCAGGACATAATAACAGTCATCTGTTCCTTAGCAGGTGTTAAAACTAGGTAAATACAACCTCAGATAAATACATGACATATTATACTGTGTTATGTTTTATTTAACAAAATTGAGTAGCCATGTGTGAAAAACTAAGTACATCTTATGAACCAATAGCTTGTAGAACCACCTTTAGCAGCAATTACTTGAACTAATCGTTTTCTGTATGACTTTATCAGTCTCTCACATCGTTGTAGAGGAATTTTGGGCCACTCTTCTTTACAATGTTGCTTCAGTTAATTGCGGTTTCCGGGCATTTGTTTATGCAAAGATCACTTATTGTCCTGCCACAGCATTTTAATCGGGATGAGGACTGGGCTTTGACTGGGCCATTGCAACAACTTGATTCTTTTATTTGTCAGCCATTCTGTTATAGATTTGCTGGTGTGCTTGGGATTATTGTCCTGTTGCATAACCCAATCTTTAGCTGTCAGACAGAGGAGTTAATGGTCGACAGAATGACAGCAAGGTACCCAGGTCATGTTACTGCAAGACAAGCCCATATTATCACCGCTCCATCACCGTGCTTGACAGTTGGTATGGGGTGTTTGTGGCTGATATGCTGTGTTTTCACCAAACATGGGGCTATGCATTATGACCAAACATTGCCGCTTTGTCTCGTCTGTCAAAAGGACATTGTCGCAGAAGTCATGTGGGTTGTACAGATGCAACTTTGCAAACCTAAGCCATGCTGCCATGTTTAATTTAGAGAGAAAAGGCATTTCTACTGGCAACCCTTCCAAACACACTAGACTTGGTTAGTATTTTTCTAATTGTAGAGAGCAAAAAATACAGTGCAAGAGAGTGCTGATAACGGACAACAGCTCAAATAGCCTGCCCTTCAATGAGTCCTCGCTCAGATCTCAAGCTGGTTTTAGCTTATCTTGTGCAGTTACAAAAAGAACCAGACCATTTCCATATCAGACTGATCCCACCCAAGATGGTGGTCCAGATCCAAAATGCAGGCCGGCTCTCTCTGCACAAGAGATACAGCAACCCCAGGCAATTGTTTCAGCCTTCTAAGGCATTGTCAGTGAGGTATAGGTGATATCCCTTTAGGCACCGTGAGCAAGGGGTCCACATCTAGATTAACCTTTTACCTTGGGGAGAGCAAAAAACAAGGTGCAAGAGAGTACTGCGAATGGACAACAGCTCAAATAGACTTTCCTATGGTGGGTCCCCGCCCAGATCTCAAGCTGGTTTTACCTCATCTTGTGACATTACAAAAAGACCCAGGGCCATTTTTCTAACTGCTCTGTCAGGAATTTTAACATGTTCACTGAGTCCTGCAGAATCTGAGATGTAACTCTTGTTTTGTTTTGCAATTTCTCTAAGCATTGAATGATCTGACCTTGGGCTGAATTTGCTGAGACGTCCACTCCTAGGAAGATTGGCAACTGTCTTGAATGTTTTCCACTTTTGAATTGAACCTTTCTCACGGTAGAATGAATGTCTTTACATTGTTTGGAAATGTCCTTATAACCCTTCCCAATTTGATGGGCAGCAACAATTGCATTTATTTTTTGTTAACTGAGCAGTTCAGCTTTTACATAGTGCACCTTATCGTAACCACAACCCCTCTCTCAAGCCTCCGTACTGCCCTTAATCTCATTTAAATCATATTTCTTGTGCAGTTGCCATAGTGAATTTTAATATGTGTGGCTGCACCCACTAGGCAAGTCTGTGGGTTGTTCCAAGCATGCACGTCTCCCAGGTGTCTGTGGTTGACTAGAAGAATGCTGATGGTCGTGGCCGGCCCTAGGTAGTCACATTGACATGCTCATAGAAAGCTGCAGCCTAAGACCAAAAATACGCTGGTGGTCGCAGAGGGGATGCATGTGATTCAAAGTTAAGTCGTTTCAGCAGTGAATTTTTTTATCAACCTGTAAAATTAAGTTCAAGTTAAAATTATTAATCATCTGCTTCTTATATACTTTCAAGTTGACTCAAATGACTGCTTTATGACCCATATTTGTAATTAACTGAATTGATGGCTAATTAGTAAAAGTTATTAGGTCATGTATTGACATCAGCAGGATGAAAGGTTAAACTTTAAATAGAGTCTTAAATAGAATTTGTGAGACTGTATGAACATAATTTATAGTTGGAAAATACTCAGAAAAATATGTGGGTAGTAAAAGCAAAATAAATAAATTAATAAATGATGGCTGCTTCACACTACAGAGAGAGACTTGAATGTAAATATGTCAAAAAATATAAAAGTAAAGTGTGAGCGCTCCTACTATAAAATATAATGGTATAGAGGTGAACATCTATTAATCAATAAATATACTTTACTAAATAAAATACACAGATATATAGGCAAAAAAAAAAATCATAAAACACTTAATCAAACTAAAAGGGTGTTGGACATATCATAAAAGATACACCTAATATTGTATTGCCGTAAATGAAAACAACTAAAAAAAAAAAATGGATACCAACAAACCAAATAATGAACACAAGCACTAAATAGTATTGATCACTAGGGAAAACGGCTAGTAAACTAAGTGGTGAAAGCAAGATATGAATTAAATATGCATGTAAATAAGTCAATACAATAAGCCCCAAAAAACTATTATTTGTAAGGTTCACGACGCTGCTGTATATACAAGGAAAATATCACAATGCAGGCCTGTATATAAATTAGTAAGACAAATAAAATAACATGAACAGTCTCGTACGATACCTAACCATATTGGGCCCCTTTCCAAGAATCCAAAGGATGCTGTAGCTTGATGAGATGCTGTACAAGATGGACCAATGGATCCCGGGCTCCAGTGAGCTTGACCACTTCCACCGGACTGGTAGTGTCAGTTCCAATACCCACTTCCACAGTGGGTATTGCTGTTGTCTTTAATCCTGAAAAGTATACAGACAAATGAATGGGAAATAGAAGTTACATGACTCATATAGTAAACTCAGAAAAATATAAAGAGAAATAAATAAAGAGATGAAAAATAAAAAAGGAAATACATACATTAAAAACATATATATTAACATAAATATAACAAAGAAAGTAGAATAAAAATAAACAAAACAATTTTTTTTATTATTATTATCACTTCTATATTATTACCTTTTATAGTAGGAGCGCTCACACTTTACTTTTATATTTTTATATGACAATCTGTAGTTGGCTATAGTTTAACCAATTAAACTATTTCAACAACTTTGTACTTTAGATCCTATAGTTCCCATTAATATATCTAAAATATCTGCAACCACCTTCTTCTTCCATCTAAGTTTAGTACCCATAGTTACCCATTTGGTTTTTGATATTTGTCAGGATCCTATCCTGACGAACAAGACGTTTAGTTCCGTTTATTCGGTTCCTTTAACCCCCCTTAAGGATCAAACTTCTGGAATAAAGGGTAATCATGACACGTCACACATGTCATGTGTCTTTAAAGGGTTAAAACCAAGTTCCTACACTGATTATGTTTGACCACTAGTGGCCTCCCTTGCCTCTAGTTCTGAAAACTTAATTGAGCAACCTATAAAAGGCTACACCCAACTCACCACATGTCCTTTACATTGAAGTTGATGCTCATCCTGAAACACTTCAGATCCTGGCTCCTGTGAACCAACCTGTGGACTTACCTTCTTTGCTTCGATCCTGCCTACTTCCAAACCTGCACAATACAAGCCTGAACTACTCATCAATCCTGCTTACTTCCAATCCTGCTCAATACCTGCCTGAACTACTCCTCAATCCTGCTTACTTCCAACCCTGCTCAATACCAGCCCAAACTACTCCTCCATCCTGCTTACTTCCAACCCTGCTCAATACCAGCCTGAACTACACCTCAATCCTGCTTACTTCCAACTGTGCTCAATACCAGTCTGAACTACTCCTTAATCCTGCTCACTTCCAAACCTGCTAAATACCAGCCTGAACTACACCTCAATCCTGCTTACTTCCAACCCTGCTCAATAACAGCCTGAACTACTTCTCCATCCTGCTTACTTCCAACTCTGCTCAATACCAGCCTGAACTACTCCTCAATCCTGCTTACTTCCAACCCTGCTCAATACCAGCCTGAACTACTCCTCAATCCTGCTTACTTCCAACTGTGCTCAATACCAGCCTGAATACGCTTTATGTTACCCACCTGATTTCTACCAGGCTGATCCATACAACTTGTCTGCTCCATACCTACCTGCATAACACCAATCTGGACTCTGTCTCAAAGTAATATTTTAAGGTATTATTTTCCTGCTTGATCAATACTCCTAATTGGTGGCTTATAAACTAAATGTATCCTTTTCCTGTAATCCTATAACCTATGTGTTCTGTTCTGTTTTATTTGTCCTTCTATTTTAACCTATACATTTATCTATAGCTTTTATTATTATTTACTTTCATTCCTGTTTACATTCTATTTAGGGCATATTGCCTAAGCCCCTTTATTTCTGTTCTCTCTCTCTCTCTTTCTTATAATTTCTATTATAGGATATCCTGTTCATACTATGTCTAAGAGCACGCATAAAGTGCCTGTAGTCAACCCTGGCATAAGTCTCCTCTCTGACCTGCTCAAGATCATGACACTATTATTTAAGTATGGAGTATTAGGAGTTTTCACAGAGGCTGGGATCTACAGAAAACACGTCACATGCACATATGGCTTGCAAGCATCTAACAAGTCTACCCTTTCAATGTCAAGTAATGGTTAAGGCTGAAGAGTGTTGTGTCAGTGTTAGTATCTCTATTACTGATGTTCTTTACAGTCTAGGTCTGATGCAATACAATTCCACTTCTTTAATCTATTAAACTTTACAGGCCACTTCACCGTTGCTACACAACATGGTTTAAAGCTATGAGAACTCTTCTTTGCAGCTTTTGTTGTGACACTGGCCTTGTGAAAACATATCTGCCATAAACAAGCAGCTATAGACCACTTTGTAAAAGAACAAAGAATTATTCGAGTAAAGAATGCAGTCATAACATTAATTCAGGATTATTATTATTATTAGCATTTATGTAGCACCAATATATTTACAATTACAGAACGGGGATATTTAGAGGTGAAAAAGGTCCTGCTCAAATGAGCTTACAATTTATGACGATTTGAGGTAGGTAGATTTATATCAATAGGTATCTTGCCCAAGAACTCTTACTGGTGATTACGATGGGTAAATTGTAGTAATGCAGTGTAAATGTGTACTATAAGAAGACAAAACCATAAAAGGAAGTGCAAATACATTATAAAAACAATAAACTTAATGTACTTAAAAAATAAGTGGGATACCAAGAAACCTACTCGGGTATTTTAGGGAGGAATGCTAAGAGGTGAACTTTAGTTTTGACTAATTTATCAATTTTGATCTTCATTTCTAAATGTATTTATTATTCAAATTCTTAATTTTTTTTAACATTATTCACATTTTACTTTCATGTTTTCATACTTATTTATTTTATGTTTTGTTTGCATTATCTTCTGTTGTTTCCTTATTTTTGATACATACAGGGTTATTCACTAAAGTGAAACTTCAAAGTAAATTTAAAATTTTAGGCTAAAGAAGCCAAATTGGACACATTGCTAGTACATAATTTTTCCAATTTAGTAATTCTGCCCTTCAATTTGATACTTACTTGGAATTCCCGCTGAATTCTTAATTTCTTAAGATTATTGCCCTTAAATGTTTTTTGTAAATTTCATTTTTATTAAGATTTTGTTTTTTTAACATATCAGCATTTTTGTAAGTTCAAATTACATCAGTGTAGCAAGAAGAGATAATCAATACAATTGAAAATACAAGATTAAGAACAAATAGAAGTGTATGGGTAGTCATTGACTTTTGGGTTACATTGGACTCGCAGGTCCATGGTTAGGTGAGTAGCTTTTTGGCGCGCAGGCCTCAATTGCAATATATAATTCATTCACCTGTTGGGCGTTGCATTTCTTCCCTCTCTTTCCCACGCCCCCCCCTCTCCACAAACCCCCCCCCCCCCCTCGAGACCCGTCCTCCAGCATATAGACTCGAGGGTCTTTTTGTGTGTTATACTCCAAGGTATTACCTGTGCGTTAGTAGATGCCTGTGTTGTAGGTAATATCATTTTTATGTTATCGGAGCTAATCATGTGAGTAGTTGGTGCTTGGGGAGGATTACAATCGTGTCCCTCTGTGTCAAGGATCGGGTCGGTCTTCCCATCTATTGAGGGAGGGTAGAGTGTGTGTCGCCCTTCACATGGTCATGTCACATTCACAATTATGGTGCGCATGTAGATCGATTATGGTTTCCTCGCTCCCAGTTTATCTCTGTCTCCCCTCTGTTTCCCTGGCCCGTGGGGTGGTCAGGGGTGCATACTCCCCCATCCTGCCCTGTTGGTCGGTTTGTTAGGCGCAGCGGTGTAGGGGTGAGGGGGTACCAGGCCTGGCGCCGCTGTGGGTGTGGGGGGGGATGGGATGTTTTGTGGTTTCCGGGCGGGTCATTGGTCCATTGTCGTCTGGGTTCTGTATAGTCGTCATTAGTTTCTAGTGGTCGGTGTCAGGTTGTTGGTCGTATCGGAGCTTATGTTGGAATTCTTCCTTTCCTGTCTCTAGGATCCAGTGTGTCCATATGTCTGTGTATGTCGTTGGGTTGGTCGTGGTTGTCAGAGTCAGTTCCTCTATCGATCTGAGTTCCTCCATTTGGTTGAACCAGATTAGTAGTGACGGTGTTTTCTTTTGTTTCCACAGCTGGGGAAGGACCTGTTTTGCTACGTTTAATATTCTAATAGTCATAGATTTTTTGTATTTTGATCTGGGAATGGTTGTATGGTGGAGTAGCATCGCTGCCGGTTCCGGGGGGGGAGGGGGGGCGGAGAACATCCCCAATAACTTGTGTATCCCCTCCCAGTATGGCCTGATCATCTCGCAGTCCCACCAGATGTGTTTTGTGGTGCCTATGTCCTTGTCACACCTCCATCATAGGTCAGGGTAGGTCTATTTTATGGAGGAGATGCGGTGTCCTGTACCAGTTTGTCAGTATCTTGTAGGCCATTTCCTGTGTTTTGCTATGTACTGAGCAGTGGTGTGTGAGGTAACACATGGTTTCCCACTCTGTGTCCGAGAATGTGGTGGCTAGTGCCGTTTCCTATATTCCCATGAATCGGGGTGTCTCTTGTGGGGTCTAAGTTTGGAGCATGGAGTAGAGTAGGGATACGCCGTGTGGGGCCGGGGCTGTGGTTTGGTCCCTTGTGAGCGCTTGTCCCTGAGGTAGGGTAAGGACAAAATTGGCAAGTTGGGTGTGTTTAAATCGGTTTATGAAGGTGTGGGGTAGTGTCCCCCATCATGTCCGATAGCGATTTACATTTCCCGTCCCGTATTATGTGGTGCAAGCGCGGTGTAGGGGTTGGGAGGATGTTCCTAAATGCCTGTGGGTCTAAGCCTGGTGGGCAGGCTTCATTGTGGGTTAGTGGAACCAATGGAGATGGGTACGGTGCCAAGTTTCATTGTTTCGCCATATGTCTAGGGTGTGTTTCGTGTATATAGACAGTTCCTGGCTACCTGCGGTCTCCCGCATCCAGGGAATCACGGATATCGGTTTACCTGCCTCCTCCACTATCTTCCATAGTTTATGTACTCCGTCCTTTGACCACTCCATTACCCTCTGTAGGTATGTGGTGACAGAGTAAAGATGGAAGTCTGGTAGGGCCAGCCCTCCCTTATCTTTGGGCTGCATCAGGGTGGTAAGTCTAATTCTGGGTCTCCCTCCGTTCCATATGTATCTAGTCATCGCGGAGTTAAGGGTGGTGAAAAACTGTTTAGGTATCGCTATCGGGATAGCCTGGAGGAGGTATAGAAGTCGCGGGAGGAAGTTCATTTTAATGACCTGGACTCGTCCCAACCACGATATATGTGGGTACGACCAGTCTCTCATGTCATTTTGAAATGTTTTAAGCATGTCGGCAAAGTTCTCTCTAAATAAGTCACCGCTCTTCCTTGTTAGCCATATACCCAAGTACCTTATTTTGCTTTCAGCCCAGTGGAATGGAAAGCTACGGCGTAGCAGTTCGGCTCGTTTGGTCGGTATGCTAATATTAAGTACATATGACTTGGAGTGATTGATAATCAGGTTGGAGATATCTCCGAACGTCTGGAGGTCTTTCATGATGTTGGGGAGTGAGATTTTCGGGTTGGAAACTATGAAGAGGAGGTCATCTGCAAACGCAGCTACTTTGTGGTGCATTTTGTCTGTTTCCAGCCCGGTTATGTCTCTGTCATGACGAATGTGTGTCAGGAATGGTTCCAGAGCTAGTATGAATAGTAGCGGGGATAGAGGACAGCCCTGTCGGGTGCCGTTATGGATGGTGAATGTTTCTGTAAGCGCTCCGTTGACTAGTACTTGGGCTGTTGGCTCTAGGTATAGTGCCTCTACCCATCTCCGTATATGTGGTCCTATTCCCAGTTGTTTTAGAGTTTCGAACAGGTATGTCCACCGGACCCTGTCGAACGCCTTCTCCGCGTCTGTTGACAGCAGGAGAAGGCCCCCCTTTTGTCCCCTCTTTCCGTGTATAAGGGCCAGTGTCCAAATAGTGTTGTCCCTCGCCTCCCTTCCCCTCACGAATCCCACCTGGTCTGGGTGGACCAGCGAGGGGATGTGCGTTGTGAGCCGTGTTGCTAGGATTTTGGCCAATAGTTTGATATCGCAATTGATGAGCGAAATAGGCCTATAGTTCCCACAGTATTCCCCGTCTTTGCCCTCTTTAGGGATAATAGTAATATGGGCTGTTAAGGCTTGTTTGGGTATGTGTTGTCCGTCCCTAACTGCGTTGAACACCTCCACCATTGGGGGGTAGAGGTGCTCTACGTAGGTTTTGTAGTATTCCGTCTGGAGTCCATCCGGATCCGGGGTTTTGCCCTTTTTTGTGCGTTTGACTGCGAGTGCCAGTTCCTCTACTGTGATTGGTTCATCTATCAATGCTGATGTCTCCCTGTCTAGGGTTGGCATCGGGAATTTAGCGAGGTAGGCCCGGATAGTGTCTCGTAGTCGGGTTTTTTTGCTGCTTCAGTTTGTGGCTGTGGCAGTGTGTATAGGTCCGAGTAATATGCGCGGATCGTCGTCATTATGTCGGTCGGAAGTCGGTGAAGTGTCCAGTGTTTATCTCTGATTTTTTCGATGTATGTCTGTTGTCTCCGTTTGTTAAGCATCCTGGCCAGTAGCTTGCCACTCTTATTCCTGTGTAGGGCAAAGAAGGCTTTGTGTCTGGTTGCGTCCCTATAATGTTTGGAGTGTAGTAGAGTAGTTAGGTCTCGTCTCAATTGAAGTAGTTGGGCCTGTCGGGAGTGGGTCTGTGTGTGTTTGTTCAGTTCCTCTAGTTTGTGTATGTCGGCAAGAAGCTCGGATAAACTGTCTCTTTAATATTGTCCCTTGTTGAATGCAGTGACCTCTTATCACACTCTTGTGTGCCTCCCACCTAACGGTTGGCGATGTCTGTTCTGGGGTGTTAAGGTCGAAATATTCTTTGATCGTCTCACCTAAGGAGACCTTGGTGTCTGGTCTGGAGAGCAGGTATTCGTTGAGTCGCCATTTAGTGATGGAGGGGCGGAAGAGTTGGGATTTAAGTGTCAATGTAACTGGGGCGTGGTCCAACCACGTCGCCACCCCTATGTTTACATCTGTTACCATGGCAGGTCATGGTGTGGTACATAGATGTGGTCTATTCGGGAGTAGGAGCTGTGTGGGTAGGAGTAGAAGGTGTAGTCCCTGTCTTCTGGATGGTGGGCTCTCCAGCTATCTATGAGTCGGTGGTTGCGGAGTAAGGATTTTATGTTTTGGAGTTGGTAGGTGGGGGTATGTGAGGTGCCTGTGGAGCAGTCCCATGTGGGGTCAAGTGCAATGTTGAAGTCTCCTCCCAGTATGAGTACCGCTTCTGTGAAGTCCTGGAGTTTGCGGAGCGTTTGTTTAAGGAAGCAGTAGTGTTTTTTGTTCGGGGCAGATATGTTCGCAAATGTGTATGATTGACTCGCAATTTTTCCTTTGAGTAATATATATCTGCCCTCCCTTTCCGCTCTGCACCCCCCCTCCTGGAACGGCACCGTCTTGTGGAGAAGTATTGCAGTCTCCCTGGATTTACCACCGTGATAGTCGCTGTAGTATCCGTGCGGTTAGTGATGGTTGGTCAGTTTGGGTCTAGCTCCCTCTCGGAAGTGTGTCTCTTGGATCATTACTATGGAGGCTCTGCATCGGTGGATGTCTCTCAGTGCCCCCGATCTTTTCTCTGGCCTATTCAGTCCTTTGGCATTAATCGTAAGGATAGTAAGGTGTTTAGGTGTTAGCGCCATGTCGTCTGGGTATTGTAGTGGGGGTCACTTCGATCGTCTCTATCCGGTGTCGTCCCCATCCGGGGGGGGAGCGAGATGGAGGGTAGGGGAGGGTTCCTGTTGTTGGCCCCGGGGGTCTGGAGATGGGCGGGTCGTGAGGGAGGTCTTGGTGAGTAGTAGTGGGGGGATTCGGTAATCTTCCACAGTATCCGTCGCCGATCGGCGTCGGTTAAGGTGTAGGCATCAGGGAGCAGTGTCTCATGCTACCACCTGTGGTTTGCGCGGTGTGCTCACCTGTATGGTGACGCCTCTGCCTGTGGGGCATCGGAAGGACGTCCAGATGTACCTGTCAGTATGAGAGTGTGCTCGGTCTAGTACCGGCAAGGTTTCCTGTTGTCTTCGGGGTGGATTGTGTCCCGTATTGTCCCTTCTCGGCTCCGTAGAGTGATGTATAGAGTGGTGCTCTATATTTCCTTGCCATGGTGTGTGTTGGCCTTAGGGCCGGCATGGGTGTGTATGTATCGTTGCGTGGTTGTGTCCATGTTCGGCAGCAGAACATAATACAAGCATAAACATTCAGTAACATTTCTTCAACATATTAAAACATAACTGGTAAAGGACAATTATGGTATGGGGTCCCCAGTAGTTCTCAAGCTTCAGGTATTGCCCTCTCCGGTTGGCCAGTTACATTCCCACCCCTCTCTCCCGTGTTATGGTCTTGGCCTGCCTTACTGGGTGGGGGTAGTCTAGGGGTCTCTTAGGTGGTCCACCGGTGTTATTGTGGCCCTTTCAGAATCTAGTCTAACAATGTATTGTGCCCGTTGTCTCCCGCTGCGTCTCTCCTCCGTCCGGGGAGTACCCTTCCTCTGCTCCTCCATTTCTATGCACTATCCCCCCAGGAGGAGGCGGAGAAACCATGTGTCTTTTGTTTCCCCTCCCTACCCTTAAATGTTTGATCACTTGAATCCATTGTTATTAAAATGTTTATGGTGTTTAGATTTATGTTTAAATATATCTGTAAAAAAGGACATTTTAACAGTGAAATGCAAAGGGACAGTACTACCTTTTCTTCAAGAAATATTTTTATTTATCTGCTGTGTTTTTTTTAACTAGTCGGTTCCAGAGGACTTTGTCCAAGGATGTTTTAAAAGTGAGAGATTAATGCTTCTGTTTATTAGTCTACCAAAACTTTGCACTAGCTTGTTCCTTTACAGTCACATTAATATGGACAATAAGAGAACAAATAAAGAAACAGGATACAGAGTAATGACGGTTTGACCATACAATGGGATAAAGATTTGTTAAAGACCACATTGTGTAGTCTAAATGTTATCACTATGTGTGACAGATCCCCTGTCCCTGGATTAAAAAGCTTTCGGTTCCATTCACCTATCTGTTCGGTAGATTGCATTCCCCTCCTATCCGAACATTGTTCCGTTTGACTACTGAACAACCACACAAACCAGGTGTCAGGATTACAGTATGATCCAGCACGTAGAATTGTGTAACACAGAGAACTGATAGGTAACGTATACCGGACCTTAGAATGGCCGGACTAACATACTAAAGAATAGTCAGGAATAGCCGAGATCAAGGGATACAGAAAGAGACACAACGATAAGAAAAAGCCAGGAGTCAAGGATACCAGAAAACAGGGAAGTCAAAAACAATGCCAAAGTCAAATAACCAGAAATACCAGAATAAGTAACGCGCTCTCGGACAACCACAAGGGAAACCACGACAGGGCACTGAGCAGGATGAGAACTAGGCCTAAATACCCCTCCTCTAGATCTGATAGGCTGTAACCGGCCTTTGACCCCAAAGTCATTTACTAGGTTTCCATTTGCATAATTGCTGCTCAGCATTAACCCTTCTGTGGATTAGGTTGCTGCTTGGCACAACTTTTCCTGTGTGGACAGTAAATGTCATTAACCACATTTTTATAAGCGGATGAATACGTGACACCAGGGGCCACCCGGGAGCTTGTTAACATCTATTAACACCTTGGAACGGTTCTCACCACAGTGTTCTAATTGTCTGTCTGGATGGCCACAATTCCTATGGACAACCACGAGGTGGTGGCCATCTTGTTCGCATGAACGCAGGCAGCGGTGTTTGGGCATGAATCTCATGGAACTAAAATCGGACACAGAAACTCCTGAACACTGCTGGACTTCCATCATCGCCTGCGTTTGGTTCAACCCAACTTAGAAGGACACTGTTCGGTGAAATTGTTCGTCTGAACAAGGGGAACAAGCTCCAGGGTAAGACCATTGACTATGTTCAGTAGTTTGTTTGTTTTTACACTACCGAACTAGACCGACCACTAGCACTGATCCTATGGAACTATTTTGGGCATAGGACCATGCGTGCGGTCGGTCAAAAATAAGACTTCAAGGAAATTCCTGAACCGATCTGGGTGATTCTTGGATATGTTCTTCACCCAGATCGGGGCTATCAGGGGATATAACTTTTGTGGTCGGTGCTATTCCCCAGCAGCAGCTTACCTTACAGGGAGAGGAGACAACCGGTCCCTCTCCCCAGCTGGAGATACTGGAAGAGGAGACAGCTGGTCCCTCTTCTCAATCACAGGGAGACCTTACAGACTGGTCCTGTGAGGAACCCCAACTGGCAGGTGGAGATGGGACTGAAGTCTCTCCATTGGCCCTAAAGGGATGCTGGGCAGCTGGCCCAGATCCCCAACCATAGCCGGAGGTACCTGGAGTAGGGACAGTCAGTCTTACTCCCCAGCGGCAGCTTACCTTACAGGAAGAGGAGACAACCCGTCCCTCTCCCCAGCGGCAGCTGGATATACCAGAAGAGGAGACAGCTGGTCCCTCTTCCCAATTGCAGGGGGACCTAATAGACTGGTCCTGTAAGGAACCCCAACTGGCAGGTGGAGATGGGACCGAGGTCTCTCCACCGGCCCTACAGGGATGCTAAGCAACCTCCTCCCCGCAGCAGATGCCCAACTGGGTCCTGGGGATAGTGGATGGGACAGCAGTCTCCACTAACCCCCATCCAGAGGAAGAGCTGGCATCCGGACAGAGAGCAGTTGGCCTCTACCCTTCCCTTTATCCAGGGCCTGCTATTACACAGGCCAGCCCAGCTAAAGAGCAGGCACCAGGGATGAGCGCAGCTGGCCTCTGCCCTACCTGTCCCCATATTGTTGAGCCTGATGCCCAGCAGGCTTCCACAGCAGAATCCAAGCCTACAGGACAGAGCAGCACTGGCCTCGGCCCACCAAGTACCCACAACTCCATGCCTGGGAGCAAAGGAGAGATCGGGGGTGATGGACACCCACTCAGTAGCTTGGGACAGACAGGACAGAGCCGGGCACCAGAAGATACCAGGTCCGCTTCTTGTTTTGTGTGGGCTTCTCAACTAGCCCAGGCACAGACAAACAGGAGGTCTGGTACCTGGTTAGTCTTCCTTTGCGGAGGGAGATATGGTGCAAACGTGCCTATGCCACAAGCTCCTGGAGGAGCCTGCTAGCTGGCCTCCTGCCCAAGGACTATGGGCCAGGACCAGAAAAAACCCTGTTTGGAAGTCAGCCAGACTACCCGGACATCCCCAAGTTCACTCGAAAAAGGACAAGCCGGGTCTGACGGAGTGTTCCACAAAAGGGGAACAATGTGACAGATTCCCAAAAAGCTTTCTGTTCCATCCGCCTGTCTGTTCAGTAGATTGCATTCCCCTCCTATTCTAGCATTGTCCCGTTCGACTACCGAACAACTGCATGAACCAGGGAGCTTGTTAACACCTAAATTCCTGAACCCCTCAAATGATCTGGGTGATTTCTGGATATGTTGTTCACCCAGATCAGGGGATGTAACTTTTGTGGGGGTTTTGTATGTTTTAAAGGTATTTGGGGGTTTTTAGAACAATGTGTGTTTTTGTGTCTGGAGATAATTGAGTTAATACAGTGCTTGAGTCAATTATCTCCCAGGTACAGAGGAGGGATTGACCTAGTTTATATGGGAGTGTCCTGGATCTGAGAGCCAATGTGATTGTGTATTTGTTTCTACTGTGGTTTACTCTCAGGTCCACGGGGACTGTCATAAAAGGCCAAGTGTGGTCCCTTTAAAAGCAGGTCACTTCACCCTCAACACGCAGCCTCATCTTGTGATTGTAGGGAACAGATACACCAGCTATACCTGCTTCAGATTGCTTTGTTTGTTGTACTTGGTTCTTGCTATTTTGTGACTATGTAGCAAATTCCAAACTTATCTACTCTATTACACTAATAAAGTAAGACTTCCATTAACATTGCTTATGGGGAAATTTATATACAGAGACCTTTCCATACAATGTGTCTAGTGCCACCAAGCTGCTATGTTTACACAAATTAGCAGAAGTTCAGAAGTATTCTGTTCTAGTACCACTCCAAGAAGTCAGGATGATAATGCGTGATAATTTAGCTTACCAATAGGATAAACGAGAGGCACTTATTGAAAAACAAAAAGAAAACCTCTATTGTACCATTTGATTTTAACATAACCCTGTATGATATGTTCTATGTAAATGCCTTCCATAAAGGTCACCCTAGAGATAAGGTATTATTTCCCTATAATCAGCATCTATTTATTTTTCAAAATTACATCTCCAATAACAAAGGTCAGAGCAGACCTAATTTCTCGTGTTGTCAATACCAGATTTCTGGAAACACAATGTATTTGTGTTTCCTTGTGCAGAATAATATTCTAGACATAGCAGTTACAAATCTTCAAGAAAAAATAAACAAATAAAATTAATTTTAAAAAAAATGCAATGAATACACTCCGATAGTTTTGCGAAATCTTGTCTCTTTGCTTGTAAAAAAATAAAAAAAAAATCCAGATCTTCAGTTCTCATTACATCATTTTGACACAGATTTGGCTTGGTTTTGTTGATCCCTTTACTACACAGTTGTCTGCTGTAAAAAATCACCTCAGGGTTCTTTTTGTATATTTTCAACAAACAGCACTGCAGAAGGAAAAAGGACTGGACACTGGGATTCCTAATGAAACTTGGCACAAGCTCAGGTACATTTCAAGTTCATATATAAAATAAATCTTGTTTATAGCAGACGAAAGCTGCATGCGACATACAGATACCAAGTAACGTTAGGTGACTGATATGACACTTTAGGGGTGCAAGGTTTACAGTATTTCCTTTTCAAAATAAATGAAGTGGCACACTTTTCTTTGACAGAAGAACCATGTTATGTGTATTTTTATTAGTAGGTTTGTTTAACAGAGAATTTTTGTAACCACTAAAGTTTCAAATAATGTTTGAGTCTACGTATTTAAGAGCTGACACCGGTCAGTGTATCTTTTTGGAACTGATTTAACTTTAGCACCTCTGATAGGCTTTATAAGGGTAATGGCTCTTGATGTCTGATTTGCTTCAATGAAAACATATCTGCAGTCTGTCTCCACTGTGTGAGTTGTCTCAGGGTGGCAAACATTTCCACAGAACTTATGAAATATTCCAAATAGCACCTGGACTCTCTCTTGGGTGTTACGCCTTGTAGGGTTATTGACTAAAGTGAGAATTCAAAGTGAATTTAAAATTTAAGGTAAAAATAATTGAACTGGAAATATTCTCTAAGACTCATATGATTTCAGTTTGGCTACATTGGCTTCAAATTTTAAATGAATGTTGAAATGACTTACAATTCTCACTTTAGTGAATACCTTGTTTTAAGCTGAGTAACTATTGTTACCAAACTTATAGTCTGTGCAGAGTTCCAAATTACATTCAGGAGGGACATTTTGAAGAGGTGCATCCCATCCAGTCACTACCTTTTTCACAAAACTGTCAAGCATACACTCTTTCAGATTCTATCTGATTTAATCTTTTTACTAAAGTGAAAACTAACTGACCACAGGGTAAGCTGTATGTGTGTGTTCACAGCGAGGTGGTGTCATGATACTGCTAGTGAGAGGCCATCTATGGAGTTCAGAGAACTCCACAATCAACCTGCAAGCAGAATGTGGGCCAACCATCTGCCCTCCTCCATATCTCTGGTTCCCATGTATGTTATTGTAACCATAGGCAGCATTGTACCTTCCTTCTGAGTCTTAACAATGTACGTGGCTGGCGGCAGCTGTGAAACAGGCAGACATTTAACATTATGTCATGCCCCTGCCACCTCTACTCATAGTACTCCATCAATCCTACCATGCACTTTTCTCAGGCTGAGATGGAATGTTCAGAACTACTTTGGGCTCTCACCCCTTGGCCATGGTGCAACAACTTCTATTTAACATGTTTATAAATGATCGTGAAAAAAGCACTGAAAGTCATGTTTCAGTGTTTGCAGATGACACAAAACTCTGTAAAATAATACAATGTGAGCAAGATATTACTTTGCTGCAGAGGGATTTAGATAGACTGGGGGACTGGGTATTCAAATGGCAGAATGCACTTCGGCGTAAAGAATACACAAGCAACGTATACCCTAAATGGAAGCGAATTAGGGATAACAACACACGAAAAGGACTTGGGAATTGTTATAGACAACAAACAATGCAACAATGTGCAATTTCAATCAGCAGTGGCTAAGGCCAGTAAGGTATTGTCATGCATGAAAAAGGGCATTCATTCTCTGGATGAGAATATAATTTTGCCTCTTTAAAAATCACTGATAAGACCACATATTGAATATGCTGTGCAATTTTGGGCACCTGTTCTAAAGAAGGATATTATGGCACTAGAAAAAGTGCAGAGGCGGGCTACAAAATTAATAAAAGAAATGGAACATATCAGCTATGAAGAAAGGTTAACAAATTTAGACCTATTTAGTTTAGAAAAACCTTGCCTGAGAGGGGACATTATACAAATATATTCGAGGCCAATACAAACCATTGTGTGGAAATCTATTCACAAACCGGACTTTACTTAGGACACAAGGTCACAAAAAGTAAGTGGAATTCTCTGCCTGAATAAGTGGTTTTATCAGAGTCAATACAGATGTTCAAACAGCTACTAGATGCATACTTGCAAAAACAGAATATTCAAGGATATAATCTTTCAATGTAGGGTAATAACTGCTTGATCCAAGGATAAATCTGACTGCCATTCTGGGGTCAAGAAGGAATTTTTTCCCTAGCTTGTTGAAAAATTGGAAGTGCTTCAAACTGTTTTTTTTTGCCTTCTTTTGGATCAACAGCAAAAAACAAATGTGAGGAAGGCTGAACTTGATGGACGCAAGTCTCTTTTTCATGTAACTATGTAACTATGGTGGGAGACCGAGATAACTGCGTGAGCTAGAGAGAGATCATTGAAAAGTGGACTAGAGAGCGATAGCTATGGGAAATGTGGGTTAGGTAGAAATGGCTCTTGGGTGGATTATGGAGAGGTAAATGGGGGAGATAGATAAATAAGATAAATTAGGAGGTGGGCTAGGGAAATGTAATTGGAGCAGTGAATAAACTAGCGTTACCTGGGATGCGAAGGGTAATTTGTGGACTAAGCAGGGACAACAGTGCAGATAGGAAGCGTTTTCAAAAAAATGTAAGCTATGTACAATTCCTATAAAGCTCAGTTAGCCCTTAACCCCTTAAGGACCAAACTTCTGGAATAAAAGGGAATCATGACATGTCAGACATGTCATGTGTCCTTAAGGGGTTAAAGGGACACTCCAGGCACCCAGACCACTTTTGCTCATTGGAGTGGTCTGGGTGCCAACTCCCACTACTCTTAACCCTGCAAGTGTAATTATTGCAGTTTTTCATAAACTACAATAATTACCTTGCAGGGTTAACTCCACCTCTAGTGGCTGTCTACTAGACAGCCACTAGAGGGCACTGTCTGACTCATAGCAAAGATTTAGATCTTTGCTAGAGCGTCGCTGGATGTCCTGACGCTGTGTGAGGACCTCCAGCATCGCTCAAAACCCCATAGGAAAGCATTGAAATGATTTTTCAATGCTTTCCTATGGGGAGACGTAATGTGCATGCGCGGCATTGCCGCGCATGCGCATTAGGTCTCCTCGGCCGGTGGGCGGGATCAGTCTCGCCCACCGGCCGACGCAATGGACAGGAGGAGCGTCGCAGAGGAGGAGACAGCGGCGAGGGACATCGCCGCTGCCTCAGGTAAGTGACTGAAGGGGTTTTCACCCCTTCAGTAACCGGGGATTGGGGGGTGGGAGGGAGAGGGACCCTCTAGTGCCAGGAAAACGGATCATTTTCCTGGCACTGGAGTTTCCCTTTAAGTCTAGTTGAACATCATAAGAATTACAGTGACTCTCTGTCCTATGACCTAATTTTGCCTTTACAATGCACACACACACACACACACTAATATAGACACATACAGATATTGATGCGTTCAGACTCCTTCTACACCTGGGTGGCAGCAATGATCATGGTACACAGAAGCTCCATTACATTCAATAAAAAACATTGAAAAACTTTACTTGTGCACTATTCCAAATCCCTATATATATTTAAATAAATGGCCATTATATGTAAATCCACCTGCCACTTTAAGTCAAACCTCTTAGATGGGTCCTACACTACCAATTTGCAATGACAACTTCAGGCACAAAATCTCTAATGAGACAGAGAGGGGTATTTTTTTTGCCCCTGCATATTTATTAACACTTAATAGGAAATATATGGGATGGGCGGCAGTGTGATACATATGTATATTGTAAAGATACAGACATACCAACACGCACACATAAGACATCATACCCTGTCGCTGCGTATCATAATGACTGTATGTAGGATGGCTGTCAGTAATTGAAGACATGTTGAATTCCAGCCTACAAACATTGCATTGCGCCTACCATGGATTTGTTTTGAATTTGTTTTTTTACATGCAGACCGTGGTCCTTTTGGAGAGGAATGAACTCCATACCCTGCCTCCCACGCCAGAGATTTTGAAGTCCTCACAAAAACAACTTCTGGATGAAAGCCACATAATCAGCATCCACAGTTCCAAAAAACAACTCTGGTCCATCCGGGAGGCGTTGTTACTAAGTGCCAAAAATAAGGTCTCATCTGTCCCTTGGAGAGCCTCCTCTGCAGGGCATTACAGTACGGACTGCTTTAACTCATTCATGGACTACTGAATTTTATTATACTGCAAAAGAACAGCATTGCACAAACTGTTATAATTATTATTATTATTATTATTATTATTATTATTATTTATATGGCAGCAATACACTGTGCAGTGACTATAAAAACAAGACAAAAGAAGGCAGCTGATTGGATCCGGATAGGGTTCTGGGCAAAATTAGTTTATAATGATCCCATATTCTGTGGATTTCAAATCTTATAATTCTGACCCAAACTCAGTCAGTGTCTAATTGAATCAATATAAATCAACTCTCGTCCTGAACATATTGTGAATGTAGTGTTCTGATTTCGACAGCATTTACAAAATTAACACACAAAGGAGAAGAAACCTCTAAAAACAGAACAAAAGAAATAGTATCAGTTAAAGGCATGTAGCAATCAATAATGATACACACATTTTGCATTTTATATAAATCGCATGAAAAAGGACAGCGGGACACAGAGCATGTCAAATAAAATACAATATAAATGTCCAGCTGTTCTTCAGTTGATGTCTAATAACTTTATATCAGCATGAAGCATCAAAGATGAGCAGAGGAGCATAAAAAGCGATAAAGTATCAAAGTTGCCCAAAACCTGATATGAATATCATGGAAAATAAAACACAATTATAAAAACAAATCAAAAACACGACTGGCAAGTGTATGTAAAAATGGAAAAAGTAGAACTCTTTCTGGGATGAAGAGAAATGTGATTCTCATATCGGTGTTATGTGACTACAGGTGATTTAAGGTTTAGTAATATTCCCACTGGATCAGAACCAACAAATCTCCTCCACTAATTTGTCAAAACACAGATAGCTATTTAAAGGAATAGTCATAGGATATGCCACGTAGAGGTATGTTAAGATTACTATAAAATTGCTATTTACGCTTTACAGGGGGACTGATGCTTTTCTGGGATTTTACAGCACTGAAGATGAGATGCTCTATCTTTAAATTGATATTGCATATATTGCAAATGAAGAGGAGAAATAGAAACATTGTTTTATTCTCCTCTTCTCTATATGTTTTTTCTATGCTGACTGCCTGGTAAAAAAATTTACGGTTGTCCAATTGCAAGATGAAGATGTGTGGATTATGTCTGTTATATGTAGGGATAGGTATGCATAATATTAAATATTTTGGAAAGTGACAACTCAACAAATTGGGCCACCCAGGTTTGCTACAAATACCTTATAGGCACATAAAAACGTTCGTAAAACATATTATAAAGCCCCCCACCACCAAGTGTGGTAAAAATAATAAAAATGCTTCCCTCTCCTTCTCCCGCATGTGCATCCAAGCTTTCCAATAGGAAATAGTAAATCAATGCTTTCCTATGCAGACTGCAATATCATGTGTCCGAGTTTTACTCGGTCGTTGCAGTGGAAGCGCCTCTGGTGGCTCTCTGGAAGACACTGGACATGTGTTAAACCTGCCAAGATAAACATTGCCATTTCTGAAAAAAATGCTACCATGAATGATTAAAACGACAGGTCCACTGCACGCATAGTTGCCAACATTTGAAAAAAAATGTCCAGGGACCCTTTGCAGCACAGCTATCAATTACTACCTTGAAAATTTACCACACCCACTGCCATAAAGCTCCGTCCACTCTGGCCAACCCACATAATTAATCTCTGCCTACTTATCAGCAGATTACAGGGTCTACTCTATAAAGAGAGCATTAGGGGGAATTGAGATGGTCATTTTAAACTTAAGGCCAAAGTAGCTGAGTTGGAAAAATTCTCCCATTCAGCTGCACTATTTTGACCTTAAGTTTGAAATTCTCATCTAAATTCCCTGCAGTTCTCTCATTATTGAGTAGACCTTTATAACACCAAGTTCCTACCAACAGTACTGTGCATACTTGGTATTCAATAAATGCATTCGCAGCACAGCATCTATATCACTTTTAGGTGAGTTGGGTATCAGTGGTGACACTGTCAGTACAAATATAGAAAGACTTGTGCAGATGTACTTCCGTCAGAGAGTTGTGTCTATACAATAGAACATACATTAGTTCACAATCAGGCAAGCTCACTGACACACACATGCTCACTAAATACAAGCTCACTGACACACACACGCAGTGCACTTGGGCCCTTCCTACACAACAACTCACAGGGAAAAAAAAATAATTATCAATACAATTAAGCTTATATTTAGTGGTACCTCCAACAAATGCAATGCATACATACACACAGATTGCTGAATACAGTCACAGACTGCTGAACATATTCACACACACACACTGCTGTATACACGCACACACCCACTGCTGAACAAACATAGAGACTGCTGACTACACATAAAGAGACTGCTGAGTACAAACACAGATAGACTGCTGAGTACATATATACACTACACTGAATGCACAAACACATGCACAGAGACTGCTGAATCCACACATGCACAGAATGCTGAATACACACACAGACTGCTGAACGTGCACAGGCTGCTGAATACACACACATACAGACTGCTGAATACATACAGACTGCTGAATACACGCACACAGATTGCTGAATACACACACACAGATTGCTGAATACACACACAGTGTTGAACACACAGAGACTGCTAAATACACACAGACTGCTTTATACACACACCCATACACAGACAGACTGCTGAATACATACAGACTGCTGAATACACACACACAGATTGCTGAATACACACACAGTGTTGAACACACAGAGACTGCTAAATACACACAGACTGCTTTATACACACACCCATACACAGACAGACTGCTGAATACATACAGACTGCTGAATACACACACACACACTGCTGAATACACACACAGTAACTGCTGAATACACCTAGACAGCTGAATACACACACTGCAGTTAGGGGTGCAGTGTATGTGTTTGTGTGTAGGGGTGCTGTGTGTGCATGAGGGGTGCAGTGTATGTGTTTGTATGTAGGGGTGCTGTGTGTGCGTGAAAGGTGCAGTGTGTGTGTGTGAGGGGTGCAGTGTGTGAGGGGTGCAGTGTGTGTGTGTGTTTGTGTGGAGGGTGCAGTGTGTGACAGGTGCTGTGTGTGTGACAGGTGCTGTGTGTGTGAGTGGTGGTGTGTGTGTGTGGGGGGGGTGCTAAGTGTGTGTGAGAGGGGTGCTGACAGGGCCGGATTAAGAGCACAGTGGGCCTGGTGCTGACAATTATGATGGGCCTAACTACGGAATCTTATCGACCAAAAACACTAAAACAGTCATACCTCCCAAGCGTCATGTATCTGATGGAGATGGTGCTGGAGGGAAACTCATAGGATGCAGCTATAAGAAAACACATACTCTATGCTAATCTCTCTCTAATTTATGTTTTCATCTGTCAAGTAAATCCATAACCCCTAACAGCAGTGTCCATTGAAGCAGGAAGTCAATGGGTGGGGTAAAAGGGTGGGCCACTGGTGCGAATCACGTAACCTGCCAAAAGGGGAGAACATGCCCAAAAAGGGGGCATGTCTGTCCAAAGAATTGGAAGACCAGCCTGGCATGAATGCATGTCAGGCTGCCTGCCAATCATGCAGGCTGTCCAACTAAGGGTATACTATGCAAGCAGCACCCTGAGCTTGACATAAATGCGTCTAATGATGCGCTCACTCCATGTTTTCTAAGGACTGTCCCCTAGCACTCGCTGGTCCACTTGTCTCCTCACCTTCTTACTAGCAGGCAGAAGTTCCTGGTATATAGTCTGAGACAGAGAAAATGTGTATGTAGTGAGTGTAGAAGAAAGGGGACATGCCACAGTGTTAGAGAGACCAACGTCTGCATTACCTAAACTAATTTTATTGTCAGCCAGTCCACACAAGTTTTGTTCCCATACATCCCTCGTCACCAGAACAACTACAGCTTATTGTTTTTGTTCTGGTAAGTAGAATCATTCCATTCAGGCTTTTTGCAGTAAACACTGTCTTTTCAGAGAAAATAACTCCACTGGCCACTCCTTAGATGGCTGCTAGAGGTGCTTGCTGGAGCAGTACTGCCTAATGTGCAGCACTGACATTCTGTGTTTATACCCTCTGCATGCAGACACTGAACTTTCCTCATAGAGATGCGTTGATTCAATTTATCGTTATGAGGAGATGCTGATTGGCCAAGGCTATATTGGACTTGTTCTGGCTCTGCCCCTGATCTGCCTAGTTGACAGTCTCCTATCCTATGGGGAAGTATTGTAATTTGCTCAGACCACCACTTCTGATGATGTCAGCAGACAGTAAGTTCAGAGGCAGAGCCAGCAGCTGCAGACTTTAATACAAGTAATATTTTACTATATTTAGGGAGGCAAGAAGGGGCCAGGGTGGTGGTTTTAACATAATAGGGTCAGAAATACATGATTGTGTTCCTGACCCTATAGTGCTCCTTTAAGCAAGAGTATGTGAAGAGTAGTTAGGGTTGCCACCTTTCTTGGAAAAAAATACCAGTCTTAATCATTTTTATAATTAATTAGTTATGCATGACATCACATGATGTAAATCACAAGGAGTGATATCAGAGACAATTCTGTAAAATCACCAACAAACTACTCACAGTTTGATTCTGCTGTATAGATGGATTGCTCCCAGTGTCTCCCTGTCTCCCAGTGTCTCAGTCTTGCAAGTCACCCAGTGTCTCAGTGTCAGTGTCCCCATGTCGCCCAGTCCCTAGTCTCCCAGTGTCTCAGTGTCCACATTTCTCCCAGTGTCCCAATGTCTCAGTGTGTCCCCATGTCACTAGGATACTGGGGACACAGTGAGACATGGGGACACAGAGAGCTGGGGACACAGAGAGACATGGGGACACTGAGAGACATGGGGACACAGAGACATGAGGACACAGAGACATGGGGACACTGGGAGACATTTGGGGAAACTGGGAGAAATGGGGACACTGAGACACTAGGGACACATACACTGGGAACACATGGGGACACTGAAACATTTGGGGACACTAAGACACTAGGGACACAGAGACATGGGAACACAGACACTGGGAGACTAGGGGACACTGGGAGACTAGGGGACATAGACACGGGGACACTGGGACATATAGGGACACATGGGGACACTAGGCACACTGAGAGACATGGGACACAGACACTGGGGACACTGGGGACACTGGGAGACATGGGGACATAGTGTCTCTGTGTCCCAATGTCTCCCAATGTCCCTATGTCTCACAACGTCCCCATGTGTCTCAGTGTTCCCAGGTCTCCCAGTGTCTGTGTCCCCATGTGTCCTAGTGTCTCAGTGTCCCCTAGTGTCTGTGTCCCCATGTGTCCCCTAGTGTCTGTGTCCCCTAGTGTCTCAGTGTTCCCATATGTCCCCTAGTGTCTCAGTGTCCCTGATGCCTTTCCCCACATCCCTCACTTACCTGAGCTGTAGAGCTGCTGTCTGGACTCTGTGCTGTGTTGCTGCTCCCCCAACGGATCAGTGAGTAGTAGAGAGAGGCAGGGATATGCTGTGTAACTTCCTATCCCTGCCTCTCTCCACACACAGTGACCCCTACTGGCTGGTGCTGGTATTGCAGAGTAATCTCCATTTATTCTGAGAAAAAAACCTGCATTCGTATTGCCGGTATTACTGCAATTCCGGCATGGCCAGGCAGCCTCAAATACCAGCTGTGCCAGTAAAATACCAGTCAGGTGGCAAACCTAAGAGTAGTATGTAAAAAAAAAAATTTAAAAACAAAATGTTTTTTTTTTTTTTTTTTAATGGGCCTATTCCATGGGCCTGGGCCTGGAGCTGCAGCTCCATCAGCCCCTATGTTAATCCGGCCCTGGGTGCTGAGTGTTTCTGAGGGATGCTGTGTGTGTGAGGGGCTGTGTATGTGTGTTAGAGGTGCTGTGTGTGTAAGGGGTTCCTTAGTGTCATGGGTGGTGTGTGTGTGTGTGTAAGGCTGATGTGCGTGTGTTTGAGGGGTGCTTTGTATCAGGGGTGCTGTGTGTATGTGTAATGGGGTGCTGTGTGTGTGTGTGTGAAGGGTGCTGTGTGTGTGTGTAAGGCTGCTGTGCATGTGTGTGAGGGGTGCTTTGTGTGTAAAGGGTGCTGTGCCCTAGTGGTCCGGTGTTGATGAGTGGTCAATAGCCTGCAGCTCCTCTGGCTACAGGCTGTCTTCATTCCTCCTACTAGCAGAATGCGTTGTCGGAGCATTGCCATGATAAAATGCCGCAACGCTCTGCAAAACATGCTCGCAGGAGGAGCGCTCTGCCTCCCAGATCCTCCCGCCCTCCCTATCACTAACAAAAGGTCCTTTGGGCAGGTGAGGGAGATCTTTGATCACCTCACCGGCCCAAGAGGGCACAAATCAATAAAGCAGGTCTCCTCTGTCAACCTAGGCACATGGGCATCACGGTGGGGCCCCCGTGCTTGTGGAGCCCCCGGGCAACTGTCTAGCATGCCCATGCGAAAAGATGACCCTGCACACAAGCTCACTAAATACAAGCTCACTGACACACACAAGCTCACTACAGGCAAGCTCGCTGACACACACACACACACAAACTCACTACAGACAAGCTCACTGACACACACACACACAAACACACACACAAGTTTTCTCACTAGCAGGCACATACACACACACACACACACACACAAGGCTGAGTATATCAAGCCTTCCTGGCACTGGAGGCTGTTGCTGGGGGGTCAGGTAGCCATCTTGGGCCTCTTCCTCCTACAGCAAGGTCTGCTGCTTAGCATGGGCGAAGCTGTCATGCGGGAGGTGCAGCTAACATATGTGGGTGGAGTTTGCATCATGGGTGCGGAGCCTGTGGCCACAAGGTGGAGCAGGAGTCTGTGTGTCGGAGAAGCTGCTGGGAATTTGGAAGGGAGACTGTCAGTGCTCCCTCCAGCCCCAGCAGCCTCAATGCAGCCCACAGCATCTCTCTTCAGGCTCCAGCACCTCTCCCCAGCCCCCAGCATCTCCCAGCAGCTCTCTACAGCGTTCCCACACTTTTTTTACAGCAGGAACGCCGTTCCCGTTGCTCTTGCAGGCACTCAGGGAACGGCAAAAATGACGCCCCATGTTCCCCCTGTCATGGGGGGACCAAGAGGTGGCCTGCTGGCTACCTGATGGACCCCCCCACGGCGCCTGTCTCCCTGCCAGACGCAGCAAGGGAGCTGTATTCTCTCTGCTCTGTTCCCTTCGCGCACTGTTTGCTGATGCCGGGAGCCTGGATATGACATCATATTCAATCTCCCAGCATCTGTAGATAGCCCGTGCTGTGAGAGGGAGCAGAGCTGGGAGAACACAGCTCCCTCACCGCATCTGACAGGGGGACAGGATTTCGCCGCACTGAATCCCCACTGGACCCCAGGGACAGGTCTACGCCAGCTCTCCAGGTAGGGAGGCTAGGTGGACTTTTTTAAATAAAAAATGTTTTTATAATAATTTGTGTGTTTCTGTGAGTGTATGTGTGAGTGTATGTGTGTCTGTGAGTGTGTGTGTCTGTGTATGTGTGTGTGTCTGTGTATGTGTGTGTGTCTGTGTATGTGTCTGTGTGTATGTGTGTGTGTCTGTGAGTGTGTGACTCTGTGAGTGTGTGTGTATGTGTCTGTGTGTGTCTGTGTGTGTGTGTGTCTGTGTGTGTATCTGTGAGTGTGTGTGTCTGTGAGTGTATCTGTGTGTGTGTAAGAGCGGATGTGTGTGTCTTAGTGTGTGTGTGCACCTGTCAGTGTGTGTGTGTGTGCACGCGTTTATATATGCATACAAGTGTATATTATTTGTTTTTTAGGAGAGGGGTGGATCTTGGGTGAGTTCCCACACTTTATTCCCCAGGACTTCACCCCTACTCGGACAGTAACAGGCTGTTACAGTCCGAGGGAAAATAATGAAAGCACATGGCCCAACAAGTTGCCAGGACTGTCCCGGGAGAGTTAATTGGTCTAAACAGACACCAGCTTGCCGGGACTGCCCCGGCAAAAACTGGACAGTTGGCAACCATGTGCACGCAGACCACTTAATTGAGATGAAGTGGCCTGGGTGACTTTTTATTAATTTCTTTAATAAAAAACAAAGAAAAAAGCTACCTGCACACTATCCCAAATACCTATGCACATTTAATTCCCTACACAATTATTAACTCTTAATAAGGAACCCATGGGGTGGGCGGCAGCACTGTAACATGGCTGTGTAATACAAAAGCAAATACAAACATACAAAAATAAGTTCTGTGCTCAAACTCCCACTATTCATTGGCAACAACAGTGACTATAGTTCAGCCCCAATACATGCAATAAAAAACTAAGAAAAAAAGGTACCTGTGCACTTTCTGAGTCCTTATGCATATTTAAATAACTAGAGGTTTTCTAATATCACTCCAGTGACCATTAAAATGTAAGCTCAACTGCCCCGTCAAGGTAGAGTCCTACACTACCAATTCAACTTACTGCTTTCAGCTAAAAAGCACAATATCTAGTAAAACAGATAGGGGTATATATCTAAACCACACTTATTAACCATTAACGAACACTACAAACATGTACTCCGGACACTATAGTTGTAAAAACACATTTTACTCTAATTTAAAGTTATTTCACTCACCTGATTTTCCAGCGCCACAACGATCTAATCGTGGCTGGATCGACACTGCGCCTCCTCCTTGGCTGAGATCATCAAATTTGCTGATCTTAGCCAATACAATGCTTTCCCATAGAAGGGAGGCTTTTGCGCATGAGTGGCAAAACGCAGTGTGGCGCTAATCAGCATCTCCTCATAGCGATACATTGAATCAGTGCTTCTCTGTGGCAAGCGTTCTGCATCTCCATGGTGAATGTCAGTGCTGCACACTGTGCAGCACTGACCCAGGAGGTACCGCTTGTGGCTATGTAAAGGCAGTATTTACATTAAAATGCCTGCAGGGACAGGCTGTACACACCAGAACAACTACATTAAGCTGAAGTTGTTTTGGTTACTATAGTGTCCTTTTAATAAGGAAAACATGGGCTTGGCGTCAGGACTGTAACAAGGCTGTGTAATGCAATAGCAAATGCAAACATGCAAAATTAAGCCCTGCGCTCAAACTCCTCTCTACCTCATTAACAATTTTGCATTTTAGCTGAAAAGCAAGAAGGTGAGCCTACACTTTAATGGCCATTGGAGTGATACTAAAAAACCTCCAGGAATTTGGGATAGCGCAAAACAAATTTTTTCTTTGTGTTTTATTGTATGTATTAGGGCTGATGTGTACTATCATTATTGCTGCTGCCCAGGCCTGGAGTAGTGGGAGTCTGTGTGCAGGGCTTAATTTTGTATAGTTAATTCATTCAGTTCATTTTAGTGGTCAATTCTCCGCCAGTCTTAGTTGGAAGAGTATTAGAAAAGATGAAGTCCAATAATAAATTTGTCTAGACTTTATAGATGGACTAAAAACGGACCTGCTAATTTCAGGCTTTCTCTTCATTTTCTGTTACAGAATAAGGCTGGCTGGGAATCATGTGAAATGTTACAGAATAAGGCTGGCTGGGATCATGTGAAATGCTGTACATATACAGTTCAAGCACTTCTGTTTAACTAACTCTGTTCTATATGAAAATAGTTTTTCAATGTTCAACCAGTTCTGCATATGCACCATTGTGTTTGTTATTGGCAGAGAAAACATTATTTTGCCCCAATGAATTAGTCACAACCAAACGAAGACATTCATCATGAAATGAAATGTTCTTGTTTACTTCTACAACTGTCACCGCTTTAGTGAAGAAAACATTTTATTATTTTGTCATAATGAGGAAAACAGACTTGAAGATGAGTATGTCAAGTCCAGAACAATAGTGCAAATACTTAGCAGACATTTTACTTGCTCATGTGGTACATGTCACATTACTGGAATTCCGACTAATGCTACTATATTATTCTTGCATATTGAAAAGAAATCAAATGAAATCACTTGGTGTACAAACTCTTATTAAGGCACATATTGTTACTTGCTCTATATAAATTCCTTTTACTGACTGAATATTCGTCACAATGTAGAAGGTCAGGTACATTTTAAAAGTGAATCAACACTATTCTAGAAATTACACCATTAAATAAAGAATTTTAAAATAGCTAATAACATGTGTTAACCATTTATTTTTTTCATTTTATGTTGTATTTTCTTTGAAACATTGATTTAGCAATCAGTGTCTCAATCTAGTTCAGTCCATGCTTGTGCATGTCTGTGAAGGTCTGTGTCTATGTGTGCATGTGTGTATGTTAATCTATGTGTGGGACAATAAATAACGTCAAGTGTGTCAAGAGGCATTTAATTGGTAGAGTTGGGGAGTTACAGAAGTTTTGAGGAGGAACATGGCTTTAAGAAGTGGTCACTAAATTATTTTGGGGCTCCAGCTCCAGGTGATATATTTGTGTGGAGTTGGCAAGGTGTGTTTGTGTGTGAGGTTGGCTGAGTGTGATTGTGTGGGAATTGTGTGTTAATAATAAATAATATTAATATTTAATTATAATTATAAAGTAGACACAGACACAAATACAAACTTTAGTAGGCTAATACAGTGGCAGACGCAAATAAAAGTACATGCACAGACACTATTAGACACATATAGGCAGACAGACACACATCAGAAGGCACACGTAGACAGGAAACACAGATATATACAGACTCAGGGACACGCAAATGCAGGTGCATCTACAGGCACACACATAGACACAATCATACACAGTCACATGGATGCACATACAGGCCTATATAGACTCAGGTGCACACTCGGGCTACTTAGGAACAGGCTTAAGCACAGTCATTAGTGATGTCGCGAACATAAAATTTTCCGTTCGCGAATGGCGAACGCGAATTTCCGCAAATGTACGCGAACGGGCGAACCGGGCGAACCGCCATAGACTTCAATGGGCAGGCGGATTTTAAAACCCACAGGGACTCTTTCTGACCACAATAGTGATGAAAAAAAATTAAAAAGGGTCCTACCTCCCTGAGCGGGTGGGGACCCTAAAGTAAAAAAGGGGGGAGGACCTATTGTCCTCCCCACCGGCCCCCACCCCTGAGTGGCGGTGGGGGCCCTAAATAAAAATTGGGAGGGGGGGACCTAATGTCCTCCCCCCTGGCACCCACCCCTGAGAAACGGGTGGGGGCCCTAAATACAAATGGGGGGGAGACCTAATGTCCTCCCCCTGGCCCCCACCCCTGAGTGACAGGTGGGGGCCCTAAATACAAATAGGGGAGACCTAATGTCCTCCCCCCTGGCCCCCACCCCTGAGAGGCAGGTGGGGGCCCTAAATACAAATGGGGGGACCTAATATCCTCCCCCCTGACCCCCACCCCTGAGCGGTGGGTGGGGGCCCTAAACAAGAATAAGGGGGGGACCTAATATCCTCCCCCCTGGCCCCCACCCCTGAGCGGTGGGTGGGGGCACTAAATACAAACTGGGGGGCCTATTGTCCTCCCCCCTGGCCCCCACCCCTGAGCAGTGGGTGGGGGCCCTAAACAAAAATAAGGGGGGGACCTATTGTCCTCCCCCTGGCCCCCACCCCTGAGCGGCAGGTGGGGGCCCTAAATACAAATGGGGGGACCTAATATCCTCCCCCCTGACCCCCACCCCTGAGCGGTGGGTGGGGGCCCTAAACAAGAATAAGGGGGGGACCTAATATCCTCCCCCCTGGCCCCCACCCCTGAGCGGTGGGTGGGGGCACTAAATACAAACTGGGGGGGCCTATTGTCCTCCCCCCTGGCCCCCACCCCTGAGCAGTGGGTGGGGGCCCTAAACAAAAATAAGGGGGGGACCTATTGTCCTCCCCCCTGGCCCCCACCCCTGAGCGGCAGGTTGGGGCCCTAAATACAAATGGGGGGGACCTATTGTCCTCCCCCCTGGCCAGGGCCGCCACCAGAAATTCTGGGGCCCCTAACTGAGCTCAGGGTCTGGGCCCCTGGGGGCCCGCCTCCAAAACCGCCCACAGAGACCGCCTCCAAATCCCGCCCACAGGAATACACACACAGACACAAACACATTCACTGATACAAAAGGACACAGATACACACACACACACACACACTGATACATACTAACAGACACACATACTGATACGCATATAGGCATACATACTGACACACACATACTGAGACATACACACCTATACAGACACACAGGCGTACATAGTGACAGACACATACTAACATACATATGGACACACATGCATAAGGACATACAGACACAGACACATTCATAATGACATACAGACAGACATTCATACTGACATACACACATTCATACTGACATGCAGACATACATACACTGACATTCATACACACATAATGACATGCATACAGATAGACATACATTCATACATACATGCATACAGACATACATACAGATATACATTCATACAGACACTGACATCCATACATACACACATTCATAATGACATACAGACATACATTCATACATACATTCATACAAACAGACATACACACATTCATAATGACATACAGGCATACATTCATACATACATTCATACAAACAGACATACACACATTCATAATGACATGTAGACATACATACACTGACATTCATACACACATAATGACATGCATACAGATAGACATACATGCAAACAGACATACAGACATGCATACAGACATACATACAGATATACATACAGACATACATAGTTACATACATACATTCATACTGGCATACATACATTCATACAGACACTGACATCCATACATACACACATTCATAATGACATGCAGACATACATACACTGGCATTCATATAAAGCCTTGCCCCGCCCTGAAATTAGGCTCAGAGCACTCTGACTGGTGGGTTGAAGCCATCCAATCAGAGTGCTCTGACAGGTAAATGAAGAGACTGACAGGTAAGTCTCTCCATTTACCTGTTACAGCACTCTGATTGGTTGGTTTGAAATCCACCAATCAGAGTGCTTTGTGTCATTTTACACAGCGTGGGAAAGTTCTTTGGAATTTTCCCACGCTGTGTAATTTAACTCATAACTCTCTGATTGATGGATTAAGTAACCAATCAGAGAGTTCTGAGTCAAATTACACAGCGTGGGAAAATTCCAAATTCCAACTGTTTTGAGCATGGAACCATGCTTGCGGTCGGTCAAAACTATGACTTCCAGGAAATTCCTGAAACCCTGAACCGATCTGGGTGATTTTCGGATATGTTGTTCACCCACATCAGGGCTATCAGGGGATGTCACTTTATGGGGATATGTGGTGTTTTGGGGTGTTTTCCAGACTTTGTAAAAATTTATGTTTTTTCTGCTTAGAGTTAATTGAGTTAGTACATTGTCTTCGTTAATTGTATCACAGGCAGAGGGGAGGGATTGTGTACACCATATGGGAGTGTCTGAATGTAAACCTCTGTTTTTATTGGCTTGTATGTTTTGTATTTGGCGCCCGACTAGGTCCACCTGGGCGTCACCTTTGCTGTAAAACTTGTATAAAAGACCAGTGTGTACCTTTAAACTTTCTGTTCCTGAATTACCCTCATTCTAGAGTCTTGTCTCTTATTGGGGGAAACTGCTACAGGGGATTGCTATGCTCTTCATACTCCCTTGAATAATCACTAGCTCTTGTGAGAGCTGTTCCTGCTTCGCTTTCTGGAGGAAGAGAGGTTCACCCACTGGAAGCTGGAGCCTTGTCGTAGGTCCAAGGTAGGTAGGAGATGGCGAGACCCCAACAAAACTGCAGCGGTTGTGGGGTCTGCAGCACTTATGGTGTCTGGAGAAGTGCTTGGAGCCCTCGGTAAGCACTAGGAGCATCCGTCTGCGGAGGTACCCAACCGGGGTACAGGAAGCTCCGTTACACATCGCTCTATGCATTTCTACATAAACTGTGCTGGTATGCTGCTTTTCCTATGAAGCCAATTCTCAATAAGGGAACTGGGCAGGGGAGCGGGTGACACACATGTTCAGCACTTTGCGATACCGCCCACCACGCATCACGATGCCCCTGATAGGAATGTAATTGATATTTAGTATATTGTCCAGTTGGCAACTGTACTGACCCTGGTAGTTCTACCACTACCTCCTACAAATAATATGTTCAAATATAGCAAATGACAGATCTTATAACTGAGTTCAGATGCACTATATAGCTCAATACAGCAGAGTGGATTTATTTTTTTTAAACTTCACAAACACATATATGTTAAAGCTTGCCTAAAAGCACCAGATCCACTTCAGCTTAATGTAGTGATTCTGTTGAAAATAGACCGCCCCTGCATTCTCACCAATGCAAAACACCTGCCTTTCCTGATAAAAGGCTGTATTTACATTGCGTTCAATGGTCATCTCTAAAGGCTCCACATTGCTGCATGACTGAGGCATTTTGTTCTTAACCAGTATAGGTGTAAAACTGATTGGTTGCCCCAGTGGAATTCATCGTTGTGGTTGCTGGAAATGTAGCCAGTTTGTGCTTTTCGGGCTTATTTTGGGGTTCTAGAGTGGAACAGCTAGAAATGGCTGCCAGCCTGGTCAGTGATCTGGCCCCGCCCCCTGTTGGTTTTGTTTTGTTTTTCTATATATGTTCATGATGTGGTAACAATATTTATTTCCCATTTTTAGCACCCTGATTAAAATTAGTGCATATTACACTGGGTTACCAACTAAAGTAGACCGCCTACTATTTTTTTTTTAACGTATATAACTTTTTAAATATGTGGCCAGAGAAAGAGGTAAGACACCACTCACAAGGTCCTACTTGCTATAGTGGGACTCCACTTTTCAATCATTAATTTATTTGTGTAAAATAAAACCAGTGTGCTCTCTCCGATTACGTGCTGCGATCTCATAGAATTTGTTATGAATCAATTCATTTTACTTTCCTTTTCGCTTCCATAGGGGAGAACAGCATATCTGTGTATACACAGTGTCTTTGTGTATATGATGAGATCTCACTATGTATACATACTGGAATGTTAGTGTTTGCAATTTAATATACAGTCTTGTGCTAGTTACTTTCCCAGATTAGTGGGAAGCCTGCATATGCTGGGGAAATAGATCTGCTGTCTGTTCTCTGTTACACTCACTCATAAGCTAGCCTGCAAGTCCTGATAGTAAGCATCACGCACAGATCTTTAAACAGACTTCCATGCTTAAATGATTTTAACAGCAGAGCAACTCTTAAACTACCTAGTAAATCAATATGTTAGTGTTGATGCAAACTGGAAAATTAGTTTTTTTTTATGAGTTTGAATAAGGGTTAAAGTATTTAACACCACATAGATACTATTGCTTCAGTTCTCATTTGACCAAGGAGCATTGCACAAATTATTGTTATTGTCAGGAACGTAACCATTTCTTATAAGCATCTTATTTCGAACAGTAATCTTAATCTGGATAGATTCAATAGAGGATTCCGTTAGCACGGGTAATACATAATCAATAATGAAAAAAGCATTGAAAGCCATGTTTCAGTGTTTGCAGATGACACAAAACTCTTTAAAGTAATACAATGTGAACAAGATATTACTTTGCTGCAGAGGGATTTAGATAGACTGGGGTACTGGGCACTCAAATGGCAGATGACATTTATTGTTGAAAAATGCAAAGTTATGCACTTTGGCGTAAAGAATGCACAAGCAACGTATACCCTTAATGGAAGCGAATTAAGGGGAAACAACACACGGAAAGGACTTGGGAAATTTTATAGACAACAAACTATACAACAATGTGCAATGTCAATTAGCAGTGGCTAAAGCCGGTAAGGGCATTCATTCCCAGGATGAGAATATCATTTTGCCTCTTTATAAATCACTGGTAAGACCACATATTGAATATGCTGTGCAATTTTGGACACCTGTTCTAAAGAAGGATATTATGGCACTAGAAAAAGTGCAGAGGCGGGCTACAACAATAATAAAAGGAATGGAACATATCAGCTATGAAGAAAGGTTAACACATTTAAACCTCTTTAGTTTAGAAAAACATCGCCTGAGAGGGGATATGATAATATTATACAAATATATTCGGGGCCAATACAAACTATTGTGTGGAAATCTATTCACAAACCGGACTTTACATAGGACACAAGGTCATGCGTTTAGACTGGAAGAAAGAAGATTTCATGTAAGGCAAAATAAAGTTTTTTTTTACTGTAAGAACAATAAGGATGTGGAATTATCTGCCTGAAGAAGTGGTTTTATCAGAGTCTATACAGAGTCTATTTAAAATGCAACTAGATGCATACACAATATTCAAGGATATACATTTTCAATGTAGGGTAATAGCTGCTTGATCCAAGGATAAATCTGACTGCCATTCTGGGGTCAAGAAGGATTTTTTTCCTTGTTTGTTGCAAAATTGGAAGTGCTTCAAACTGGTATTTTTTGCCTTCTTTTCGATCAACAGCAAAAAACAAATGTGAGGAAGGCTGAACTTGATGGACACAAGTCTCTTTTCAGCTATGTAACTATGTTCAAAGTACTGGAAATTGAAAATGTAAAAATTGCATTTTTACTCCCTGAAAAAAAACAGTAAGGGTAGCTTGTTTGAGACATTTTCAGGTTGTTTATCACTAAAAAGTCCAGGCATGAAGTGGACAAGGGAAAGAGTCAAGCTAGCAAAAGATATCTCAGTCATACCTAGTAAACTAGATCTATTGATACTCTCATTAAATATAAATTTCTGCTTCAGTACCAGAAGTGGACTGTGTTTGCACTGATGTCAGCACTAGCAACAGATTTCTGTTCTAACTTCTGATAATTCCAAGTGGCGTTAAATACCTTAGCACAACATGTTTAAATGGTATTCCAATATGAAAGAAACACTCCTAGCACCATAACCACTGCAGCCCCTACAGTGATTATAATACCAGGAGTGCACTCGCATCCTCCCAAAGTAAGCACAGCAGTAAAACCATTTGCAAATGGTTTAACAATTTACCTAGGGGAACCAGTCCTGGCCTCTGCTAGAGCCAGTATCTCTGGCTAAGAGTTTCATTTTGCTCCACCAAAGGCCCATTGTCTGAGAACATTAGCTGAACATTTATAGCTGAAATAAACTATGGGCCACCAGACTTTGCTCAATACAGGGAGCTTCCAGCACCAGAGGAGAAGGCAATCAATGCCAAGCATACCAGAAAAGTTGCCAAAATATTGAAAATGGTTTGACTGCTTACCCTAGGAGGGTGCCATGGCACGCCTGACACCAAAATCAGTTCTATATATATATATAGTAGGAAAATAGAAAAACCTGCCAGCTCTCCTCGATTTTCAGTCAGGAAATTTTATTGTCACAAAGGTCGATGTTTCAGTTCCCAATAGGAACTTTCATCAGGACACAAGAACTGGCTAGGCACCCGGTGTCATTTGGCTGGAGGTAGGAGTGCAAAGGCTAGTATTATATTATATATATACACAATATATTCACAACACTAGAGGGCAGCCACAAGTTACCAGCAAGTCTTCATTGCGGTATTTGTTGTAAGATCTTAAAGGCAAGTAACCATTACACACTACAAGTAAGTCCTTGTACTAACATTTTACAGTAAGATGTCGAAGTCAAGAAAAAGCCATAAACTGCCAACAAGTCCATGTCTGGTAATTCAACAGCAAGATGTTGGAGGCATAGAACCATTATACAAACTAGAAAAGCTACAATTTCTGGGGAAATTGTGTGAAGTGTTCTTGCCTCCATCAGTAGTCTACAACTGGAGTGGGCGGAGTAACTGTTATTATTTATTTATATAGCACATTTAATTGCAATGTTGTTGCCCAAAGTGCTTCACAGTTACATTAACCCCTTAAGTCCGGAGGACGTAATATTACGTCCTGCAGCAACCGGCTCTAAACGCCGGCGGGCGTAATATTACGTCCTCGCCATAATGGCCGCCCACGTGGCCGGCGCTAATCGCCCGCTGCAGATCGCGGACGGGGGGGATGCCTGGCCCCCCAGGCAACCCCCCCTGTGGCCGGTGACCGCGATCTGCAGTCTCTGATCGCAGTGACAGGCTGTCACTGCGACCAGTATTATGCATGTGTCAGCCGATTTCAAATCGGCTGACACATGCGGCCGGCGGCGTTCCCCTTCTGCAGATCGCGGTCGGGGGACTTACCTGGCCCCCCAGGCAGTCCCCCTGGGGTCAGTGACCGCGATCTGCGAAGTCTGATCGCAGTGACAGGCTGTCACTGCGATCTCAAAGCACTCTGATCGCAGTGACAGCCTGTCACTGCGATCAGTGTTACATGTGTCAGCCTATTGGCTGACACATGTAACTGGCACAGTGATCCCCCTGCAGATTGGAAGGGGGGAGTGCTTGTACCACCCAGGCACTCCCCCCTGTGGTCAATTACCCAATCTGCAGGAGGTGATCACAGTGACAGGCAGTCACTGTGATCACTGATCCTGTGTGTCAGCCAGTGATGTGAAATCACTGGCTGACACTGTCATTGCCCCCCTGTCCTAAAATAAAATAAAATAAAATATTAGTTAAAAAAATTACAGTTACAAATAAGATATACTTAGATCATATATATTATATATATATGATCTAAGTATATATATATATATACACATACACACACACACACACACACACACATTTACACATACACGACGTGTATTTAAATATTAATATATATATAAATATATATATATTAATATCAAATTACACGTAGACTGATACTGATCAAATATATATATAATTATTGTTATATATATATTTATATATAATATAAAAAAAATATGTAAATACGTAAAAAAATAAAATTAAAAAAATATTTAAAAATAAATAATTAAAAAATATATAGATGTGTTATTTCGTTCTAACTGTATTGTGATATTAATATATATATTTATATCAAAATACACGTAGAACAAAATAATATATATATCATAATATATATATATCTATATACATAAATATATACGTATATATCACTATATATATACCTATATATAAATAAAAATATTAAAAAAAAATTATATATATATATACGTATATATACACATATGTATATATATGCATATATTAATTCTACACATATATTTATGTAATAATTTTACATAATTAGGTATCCTAATTAATTACAATTAGCGGGACCTGCCTGACAACCCATGCCGAAAGTATAGGGAATTTAATTTGCTAGCACTATATTTAACCCTATAACTTTCCAAGACACCATAAAACCTGTACATGGGGGGTACTGTTTTACTCGGGAGACTTTGCTGAACACAGATATTAGTGTTTCAAAACAGTAAAATGTATTACAACGATGATATCGCCAGTAAAAGTGACGTTTTCTGCATTTTTCACGCACAAACAGCACTTACACGGACGATATTATTGCTGCAATACTTTTTACTGTTTTGAAATACAAATATTTGTGTTGAGCGAAGTCTCCCGAGTACAACAGTACCCCACATGTACAGGTTTTATGGTGTTTTCAAAAGTTACAGCGTCAAATATAAGGCTTGTGTTTCATTTTTTTCACATTAAAATTCGCCAGATTGCTTACGTTGCCTTTGTGACCCTATGGTAGCCCAAGAATGAAAATTACCCCTATGATGGCATACCATTTGCAATAGTAGACAACCCAAGGTATTGCAAATGGGGTTTGTCCAGACTTTTTTAGTAGCCACTTAGTCACAAACACTGGCCAAAATTGGCGTTTTTTGCATTTTTCACACACAAACAAATACTAACGCTAACTTTGGCCAGTGTTTGTGACCAAATGGCTACTAAAAAAGACTGGACATACCCCATTTGCAATACCTTGGGTTGTCTACTATTGCAAATGGTATGCCATTATGGGTGTAAATTTAATTCCTGGGCTACTATACAGTCTCAAAGGCAACGTAACCAATCTGGCGAATTTCAATTTCAAATGTAACGTGCTATATTTGACCCTGTAACTTCCCAAAACACCATAAAACCTGTACATAGGGGGTACTGTTTTACACGTGAGACATCGCTGAATACAAATATGTGTATTGTATTGCAGTAAAAGCAAACAGTATTTTGACATCCACAGTTAAAATGTCACATAGAACAAAAAAAAATAAAAAAAATATTTTTTTCTCCCATTTTTTTTATAAATTTTTTATATGAAATTATGTTCAATACCTAAATATTTGATGTTAAATGAAAGCCCTGTTTCCCCTGAATAAAATGATATATAATAAGGGGGGGTGCATTTAATATGAAAGAGGTGAATTACGGTTGGACAGACATATAGCGTAAATGCCAGGTTTTGTTTACGTTTTGTTCTGTTCACAACTTGTACATTTGGCTGCGGTGTTAAGGGGTTAACCCTATAACTTTCCAAGACACCATAAAACCTGTACATGGGGGGTACTGTTTTACTCGGGAGACTTTGCTGAACACAGATATTAGTGTTTCAAAACAGTAAAATGTATTACAACGATGATATCGCCAGTAAAAGTGACGTTTTCTGCATTTTTCACGCACAAACAGCACTTACACGGACGATATTATTGCTGCAATACTTTTTACTGTTTTGAAATACAAATATTTGTGTTGAGCGAAGTCTCCCGAGTACAACAGTACCCCACATGTACAGGTTTTATGGTGTTTTCAAAAGTTATAGCGTCAAATATAAGGCTTGTGTTTCATTTTTTTCACATTAAAATTCGCCAGATTGCTTACGTTGCCTTTGTGACCCTATGGTAGCCCAAGAATGAAAATTACCCCTATGATGGCATACCATTTGCAATAGTAGACAACCCAAGGTATTGCAAATGGGGTTTGTCCAGACTTTTTTAGTAGCCACTTAGTCACAAACACTGGCCAAAATTGGCGTTTTTTGCATTTTTCACACACAAACAAATACTAACGCTAACTTTGGCCAGTGTTTGTGACCAAATGGCTACTAAAAAAGACTGGACATACCCCATTTGCAATACCTTGGGTTGTCTACTATTGCAAATGGTATGCCATTATGGGTGTAAATTTAATTCCTGGGCTACTATACAGTCTCAAAGGCAACGTAACCAATCTGGCGAATTTCAATTTCAAATGTAACGTGCTATATTTGACCCTGTAACTTCCCAAAACACCATAAAACCTGTACATAGGGGGTACTGTTTTACACGTGAGACATCGCTGAATACAAATATGTGTATTGTATTGCAGTAAAAGCAAACAGTATTTTGACATCCACAGTTAAAATGTCACATAGAACAAAAAAAAATAAAAAAAATCTTTTTTTCTCCCATTTTTTTATAAATTTTTTATATGAAATTATGTTCAATACCTAAATATTTGATGTTAAATGAAAGCCCTGTTTCCCCTGAATAAAATGATATATAATAAGGGGGGGTGCATTTAATATGAAAGAGGTGAATTACGGTTGGACAGACATATAGCGTAAATGCCAGGTTTTGTTTACGTTTTGTTCTGTTCACAACTTGTACATTTGGCTGCGGTGTTAAGGGGTTAAAACATACATTTATAAAAACATTAGCAGGCCCTGTCTATGACATCACTTGCTGCTGCAGCCTTGCACAGGCCAGAGTTTTTTCGCGGTTGCCATCTTCAAACGGTTGTATTTTGAAAACTATAAATTCTACAGCGAAGAGCTTTATATTGTGAGAATCACAAGACCCAGACCTACATTTTGATGCATAGTATGTCTCTGAGATATTAATAATGAAGGCACAGTCGCAGTTTAGAAATTGCCCTTCAAATGTGAGCTTTGCAGAGTGGAGTTTCAATAAATGTCAATGGACGGCGTGAGTTGCAAACAAATGGTCATATCTTGAAAACTATAAGGACTATGGCTTAGTCGTGGGTATTTTTAGTGGCAGCAGGGATAGCTGAACGTTTTGATATAAGATTTGTATAGGTGGGCCTGAAAATGAGGGAGTGGTGGCAGTTTAGAAATCATGTCCTGATTTTTCAGCTTTTGCCAGCTCCCACTCTAGCTTTGCCATTCATTCCTATGGGACAAATTTCGCCACAAGAACAACGATATTCCGTGAACCATTCGGCAAAACGTTCCACAAAGTAATAGCAACGCGATCGGGAACAATCTGCACGTTTTGGTAAATTTTGGTCTATGTAGTGTAAAAACTGTGGGAGGAGTTAGGGTGGCAAATTTGGCTATAATAAGAATAATAAGAATAATAATAACTAGAAAAGCTACAATTTCTGGGGAAATTGTGTGAAGTGTTCTTGCCTCCACCAGTAGTCTACAACTGGAGTGGGCGGAGTAACTGTTATTATTTATTTATATAGTACATTAAATTGCAACGTTGTTGCCCAAAGTGCTTCACAGTAACATTAAAACATACAGTTATAAAAACATTAGCAGGTGCAAATGGCCCTGTCTATGACATCACTTGCTGCTGCAGCCTTGCACAGGTCAGAGTATTTTTGCAGTTGCCATCTTCAAACGGTCGTATTTTAAAAACTATAAATCCTACAGTGAAGAGCTTTATATTGTGAGAATCACAAGACCCAGACCTACATTTTGATGTATAGTATGTCTCTGAGATATTAACAATGAAGGCACAGTCGCAGTTTAGAAATTGCCCTTCAAATGTGAGCTTTGCAGAGTGGAGTTTCAATGAATGTCAATGGAAGGCGTGAGTTGCAAACAAATGGTCATATTGTGAAAACTATCAGGACTATGGCTTAGCCGTGGACATTTCTAGTGGCAGCAGGGATAGCTGAACGTTTTGATATAAGATTTGTGTAGGTGGGCCTGAAAATGAGGGAGTGGTGGCAGTTTAGAAATCATGTCCTGATTTTTCAGCTTTTGCCAGCTCCCACTCTAGCTTTGCCATTCATTCCTATGGGACAAATTTCGCCACAAGAACGACGATATTCCGTGAACCATTCGGCGAAACATTCCACAAAGTAATAGCAATCCGATCGGGAACAATCTGCACGTTTTGGTATATTTTTGTCTATGTAGTGTAAAAACTGTGGGAGGAGTTAGGGTGGCAAATTTGGCTATAATAAGAATAATAAGAATAACTAGAAAAGCTACAATTTCTGGGGAAATTGTGAAGTGTTCTTGCCTCCACCAGTAGTATACAACTGGAGTGGGCGGAGTAACTGTTATTATTTATTTATATAGCACATTTAATTGCAACGTTGTTGCACAGTTACATTGAAACATACAGTTATAAAAACATTAGCAGGTGCAAATGGCCCTGTCTATGACATCACTTGCTGCTGCAGCCTTGCACAGGTCAGAGTATTTTTGCGGTTGCCATCTTCAAACGGTCGTATTTTAAAAACTATAAATCCTACAGTGAAGAGCTTTATATTGTGAGAATCACAAGACCCAGACCTACATTTTGATGTATACTATGTCTCTGAGATATTAACAAGGAAGGCACAGGCGCAGTTTAGAAATTGCCCTTCAAATGTGAGCTTTGCAGAGTGGCGTTTCAATGAATGTCAATGGACTGCGTGAGTTGCAAACAAATGGTCATATTGCGAAAACAATCAGGACTATGGCTTAGCCGTGGACATTTTTAGTGGCAGCAGGGATAGCTGAACGTTTTGATATAAGATTTGTGTAGGTGGGCCTGAAAATGAGGGAGTAGTGGCAGTTTAGAAATCATGTCCTGATTTTTCAGCTTTTGCCAGCTCCCACTCTAGCTTTGCCATTCATTCCTATGGGACAAATTTCGCCACAAGAACGACGATATTCCGAGAACCATTCAGCGAAATGTTCCACAAAGTAATAGCAACGCGATCGGGAACAATCTGCACGTTTTGGTAAATTTTTGTCTATGTAGTGTAAAAACTGTGGGAGGAGTTAGGGTGGCAAATTTGGCTATAATAAGAATAAGAATAATAATAATAATAATAATATATATGTGAGATAACATTAAGTGGTCTTGCTATGCAAGAACACTTAATAACTAGAAAAGCTACAATTTCTGGGGAAATTGTGAAGTGTTCTTGCCTCCACCAGTAGTCTACAACTGGAGTGGGCGGAGTAACTGTTATTATTTATTTATATAGCACATTTAATTGCAACGTTGTTGCCCAAGGTGCTTCACAGTTACATTAAAACATACAGTTATAGAAACCATTAGCAGGTGCATGTCTATGACATCACTTGCTGCTGCAGCCTTGCACAGGTCAGAGTATTTTTGCGGTTGCCATCTTCAAACGGTCGTATTTTAAAAACTATAAATCCTACAGTGAAGAGCTTTATATTGTGAGAATCACAAGACCCAGACCTACATTTTGATGTATAGTATGTCTCTGAGATATTAACAATGAAGGCACAGTCGCAGTTTAGAAATTGCCCTTCAAATGTGAGCTTTGCAGAGTGGAGTTTCAATGAATGTCAATGGACTGCGTGAGTTGCAAACAAATGGTCATATTGTGAAAACTATAAGGAATACGACTTAGCTGTGGACATTTCTAGTGGCAGCAGGGATAGCTGAACGTTTTGATATAAGATTTGTGTAGGTGGGCCTGAAAATGAGGGAGTGGTGGCAGTTTAGAAATCATGTCCTGATTTTTCAGCTTTTGCCAGCTCCCACTCTAGCTTTGCCATTCATTCCTATGGGACAAATTTCTCCACAAGAACGACGATATTCCGTGAACCATTCACCGAAACGTTCCACAAAGTAATAGCAATCCGATCGGGAACAATCTGCACGTTTTGGTATATTTTTGTCTATGTAGTGTAAAAACTGTGGGAGGAGTTAGGGTGGCAAATTTGGCTATAATAAGAATAATAAGAATAATAATAATAATATATATGTGAGATAACATTAAGTGGTCTTGCTATGCAAGAACACTTAATAATAATAATATATATGTGAGATAACATTAAGTGGTCTTGCTATGCAAGAACACTTAATAATATATATGTGAGATAACATTAAGTGGTCTTGCTATGCAAGAACACTTAATGAGGGCAATACAGTAGGGAGGATTGGTACAATCATTGCTAATCTACAGCTGAGTTAAAAATATACCACAAATTCAGGTCTATCGAGGAGAGCACAGTAAGCTGGCGAATACACTGCATTACATATTTACATAGTTACATAGGCTGAAAAGAGACGTGTCTATCAAGTTCAGCCTTCAACACATATGTTTTTTGCTGTTCATCCAAAAGAAGGCAAAACCCTGTTTGTAGCACTTCCAATTTTGCAAAAAACGAGGATAAAAATAAAAGATAAAAATTGATTATTGACCTGAGAATAGCAGTCAGATTTATCCTTGCATCAAGAAACTAATAACCTACAGTTGAAAAATGATATCATTGAACATTGTGTTTTTGCAAGTATGCATCCAGTTGCTGTTTAAACATCAGTACAGACTCGGATAAAAACACTTCTTCAGGCAGAGAATTCCACATGCGTATTGTTCTTATGGTAAAAAAAAAACGTTCCTTTGCCTTAGACTAAATCTTCTTTCTTCCAGCCTAAAACGCATAACCTTGTGTCCTATGTATAGTCCTGTTTGTGAATAGACTTCCAGACAATGGTTTGTATTAGCCACGGATATATTTGTATAATGTTATCATATCCCCACTGAGGAGCCATTTTTCTAAAGTTTAAATTTGTTTACCTTTCTTCATACCTAAAATACTCCATTTCTTTTATTAAAGGACCACTCTAGTGCCAGGAAAGCATACTCGTTTTCCTGGCACTAGAGTGCCCTGAGGGTGCCCCCACCCTCAGGAACCCCCTCCCGCCCGGCTCTGGAAAGGGGAAAAGGGTTAAAACTTACCTTTTTCCAGCGCTGGGCGGGGAGCTCTCCTCCTCCTCTCCGCCTCCGTTCCTCCCCGTCGGCTGAATGCGCACGCGCAGCAAGAGCTGCGCGCGCATTCAGCCGGTCGCATAGGAAAGCATTCATAATGCTTTCCTATGGACGCTTGCGTGCTCTCACTGTGATTTTCACAGTGAGAATCACGCAAGCGCCTCTAGCGGCTGTCAGTGAGACAGCCACTAGAGGAAAAAGGGGAAGGCTTAACTAATTGATAAACATAGCAGTTTCTCTGAAACTGCTATGTTTATAAAAAAATTAGTTAACCCTAGCTGGACCTGGCACCCATACCACTTCATTAAGCTGAAGTGGTCTGGGTGCCTAGAGTGGTCCTTTAATTTTGTAGCACGCCTCTGCACTTTTTCGGCCCTGTTACACAAGATGCGGTGCCTGACAGAATCCATGGTTATCAACATTATTATACAGCTTAGCAAGAACAATATTTTCGGTGATACTATACACAAGGCAAACATATTTAATATTATATAACATAATATTTGGTAATACATATTTGAGGAGAATACACCACTATGCATTCAGTGTTTCAGGATTATAAAGGTGGAAAGAGCATAGCATTAAAAGAATAGTGTATTTAGTACAATGCAGACAAAAACAACACAAAGAGAATAAACTGTGTTCAGCTCTGTAACACACAAGGAAGATAGACCACAGAGAATACAGTGTATTCAGCAACAATTTACAGATGAGAAGAATACAGTACAAGGAAATAGACTTGTTCCCAGCAAAAATATTTCTTTTGTCTAAATCAATTCCTAGGGGAAAAAAATGGGTTTCAGGCAATTTGCGTTTCATCCATGTTGGGTTTCAGTTTGGCAGACCAAAAAGGCATGAAAATATACCTACTAGCACATTACAAAATAAATGTTAGGTATATATTTAGCACTACGCTGATGTGCATATTTCTGTGAGTGAGTCAGAAAAAGTAACCAATAAAGGGAAAAAGGTAGGAGGAAAAAAAAATTATATATTTATTAAATATATAGATAAAAATTTATTCTACTGCTCCTTCATTTTTCCTCTGCTGGCCACGTCTAATTTGATCTGTGAATAAAATCTAAATTGAGTGTCTGTCCCCTAGCCATCAATGCTTTTTTTCCATCTATCAGATTTTTGGGGCACCACGGGTGGTACGCCAAATCACGAAACAAACTAAACAGTTTGTCCATTGTCCTCTTTGCTTGTTTCTTGATTCATCCATATGGCATTTCGGAGTTACAGAATTCAGAAGAATTACTGATTGCCCGAAACCAAACACACAAAAAAGTACATACAGCAGAGGAGAATACAGTATATTCATCTCTATTACAGATAGGATGATACTACTACTAATAATAACTACACCCTCTTAAAAGCAAGTTATGAAAGCATTAGGTATGCAGCCTGAACACATGGCCCATAACACACTGTGCATCAGTACAGTGCACGTGAATGGTTCCTTGTACACACAAACAAGAAGTCAGCAGTTATGATTTACAGCAGCCTGTATTCCAGGTTTTTTTTCCTTGCTCTGGAATTTATATATTTTGCTGAAAGCCTATGACAAGCAGGATAACTAGTCATATACAACTCATAATCCGGCTTTCACAGAGGGCATTACATGCAATGCTGTCATGAATCAAGTTTTAAATTAACAATTTCCATTTTTCACCACTAAAATGCACCTTGATATGGCAAACAATACATTTCTTCTCTTTGCAGCATAATGGACATACAGTAAGAATGGGCCATTAAATTCTACTGAGCCTGTCTCCGTAAGTTATTCCTCCAGCAGCCTATTAGCCATGCTAGGCTGAAGAATTCATGTGTTTTAAACATTAGGTAAGTGTAATTGTTATAGCTTGCTGTAGATCTGGGAATTGCTCTAGTAATTCTCTGCCCTGAGGGGAGGACAGTTGTCACCCCTCCTGTCTTCAATGTGGCTTTTTCTCCTTGATAAAAAAAAAAAGAACTTGCATGTCAGAAATAAGAGCCTTTCTGAACCAGAGCCTCATTAATCGGTAGGTAAATTGTTGCTTTGACTGAAAATAAAAGTAGTAGATCACACACTGTAAAGAAGAAAAAGCTATATGTTAAAAAAGGGGATGTGGCATGTAAAGGGGGTAAAGTATCTGTAATATGTATAATATTTCTGATAACAGAAAGGAAAGGGCAGTGAATTTCAAGCAACCGTCCAAGAACAGCTTAACTGGTTATCTGTTAAATCCATTTCTCACAGGTGCCTGGACTCAATTCTCCGACCATTTGGGGGATGAAAGTAAAACAAGTGGTGGGACAGCTTAGCTGTAAATGATGATTTTACCCAGATAAGGTGATTCAATAACTCTCAAATATGTTTCTAAATGGCAGAATTCAGGGATAATTCCAATATGTATTTAGCATTTTTTTTTTTCATTTGATGGAGCCAGTGGAAAAAAATCTTTACAATAATCAAAAGAAAGCATGTTAATAAGGGTAGCATTACTTTATTTAGGGGTCCTTTTCCCACATTGGAGAAAGCAAGAGACCATTGAGTTCTAAGTAAATTAGGGTGAAAAACTGCAATAACAGCTAGTATAACATGTAATTTTTAATATATATCCCCTATGTGGAAGACTCTATATATTTCACAATGAATCATGCAAGCTGTCTAGTTTGCTGCAGTGAGTGACCTAGTTTTGTTTTTTTAAAGAATTTATAGAGTGAACACTATGTAGGAATAGTGATGTACCGAACTGTTCGCTGGCGAATAGTTCCCGGCGAACATAGCGTGTTCGCGTTCACCACGGCGGGCGAACACATGCGCGGTTCGATCCGCCCCCTATTCATCATCATTGACTAAACTTTGACCCTGTGCCTCACAGTCAGCAGACACATTCCAGCCAATCAGCAGCAGACCCTCCCTTCCAGAACCTCCCACCTCCTGTACAGCATCCATTTTAGATTCATTCTGAAGCTGCATTCTTAGATAGAGGAGGGAAAGTGTAGCTGCTGCTCATTTGATAGGAAAAAGTATAGCTAGGCTAGTGTATTCAGTGTCCACTACAGTCCTGAATGACTCATCTGATCTCTGCTGTAAGGACAGCACCCCAAAAAGCTATTTTTAGGGCTAGAACATCAGTCTGCTTTTTTTTTGTGTGTAATCTAATTGCAGTTGCCTGCCTGCCTGCCAGCTTCTGTGTCAGGCTCACAGTGGATACTGTGCCCACTTGCCCAGTGCCACCACTCATATCTGGTGTCACAATAGCTTGCATTTAAAAACAAAAAAATGTTTTAACTGTAATAGATTGAATAGCAGTTAGTTGTCTGCAAGCGTCTGTGTGTCATGCCTACAGTGTGTACTCTGCCAACCTCTGCCAGTGCACAGTGCCACTCATATCTGGTGTCACAATAGTGTGCATTTAAAAACAAAAATATGTTTTAACTGTTATAGATTGAATAGCAGTTAGTTGTCTGCAAGCATCTGTGTGTCAGGCCAACAGCGTGTACTCTGCCAGTACACAATGCCACTCATATCTGGTCACACAATAGCGTGCATTTAAAAACTCAAACACTTTTTTTTCACTGTAATAGATTGAATAGCAGTTAGTTGTCTGCAAGCGTCTGTGTGTCAGGCCTACAGCGTGTACTCTGCCAACCTCTGCAAGTGCACATTGCCACTCGTATCTGGTGTCACAATAGCATGCATTTAAAACCAAAAAACTTTTTTCACTGTTATAGATTGAATAGCAGTTAGTTGTCTGCAAGCGTCTGTGTGTCAGGCCTACAGCGTGTACTCTGCCAACCTCTGCAAGTGCATATTGCCACTCATATCTGGTGTCACAATAGCATGCATTTAAAACCAAAAAACTTTTTTCACTGTTATAGATTGAATAGCAGTTAGTTGTCTTCAAGCGGGTGTGTCAGGCCTACAGCGTGTACTCTGCCAACCTCTGCAAGTGCACATTGCCACTAATATCTGGTGTCACAATAGCGTGCATTTAAAACCAAAAAACGTTTTTCACTGTTATAGATTGAATAGCAGTTACTTGTCTTCAAGTGGGTGTGTCAGGCCTACAGCGTGTACTCTGCCAACCTCTGCAAGTGCACATTGCCACTCATATCTGGTGTCACAATAGTGTGCATTTAAAGCCAAAAAACTTTTTTCACTGTTATAGATTGAATAGCAGTTAGTTGTCTTCAAGCGGGTGTCAGGCCTACACCGTGTACTCTGCCAACCTCTGCAAGTGCACATTGCCACTCATATCTGGTGTCACAATAGCGTGCATTTAAAACCCAAAAACTTTTTTCACTGTTATAGATTGAATAGGACTTACTTGTCTGCAAGCGGGTTTCAGGCCTACAGCGTGTACTCTGCCAACCACTGCAAGTGCACATTGCCACTCATATCTGGTGTCACAATAGCGTGCATTTAAAACCAAAAAACTTTTTTCACTGTTATAGATTGAATAGCAGTTACTTGTCTTCAAGTGGGTGTGTCAGGCCTACAGCGTGTACTCTGCCAACCTCTGCAAGTGCACATTGCCACTCATATCTGGTGTCACAATAGCGTGCATTTAAAACCAAAAAACTTTTTTCACTGTTATAGATTGAATAGGACTTACTTGTCTGCAAGCGGGTTTCAGGCCTACAGCGTGTACTCTGCCAACCTCTGCAAGTGCACATTGCCACTCATATCTGGTGTCACAATAGCGTGCATTTAAAACCAAAAAACTTTTTTCACTGTTATAGATTGAATAGCAGTTACTTGTCTTCAAGTGGGTGTGTCAGGCCTACAGCGTGTACTCTGCCAACCTCTGCAAGTGCACATTGCCACTCATATCTGGTGTCACAATAGTGTGCATTTAAAGCCAAAAAACTTTTTTCACTGTTATAGATTGAATAGCAGTTAGTTGTCTTCAAGCGGGTGTGTCAGGCCTACAGCGTGTACTCTGCCAACCTCTGCAAGTGCACATTGCCACTAATATCTGGTGTCACAATAGCGTGCATTTAAAACCAAAAAAACGTTTTTCACTGTTATAGATTGAATAGCAGTTACTTGTCTTCAAGTGGGTGTGTCAGGCCTACAGCGTGTACTCTGCCAACCTCTGCAAGTGCACATTGCCACTCATATCTGGTGTCACAATAGTGTGCATTTAAAGCCAAAAAACTTTTTTCACTGTTATAGATTGAATAGCAGTTAGTTGTCTTCAAGCGGGTGTGTAAAGCCTATAGCGTGTACTCTGCCAACCTCTGCAAGTGCACATTGCCACTCATATCTGGTGTCACAATAGCGTGCATTTAAAAGCAAAAAACTTTTTTCACTGTTATAGATTGAATAGGACTTACTTGTCTGCAAGCGGGTTTCAGGCCTACAGCGTGTACTCTGCCAACCTCTGCAAGTGCACATTGCCACTCATATCTGGTGTCACAATAGCGTGCATTTAAAACCAAAAAACTTTTTTCACTGTTATAGATTGAATAGGACTTACTTGTCTGCAAGCGGGTTTCAGGCCTACAGCGTGTACTCTGCCAACCTCTGCAAGTGCACATTGCCACTCATATCTGGTGTCACAATAGCGTGCATTTAAAACCAAAAAACTTTTTTCACTGTTATAGATTGAATAGCAGTTACTTGTCTTCAAGTGGGTGTGTCAGGCCTACAGCGTGTACTCTGCCAACCTCTGCAAGTGCACATTGCCACTCATATCTGGTGTCACAATAGTGTGCATTTAAAGCCAAAAAACTTTTTTCACTGTTATAGATTGAATAGCAGTTAGTTGTCTTCAAGCGGGTGTCAGGCCTACACCGTGTACTCTGCCAACTTCTGCCAGTGCACATTGCCACTCATATCTGGTGTCACAATAGCGTGCATTTAAAACCAAAAAACTTTTTTCACTGTTATAGATTGAATAGCAGTTACTTGTCTTCAAGCGGGTGTGTAAAGCCTACAGCGTGCACTCTGCCAACCTCTGCAAGTGCACATTGCCACTCATATCTGGTGTCACAATAGCGTGCATTTAAAACCAAAAAACTTTTTTCACTGTTATAGATTGAATAGGACTTACTTGTCTGCAAGCGGGTTTCAGGCCTACAGCGTGTACTCTGCCAACCTCTGCAAGTGCACATTGCCACTCATATCTGGTGTCACAATAGCGTGCATTTAAAACCAAAAAACTTTTTTCACTGTTATAGATTGAATAGCAGTTACTTGTCTTCAAGTGGGTGTGTCAGGCCTACAGCGTGTACTCTGCCAACCTCTGCAAGTGCACATTGCCACTCATATCTGGTGTCACAATAGCGTGCATTTAAAACCAAAAAACTTTTTTCACTGTTATAGATTGAATAGCAGTTAGTTGTCTTCAAGCGGGTGTGTAAAGCCTATAGCGTGTACTCTGCCAACCTCTGCAAGTGCACATTGCCACTCATATCTGGTGTCACAATAGCGTGCATTTAAAACCAAAAAACTTTTTTCACTGTTATAGATTGAATAGCAGTTACTTGTCTTCAAGTGGGTGTGTCAGGCCTACAGCGTGTACTCTGCCAACCTCTGCAAGTGCACATTGCCACTCATATCTGGTGTCACAATAGTGTGCATTTAAAGCCAAAAAACTTTTTTCACTGTTATAGATTGAATAGCAGTTAGTTGTCTTCAAGCGGGTGTCAGGCCTACACCGTGTACTCTGCCAACTTCTGCCAGTGCACATTGCCACTCATATCTGGTGTCACAATAGCGTGCATTTAAAACCAAAAAACTTTTTTCACTGTTATAGATTGAATAGCAGTTAGTTGTCTTCAAGCGGGTGTGTAAAGCCTATAGCGTGTACTCTGCCAACCTCTGCAAGTGCACATTGCCACTCATATCTGGTGTCACAATAGCGTGCATTTAAAACCAAAAAAACTTTTTTCACTGTTATAGATTGAATAGGACTTACTTGTCTGCAAGCAGGTTTCAGGCCTACAGCGTGTACTCTGCCAACCTCTGCAAGTGCACATTGCCACTCATATCTGGTGTCACAATAACGTGCATTTAAAACCCAAAAACCTTTTTCACTGTTATAGATTGAATAGCAGTTACTTGTCTTCAAACGGGTGTGTCAGGCCTACAGCGTGTACTCTGCCAACCTCTGCCAGTGCACATTGCCACTCATATCTGGTCTCACTGTCGTGGTCGTGGTGCTGTGATTCCCTTTTGCCCTAGACTAGTGCCGAATTTTCAGAGGCCACGTACCCTGAACTTGAAAAGTTCTGAGGACATAGTTGACTGGCTGACACAGGACACCCCATCTTCTACAGCTTCCGCTCGTTACCTTGACGGACCATCCTCCTCCAGCTTAGCTTCGGGCACCTCTCCAGATACCCCTCACCCGCCTGCCGCCACCACCAACACTAGCACCACATCCGCTTCACTTTATCTGTCATAGGAGTTATTTACACATCCGTTTGAAGAAATGAGTGATGCGCAACCATTATTGCCAGAGGATGTAGATAACATGGACGTACGGTGTGATGATGATGATGATGTTGTACCCGCTGCTGCTTCCTTTGCTGAGTTGTCAGATACAAGTGAAGCGGTTGATGATGACGATGCGTCCGTGGATGTCACGTGGGTGCCCGCTCGGCAAGAAGAAGAACAGGGCGAAAGTTCAGATGGGGAGACAGAGAGAAGGAAGAGACGAGTTGGAAGCAGGGGGAGGTCATCTCAAGGAGCTAGTGGCACAGTCAGACAGCATGCATCGGCACCCGGGTCAGCCCAACAGCACGCCAATCAACGCATGCTGTGTCCACCACCAGAATGCCGTCATTGCAGAGCTCAGCAGTGTGGCATTTTTTTTGTGTGTCTGCCTCTGACAACAGCGATGCCATTTGCAACCTGTGCCAAAGGAAACTGAGTCGTGGGAAGTACAACACCCACCTAGGTACAACTGCTTTGCGTAGGCACATGATCGCACATCACAAACACCTATGGGATCAACACATGAGTACAAGTAGCACACAAACTCAAAGCCGCCATCCTCCTCCTGGTCCAGCATCTTCAGCCACGTCAACCACTGCTGTCCTCCTTGCCCCCTCTCAACCATCCACCACTCCGTCTCTCGCCTTGAGCAGTTCCCGCTCATCTGCCCACAGTCAGGTGTCTGTCAAGGACATATTTGAGCGTAAGAAGCCAATGTCAGAAAGTCACCCCCTTGCCCAGCTTCTGACAGCTGGCTTGTCTGAACTATTAGCCTGCCAGCTTTTACCATACAAGCTGGTGGAGTCTGATTCGTTCAAAAAATTTGTGGCTATTGAGACACCGCAGTGGAAGGTACCCGGCCGAAATTTCTTTTCACAAAAGGCAATCCCCAACCTGTACTCGATTGTGCAAAAGGAAGTAATGGCATGTCTGGAACACAGTGTTGGGGCAAGGGTCCATCTGACCACTGATACCTGGTCTGCAAAGCATGTTCAGGGCAGGTATATCACCTACACTGCACATTTGTGTAAACCTGCTGACGGCTGCCAAGCATGGAATGCGTGGCTCTGCAGAGGAGTTGGTGACACCGCCACGACTTGCAGGCAGGCCTGCTGCCACCTCCTCTACTCCTCCTACTCCATCCTCTTCCATAACCTCCTCGGCTGAGTCCTCTTTTGCTGCTGCGTCTTGCTCCACATCAACGGCACGCCCCCAGCTCCCAGGTACTAATCCACATCTCAGATACGGCAGTGTCACGCCGTCTTGGGTTTGACTTGCTTGAAAGCAGAGAGTCACACCGGACAACCACTCCTGTCCGCCCTGAACGCACAGGTGGAAAAGTGGCTGACTCCGCAGCCACTGGATATCGGCAAAGTGGTTTGTGACAACGGAACAAATTTGTTGGCGGCATTGAAGTTGGGCAAGTTGACACATGTGCCGTGCATGGTACATGTGTGTAATCTGATCGTACAACGCTTTGTGCATAAGTACACAGGCTTACAGGACGTCCTGAAGCAGGCCAGGAAGGTGTGTGGCCATTTCAGGCGTTCCTACACAGCCATGGCGCCCTTTGCATATATCCAGCGGCGAAACAACATGCCAGTGAAGCGCTTGATTTGCGACAGTCCGACACGTTGGAATTCAACACTCCTAATGTTCGACCGCCTGCTCCAACAAGAAAAAGCCGTTAATGAATATTTGTATGACCGGGGTGCTAGGAGAGCCTCTGGGAAGCTGGACATTTTTTTGCCACGTTACTGGACGCTCATGCGCAATGCCTGTAGGCCCATGCGTCCTTTTGAGGAGGTGACAAACCTAGTCAGTCGCACCGAAGGCACCATCAGCGACATCATACCATTTGTTTTCTTCATGGAGCATGCCCTGCGAAGAGTGCTGGATCAGGCCGTAGATGAGCATGAAGAGGAAGAGGAAGCGTTGTGGTCACCATCACCACCAGAAACAGCCTTATCAGCATCGCTTGCCGGACATGTGGCAATGCTGGAAGAGGATTGTGAGGAAGAGGAGTCAGAGGAGGAATGTGGCTTTGAGGAGGAGGAGGAAGACCAACCACAACAGGCATCCCAGGGTGCTCGTTGCCACCTATCTGGTACCCGTGGTGTTGTACGTGGCTGGGGGGAAGAACATACCTTCATTGAGATCACTGAGGAGGAGGAACGGGAAATTAGTAGCTCGGCATCCAACCTTGTTCAAATGGGGTCTTTCTTGCTGTCGTGCCTGTTGAGGGACCCTCATATAAAAAGGCTGAAGGAGATCGACCTGTACTGGGTGTCCATGCTACTAGCTCCCCGGTATAAGCAGAAAGTGGCTGAAATGTTACCAAATTACAAAAAGTCGGAAAGGATGCAGCATTTGCAAAATAAATTAAAAAGTATGCTTTACACAGCGTATAAGGGTGATGTCACAGCACAACGGGAATCTAACAGGGGATGAGGTGAAAGTAATCCTCCTCCTCCCACGACCACGCCGGCAAGGACAGGATGCTTTAAAGACGTGTTGTTGATGGAAGACATGCAGAGCTTTTTAAGTCCTACGCATCGCCACAGCCCTTCGGGATCCACCCTCAGAGAACGAGTCGACCGACAGGTAGCAGACTACCTTGCCTTAACTGCAGATATCGACACTCTGCGGAGCGATGAAAACCTTGACTACTGGGTGTGCAGGCTTGACCTGTGGCCTGAGCTATCCCAATTTGCGATAGAACTTCTGGCCTGCCCCGCTTCAAGTGTCCTGTCAGAAAGAACCTTCAGTGCAGCAGGAGGTATTGTCACTGAGAAGAGAAGTCGCCTAGGTCAAAAAAGTCTAGATTACCTCACCTTTATTAAGATGAATGAGGGATGGATCCCGAAGGGACTGACAGTGGGCGATACATTCGACTAAAAGAGGCCTGATGAGATGAGCTGCCTTGGGCTAAAAATGGTGACCCTATGTAGGAGGAACAGTCCCTATTCTGCTCTGTGTCAGTGTGTATCAGGGTCTCTGAGGACAGGCGTCAATCCATATCTGCCAAGTGACCCTATGTAGGAGGAACAGTCCCTATTCTGCTCTGTGTCAGTGTGTATCAGGGTCCCTGAGGACAGGTGTCAATCCATATCTGCAAAGTGACCCTATGTAGGGGGAACAGTCCCTATTCTGCTCTGTGTCAGTGTGTATCAGGGTCCCTGAGAACAGGTGTCAATCCATATCTGCCAAGTGACCCTATGTAGGGGGAACAGTCCCTATTCTGCTCTGTGTCAGTGTGTATCAGGGTCCCTGAGGACAGGTGTCAATCCATATCTGCCAAGTGACCCTATGTAGGGGGAACAGTCCCTATTCTGCTCTGTGTCAGTGTGTATCAGGGTCCCTGAGGACAGGTGTCAATCCATATCTGCAAAGTGACCCTATGTAGGGGGAACAGTCCCTATTCTGCTCTGTGTCAGTGTGTATCAGGGTCTCTGAGGACAGGTGTCAATCCATATCTGCCAAGTGACCCTATGTAGGGGGAACAGTCCCTATTCTGCTCTGTGTCAGTGTGTATCAGGGTCCCTGAGGACAGGTGTCAATCCATATCTGCCAAGTGACCCTATGTAGGGGGAACAGTCCCTATTCTGCTCTGTGTCAGTGTGTATCAGGGTCCCTGAGGACAGGTGTCAATCCATATCTGCAAAGTGACCCTATGTAGGGGGAACAGTCCCTATTCTGCTCTGTGTCAGTGTGTATCAGGGTCCCTGAGAACAGGTGTCAATCCATATCTGCCAAGTGACCCTATGTAGGGGGAACAGTCCCTATTCTGCTCTGTGTCAGTGTGTATCAGGGTCCCTGAGGACAGGTGTCAATCCATATCTGCCAAGTGACCCTATGTAGGAGGAACAGTCCCTATTCTGCTCTGTGTCAGTGTGTATCAGGGTCCCTGAGGACAGGTGTCGATCCATATCTGCAAAGTGACCCTATGTAGGGGGAACAGTCCCTATTCTGCTCTGTGTCAGTGTGTATCAGGGTCCCTGAGGACAGGTGTCGATCCATATCTGCCAAGTGACCCTATGTAGGGGGAACAGTCCCTATTCTGCTCTGTGTCAGTGTGTATCAGGGTCTCTGAGGACAGGTGTCAATCCATATCTGCCAAGTGACCCTATGTAGGGGGAACAGTCCCTATTCTGCTCTGTGTCAGTGTGTATCAGGGTCCCTGAGGACAGGTGTCAATCCATATCTGCCAAGTGACCCTATGTAGGGGGAACAGTCCCTATTCTGCTCTGTGTCAGTGTGCATCAGGGATCCTTATTGTAGGTGTCAATCCATATCTGCCAAGTGACCCTATGTAGGGGGAACAGTCCCTATTCTGCTCTGTGTCAGTGTGTATCAGGGTCCCTGAGGACAGGTGTCAATCCATATCTGCCAAGTGACCCTATGTAGGGGGAACAGTCCCTATTCTGCTCTGTGTCAGTGTGTATCAGGGATCCTTAGGATAGGTGTCAATCCATATCTGCCAAGTGACCCTATGTATGGGGAACAGTCCCTATTCTGCTCTGGGTCAGTGTGTATCAGGGTCCCTGAGGACAGGTGTCAATCCATATCTGCCAATTGACCCTATGTAGGGGGAACAGTCCTTATTCTGCTCTGTGTCAGTGTGTATCAGGGTCCCTGAGGACAGGTGTCAATCCATATCTGACAAGTGACCCTATGTAGGGGGAACAGTCCCTATTCTGCTCTGTGTCAGTGTGTATCAGGGTCCCTGAGGACAGGTGTCAATCCATATCTGCCAAGTGACCCTATGTAGGGGGAATAGTCCCTATTCTGCTCTGTGTTAGTGTGTATCAGGGTCTCTGAGGACAGGTGTCAATCCATATGTCAAGGTTTCAATATGTCATATGTCAGGTGTCAATCCATATCCATTGTGATTTAGGAATGTTAGGTGATGTATGCCCTTTATGGATTAAAACCAGACTCTGCATCAACTGTGTAATTTTCCATGGGAGTTTTGCCATGGATCCCCCTCCGGCATGCCACAGTCCAGGTGTTAGTCCCCTTGAAACAACTTTTCCATCACTATTGTGGCCAGAAAGAGTCCCTGTGGGTTTTAAAATTCGCCTGCCCATTGAAGTCTATGCTTATATTCGCGACATCACTATCTAGGAACTGTAAAAGCTTCAAGAGAACCTTCCTTTCCGAACACGGACAACGGACACTTCTCTGGAGCCATTTGACTGCAGTTGTGCAAAGTTAAATATGATAAAAAATAAATGAAGACATTGTTGTCCTTTGACAAGGAATGCTAACAAATATATAAAGCTAGCAATTTACCATTCATACTACTATTCAGAGCATTAACTTCCATGCAAAAAACATGTCCTTGGCAATGTATTGCCATCCATTTAGGCACCAAAGAGTTAAGCTCTTGAGCGCTCATTGCATTCCCTCCCACCTTAGGTAGGTTTTATCAATATTTAATTAGTACCATATTAGATCTTAATTCCCCTATTATGATATTATGTTTCTCCTTTGAGTTGTAAAGCTCGGTTCATATAACACAAAATTATGAACCTAACACACAGGGTATTACAGGTTTTCTATTTCCTTGATGCTCACAAATGTTATTCCAGATTGCTCCAACAATAATCTGTTTGTGTACATTGTGTTAGTAGAGTCAACATAGGCATCATAAAAAGGATATAGTGTGACAATATGGGGCGTTTTATATCAAATAAAGTAGGCAGTATAAGATAGAATATAAAACTTGTGTATGGATTTATTTTTTTGTAAGAAGATTATTCTCGCTATTTTAGCAAGTACATCCATCTGCATAACATTGTCTAGTAATGTTTGTATATATATATTTTTCTAATATTGTGCACAAATTGACATCAGAGGATCTCACACAAACTCTCTCGGTCTAGTAAAGATAATCAGGACTTTCTCTAAACAGATAAAAAAAAAGACTACATGACTGAGTTTCTTGTATGTGATTTTTGTGGTGCCATGTAATAATAACATTGCTGTTTGTCTTATCGCATTTATTCTTTTTTCAGAAAGTCAAGGAATCGTCATACAGCAGAATCACTTCATGACAAATGAATCTTTTATTACGCGCAGAGCGCTGAGTCTGCCAGTCTTTTGTTTGGTTTCTTTCTCACAGTCTTTAATTTGTGTTCTATCCCTATCTTCAATGGACTTGGCCTTTAAATACCTTGTACTTCACTGTATTTATTATAAGTAATTGCTTAAACAAAAACTCCCACCTCCCGCCCACTCCCCATGACAACTTAAGCTTAGGGGTAGTGTGGAGGTGATGTCCTACTTTTAGAGGGTAAACCATTTGGCATCTGGAGTCCTGATTCCAAGCGGGCTACACAGACTGCGGAGTGGGATTCACAGCCCCCCAGCATCATCTGGGGAGGCACTCTTGAGCGCAACTATTATTTCCAGCCTGTGAGTGCATTCAATGACAGCGCACATTAATATTATTTAACTGTATTACACTATATTTCTTTGTTTTATGTTCTTTTTAGATTTAACAGCCGCTTCCCTTATATTTTCTTTTTTTGTTGTGTACTAAATATTTGGATGAATAAATATGCAGAAACTGATCAAACACACTGCAGACTGGACATGTAGGAAGCTTTGCCCTTCTCAGGGTGAAAAGGGTGAGTTGGTCCACTTTCTTTTCCTTAGAAATGTATATGTCCAACCTTCAGTGTGAAATAAGTTGTGCATAATCAGCTTCCCCCAACTAAATCTGGGGAGGTAATACTCCAAAAGACTCAGTCACTCAGTATGCAACCAACACACATGGACTGTTATGCCACAAGGGGCACAGAACTCCCCCACTCAGTTTGCAAAGGCCATGTCCACTGTCTTGGAACCTTGGCATAAAACACATGCTGACGTGGTTTTGCTCCAATATGTTGACAACCTGCTCCTTTGTGCGGATGACCTCTCTACCGCCGAACAAGAGTCTGAAGATCTACTCTGTTTCTTGGCTGACGAAGGTTGCAAGGCTTCTAAGTCAAAATTACAGTGGTGTCGGCCCTCAGTGGTCTTCTTGGGACATTGTCTTTCCCATGGCACCCGTCATCTTACCAGAAACAGAATCCTTGCTGTTTTGCATTTGCCACTACCATCTACTCATCCATCTCTACATGCCTTCCTGGGCCTAATCACGTATTGCCGGTCTTGGATTCCTGAGGCTTTACAACTCATGCAACCATTATATGATGCTTTGAAGAATGAACCGTTCTCTCTCCCACCACATGCGGTTGCTTGTTTTTCAACTCTCCAGAAGGCAATTTCCTCCTCACCTGCTCTGGGACTCCCCAACTACCAGTTGCCCTTTAAACTGTTTGCTTCCGAGAAGATGGGCCACGCCTCAGGGGTCCTTACTCAGTCCCACGGTACACGTCAGAGACCGATTGGTTATTTCTCGTGCATGCTAGACCCCGTTGCCAGGGGTAGCCTCTCATGTCTACGTGCCATATTTGCTGCCAGCGCATTACTGGACAAGACCAATGATTTCGTCCTTGGACATCCTCTGACTGTCCTTGCTCCACATGACATTTCAGCTATCTTGCAACAGGTACAGCCAAAGCATCTTTCCTCACAACGCCATCTCCGATTCCAGACTTCTCTCCTGCTGCCTGATAACGTTACTCTCCAAAGATGCTACACCCTGAATCCAGCCACTCTTCTGCCACTTCCCAAGGGGGGGAGTGCCACACTACTGGTACAGCTTAGACATCAACCCTGATGTCCGGATGGAATTCCAGGTACCTACACCCGCAACTCCACATGATGAGCAACCTGAGAACCTATTGCACTGTACATTGTGGTTCAAAGATACCCCAGGACCTGATCCATACTATGAGGAAGAGTTACTCCACTTGGTGGAAATACGAATTACACTGACAGATTTATTATGGGACTCCAGAGGCAACATGGTCTCGCTGGTTCACCTGCCAATGGAGACATCACACCTCTATCACCACTGGGATGTTGTTGTTCCTCACGTTTCATTCACCAAATCTCCAGAACTCTCATGGGAAGACTTGGGCCCACTGGCCAAATCCTGGAGCACCGCAACCCAAGAACAACTCACGTTGACGGGAGTTAATAAAAGGATAATTAATTGCAATACAGTCAGTTATCCTCGGTATCATACTGAGATATGTGAGGATTCCCCTCCCACGGGGCAGGACCCAGAGGCCCCTCATGATTGCTTTGAACAGATGAAGATGGAAACCACCCACTTACCAACCGTGCATGAAACCGCCTTACCAAATCCAGATTGCACACTGTTTGTGGACGGCTCCCGATTTGCTGATGAACAAGGACAATACCATACTGGGTATGCAGTCACTACAGAAAGCCAAATACTACGGGCTGCTGCACTCCCACCATCAAAATCAGCTCAAGAGGCCAAGCTAACAGCACTTACTGTGGCTTGTAAACTGTCAGAAAGTACACGTGTTAATATATACACAGATTCAAGGTACGCCCTGGGCGTAGCACATGACTTTGGCCTGATTTGGAAAACCAGGGGCTTCCTTACAGCTACTGGCACCCCAGTGAAGCATGGGGCAGCTATTGAAGAACCAATGGATGCCCTGTTACTGCCTGAGGAAGTGGCTATATTGAAAGTAAAAGCACATGGCCGGTTGAATTCAACAGAAGCCCAGATCAATCATCTGGCTGACCAGGCTGCTAAAGAAGCAGCACGACAAGGATGGAAAGTGGACAGAAGAGTGGCCTCTGTAGAGACCCCTATTTACACTATGCAGACTCTACCTACAGATCTTAAACTTCTCAGAGAACAACAAGCTACAGCAACCCCTCAAGAAAGACAGAGTTGGAAGGATCCTCCGAAATGATGTCTATACCATCAACCTCAAGTTTTGTCTACCCAAAAATATGTATCCTGCAGTTGTCCATTGGGCCCACGGACCAGCCCAACTGTCTAAGCACTTGATGAATTCTTTAATTGATAAATACATATATATACAATATAAAAGCACCCGGTATCACCACCCTGACACAGAATTATTGCAGATCCTGCACAAATTGCGCAAAATGTAATCCCGGGAAAGTTATCAAGGCTGCTCCTAACCACCTGGCTAGACCACAGTACCCCTTCCAAAGGATTCAGATCAACCATATCCAAATGCCGAAGAGCGGGCGGTATGAGTATGCACTGGTCATAGTGGATATGTTCTCGGGTTGACCAGAAGCCTTTCCAGTTGCTAACCTTACAGCAAAAACTACAGCAAAGCATCTTCTTACAGAAATAGTTTGCTGGTATGGAGTACCGGAAGTAATTGAAAGTGACCAAGGAACATCCTTCACTGCATTGTTAACAAGGGAAGTCTGGACAGCACTGGGGGTGACCCATGCCTTTCACACACCATATCACCCACAGAGTAGCGGTAAGGTAGAACGCATGAATGGCACACTGAAGGCCAGAATGCTCAAAATGTCCCAAAAAACTAACATGCCCTGGCCCGAGAGTCTTCCTTTAGCACTGTTCAGTGTACGGTATACCCCAAGGGGGAAGTTCAGTCTGTCTCCCTACAAGATTTTGTTTGGTACAGCACCCAGGTTAGGTTGTTATTTCCCACAACAACTTCAAATTCAGTCAGATGCTATGATAGATTATGTTACTGCTCTCTCTAATGCCTTGACCAAAATCCATGCCCAAGTGTTTTCTTCTATTCCATATCCAGACTCAAATACAGGCACTCACAAGTTACTCCCTGGTGACTGGGTTATGGTCAAGAAATTCCTAAGGAAACACACTCTTGAGCCAAGATTCGATGGCCCGTACCGAGTACTGCTAATAACGGCTACCTCAGTAAAGCTGGCCAGGAAGAGTTCCTGGATACACGCTTCACATTGCAAGAAAGTAACTGATCCAGAGGAAGCTACCTCCACTGAACCATGAGCTTCCTGTGCCTAGTTTTGCTGCTAGGCCTGACAAAGGCCCAACAAGTTGCTATCACTAAAGACAATCATGTTTACACGTTTTGGTACAATTCTTCAAACACACACGTGGCTACTTTTACTTTTGATTACTGTGATATTGTTTCTTGTACTTTCTCACAGACACAACATTCTGCCATATACAAATACATACCTAACAAGAAAGACCCATATATCTGTGTAACAGGAGGCCGCTGGGGGCATAACTGTAGCTCCTGGAAAGCAGCCGGATGGAACACTGGTAGACCATGGGGCTATAAGCCCCAATGTGCCCTTGACAGGGTTGACAGAAATGGGAAGCCCTTGCTATATAGAATGACACTGTGTAAACCCGCAGGATCGACCCCTATGAAACTCACCTTAAACATAGAGCACCCCAGCCCAGGGGATGCTGGAGAATATGTAATGGATATGTATTGGAAGGGAGGTAGTTCACATAATCAATTGGGAACCTTTTATTTACAAGACATGCTCACATCTCCCGACTGGGTAGGTACTACTCACATGACTGTTAATCCACTGAAACCTCACATTAAGACTTTGAAAGACATGGTTGCTATCGCCAATCCCACTTTTGAAGATACGATGGCAGTAGAAACTGGTTCTCAGACACTAACCTGTGGCTAGAATGGATGAGATATAATGCTAATTCACACAACAAGACTAATTGTTATGTATGTGGTGGGGCTAGACCTCACTTGGGGACTGTGCCCCTTAACCTACCTCCTGAGGTTGAATTGTGTTTTCTGAGCCTTTATGTACAGACAACCATTAACTCATCTACCTGTGAATCATGGAAAAGGGTGTATCCCATTACCCAGGGAAATGTCAGACCACCCGATGGAGTCACAGTATATCCACCTGTTATGCAGTACATAAAAATACTGGTAAGTTCATGGGCAAATTTCCATCTGGTTAGTTGGGGATATTTACTGGCTATGTGGTGATATGCAACTAAGATCCCAACTAGCAGGCCTATGGTGGGGGGAATGTACCCTGACTAAGGCTATAATGCCCATTCATATTATTTCAGACGATCACCAAGGCCCACTAGACTCCCCATATGCATATTTCCGAGTTAAAAGAGAAGTTCCCCTTCGTGGAAGTTTCGACCCACATATTTATATTGATGCCATAGGGGTGCCAAGGGGGGTGCCTAATGAGTTTAAAGCAAGGGATGAGGTATCAACATGGTTTGAATCCCTAGTTCCACTAATCACCGCTAACAAAAATGTCAACTGGATAAACTACATTTATTATAATCAACAGCGATTTGTTAATTACACCAGAGGTGCCCTACAGGGTTTGGCGGAACAATTACAAGCTACCTCCCAAATTACATTCCAAAATAGGATGGCTTTAGACATGATTCTAGACGAAAAAGGAGGAGTATGTCAAATACTCCCCGACACCATGACCTGTTGTACCTTTATCCCTGACAATACTTGGCCCAATGGGAAGGTGACCATGGCAATAGAAAAGTTAGACAGCCTCTCCGACGAATTGCAAAATAATTCTGGGGTCCCCAATACGTGGGATAGAGGGTTTGGATGGATGAATGGGTGGCAGAAGACTTTATTCCAGGTAGGAATAGCAGTCCTCACGGTAACAGTCATCTTTCTTTTCCTGACATGCTGCATACTACCTTGCATACAGAAATACTTACAGAGGACGGTAGGACAGACCATTGATAACGTAACTCCCACATTTCTACACCAGGACATTGATGATACAGAATACGATACACCACACACATCCCTGCAGTCTCACCAGTTCAAACAGACAACTGCTTTCCTATAGAGATAGTGTAGGGATAGCGTCTGTCTCTACGGGCAGAAGTCTCTCGTGGGAGAAGTAGTGGGCTAGCCACTGCGGGATACCCACGGAGTGAAGCGTTCGAGGCCTGTTAAGACAGATGTGCTGCAGCCAGTTAGGGACATATTAGGGGCAGTTGTAGTTGTCTGTTTAGTAAATAGCCATTTTAAGGGGGGACTGTTGTGGAAATTAAATATTATCCTGATTTCTTTAAACTAGTAAAATGTCTATTTACTTTATATAGTTCTCAATCAGCATTTATCGTTTTATATGATTTACCTAAAATGGCCGCTAGGGCCAGGGAGTTTCCCTTAGTCATCGAATAACACCCTCACTAACAAGATGGCGCTGGAATCTGGGGGAGACCCGCAAGATGCCAGTGACATCACACCCGGTAGGATGAGCAATAAATCAACCACTTAACCCCTAACCAATTATTGATGTATAAATCAATGTTATCTCTGACAATGCCTATGATGTAATTTTGCTTTATAAGGGGAATACCACCCCCTTCTAATAAAGATTCCTCAAGTTCTTCATTAACCTGAAACTTGTGTCTGGTGTGAATTACTTCAGGGAGCGTGCACGCACGGTTTCTTTAATTTGGCCAGGGGCAGATACACAAAATAATCAATGTATTGATTGATTTCCACTTCAGATATATATATATATTTTCTAGAGAGTTAAGAGTTTAAAAAAGACCTACCATTAAGGGTTGTAAACTGCAGCCACACACCATTTATTACTGAGGAAACAAGCTTTTAATTTCCATAGCACATGCAGTGGCACAGAAGCATAATGCAAATTAAATAAACCATCTCTTACTAGAATTTTAAAATAAAAAAAAGCAATAAAACAATTCTAAATCAGTGAATCAAAGTAAGTGTGGGTGGCACTGCCAATAGCAGCTAGGCAAAATAAGCTGTATTTATTCCAGCTTTCCTCAGTCGACTACCAGCACTCCTCAGCATCCCCCCTGCTCTGCCTAAATAGCAGTAGTAGCTGAGGTGCTAGCTCTGGTGGTAGATTGTGACAACTGCATTGAGTGCACTTTGCAAATCAGCATTTTTGGAGCCAAAGTTTGCTTCGTTGATGCAATACAGTAGTCTCCACCCCTTACCTTGGTTCTGCGGAAAATGCAGGTGGATTTGCATCGCTGATAGTGGAAGCTGTCACAATAGCCGGTATAATAGCACTTGGTGGCAGTGGAGATGGCAGTGGTGGTGGAGGCAGTGGTTGCAGAGGTAGCAGCAGCCCTAGTGACAACTCTCAGAAGCCATGGTACTACAGCTGATGATGGATTGGGGAACAGGATCCCAAACCCTCCCTTGATTTTTGCTTGCGAGTAGTATGTGACATTGATTATGGTGGGTTTCTTTTTCTTATTACAGTAAATTTTGCAAAGGAATGATTTTGCATTGTGCTAACAACTTTGTTCAGCAAATATTTGTGTTTGTATTGCAAAATGGGTTAGTGTTTGATGGATTTATTGTTGTAATGTTATTGTGTTTGACATTAAAGCGGCACTGTCATGCCGAATCCCGTTTTTTTTTTTTAACCCCCCTCCCGCCTCCACTACATCTAATCGACCCCCTAGTCACCCCCAAATGCCCCTAAGCCCCCCACATTACCTATGTTTTATTCTTTATCTTCTGCCCCGATCTATATTCAGGGCGCCGCCATCTTTGTGTGGGTAGGTGAAGTCCCTGTGGGACACGTCATCTACCCACACTACACAGACTGTGAGATTCCCGCACATGCCCAGTGAAACACCTGGACATGCGAACTGGAATTTCACCTATTCATTCATTCATCAGACAGACGAATGAATGAATAGAAAAAATCACACGAACAAACTAACACTGTGTATCAGTGTTCGTTTGTTCGTTCAGTTTATTACAAGGAGGGAGCTACCGGCGTGCAGCTCCCTCCTTGTAATATGTAACTATAGAAGCAGCAGGGAGCAGAGCTCCCCACCACTTCATAAGCCCCCCAGGTCCCCCCCTCACTCTATGGGGGTCAATATGACCCCCATAATAGCACAAGGGAGATTAAAATCTCCCCAATGCCCCTACTCGCTATACCGCGAGTAGGGGCATGTCCACTAAACAGTGAGCAGCCTGTGGCTGCTCACTGTAAAAAAAAATAATGGTAATAGGGGGGGGACCTACTGTCCTCCCCCCTGGCCCCCACCCCTGCGCGGTGGCCCTAATAAAACAATAAGGGGGGGGACCTATTGTCCTCCCCCCCGGCCCCCACCCCTGCGCGGTGGGTGGGGGCCCTAATAAAACAATAAGGGGGTGGACCTATTGTCCTCCCCCCCCCTAGCCCCCACCCCTGCGCGGTGGGTGGGGGCCCTAATAAAACAATAAGGGGGGGACCTACTGTCCTCCCCCCTGGCCCCCACCCCTGAGCGGTGGGTGGGGCCCTAATAAAACAATAAGGGGGGGACCTACTGTCCTCCCCCCCTGGCCCCCACCCCTGTGCAGTGGGTGGGGGCCCTAATAAAACAATAAGGGGGTGGGGGGGACATATTGTCCTCCCCCCTGGCCTCCACCCCTGCGCGGTGGGTGGGGGCCCTAATAAAACAATAAGGGGGGGACCTACTGTCCTCCCCCACTGGCCCCCACCCCTGCGCGGTGGGTGGGGGCCCTAAATGAACCCCCCCCATCAAGGTGACTAGGGGTCCCAAGCCCCTAGTCACCCCCCCACCCAAAACATTCTATCCCCTACCTACCCCCCTCACCCTAAAAATAGTGAGGGGGGAATAAAATAACTAACCTGTAAAAAAAAAAAAAAAACTTACCATTTTACGTCTTCTTTTTTCTAAATTCTTCTTTCTTCAGCCCCCCAAAAGGCCAAATAAAACTCCATCATACCCGTCGCACTTTAAAAAAACAAAACAAAAAAAACGAGCGCAAACAAAAATTAATCCATCTTCACCCATGGAGGGCACGCCGCGTACTGAGCTCCGCAGGGCGGGTCAATGCTTTTAAAGCCTTGCCCCGCCCTGCAATTAGGCTTAGAACACACTGATTGGTTGCTTTAAGCCAATCAGAGTGCTCTGTGTCATTTTACACAGCGTGGGAAAATTCAAAAGAACTTTCCCACGCTGTGTAAAATGACAGATCACTGTGATTGGATGGTTTTCAAGCCATCCAATCACAGTGCTCTGTGTCATTTTGTGTCATTTTACAAGCGTGGGAAAATTCCAAAGAACTTTCCCACGCTTGTAAAATGACACAGAGCCGTGTGATTGGATGGATGGGAAAGTTCTTTTGAATTTTCCCATGCTGTATAAAATGACACAGAGCACTCTGCTTGGCTTAAACCAACCAATCAGTGTGTTCTAAGCCTAATTGCAGGGCGGGGCAAGGCTTTATAAGCCTTGACCCGCCCTGCAGAGCTCAGTACGCGGCGTGCCCTCCTAATTTTTGTTTGCGCTCGCTTTTTTTTTTGTTTTTGTTTTTAAAGTGCGACAGGTATGATGGATTTTTATTTGGCCTTTTGGGGGGCTGAAGAAAGAAGAATTTAGAAAAAAGAAGACGTCAAATGGTAAGTTTAATTTTTTTTTTTACAGGTTAGTTATTTTATTCCCCCCTCACTATTTTTAGGGTGAGGGGGGTAGGTAGGGGATAGAATGTTTTGGGTGGGGGGGGCTGACTAGGGGCTTGGGACCCCTAGTCACCTTGATGGGGGGGGTTCATTTAGGGCACCCACCGCGCAGGGGTGGGGGCCAGGGGGGAGGACAGTAGGTCCCCCCCTAATTGTTTTATTAGGGCCCCCACCCACCGCGCAGGGGTGGGGGCCGGGGGGAGGACAATAGGTCCCCCCCTTATTGTTTTATTAGGGCCCCACCCACCGCGCAGGGGTGGGGGCCGGGGGGGAGGACAATAGGTCCCCCCCCTTATTGTTTTATTAGGGCCCCCACCCACCGCTCAGGGGTGGGGGCCAGGGGGGGAGGACAGTAGGTCCCCCCTAATTGTTTTATTAGGGCCCCCACCCACCGCGCAGGGGTGGGGGCCGGGGGGAGGACAATAGGTTCCCCCCCTTATTGTTTTATTAGGGCCCCCAGCCACTGCGCAGGGGTGGGGGCCGGGGGGGGAGGACAATAGCCCCCCCTTATTGTTTTATTAGGGCCCCCACCCACCGCTCAGGGGTGGGGGCCGGGGGGGAGGACAGTAGGTCCCCCCCCTTATTGTTTTATTAGGGCCCCCACCCACCGCGCAGGGGTGGGGGCCAGGGGGGGAGGACAGTAGGTCCCTCCCCCTTATTGTTTTATTAGGGCCCCCACCCATCGCGCAGGGGTTGGGGCCAGGGGGGAGGACAGTAGGTCCCCCCCCATCTTTAACACCCGCGCAGGGGGGGGAGGAGTGTTTATTAGTTTGTTTTTTTGCCTGTGGCTGCTCACTGCTTACTAGACATGCCCCTACTCGCGGTATAGCGAGTAGGGGCATATTATTTACTTAGTATTAATAAAGTTGGCTGAAAGACCAATTTAGGTCTTTCAGCCTTTTAGTAGATAGCTCCCTGATACCGTGGGAATTAGGGAGTTATCTACTAAGCGGCTGCAAGATGCAGCCGCGGCAATGAAAAGGATCGGAGTTTCATTCATTAGAATGAAATTCCGATACGATCAAAGTACCGAATTGCATCCTAACACCAATGGAGAAACAGTGCTCATTCTGTTAGGATGCAATTCGGCAGTTTTGCCGGCGTTCTGTCTAAGTGACAGGACGTTCGGCAATACTGACAGGAAGCATTGTGGGAACAGGGAGGAAAGCTAGGGATCATGGGAAAATTGCTCTGACCAGCGGAAATGAAGCACACTTTGCTCCTCCGCTGGTCTGAGCTGGTCAAGCGGAGAAATCCTCCATAAGACAAAGAGTCCCTACTTTGTCTTATGATTTTAAAGAAAACTAAAGAAGAAAGGAAGAAAAGAATAACAGATCCCGAGAGAGCGTGAGAAGAGCAAGAGATTGAGGAAAGGTAAGTTCGGCATGACAGTGCCGCTTTAAGAAACACTGCACAGTGCCCATACACTTGCACAGCATACATAGACAGTCAGAAAGAAAATTAAAATAGGATTGTCTTTCTTTCAGCTAAAAAAAAGAAAAAAAAAAAAGAAACATTTAACAACTGTATATTACTAAAATAGTATCACACTATAATGAATGCTAAAAAGTACCAATCTCCTATTCCCCACTAATTTTCTCTAGTGTTCTTTGTGATACTAGGTGCTAGAAACTGCAGGGAGCTTATCTCACACTAGAATCAATGACCCAAGATAAGTTAAATATTTTTCCCTGTCACCACAGTTTTCAAAAGAAGGATTTTCTTTCATCCTAACAGTTAACAAAAAAAAAAGAAACTTTTAACTACTGTATATTGGTAAAATAATCTCACACTAGGATAAATGACAAAATGTCTTCTAAGTGCCAATCTCCTATCTCCCACTCAAAGATTTCTTTAGTGCTATAGACATAGGCGTGCGCAGCCTATTGCATTAGGGTGTGCACCCTAAAGCACAAGCGGTATGTATATATATATATATATATATATATATATATATATATATATATATATATATATACACACACACATATATACACACACACACACACACAAAGCGGTGTGTGCTGTGTGAGGGTGCTGGTAGTGTACTATGTGGGTGAGGGTGTTTGTGTGTGTGTGCTGTGAATGTACTGTGCTGTGTGAGTGTGAGGGTGCTGTTTGTGTAATGTGTGTGTGGGTGCTGTATGTGTGTGTTGGTGCTGTGTATGTGTGTGTTGGTGCTGTATATGTGTGTGGGTGCTGTGTATGTGTGTGGGTGCTGTATGTGTGTATGTGCTGTGTATGTGTGTGTGTGCTGTATGTGTGTGTGTGCTGTATGTGTGTGGGTGATGTGTATGTGTGTGGATGCTGTGTATGTGTGTGGGTGCTGTGTATGTGTGTGGGTGCTGTGTATGTGTGTAGGTGATGTGTATGTGTGTAGGTGTTGTGTATGTGTGTGTGTGTGTGTGTGCTGTGTATGGGTGTTGTGTATGTGTGTGTGCATGTGTGTGTGTGCTGTGTATGTCTGTGGGTGCTGTATGTGTGGGTGCTGTGTATGTGTGTGGGTGCTGTGTATGTGTGTGGGTGCTGTGTATGTGTGTGGGTGCTGTATGTGTGTATGTGCTGTGTATGTCTGTGTGTGCTGTATGTGTGTGTGTGCTGTGTATGTGTGTGGGTGCTGTGTATGTGTGTGGGTGCTGTGTATGTGTGTGGGTGCTGTATGTGTGTATGTGCTGTGTATGTCTGTGTGTGCTGTATGTGTGTGTGTGCTGTATGTGTGTGTGTGCTGTGTATGTGTGTGGGTGCTGTGTATGTGTGTGGGTGCTGTGTATGTGTGTGGGTGCTGTGTATGTGTGTAGGTGTCGTGTATGTGTGTAGGTGTTGTGTATGTGTGTAGGTGTTGTGTATGTGTGTGTGTGCTGTGAATGTGTGTGTTGTGTATGTGTGTGTGCATGTGTGTGTGTGTTGTGTATGTCTGTGGGTGCTGTATGTGTGTAGGTGTTGTGTATGTGTGTGGGTGCTGTGTATGTGTGTGGGTGATTGTGGGGGGTGGAGGTGGGGGTACATTACTTAATATCCCCCCTCCCTTCTTACTTTATGTAGGGAGGGGGGATCCTTCCTTGCTGCCTTCCCTGGTGGTCCAGTGGAGGTGGGGGCAGATCAGTTATCCCCCCTCCCTTCTTACCTTATGCCTGGGAGGGGGATCCTTTCTGCTGCTGCCATCCCTGGTGGTCCAGTGGAGAGTGAACTCTAGCCCCGCAGGGCTAGAGTTCACTCACGCGAGATCTGAGCGTTGCCGCGGCAACGCTCAGATCTCGCGAGAGGAACCCGGCGGAGCTGCTGGCAATAGCTCCCCGGGTCCTCTCCTGCCTCCCTCCATGCCTGTGAGCCGGTGAGGGGAGGCTGAGAGCAGAGCCGGCGCTCGGATAGCGCCGGCTCTGCATGAGCCGGCAGGGGAGATCCTGAGATCTCCCCTGCCGGTCTCAATACATAGGCGTGCCGCGGGGATTAGGGTGTGCCCAGGCACACCCGGCACACCCCGTGCGCACGCCTATGGCTATAGATAGTACTAACTACTAGATACAGCATAAAGCTAATGCCAGTTTCACACTAGAATCAATAGCCCAGGCTACCAAGATGGTATGTTATATTTATATGACCATGGTTTGGGATGGAGAAATATCAACTGTTTGTGAACTACTTAAGTATTAACCTCTATTTATGTAAACAGATAACTCTTTACGATTTTTTTTTTGTTTTATGCATTTATTTTTCATCAATTTAATTTTTTTTTGTGCATAGATTTACATTTGGGCTTGCAAAGCCACGACAGCTATTGCAAGCATGACATAATACATAGTATACAATTGCATGGCTTACTGTTTACACTGCACGTTTTTATATTTTAGTGTTATAAGGATGAAGTCCCAGGGGTTTGAATAGGGGACCTATATCGTGAGACAAGTACGAGTGGAACCCTCTGGGATCTGGAGTTCTTAATAGATATGGAAAATAGATTGAAATATGAGTAATAACAGACTAAGATGGGTTAGGTTAAACATTCCAGCTTAGAGAGATATAATGTAACGCTCAATTGTTGATAAGATGGAAACAACTGCAGATTTCTGAGGTTGATAATGTTTATTACTTTAAATAAAAAAAGATAATCAAATTGAACTGTCTCTTTAATTCCTGGCAGGTTATAACCAGCAGCGGTGTTTGAAGTTGTTTTAGGATAAGGTAAATTTAACACAACCAGCGAGAAGTTCCAAATTAGGATGCAGATAATTAATAAGTAGGTGTTGGAAACAAGATTATGAGTTGATGTGGAGCAGATAGCGAACCACTTAGATTTAGGATGGTTATATATTAAGTTTGAGCCAATCTGGTTTACTTAACTTATGAAGGAGTGATAATCCAAATTGGTGATGGAGTTTCCACAGAGAATCGAGGTTGCAGCAGGCAAGAGAATATCCAAAAAACAGTCCGAGGTCGTAGGAGAGGAGAAGGAGGGTAAATGATTAAACAGTCCTGGTCCGATACACAGTAGAAGTAAATATTCAGTTTGAAGTTCGCGGGAGCTTTCGAGTTGATCCAGCACTGTGGTGTTGACGCGGACTCTCTATGAACCCTGGGAACGACCACGTCATAGGAGGGGGAGTGGCCGCGCTCCGAGAACCCGGAAGTCCACGGTTAGCGAATGCCGGAAGGTCTGACAGAACCCCCCTCATAAGAAGCAGCCACCGGATGCTGTCAACGAGGTCTGGATGGGTAGCGAGCATGGTACGCGTTGATAAGTCGACGAGCATGCACCGCGGAGGACGACACCCATGAGTCTTCGTCAACTCCGTAGCCCTTCCACCGGACAAGATATTGTAAGGAACCACGATGGATTCGTGAGTCGAGAATCCTCTGTACCTCGTATTCCTCTTCACCTTGCACCAGAAGGGGATCAGGAGTAGTAAGAACATCCCTTTGGAAAGGGTCGGAGTGGTGTGGTTTAAGCAATGACACATGGAAGACTGGATGTAGTTTCATGGTAGGTGGAAGTTTCAATCTAACCACGTTTTCGTTGATGAGTGACAATATACGAAAAGGGCCAAGGAAGAGTGAACTTAGTTTCTTTGAGGGACGGTTGGTAACAATGTTTTTTGAAGAGAGCCATACTAGATCACCAACCTTGTAAGTAGGGGAAGGTCGTCTACCAGTATCAAAAAACTTTTTCTGAGCAGCTGATGCATTTTTAAGGTTATCACGTAACCTGAGGAAGAGGGCAGACATGAACGAGTTATGGTTGGAGACGTATGGATTAGAAGAAGGAAGTCCTTGATCGGGGAATGAAGAAGGATGGAATCCAAAATTTGAGAAGAATGGAGTCATTTTGCTACTAGTATGTACCGAGTTGTTGTAAGAGAACTCTGCCATTGGTAACCACGTGATCCAATCATCTTGTAAATGAGAGCAATAACACCGCAAGTATTGTTCAAGACATTGGTTAACTCTCTCTGTTTGTCCGTTGGTTTGAGGATGATAGGCTGAAGATAATTTACGTTGAATGTTGAGGGAGGAACACATCTCATTCCAGAATTTGGAGGTGAACTGTGTTCCTCTGTCTGATATGATTTCTTCAGGAAGACCATGGAGTTTCACGATGTTGTTGATGAATACTTTTGCAAGTTCAGATGAAGAGGGTAATTTCTTTAAAGGAATAAAATGGGACATCTTGGTGAAACGGTCTACCACTACCAGAATGGTGGTATGATGTTGCGAAGGAGGGAGTTCTACCAAGAAATCCATTGAGATGGACTGCCAAGGTCTTTCTGGAATAGGTAGGCTCAGTAATTGACCGAATGGCGGATGATGGTCAGATTTTGATCTCAGACAGGTTGGGCAGTTTTTTACATAAGATTCTATGGTTCTGTCCTGGCGAGGCCACCAGTAATATCTTTTAGACAGCTCCAGTGTTTTTCTTGTACCAGGATGACCAGCCAGAGGGGAGTCATGAATCAAGGAGAGTATTTTATTCCTAAACAAGGGAGGAATGTATAACCTGTCCTTGAAGTAGTACAAACCGTCCTTTTTTGATAGATTGCCTTGTTTGGGAAGTTCAAGATCTTCTTCTTTGAGATGTTTAATATCATCAGTTAATGACGAAATAATACCTATGATTTTAGGAGGTTGAGTTTCGTTTACAGGAAGATCTTGGTGAATTCTGGACAGGGCATCTGCCTTTTTATTTCTGGATCCAGGTCTGTAGATGATTTGAAAATTGAAACGGGAAAAGAAAAGATTCCAGCGTACTTGTCTGGCAGAGAGTGTTTTGTTGGAATGAAGATATTCAAGGTTCCTATGGTCGGTATAAACAATTACAGGAGTGCGTGTGTCTTCAAGTATGTGAAGCCAGTTTTCGAATGCAGCTTTAATACTTAATAACTCTTTTTCTCCTACAGGATAATTTCGTTCAGCAGGAGACAAGGATCGTGAAAAAAAAGCTACTGGATGGAGAGGATCTTGAGGCGTTTGGTGTTGAGAGAGGACAGCCCCGATAGCTGTATCAGAAGCATCCGTTTCCATGACGTAGAGAAAAGCAGGATTAGGGAGTTGGAGAATGGGAGCACTTGTAAATCTCCGTTTTAATTCATCAAAGGCTGCTTGAGCCTCTTCGTTCCAAGCAAAGGACCGTTTACTGCTATTGAGCAGGTTGAGGGGATGAGCAACCTTGGAGTAATTTTTAATGAACTTCCTATAGAAGTTGGCAAATCCCAGAAAACGTTGTAAGTCTTTAGTATTAGTAGGAGTAGACCAGTTGACAATGCAATCTATTTTGGAGGTATCCATACTTATTGAATGAGGGGAGATAACATATCCCAAAAAAGTGATTTCATTGACTTCAAATATACATTTTTCTGGTTTTGCGTATAATTTGTGTGTTCTTAATCTGGATAATACCCATCTCACGTGTTTTCTGTGTTCTTCAAGGTTGTTGGAGTAGATGAGAATATCATCTAAGTAAATGATGACACAAACGTCTAGGAGATCTCGGAAGATATCGTTAATGAAATGCTGAAAGGTTGCAGGGGCGTTACATAGCCCGAAGGGCATGACAAGATATTCGTAAAGACCATATCGGGTTCTGAACGCCGTTTTCCATTCATCATTGGCTTTGATTCTAACAAGGTTATATGCCCCACGAAGGTCAAGTTTAGTGTAGATGGTAGCTGTTCTTAATCTTTCAATCAACTCATTGATCAGGGGAAGAGGGTAACGATTCTTGATAGTTATTTTATTTAAAGACCTGTAATCGATGATTGGCCGAATAGTCTGGTCCTTGTTTCTTACAAAAAACATGCTGGAAGCGGCTGGTGAACAGGAAGGTCTAATGAACCCCTTCCGGAGGTTTTCATCCAGGTATTCCTTGAGGGTTTTTAACTCTGATTCAGAGAGAGGGTAAATGTGTCCAAAAGGGATAGGAGCACCAGGAACAAGGTCAATCGGACAATCATAGGGTCGATGAGGAGGAAGTGTCTCTGCTTCCTTTTTACTGAACACATCAGCGAACTCTGAATAGATGGAAGGTATAGTGGATTCCCTAGTAACATGCAAAATGGGGATGTGCTGTAGACATGTTCTCTGGCAATATGCAGAGTTAAACGTGAGAGAGAAAGGAGCCCAGGTAATAAGTGGGTTGTGAGTCCGTAACCAGTCTATCCCTAATATTATAGGATAAAGAGGAGAATTTATGACATCAAAAACAAGAAATTCAGAATGGAGATAATTAGTAGTAGTCCTTAAAGGGACAGTTTCAAGGCGAATGGGCCCCGAGGAGATTAAGGAGCCATCAATAACTCTGACAGAGACGGAATTACGTTTTTGAACGCAAGGAATTTTATTTTTTGTAACAAAGGATGAGTCCAGGAACACCCCATTAGCACCGGAGTCAATAATGGCCTTAGTCGTAATTCTTTCTTTGTCCCACTGTAATATGAGAGAGACGGAGGAAAAATGAGAGGTTGGTTTAGAAGGAAGTACACTCATTATAGTCGTGGTAGAACCATGCTTACCGCCTCTTGGACGTTTCAATAGGGGACAGTCTGGGACAACATGTTCTTGCGAAGCACAGTACATGCAGAGGTTCAGTTGTCTTCTTCTGGTTCTCTCTTCTGGAGTAAGAGGACTTCTCACAACCCCTATTTCCATAGGTTCAGCGGGAGTTATAGGTTTCTCCGGTGCCTTTGAAGAGGTGAAGGGTTTTTTCCATAGAGAGCTAGTGAGTGATTTCTCAGCTTTTCTTTCCCTAAGTCTTCGGTCGATACTGATTGACAGTTGAATAAGTGTATTTAGTGTAGTAGGTAGTTCAGTTCTGGAGAGCTCATCTTTGACAGCTTCAGATAACCCAATACGGAACTGGTTACGTAGAGTTATGTCATTCCACTGAGTATCAGGTGCCCATCGTTTGAATTCAGCAATGTAATCTTCAACAGGCCGGTTTCTTTGCTGCAGTGTTCTAATGGTTAAATCTGCAGTCGCTTGTTTGTTTGGGTCTTCGTAAAGGAGAGACATGGCTTCAAAGAATTCATCCAGAGAATCCAATATGGGATCATCATTCTCAAGGAAGGAATGAGCCCAGGCCATGGGTTCACCTCTCAGAAATGAAATAACAGAACAGACTTTAGATCTTTCAGTGGGATATGATCGGGGTTTTAATGCAATCAACAACTTGCAAGAATTGATGAACTCTCGGTATTGGGACCTGTCTCCAGAGAATTTTTCGGGGTTGGAGACAGCAGGGTCACTAGCCGAGTGTGTAACTGTGTGAGGAGTATGGGTTTGCAAGTCCCTTACATAAGTAAGGATTCTTTCATTGGTGATCTGTAGATCTTGCATGCCTTGAGTGAGAGTATCCACCCTTTGGTTTAATCTGGTGATTTCAGAAGTGAGATCTGCTGTATCCATTAATTAGGCTGGATCAATCTGTAACGCTCAATTGTTGATAAGATGGAAACAACTGCAGATTTCTGAGGTTGATAATGTTTATTACTTTAAATAAAAAAAGATAATCAAATTGAACTGTCTCTTTAATTCCTGGCAGGTTATAACCAGCAGCGGTGTTTGAAGTTGTTTTAGGATAAGGTAAATTTAACACAACCAGCGAGAAGTTCCAAATTAGGATGCAGATAATTAATAAGTAGGTGTTGGAAACAAGATTATGAGTTGATGTGGAGCAGATAGCGAACCACTTAGATTTAGGATGGTTATATATTAAGTTTGAGCCAATCTGGTTTACTTAACTTATGAAGGAGTGATAATCCAAATTGGTGATGGAGTTTCCACAGAGAATCGAGGTTGCAGCAGGCAAGAGAATATCCAAAAAACAGTCCGAGGTCGTAGGAGAGGAGAAGGAGGGTAAATGATTAAACAGTCCTGGTCCGATACACAGTAGAAGTAAATATTCAGTTTGAAGTTCGCGGGAGCTTTCGAGTTGATCCAGCACTGTGGTGTTGACGCGGACTCTCTATGAACCCTGGGAACGACCACGTCATAGGAGGGGGAGTGGCCGCGCTCCGAGAACCCGGAAGTCCACGGTTAGCGAATGCCGGAAGGTCTGACATATAAGTGGGTCAATGCATGTTGTTTGTAATAAGCTGTGTAGCTGAAATAACTGTGGGGGATAAATTCACCCCAGAATTTGTGGTTAATCATGGGTATAAGATATTAAAAGGAGGGAGCTGCATAGTAAAGCAAGTGTCCAAACAGTGATCGTGAAGCAGGCAATGCGGATGCACTATGCCAGGGTAAGGCTCTCTCCTATGTTGCCGATCAGCCTATGCCGATTCCAGGTTGGTGGGAGAGTGGACTCATGTGTGCCGGCATGTGTACTTGCAGGGTCCAGGGGACTGCCGTCCTGCACCTGTTGCCTTTTGGAGGATCCCTAGTCACCTGCCTCATGATGGTTTCCTGCTGGCTCCGTCTTCCCAGGTGGGCCGGTGTCAGAGGTGTCATTGTGGTCTTCTGTTCAGCTATTCATAGGGAAGTGCTGGTTCTCAGAGGCCATTAGGTGCAGGAAAGCCACCAGATTCTCCACGAAAGGCTTGAAACGTTTTTTACAGCCAGACCCCTTCTCAGACTTCTCGCATCCAGAGCTTGATGAGCACGCTGCCTCCACCATTTTAAGAGCAATGCTGCTGCTTGGCTCGCGCCCCTGGGGCACTGCAACGCTCTCGCCCGGTTGCGCCTGGTCTCCATAGGGTGGATCGGAATGACCCCCACCGGGCCCGAGGGGTGGCGTGGGTCTCGTAACCTTTTTCCAACCAAGGATGTCAGCGGGGGAGTGGCCGTCTCCCACACACCAACCACGCTTGTAGGCCTTGCAGGAAGGTTTAGGTGAGTTTTGCTGGAAATTGTGTGGTGCCATTGTGTTCACTTTTTTGTCGACCTCTCGCCAGGGGGCCTTTTTGAGTAGGTTAGGTCCCATTTTTGTGTCTGAAATCCGCTTAATTTGCCTTGGAGCAGGAGCTGCATGGGTTAGGGTCCTCTCTGCTCAGGGGTCAAGCCCCACCCCCTTGTTTTATACTTTTTACTGTTGTTGAAGCAAATATCATCTTGCTATTATTGCTGTTATATACTTACATATAGCCTGTTTGTATAGTGATGTATAATCTTAAAGTACATTCTCACTTTCAAGTACACATTTTTCTGACCATATCAAGTAACCCTTTCTTTAGGATTAGTCTTAATCCAGTAAATCATGATTCCAATAGTATGACTTCTTTATTTATAGTAGAGTGTCATTGACAGATCAGGATTTCAGGATATATGCACTAGAAACTATCCAAGTGACCCCAGGAGGACTGGACATGTAAAATATATATGATTTCTGTGCATTTCTTTCCCCATCGATTAACACTTAAGCACTGGGTGATATAGTCTGTAATAAACCTCTCAATTTCCTTGCTCTAATTTGAAAGAATTATGTTTAGATGGTTTTATTATATTTCCTCAGCGAAGAGTTCAGGCGATCCTTGCATCTTCTCTTCTTAAACGTTTTTATGGCTACAGCTTCAGGATTTCGATTTAACAGGACCCATAAAAGAAATGAACATTCTGCTAAACCCCCAAGGTCGTGCGACACACAACTTTTACTTGTGTTCCCTCAGCCTTGCTGTCATCAGATGGATTATGGTTTTCTGAATCAGCAGTGATCTGAAACAACAAACACTAAAACTCCCCAGTAAAAAGTCTGGTAGCTAAAACAGAACCAAAAAATTGTATTGGACCTGTTTTAATCATTGGGGTGTCATGGAGGGATATACTAAGCTTCTATTTTGCTATTGATATGTAGCCTAAATAGTGTACACAATGCTATAACACTCACGGACAAGGAACAAAGATATCATTGGATCATTGTCATCAGAAGGTTTCCAGGGATTTTGACTGCTGATTATTTAACTGCCTCCTGTTGAAATATGCAGGTAGAGGAGCACTGTTAATTTATCTGCCTATGCCAATTATAATTTACACAAGATGTCTATGCACTGCATTATTTGGACAGAGAGAATATATTATTTGAAATAAGCTTTTGCTTTAGCCAAGCATAATAAAAAAAATTGCTAACAGCAGAGATTTAATTTGTAGTTTTTTTTTTTTTAATTATTAGCTCACATTGACTTTGCAGATGCATTCTAATAACATGGTTCTTTAATTAACACATTCACATGATAGCAGAATGCCTTGTGCATAGGTGCCGGCAGAGCCACAACGTGTAGACACAGAGAAAAGTACAGATTTACAAAATCGAAGCTCTTGCAATTTGCAGGAAAAAAGTCATTTGCAACCAACAACTGAGGGCCAAGATTCGACACCCACAGTCCAATCAAGGCATTAACCAAGGATTCATAAGCCATTCATAATCCATTTTCTTCAACCTGTCCTTCATTTATCAACAATGGAAAGTTGAATGCTAACATAAAAGATAAGACAGATCAAACTTGAATTTCTGTGTATGAATTTATAAGTATGGAAAAATCTAAATATTTCCACTGAACGTTGATTAATCTGGATTATTTGAGATTAATTTGAATGAATAATTCCACTCATGCTCAACATAACTGTACAGTAATCACATTGTAACAATATATAGGGACACTCGACATAAGCTGCATTGGAGCAGTTAAAGTCATTTTGCTCTTGTCCTATTTTTAAGATGAAATCTAAAATGTGAAATAGCAACTCATCCTCTTGGCGAGACTCCCTTTGGGAACAGAAAAAAGTGTTGCAGAAGCCAGCAGCTGTACTCAGGTTCTCCAAGGACAGGCTGATATGTAAAAATTAGCCACTGCAAAGCGGTACTAGAGAATAAAACACAGAGGATTCAGACAGCACAATAACTAATATAATTACTGTCACTCTGTGTGATATAAATTATGGGAGTGAGAATGGAGTCTTGGAGGCAATTAGAAGCAGGACATATGTGATTGGAATATAGCAAAGGGTCAGGTTCAAATGGAATTTATATTTCTTGACTAATCTACAGTCAAGTGTGTGATAACATGTCAGCTGTAGACGTTAACTCCCAAAATTCACACCCATCTAAAGGCAACTGTATTCACCATTACTAGCCTGAATCCTGATGAAAATAACACAACACTGTTTCCAAACCATTTCCGTTTCTATATAAGCTGCCTGTTAAAGGAAACTGGATTCTTAATTGCAATTTAGCTGTGGGTTAGGACTAAATCTTCATTTCCTTTATTGCAGTTCAATGTAATTGCATAAATGTTCCCCACGGCAAAAAAGCAATATACTTTATATCAAGCCAAAATGAAAAGCCCCTCTTCGTTATAGGTAGTCAATTGGATTGCTAGATGCGTCAATATGACAGATGAACAGCTATCATTTGAAAAATAAAGTCACCCACACATTAACCCTTTCATGTAGCTAGGGTTAATATGCAAAAACAACAACAAAAAAAATATATTGACTCAAAGTATGCATGTTGATTTGTAAACAGAATTGTAAAACATGCACACAAAAATTATATCATTAATGTAATTATTGTTTCAGAAGTCTACCAAGCACCAGCAGGGGTACTGTTACTCTACAAGTTCTGATGATTAAATTGACAGCACTATCCCCATTCAATCATACCAGTTTATTGTGGTTAATGCACGTTGAAAACATCTGCTACCATTTTCTTTAACCCCTTAACACCGCAGCCAAATGTACAAGTTGTGAACGAAACAAAACGTAAACAAAACCTGGCATTTGCGCTATATGTCTGTCCAACCGTAATTCACCTCTTTCATATTAAATGCACCCCCCCTTATTATATATCATTTTATTCAGGGGAAACAGGGCTTTCATTTAATATCAAATATTTAGCTATGAAACATAATTTAATATGAAAAAAATGGGAGAAAATAAGATTTTTTTTGATTTTTTTTGTTCTTCATGACATTTTAACTGTCAATGTCATAATACTGTTTGCTTTTACTGCAATAAAATACACATATTTGTATTCAGCAAAGTCTCACGTGTAAAACAGTACCCCCTATGTACAGGTTTTATGGTGTTTTGGGAAGTTACAGGGTCAAATATAGCGTGTTACATTTGAAATTGAAATTCGCCAGATTGGTTACGTTGCCTTTGAGACTGTATAGTAGCCCAGGAAATAAATTTACGCCCATAATGGCATACCATTTGCAATAGTAGACGACCCAAGGTATTGCAAATAAGCGATGTCCAGTCTTTTTTAGTAGCCATTTGGTCACAAACACTGGCCAAAGTTAGCGTTTGTATTTGTTTGTGTGTGAAAAATGCAAAAAACGCCAATTTTGGCCAGTGTTTGTGACTAAGTGGCTACTAAAAAAGACTGGACATACCCCATTTGCAATACCTTTGGTTGTCTACTATTGCAAATGGTATGCCATCATAGGGGTAATTTTCATTCTTGGGCTACCATAGGGTCATAAAGGCAACGTAAGCAATCTGGCGAATTTTAATGTGAAAAAAATTAAACACAAGCCTTATATTTGACGCTGTAATTTTTGAAAACACCATAAAACCTGTACATGAGGGGTACTGTTGTACTCGGGAGACTTCGCTGAACACAAATATTTGTGTTTCAAAACAGTAAAAAGTATTGCAGCAATAATATCGTCCCTGTAAGTGCTGTTTGTGCGTGAAAAATGCAAAAAACGTCACTTTTACTGGCGATATCATGGTTGTAATACATTTTACTGTTTTGAAACACTAATATTTGTGTTCAGCGAAGTCTCCCGAGTAAAACAGTACCCCCCATGTACAGGTTTTATGGTGTCTTGGAAAGTTATAGGGTTAAATATAGTGCTAGCAAATTAAATTCCCTATACTTTCGGCATGGGTGGTCAGGCAGGTCCCGCTAATTGTAATTAATTAGGATACCTAATTATGTAAAATTATTACATAAATATATGTGTAGAATTAATATATGTATATATATACATATGTGTATATATACGTATATATATATATATATTTTTTTTAATATTTTTATTTATATATAGGTATATATATAGTGATATATACGTATATATTTATGTATATAGATATATATATTATTTCGTTATAAGTGTATTTTGATATAAATATATATATATTAATATCAGAATACAGTTAGAACGAAATAAAACACATCTATATATTTTTTAATATTTTATTTTTAATTATTTTTTTTATTTAATTTTTTTACGTATTTACATATTAATTTTTTTTATATTATTTATAAATATATATATAACAATAATTATATATATATTTAATCAGTATCAGTCTACGTGTAATTTGATATAAATATATATATATAATTATATATATATTAATATTAAAATACACCTAGACAGTGTATGTGTATGTGTGTATATGTGTATATATATACTTAGATCATATATATATAATATATATATATGATCTAAGTATATAATTTTTTTTTTTTTACACTGTTTTAACATTTTATTATTTGATTTTCAGCCAGCAGGGGGACCAACTGTCATTACAGTTGGTCCCCCTGCTGGCAATGCAGCAGGCAGCTATACCGGCCATGTGATTGTGAGGTCCTCGCAAGGACCTCACTCTCACATGGCCGGGAGGGCTCCTGGAGGGCGGACGTGCCGCGGGGGGCTCCCTGGGAGTCCCCCGAACCGCGATCGCCGGCGTGGGACCGCCAGCGACCGGGTAAGTTACTAAAAACCGGAGGGCGTACTATTACGTCCGGCGGCGTTTAGAGCCGCTTTTAAAAGGACGTAATAGTACGCCCTCCGGTCTTAAGGGGTTAATCTTCCAAAGCACTGTAAAAACAGGGAAAAAAATAGAATTGTCAGTTTTAATCTGACAACCACAAGCATAACAGTTACATAGACAATATAGTCAACAGAACAGTTACAGCTTAATGTAGTTGTTCTGGTGAGTATAATCATTCCCTGAAGGCATTTTCATGCAAACACTGCATTTTTGGGTTTACATTGCTCCCTAGGGACACCTCCAGTAGCCACACCTCAGATGGCTGCAGGATGGTGCTTTCTGGGGCAGTGATGCATAGTGTGCAGCACTGCCGTTCAGCTTCTCCACACTCTGCATGGAGACACTGAACTTTCCTCATAGAGATGCATTGATTGGCTCAGCCGGTGTTTGGCACCAGAGTTTGGCTTAGCCGGTGTTTGGCCCCAGCCCCCACCCTGACTACTAGCCAATTTAAGCCAAACCATTGTTTTCCCTATGGGAAAGCATTGGTTAGGCCGAAATCCTTTAATTCTGATGTTGTCAGCAAGGAGGCAGATCAGGGTGGGGGGCCAGCAACAGCAGACCTGCGTGGCACTGGTAATAAGGTAAGTTTTCCTACCTTTTAAGGGGATAACGGGGGAGCAGGCCAATTGAATGGTGTTTGTAACACTATAGGGTCAGGAATACATGTCTGTGTTCCTTACCCTATAGTGTTCCTTTAACTTAGCCCAAAGAGGAATTGGTTTCAAAACAGTAGGACTACTTATAAATATAAATATATACTGATAAAAACATCTTAAAGGATGAAGAAAGCTTTTATACACATGTTACACATTCCCTAAACCACAAGTTTCAAACCCCTGATCTCAAGCTACACACTGTGCACTGGATCCTAATGAAAGGTTCTGACAAACATCATCCCCTCAGTATGCCATTCTGCTATGCCACATTAAGAGTATTTTCTAGTAGTGCTTGTATGTGTATATATGAGTGTGTGTGTGTGATTGTCTGTATCTGCGAGTGTATGATTTTGTGTTTATCTGTGAGAGTTGCCTATGTGTTTAAATAATTATATTAATTAATTAATTGCTGCAAATTCGACTGGTCACTCTATCTCCTAATTCTTCTTAACCTTTCTGTTGCTCTTGATACTGTTGATCATCAACAATGTCTTCTCATATTCCGTATTCTCAGTCTATAAGACTCTGCTCTCTCCTGGTTCTCCTCCTACGTCCCCCAGCCCTCCTCAATGTTTCTTCCCTATCTACGCATCCCCTCTCTGTTGGTATTCACCAAAGTTCTGTCCTTGGTCCACAACTGTTCTCCCTTGGTAAACTCATCAGCTCCTTTAGCTTCCTCTATGTCATGGCAGTCTTACGCCAACACCCTGGTAAGAGTAAACCCACAAAAGGTGGATCCGAAATCAAGGTCAGGGATACAGAAATACACAAAGTCAAGACAAAGCCGGATCAGGATACCAGAAATCACAAGTCAAATACAAAGCCGATGTCAGGACACCAGAAATAACAAGTCAAATACGAAGCCAAGGTCAGGATACCAGAAATCACAAGTCAAATATGAAGCCGAGGTCAAACACAGGAAATCACAAAGAAATCTTTAGTAGCACTAAATGAGAATCTAACAAGAAACCATGATAGGGCAAAGAATAGGGGCCAAAGCTTATATAGGCTTACCTGTGTACTGATTGGTCCACATCATCATTGCGGCTCAAAATAGATTAGGATCGCAATGATGACCTGGTCACTTTAAGAACAGGTATGACGTCACTCCTACACTCTATATAAGGATGTCATGCCGTGCGGCCCGTGGATCAGCAGGACCACGCGGCAGGAGGAGGTGATTGCACTAGAGTATGCCACGCGGTCAGACCACCTGGCAAGAGGAGGGCTGCACAGCTCAAGGAAGGTGAGTACCCTTCAGTATGCTGTGCGGCTGCATGGAGCAGTCAGACCGCGCGGCAGGAGGGAGGTAAGTACATGCCACACTCTATCATTCTTATGCAGATGACATGTAAATATATCTGTCCTCTCCTGCCATTCCTATTAAATTTTGTCTCTGACTGCCACTCTGTTATTTCTAACTGGATGGCTGCTTATTTCCTTCAACTTAACCTGCCCAACACAGAACTTCCTGTCATTCCTGTGTTGCTACTCTTGTGTATGTATCCCCCCTAGTCTATAACACTACAATCAGCTCTACCTCGAAAGCTCACTGCCTAGGTAATCTCTTTGACCCCAACCTCTCCTTCACACCACCAATGTCCAGGCAATTACCAAACCCTGCCTCTTCCATCAAAAAACATAGCGTCCTTCTGTCTCTATCTAACTCCGGATGTGACTAAGGTACTGGCACTATCATCTCTAGCCTTACTACTCCAATCCGTTGCTATTCAAGCAACCTACTTTTCCCGTGCATGACTACATGGGCCGAATGGTTCTTCTCTGCCGTCACATTCTATGTTTCTGTGTTTCTATCTTTCTATGAAATATATCCTATCCTTACCTCGTGTGTAACTTTACTCCACTCCCTCTAGAATGTAAGCTTGTTTCAGAAGAGTGCTCAACACCCTCTGTTCATGTGCATCAAACCTGTCATGTTAAAAATACTTGTCTGTTCATACACCCATTGTATAGCTCTGCATAATTTTTGTTGTTGTATTATATATAATAACAATAATAATATGTGTATCTGTAAATGAGTGTGGGAGTGATTATCTGTCTTTGAGCATGTGTCTGTGTCTTGTGTGTTTTTTTTTCTTGGCAGACAAATATAAAATTAAAGGAACGCTTTAGGGTCAGGAACACAAAAATGTATTCCTGACCCTATAGTGTTAAACCCACCATTTAGGTGGCTTCCCCTCCTCCCCCCCTCCCCCCCACCCCCCAGCCCCCTTAAAAGGAATTGAAACTCACCTTATTTCCAGCGCCGCCCAATCCGCCTCCTTGATGGCATCATCAGAATTGCCAATTTTTAGCTAATCAAATGGTTTCCCATAGGGAGAGCATTGGATTGGCTAAATCGACAAGGAAGTGGGATGGGGGTGGGGCCAAACGCTGTTTTTCCAATCAGCACTTATTCATAGAGATGCATTGAATCAATGCATCTCTATGAGGAAAATTCAGCGTCCCCATTCAGGGCATGGAGACGCTGAACAGCAGTGCAGAATACTGTGCAGCACTGCCCCAGGAAGCACCTCCAGTGGCCATCTGAGGAGTGGCCACTTGAAGGTGTCCATGGGGGCAATGTAAACACTACCTTTTCTCAGAAAATTCAGTGTTTGCATGAAATGCCTGCGTACAATGATTATACTCACCAGATCTACTACATTAACCCCTTAAGGACCAAACTTCTTGAATAAAAGGGAATCATGACGTGTCACACACGTCATGTGTCCTTAAGGGGTTAAGCTGTAGTTGTTCTGATGACTATAGTGTTCCTTTAATATTCTGTACAATTATGCAATTTTTCTTTTTCATTATCATGCATTCATTCCTTTTAGGAATTTTGGTAGAATGAAAAGCTTTAGACAGTATATAGTGTTTATTAGGGTCCTCATCAGTCTATTGTTCCTGTAACATTTTGTAATTGTCTTTATTGTTAAATTTCTCCCTTTATAATATAGTAAAGCACTGCAGAGTAAGTTGGTGCTAAATAAATGGCAATAATAATCGTAAAATATTCCACAGGGTCTGAAATCTTAGAATAAAGTTTTATTTTTTTCTCACGTACAGTAGATGTAACAAAAATAGATAAAATTTGTCAAATATCATGCTTATAAGTATTTGTGTAGGGTCCCTTAAGGCATTACTAGCAGTGTTGCTTATTGAAAATGCCAACAGAATGTAAAAATAATGTCTGCATTTGAGCATAATGCCATCTATATACAGTAAGTGCAGTTAAATCATATATTTCTAAAATAAAGATATTTAAAAAGTGTATTTGTTTTGTAACTTTTATCATTCTCTAGAATATTAATGTAACACTAACAGTGAAATTGTGCAACGTTTTTATACCCTCTCTTTCCTAACTGTAGGAATGGTATGACACATTGAAACATTGTTTACTGGTAGGAAAAAGTAGAGAGGATTTAATTTTCAGCACAATTGCAGGCATTAAATGAGTTGAATGAGTTCCTTGCATATAAATCTCCTCTATCGTAGCTTGGATTACTGTAGGATCTGGTCGACTTAGAGTTGTGGATAAAAGGCATATTGCACAGTCTGTTGTTCTACATAATTCATTTTCTGCACTTTCAGAGTGTAATGGTGTCATGGAGACAGGCACTGAGGCTAGTGGTGTTGTGCAGAGAGGCACTGAGGCTAGTTGTGTTGTGCAGAGAGGCACTGAGGCTAGTGGTGTTGTGCAGAGAGGCACTGAGGCTAGTGGTGTTGTGCAGAGAGGCACTGAGGCTAGTGGTGTTGTGCAGAGAGGCACTGAGGCTAGTGGTGTTGTGCAGAGAGGCACTGAGGCTAGTGGTGTTGTGCAGAGAGGCACTGAGGCTAGTGGTGTTGAGCAGAGAGGCACTGAGGCTAGTGGTGTTGTGCAGAGAGGCACTGAGGCTAGTGGTGTTGTGCAGAGAGGCACTGAGGCTAGTGGTGTTGTGCAGAGAGGCACTGAGGCTAGTGGTGTTGTGCAGAGAGGCGATGAGGCTAGAGGTGTTGTGGAGAGAGGCACTGAGGCTAGAGGTGTTGTGGAGAGAGGCACTGAGGCTAGTGCTGTTGTGGAGAGAGGCACTGAGGCTAGTGCTGTTGTGGAGAGAGGCATTGAGGCCAGTGGTGTTGTGCAGAGAGGCTTGAAGACTATGATGAGGCCTAATAGAAAGCAGTTGTTGTTGGGGGATTCCATCATAAGAGGTGTGGAGATGGACAATGGTGGTCTTGTGAGGTGTCTTCCCGGAGCTACTGCTCACAGAGACAGGAGACGTATCTGTGATATTGTTAAGCAAGCAAAGCAGGAAGGGGAATTGGATGTACTTGTCCATTTAGGGACAAATGACTTGGCTTGCAATGAGGTTTCAGAGGTTAAGGAAGTTTTTAGTGTTTTTGCCAATGATATACGGCAAGTTGCTTCCACACTGTCATTCTCTGAAGTTCTGCCTGTGCATAACACTCAGAATGACAGGCGGATGCGTATTAGGGACTTTAACTTGTGGCTTGGTGAATGGTGTCGGGAGCAAGGATTTGGCTTTATTGCTCATGGTAGCTCTGTTTGGAATGGAAATAAACTGTACAAAAAAAGATGGTTTGCATCTTTCTCAAAAGGGAACAAATGTTCTCAGTGAGCAGTTCAGAGGTTTTGCTAAGATGTATTTAAACTAGGATGGGGGGGCAAAAGGGTGATAAAACATCAATCCAATTGTCCCCCAAAACAAGGACAGAAGGTGCCTGTAGCAAGTGTGTTAAAAAATGATAAGCTTAGAGTCATGTCTACAAATGCTCGCAGTTTAGGGAATAAGATCCATGAACTTGTGGCAATAATGGCAACTGATAGTGTAGATTTAGTCGCTGTTACTGAGACATGGTATAATGAAAAAAATGACTGGGACATAGCAATACCAGGGTACTCTTTATATAGAAAAGACAGGGAAGGCAAGAAAGGGGGAGGGGTGGCCCTGTATGTGAAGGATAGCATAAAATCTAGCCTAATAAAGGTTAGTGAGACGAACATAGAGTCCATTTGGGTTACGTTAGAATTTGGCAATCACACAGTAGTTCGTGTAGGTGTGATTTATAGGCCCCCAGGACAAATTGAAGAGTTAGATAATCTACTAGTTGAAGAAATAGCTAAAATGACAATGAAGGGGGAAGTTATCAACATGGGTGACTTTAATCTTCCTGATGTGAATTGGAAAACAAAAATAGCTACTTGTGCCAGAAGCACACATATTCTAAACTCCCTACTGGGATTGTCTCTAAAACAAGTCGTTGAGGAGCCAACTCGTAAAGAGGCTATACTAGATTTAGTGTTAACAAATGGAGATTTGGTATCAGATATTACTGTAGGTGAAAGTTTAGGATCCAGTGATCATCAGTCAGTGTGGTTTAATATAAGAACAGTGACTGAGTCACACCACACAAAAACAAAAGTTTTAGACTTTAGAAAAACAGACTTTTCTAAAATTAGAATATGTGTAAAGGAGTCATTATCAGACTGGAGCAATTTAAATGGAGTCCAAAATAAATGGGATTATTTAAAAGCTGCACTACTGAAGGCAACAGAAAATTGCATTAGGCTTGTCAGTAAAAGCAAAAAATTCAAGAAACCACTGTGGTACTCCACAGATGTGGCCAAAATAGTTAAAAATAAAAAGTTAGCATTTAGTAATTATAAAAAAACCCAGAGTGAGGAAGACAGAACGACCTATAAGATTAGGCAGAAAGAGGCTAAGCAAGTTATAAGAGCTTCCAAATCACACACAGAAGAGAAAATAGCACAGTCAGTAAAAAAGGGGGACAAAACTTTTTTTAGATACATAAATGAGAAAAGAAAAGTAAAACAAGGATTAGTTAGATTAAAAACAAAAGAAGGAAGGTATGTAGATGAGGATAAAGGTCTAGCTGACTGCCTCAATGAATATTTTTGTTCGGTATTTACAGCTGAAAATGAAGGAAAGGGACCTCTGTTAAAAAAAAGGATAAATGAGTCATTTATTACACGTGAGTTTACAGAGGAAGAGGTTCTATTTCAACTGTCAAAAGTAAAGACAAATAAGTCAATGGGACCTGATGGAATACACCCAAAGCTATTAAAAGAGCTTAGTGGTGTACTAGCAAAACCATTAACAGATTTATTTAACCAATCATTGTTAACAGGAGTAGTCCCAGAAGATTGGAAGTTAGCGAATGTTGTGCCCATTCACAAGAAAGGCAATAGGGAGGAGTCGGGCAACTATAGGCCAGTAAGCCTTACTTCAGTAGTGGGGAAAGTGATGGAAACCATGTTAAAGGATAGGATTGTTGAACATCTAAAAACACATGGATTTCAAGATCAGAGACAACATGATTTTACTTCAGGGAGATCATGCCAAACTAATCTTATTGATTTTTTTGATTGGGTAACTAAAATTACAGATCAGTGTGGTGCAGTAGACATTGCTTACCTAGATTTCAGTAAGGCTTTTGACACTGTTGCACATAGAAGGCTTATCAATAAACTGCAATCTTTGAGTTTGGATTCCAATATTGTTGAATGGGTAAGGCAGTGGCTGAGTGACAGGCAACAGAGGGTTGTAGTCAATGGAGTATATTCGAAGCTTAGGCTTGTCACCAGTGGTGTACCTCAGGGATCTGTACTTGGACCCATTCTCTTTAATATTTTTATTAGTGATATTGCAGAAAGTCTTTATGGTAAGGTGTGTCTTTTTGCGGATGATACTAAGATATGTAACAGGGTTGATGTTCCAGGAGGGATAAGCCAAATGGCAAATGATTTAGGTAAACTAGAAAAATGGTCAGAGTTGTGGCAACTGACATTTAATGTGGATAAGTGCAAGATAATGCATCTTGGACGTAAAAACCCAAGGGCAGAGTACAGAATATTTGATAGAGTCCTAACCTCAACATCTGAGGAAAGGGATTTAGGGGTGATTATTTCTGAGGACTTAAAGGTAGGCAGACAATGTAATAGAGCAGCAGGAAATGCTAGCAGAATGCTTGGTTGTATAGGGAGAGGTATTAGCAGTAGAAAGAGGGAAGTGCTCATGCCATTGTACAGAACACTGGTGAGACCTCACTTGGAGTACTGTACACAGTACTGGAGACCATATCTTCAGAAGGATATTGATACCTTAGAGAGAGTTCAAAGAAGGGCTACTAAACTGGTTCATGGATTGCAGGATAAAACTTACCAGGAAAGGTTAAAGGATCTTAACATGTATAGCTTGGTGGAAAGACGAGACAGGGGGGATATGATAGAAACATTTAAATACATAAAGGGAATCAACACAGTAAAGGAGGAGACTATATTTAAAAGAAGAAAAACTACCACAACCAGAGGACATAGTCTAAAATTAGAAGGACAAAGGTTTAAAAATAATATCAGGAAGTATTACTTTACTGAGAGGGTAGTGGATGCATGGAATAGCCTTCCAGCTGAAGTGGTAGAGGTTAACACAGTAAAGGAGTTTAAGCATGCGTGGGATAGGCATAAGGCTATCCTAACTATAAGATAATGCCAGGGACTAATGAAAGTATTTAGAAAACTGGGCAGACTAGATGGGCCGAATGGTTCTTATCTGCCGTCACATTCTATGTTTCTATGTTTCTATGTTAACCAGTTTTTCATTACATAAATTCTGCCGAGCCGAACTGACATTTAGCCGAAACTTGAACATCTTTTTTTCTTTTGTTATTGGGCCAAATTATTCGCTGAGCTGGATTTTCTCATCTCAAGGTAGGATAATAAATTTAGTGTATTTGCTAATTAGATTTCTATTATTTAGGTGCAGTTCTGGGGATCTTTACAAAGTGTACTGAAGGTAGACCATTATTTTGGGGGTTTTAATAAATAGAAATGAGTTGCGAGGACCTCACATTTAAATTTCTATTGACTTCCCATCCTATAATGACATGGTGTAGCACGACCAGGGAACACCTTATCACCCAATGTCTATTGTACCCAAGATGAATGCAACCATGGAGTTGCAGGGAAATCTGTCTGTACACATTTCTTGTCATCTTGTTCTTTGTGCACAGTGTCTTAAATACAGATACTAGGCTCTGATGTTATATCCCAGTGTCCTCTGCCTAATTCAGCTTACAATAAAAGGGAACATTCATATATAATGAGTAGGGTGCAGGTCTTCGTCCACTAGACCAACAGTAATAGATGTATTCATGGTAGATACACTCTCTCGGTCTCTCGCTCTGCCCGTGACCTTCTCCTGTCCGCTGCTCGCACACGTACGGCCAACTCGTGTTTGCAGGATTTCTCGCGGGCAGCTCCCTTCCTATGGAATAGCCATCAGACTCTCCCCTAGTCTTCAATGATTTAAGGAGTGCCTTAAAACCCATTTCTTTAGGAAAGTTTATGGCCTTCCAGAGTAACCTCTACCTCACATACCTGTCTCTTGCTCTCTCCTAAGGGCAGCACTCTACTCTCTCCCTTCAGCTCTGCTTCACTCTCACCTTATTTGATTGTTATTTCCTGTCCTAATGTGTTTTACCCCACCTCCTATAGACTGTAAGCTTGTTTGAGCAGGGCCCTCTTCAACCTATCGTTCCTGTAAGTTTTCTTGTAATGGTCCTATTTATAGTTAAATCTCCCCTCTAATAATATTGTAAAGCGCTACGGAATCTGTTGACGCTATATAAATGGTGATAATAATAATAATAATACCAATACCAGGGATACAGGGATAGGGAGTCATCATATTTAAGCTTATGCTAGTGATTATAATTCATCAAGATGGTAAACAAATACTTAGCTTTCATCCTGCCGCCCTTTATAAGATTACAGGTATAACGCTAAATGGTTGAAATGCAGAGTTTTGTATCAGAATATTACCTTCGTAAACAGCAGTTTGTATTACATATTTATTACAGAACACTCTTTATTATCAAAGTATCTTGTGCAATCTATCTCCAGGATAATTGAACACAAACACATCACAGCGATGGTTTTCTAAAGTGCTGGTCGAGGATTCCAGATACTAGATTTGCAGTTGTTTGCTGCCACTATGAGACAGTAATTTAGTACAATACACAGAGCATTAAACATGGAATATTAAAAAAAAAAGTAATCCTAGTAATTACACTGAATGTTTCATTCTGCTATTAGAAGATCACGCGGTTTGAGCCCCTGCACAGCACGGAATAGGTTAAAGTAAATTTGCAAGTCAACGTTTAATATCAGCCCAGAGTTTTGATGATTAATATTTCCCATGAGAACAGTCGGTCTGCCTATCACAGGTATTAATCTGTCTTTAAAGGGAAACGTGTAGAGCTTATTTTTACTTTCGCTCACCACATAAGCTCTGTTAAATTCTGCAAAAAGTAGCTGCCCATTAGCATCTAAATCAATGAAATCTTGTACGTTTAAATCAAACTCTTTTAATTAAATTTTCCTCCCCTCGTGTCCCTCACACCGCCTCCCTCCTCCTCTGTGTTGCTAATATTGCACATTTATTTAACAAAACGGGCTCTCATTAGAAATGCATTTACACTCGGAAAATCTTAAAAAGATTAATCAGCTGCATCTCTCATTTCCATATGGCAGATTAATATGTATTGTAACAGGGGTACGAGAATTGGCAGATACAATATTTACTGCTGCGCTCCAGCAGTTATGTTAGGAACTCTTTCACCTACGACAGTGACAGTAAACCTTGGAATCGCAGATGTTTGTGAAATGCATTTTCAAACGACGCTCAGCCAACTTTAAAAGAACAGTAGTAGTAGGGAATATATGGCAGAAAGGCTAAACCATAGTCCATTACTGCCTTCGATTCATGGGAAGTTTAATCCACAAACATCTGCAGTGGCAAAGCTATCCATCATTTTCTGTGTTGGGTTACGTGGTTTTTAGGCAGAGGAAGATAACACTAGTGCACTCCTTAATTCAGCTCCGAGAACCAATACATAATGATATCCCTGCATTAGAACAATTGGAATAACCCACTTTAGCAAGTCCGCTATTGTTTATAAATGGATGTTTATAAAGTCTGCAATGTTAAATGGTCTCCTAACCCTGTAGCCCTGTGTCAAAGACCTGTACAGGATAAATCATGTTCATCGTTATTATCAAACGGTGCATTGTCATATACATGTTAGACTTGTGCACAGCAGAGAAATACAATTCGTCCCAAATCAAAATTTCATCCATGCGGCATTTCAGCTTGACGTATGATTCAAGCAAACCAAAAGGGCACAAAAGTTGGCCAATCAGTGGAATGCAAAATACATACATAATATTTATACGTAATAATATGTATATATTACAATATTTAATACCAAAAGCACATGTTTAGTACAAATAGAGGAGGACCATGCAGTAGGAGTGCAGGTAAATTAAATATATGGACTGCCCACCTATTCTCACGTACTGTGTGTAGCAGCTTTAATGCTACAAAAATTAACTACCATTCTACAGTATATTGTAACAGAAGTATAAAAGCAACTATATAGCAATATATTCTCTGAATAGTAAGTTAAATTAAATACAAGTAAAATATTAAAGGCTAGATATGATGCAGAAAAGTAAACTAAAAATATAAAATTAATGCCTACACTGGTGCATCTTCCAGCTGGGTTTCTTTTCTGCTAAGCAGCAAGACACATTATCACATTATAAATAAAGTTATGAAAACATACAACCAGAAAGACTACACAGTACAGTATAGTATAAGCTACTATTACTTGGTAATATCTGGGCAATATCTTAACTGCTTATAAAAAAACTCCAGAATCCCCTTAACAAATAAAAACATAACTCATACCATGTAGGGCATTTAAACAAAGCTCCATTACAATAAAATAAATGAAATATATTATCCTTAAACCCCAATTAATGGCCTGCAGGTGGCAGAGAGCAAAATCTTATGAGGTTTTTTTTCCCAGCGTGCAGCATTGTCTGCTAAATATTAATTACCTCACCTAAGCTCAAATCACATCAGCTTCTCACTTCACCTTAAACCAAACAACTGACAAGATTCACAACTGCAGCTGTGACAAGAACACATATTAAATCAAGGAGGAGTGAGGACGGCAAATTAGAAGTTAAACTACATAAAGAGAATCAAGCTCAGCATTATATAAATATTACCAGCTGCTGGATAGACGCTAGACTCCCTATTCACCTAGATACAACGGAAGAAAAATAAACAAATAAAAAATGTGCACAGCACTAATCCCTATTATACATTGATACCCAACAGTTGTAATTACGTTATTGGTGGTATTCTAATTGCTCAAAGCAAAATATACAGATAAAAATATTCTCTGTTTAAAAAAAAAAAAAAAAAATGATACTGTTGTGAAAAGGAACACTCCAAACATCTAAAACACTATACTTTGAGAGAAAACATCACTTCTATTATGGTGCTTAAGTTGCACCCTCCCCATTGTCAATCATCTAGAAAGATGCTCTTCCTGAAATCTTTTTTAAATGTATTTAGCACTGAACAGTGTTTGTGTGTTTGATTTTAAGCATGTTTTTGTATGGAGTATGTGTGAGTGAATGTAGGGGTGTGTTTTTATGTAGAGTTGGAGTTTGAATTCAAGTATACATTTGTGTGTTGTGTGGTATTTGAATGCAGTGGTATGGTTATATATAATGGTGGGCAGTGGTCTATCCTGGTTTTGTGCTGCCCTAGGTAGGACAAAGCTCAGGCGCCCCCCCTCCCCTCCGCCACCCCACCCAACCCCCCGCCCGCCTTCTAAATACACACACATTCACTGGCAGATACACATACATTAGCTAACAGAAACACACACTCACTAACAGACACACACACTAACAGTCAGACACACACACTCACTAACAGACACACACACACACTCACTAACAGACACACTCACACTCACTAACAGACACACACAGTCAGACACGCACACTAACAGACACACACAGTCAGACACACACACTAACAGACACACTCACACTCACTAACAGACACAGTCAGACACACACACACTAACAGAGACACACACTCACTAACAGACACACAAACTCACTAGCAGACACACAAACTCACTAGCAGACACACTCATTCACTAACAGACACACACACTAACATACACACACAGACAGTCAGACACACACTAACAGACACACACACACACACACACACTAACAGACACACTCACACTCACTAACAGACACACTCACAGTCAGACACGCACAGTCAGACACACACGGTCATACACACACAGTCAGACACACACACACTAACAGACACACACACTAACAGACACACACTGACACACACACTCACTCACTTTGTATGTAGTGTTATATATAGGGGGGCACATAAGATACCACAGTCAAAACGGGGAGGGGGGAAGAATGGGGGTGAGCACTAAAACTTTTCACTAGGCGATGGGTTAAAGTGCTGCCATTGGCTGTCTGATGCCAGCATGCTGTGCTCTGCATGCTGGCATCTGACAATACATTTGCATGGAATTCACCCAGATTTATTGTTGTGGGCTGGCTGACACCTCTTAACTTCGATCTTTGTTTAGAAGATAACTCCCCTATTTGCTATTCTTATGTGCGTTTGCCATATTCAAGGACGCCAAATAAGAAGCTATCTGCTAAACAGCACCCTAATTTGGTATCTAAATATGGAAATCTCACATAAGGGTACCCATTTAGGGAATTATCTACTAAACAGCTAAAGATCGACATTAAAAAAAAACATTTTCTTAATTCTAGTTGTTTAGTAGATAAGTCCCTTATTTGTTATCCTTATGTGGGATTGCAATATTTAAACCCTTTAGGACCAGACTGTTTTGGCAATGTTGTGCGTTAAGGACCAGAGTTGTTTTAACATTTTTGTGGTGTTTGTGTTTAGCTGTGATTTTCCTCTCTACGAAAGCTAATGAAAAAAAAACTGCTAAATAGATTCAAAATGTTGTCCTGAGTTTAAAAACACCCAGTGTTTTTTTGCAATATAGGAGATGTCCTGTCTTTTTTAGTAGCCACTTAGTCACAAACACTGGCCAAAGTTAGCATTTATATTTGTTTGTGTGTGAAAATTGGAAAACACTAAATTGAACGCTAATTTGGCCAGTGTTTGTGACTACTAAAAACGACTGAACATACCTCATTTGCAATACCTTGGGTTGTCTTCTTTTGTGAATGGTATGCCATCATGGGGGTAATTCTCGTTCCTGGGCTAGCATACGCTCTCATAACCAACCTGGCAATTTTCAATGTAAAAATATTTGACCCTTATATTTGACCCTATAACTTTCAAAAACACTCTAAAACCTGTACATTGGGGGCACTGTTATACTCAGGAGACTTTGCTGAACACAAATATTAGTGTTTCAAAACAGTAAAACATATCACAACAATTATATCTTCAGTGAAAGTGCCGTTTGTGTGTGAAAAATGCAAAAAAAGCCACTTTCACTGACAATATCATCGCTGTGATATGTTTTACTGTTTTGAAACACTTATATTTGTGGTCAGCAAAGTCTCCCGAGTAAAACAGTACCCCCCATGTACAGGTTTTAGGGTGTTATAGAAAGTTACAGGCAGTGGAGTACACACAACCCATGTAATGGGTTGATGTAATGACGTCATATTCCGGCTCCTGCATCAGTACGAGGTGCGCGAGGGAGCTGAAGAGGAAGCACTCAGGGGAGAGTGCTCCCTCGCGCGCGCCAGGCCACCCTGTGACACACCAAGGCTAGCCTCGGGGGGCACTGAGGTGGCCGGCTCCTGGGCCCCTCAGGAGAAGAGGCTGGCCGGCACGGCGGCCGGGCAGGCGACCCCGGTATGTACGCCACTGGTTACAGGGTTAAATACAGTGCAAGCAAATTAAATTCTCTGGACTTTCGGCCTGGGTTGTCAGGCAGGTACCTCAAATTGCAATCAATAAAATTACTTAATTATGTAAAAATTTATATAAATACGCACGTAGAATTTAAATATATATGCATATTTATATATTTGAAGTCTACGTGTATATTTATGAACTTATTTGTGTGATTTTGTATATGGATATATATGTATTTCGGAATATTTTGATTTATTTATATATACATAGATGTATATATAATTTAATTCTAAGTGTATTTTGCTATAAATATATATATATATATATATATATATATATATATATTTATATCAAAATACAGTTAGAATAAAATTTCATATATATATATATATAATTTTTTTATTATTATTTTTACTTTTTTTAATTTACTTATTATTTGTATTTTATAACTATATATATATATATATATATATATATATACACACACAATATATATAGCGTTAATATATATATATATATATATATATGCGTGTAATATAATTAGAAGTGTATTTTCATATTAATATACGTATATATTAATATAAAAATACATTTAGAATGACATAATACATAAAAGATTTATAGACATATATTATAAAATATAATATATGTCTATATATAATTATATTTTTTATTACCATGTCCATTTTTTTTTTTTTAATTTTACAGCAGCAGGGACACTGCCCGTCAGCACAGGCAGTACCCCTGCACGCAGATACATGGACACCTATTGTGGCCATGTGATCACTCTGTTAAGTTCGATCACGTGGCCGCTGGATCCTAATTTGCCGCAGGGAGACTGCCTGGGTTGCAGGCAGTCTCCCCACACCGGGAGCAACGCCGATCGCCCCCGGGGGAACGATGGCCACCGGGTGAGTAAAGATTTCCGTTATGACGGTTCAGGACCATCACCGGTCCTCAAGGGGATTTTTCTGATGACGGTCCTGAACCGTCATCGGTCGTGAAGGGGTTAGGGACACCAAAAATTGAACTATCTACTAAACACATACAAATGTATTTACACACACTAACACAATAGATGTATGTCTGTGTGCTTATATCTGTGGCTATGTGTATGTGCAAATAAATATATATATATATATATATATATATATATATATACATACACGCACAATTAAAGACATACACCCACATAACCACACACACACACACAATCACATACATAAACACACAAAATCACAACACACACTTAACTACAGAGATACACACATAATCACAGATATACACAAACACAATCACAGACCCACACACATACAATCACAGACACACAATCACATACACACACAAACATTACATACATACGCACATTTAATAATTAAGAGGTCCACCCAGCCTCCCTGCCTTGCTCTAGAAGGGCTGGAGTGGATCCTCAGTCCCTGGTTGTCAGTGGTTGCTGCTGAGATCTCTATGCTTTTCCTGCACAGGTCCCTTGCGCACCCTGTAAGGACGCTGAGGCTGTGATGACATCAACTGCTGGCTCACTGCAGGGCGAAGACCATCAGGCACAGTCAGATGCACACAGTCACTTACACACAGTTACAGGCAGAAAGTCACACAGTTACAGACAGCCACGTACAGTCACAGGCAGACACACACAGTTACAGGAAGACAATCACATACACAGTCACAGGCAGTCTTACACACAGTTACAGCAAGTCACACACACACACAAAGTTACAGGCAGCTACATATGGTCACAGGCAAACAGTCACACACACAGCTACAGGCAGACAGTTACAAACACTGTCACACACACAGTTAAAGACAGTAATTCACACACACACCGTGTTACAGGCAGTCAGTTGCACGCACACAACTACAGACAGTCACTCACACACACAAAGTTACAGGCAATCAGTCACACGCACACAGGCAGACAATCACTCACACAGTTGCAGACAGACAGTCACACACATATAGTTACAGGCCGACAGATGCACACAGTTACAGACAGACACCCAGTTACAGACAGACACACAGTTACGGGCAGACAGTCACACACATTTACAGAAAGATGCACACAGTTACAGGCAGACAGACACACAGTTACAGGCCGTCACGCACACAGTTACAGGCAGTCAGACAGACACACATAGTTACAGGCAGACTCACACACAGACAGGTATCTTTCTCCGTTATGCTCTGGAGGGCGGAGGATTAGAGGCTTGAAGTCCCTGTCTAGCAGCTGGGGAAGCAGTAATTCCTTCCTGTCTCCCTTTTAGTGTGCTGCCCACTTAGGCCCACCCCTGCTGTTGATTGACTCTGCCCTGCCTTATATTTAGCTCCACCCTCAACTCCTTATTTTTTATTCTGTCTCTTCACCACCAGCCTCTAAGTGTGTGAGCTGGGCACTGCCATGGCGCCCTGTACATCGGCATAGCTCGCACACCCCTAAGGCCGCCCCGGTCCCCAGCTGGCAATCAGATAGCTGTTGCCCTTACTTCCATGTAGTTTAACTTTGTTCAGATCAGCACTCCCCTCCTGCCAGTCACTTCATGTAGTGTGCCCAAGCTACAGCACCTCTGTCAGGCCCATCTGCGCTAGAGCAAGCCACAGGCTGAGTGTATGGGCAGAGATATGGATCACGTCACACAGTGCAGCACCTAGTGATGGGACTGGGCTGCTGGGAACTCAACAGAGACTGCATGCTTAACAGGTACTTGTTGCACAGGGCTGCAAGTATGTAATTGTGACTGTATGTATGACTGTATGCCTCTGTCTGTATGTCAGTGAATGACTGTGTCTGTATGTCTCTGCTTGACTGTATGATTGTATCTGTTTTAGGTACTTTCCTTCTTTGATTGTCGAACCACTGGAGTTATTTTTTTCCTAAAGCATTCCTGTGTCCTTTTTTATACGGACAAGACTTTTAGAACATTAAAATTCCATATTAGAGAACATATCAACTTAGTGGGTAGAAATCCTGACACTCCAATATCTAGACTTATGGTTACCAAACCAGTCCTCATGGCCCACTATGGCAAACGAGTCTATGCCACAAGCACCTGCTAGCTAGCCACCTGCCCAAAGACTATGGGCCATATACAAAGACCCTGTTCGGGAGTTAACTCTGCCCAGCCGCCATTAGCAGCTTTCCCTGGGTGCCACTGGTTCGGCACTTTCCCTTCATTCGAATGGAACCAAACACTAGCTCCCTGGTGGCCGTTCACATGAAGAAACCCACTAATTGTCCTCAGCAGTACTTAGCCGCAATTGTTATGGAACTGTTTTCGGCATGAGGTGACCGTGCGGTTCCCGGACAACTTGGTCCAGGGTTTTAACTGTCAACCCGCCAGGAGAGCGCTTTTTGCAGGAAAGGTGCTTGAGACTAAGAGGCATAAACACTGCCTAAGAGCCAGGCAAAGCACCCCATATTTTGGATGCAGGGGCTCCCGAAAGTTGTACAGCCAAAGCACCAAATGCCCTGGAACTATTTTGGGCTTAAGACCATGTGTGCGACCGGTCATAACTTTAACACTGTGGCATTTCCCCTAGACTGCATGGATCTGAGTGCTATTTGGAGATCTGTGTTATTTGTGGGATTATTATATATTTTTATGATGTTTTGGGGTATTGTTGGGATGCCATTGGCCAGGGATGTCAAATGTAGTGTCTCCTGGCCAATAGCATCCTAACAGCCATCCAAGCAGCCATCCGAAGGCTTACAATATAATTACAAAGCTGTAATTATACACTGAAATGTGTCCGGCTTTGTATATGTATTTATTATTTTTTATCACTTACTGTGGGTAGCACTTAATATACAATCTTCCTATTACCCTGTACTGCATTCCTGTATGTTTAGTGTTAGGGGTATGTGTAGGCAAACTATGTTATGCCAAGGTAATCTCAGGGCTGAGTGTAATTAGAGTCAGTTTGTTTTTCCTTACCCACACGTTTGGGAGATAGTCTGCCTATAAAGACACACTTTTCTGTGAACTCTATGGTATCTTTTTACCTATTTTGCTTGTCTACTGGCATTTGTAGTCACAACATCCTTTAGTGTGTGCTGATGTAGTCTTAGGAATTAGGTGACATACTTCATAATTGCTGCAGTGATTTAATATAACTATAATAGAGTTAAATTAATTTACAGACGTAAGGACCTATGACCCCTATTGTTCCACAACTCCCATTTAAACACTTTTTCCTAGGAACGATTAAACTCTTAGAGCCTTCTAAATGAGGAACTTAACAGGCTTAGTGAACAAACATTTAGTTAATATACCACTAAATAGACATGTGCAATTCGTTTCGGTCCGAATATGTATTCGGACGAATTTCGGGCAATTCGGACATTGGGGTACTACCCAGTGAAGGAAGAAAAATGTTACATTGTATACAATTTTAAATAAAAAGTATACAAACATAGTCAGGGTTCACCTGTAATCATTTGCAACACTTACAACAGTCAAGTAACATACATTCAAATAAAATGTTACTTGGCCAGTCAATGTAATGACAGGAATGAATAAGTAGATAACTCCCTAATTCCCACGGCATTAGGGAGCTATCTACTAAAAGGCTGAAAGACCTAAATTGGTCTTTCAGACAAATTTACTAATACCAAGTAAGGATTACTTGGTATTAGTAAATGATGCCCCTACTCGCTATACCGCAAGTAGGGGCATGCCTATTAAACAGTGAGCCGCCTGTGGCTGCTCACTGTTAAAAAAAAAAAAGGTCCGCCTTCCCGAGCCCCCACCCCTGAGCGGCGGGTGGGGGTCCTAAATTATAATAAGGGGGAGACCTAATGTCCACCCCCCTGGCCCCCACCCCTGAGTGGTGAGTGGGGGCCCTAAATTATAATAAGGGTGGGACCTAATGTCCTCCCCCCTGGCCCCCACCCCTGAGCGGTGGGTGGGGGCCCTATATAGTAATAAAGGGGGGGGACCTAATGTCCTCCCCCTGGCCCCCACCCCTGAGCGGCAGTTGGGGGCCCTGAATACTAATAAAGGGGGGGACCCAATGTCCTCCCCCTTGGCCCCCACCACTGAGTGGTGGGTGGGGGCCCTATATACGAATTAAGGGGGGGGACCTAATGTCCTCCCCCCTGGCCCCCACCCCGTAGCGGCGGGTGGGGGCCCTAAAAAAATGTCCCCCCAGGTGACTAGGGGTCCCCAAACCCCTAGTCACACCCTCCCCCCCCAAAAAAAATGATCCCCCTACCTACCCCCCTCACCCTAAAAATAATGAGGGGGGGACCTTTAACTAAGAACCTGTAAAAAAAAAAAAAAATAACTTACCATTCGATGTTTTCTTTCTTCTAAAATCTTCTTTTTTCAGCCCCAAAAATGGCCAAATAAAAAACCATGATAACCGACGCAATTAAAAAAATAAAAAAATAAAAATATCCTTCTTCACCCATGGAGGGCTACGTGCAGACTGAGCTCTGCAGGGCGGGGGAAGGTCCTCCCCCCTTACTTTTGTTTAGGGCCCCACTGCTCAGGGGTGGGGGCAAGGGGGTAGGACATTAGGACCCCCCCCCCATTTGTGTTTAGGGCCCACACGCACCGCTCAGGGGTGGGGGCCAGGGGGAGGACATTAGGCCCCCCCCAATTTGTATTTAGGGTCCCCACCCACCGCTCAGTAGTGGGGGCCAGGGGGAGGACATTAGGCCCCCCCTTATTCTTGTTCAGGGCCCACACCCACTGCTCAGGGGTGGGGGCAAAGGGGGAGTAGTTTTAAAGCACGTTATTCCAAACAATTTAGGAATGTTAGGTGATTTATGCCCTTTATGGATTAAAACCAGACTCTGCATCAACTATGTAATTTTCCATGGGAGTTTTGCCATGGATCCCCATGGATGCCATGGATCCCTTGAAACAACTTTTCCATCACTATTGTGGCCAGAAAGAGTCCCTGTGGGTTTTAAAATTCGCCTGCCTATTGAAGTCTATGGTGGTTCGCCCATTCGCGAACATTTGCGGAAGTTCGCGTTCGCCATTCGCGAACAGAAAATTTCATGTTCGCGACATCACTAAAAGATACCATTATTTTCACCATATCATATAATTTACTTTAAATAAAATTATAAAATCTGATGACATTTTTTTTAAAAAACACACTTTTTCTAACTTTGGCCCCCAAAATCTGTTACGCATTTACAACCGCCAAAAAACACCCATGCTAAATAGTTTCTACATTTTGAAATACCCACTGTTAACATATTCTAAGATTCATTTTTTTCCAAGTTATAGGGCAATAAGTACAAGTAGCACTTTGCTATTTCCAAACCTTTTTTTTTTTTTTCAAAATTAAGGAAAGTTACATTCTAACTAGCGTTGAGCGAACCCGAACCGCAAAGTTCGGGTTCATAGCGAACATTACGGTTTTTGGACCCCGGACCCGAACACGGACATTTCAGTGTATGTTCGGGTTGGAGTTCTGTTTTCGGCGATTTAATGGCGCATTTTGAAAGGCTGCCGGGCAGCCAATCAACAAGCATTTGACTCGTTTGCCCTAAGAAGCCATCACAGCCATGCCTACTAATGGCATGGCTGTGGTTGGCCAGTGCAGCATGCGACCCAGCCTCTATATATAAGCTGGAGTCGCGTAGTGACGCACGCACATGAGCTCTTATTAGTGTAGGGAGAGGATGCTGCAGCTGTTAGGGACAGATTAGGAAAGAATTATGGTGTTGAATCTGCAAACTACAGCGATTATTTTAGTGGGTGCTATAATACTACATTTTTGTACCCTGCCCTGAGCCCAGTGCTACAGAGAGTGCAGTGCACTTGCAACTGCATGTGTGCCAGGCACATGACTTTAGTCCTTTTATGGTAGCTCAGTGGACAACATTTAGGCATTTTTAAATACTGCAATTTTTTGGGTGCTAAATAGTACATTTGCGTACTGCATTTCTTTCAGTCTAATAAAACCCTTAAATGCTACTGTTACATTGTTGGTTTAAAAAAATCACACTTTTTTTGTGCTAAATAGTACATTTGCGTCCTGCGGTGCACTTCATATCTGAGAGTCAAATAGAACCGTCAAACACTGTGCTTACAGCGCACTTTGAAAAATTCAAATTGTTTTGGGTGATAAAAAGTTAATTTGTGGTGTGCACTTCATATCTGAGAGTCAAATAGAACCGTCAAACACTGTGCTTACAGCGCACTTTGAAAAATTCTAATAGTTTTGGGTGATAAAAGGTAAATTTGGGGTGTGAACTTCATATCTGACAGTCAAATAGAACCGTCAAATACTGTGCTTACAGCGCAGTTTGACCAATTAAAAATGTTTTGGGTGCTGAATAGTACATTTGCGTCCTGCACTTCATATCTGACAGTGAAATAGAACTGTCAAATACCAATATAACAATATTGTAATTCATGGGCAATACCCTCACAAGTCAAACTGAGAGGTCAGTTTATAGGGAAAACTGTTACCTGGATACAATTCTAAAACAATTCCCATATGTCCTTTGCAGAGTTTACATGCTGGAAAAACACAGGTGCCAACTGCAATGTCTTTCTGCAGTGTGCACACCGGCAAGGAGGGCAGGGTTGAGGAGTGGGTGGAAGATGATGTGGAGGATGATGAGGTCCTAGACCCCACATGGAATCAAGGTCATGCAAGTGACGTGTGCAGTTTAGAGGAAGAGGCGCTGGTCGCACAGAGGCACCAGCACAGCATAAGACGGAGCAGGGTGTAAAAGCGGAGCAGCTGTCCCCTGGCGCTCGTCGGCATGTATTATCTTTAGAATTCCCACAGTTATCCAAGTAACAGATGGAGCGATAAAAGGAACCATAACAGATTTAACAAGCCATTCGCAGTTTCACAGTCCGGTGACCGGGACCCAGACACTGTCTGGGCGGTGGTCGGACGACCGGGACCCAGTATGCCTGATGTTAAAGTTAGGAGTCACAGTGTGGAATGGATTAGCTGGGTCTGGTGCAGGGTAACCACATGCCCCCTGGTGTTGAGCACCAGCGTTTGTGTGGCCACACACCAGGACCCTGATGCAGCTTCAGTAAAAAGAGTACTGGATACCAGAAGCCATCACCAGACTGAACCGCAACTTGGAACAGGATGTGACATTCACTGTAGCGGCTGCGCACGCTTTCAGCATTCTCACCCTGCTGCTGCTCCCCTGGCCTTCCCACTCACTGCCTCATATGCGACGTGCCCACAAGGTGGAACTCCATCTTACACATGCTGGAGAGACTGTGCGAGCAGAAGCAGGCGATAGTGGAGTTTCAGCTGCAGCACACATGGGTCAGTCACTCTGCACCAGACGTGCCCTCCAATTGATCCTAGTTAAAGGATTTCAAGTGGACTCATTACAATTACAGGGCCTCTAAAGTGTTCTGTATTGTTATTTGTCGTCACTACCTCCCTGCATCGGGAGTGGGTAATTTGCGCGCCTGCTGCCTTCCTTGGATGTGGTAGCCATTTCTCAGGCTCCCTCTCCGGAATTGAACCCTGATTCCCCGTTACCCGTGGTCACCATGGTAGGCGCAGAAGGTGGCATCGAAAGTTGATTGGGCAGACATCCGAATTCAAAGTCGCCGTCACAGGGACGTGCGATTGGCCCGAGGTTCTCTAGAGTCACCAAAGTGCCTGCACAACTATAATATCGACAGCTATTCTGCCGAACGGATCTTCACTAATAGGTAGGGGATGGAGGGAGGCCCTGTGCCGGTCCCTTCTCTTCCCCACTCTCTGGCAGACATCAGGCAGTACTGCCTCAGATCCTGAGAGATGCCTGGCCAGAAGAAGCTGTGGGTGAGCCGAGATGCTGTCTGGCTCCTGCCCAAATGCCCTGCCAAGGGGATATCGTGAGCTAGCTTCAGCAGCTCTTACCAATACTTCTTGGGTCTGGGACTGGTGGTCTCTCACCAGCCGTGTCATTGGGTAGCCCATTGAAAAAGTGCTCTAGCATGATGAGCTGGGTGATCTCCTCCAGGAACTTGGCATGATGGGAGTTGAGTCAGTACTGGGTGGCCCTTGTGATGCGGCATGCCCACTCCGCATGGGAGTCCTTCTGCCCTTTCCGGGTCTCCCTAAACTTTCGGCGGTATGGATTTGTGTAATAAAGGGATAGTCTCTGATCTGCTCTTCTGGTACAGCCCGGTAAATATCCGCTGCCTTCCCCACTAGTTTGCTGGCCAGGATGGTGACCCGGTCGCTGGGGCCCACGTCTTGGAGTAGGCACTGGTGCTCAAAGTCTTGTAAAAAGTAATCAATGCCTTCTTCTGCTTCCTTGAACGCTTTAAAGGCATTGTATGGTAGCTGGTGGGCCAGGGTGGTTGTGCTTCCCGGCACCCTCTGCTCCCTTCTTCCTTCATATGGGTTCATGGAGGTCGCCCTCTGTCTATTGGCAAGGACATAGGCTTGCACCTCCAAAAAGGTCCTGCTGACAATCTCCTCTGAGGGTGGCTCTCGGTAATATGCCAGGTGCCGATCCACCTCCTTGCGCACTTCCTCCTCATCTCCAGCCCCTGGCTGGGGTTCGTTGCCTCACTGCGTGCCTGGTCGTCCTTCATGAGCACATCAGTCAATTCGGCCTTGTTACGCCCACCAGGCGTTATTCCTCTGGCTCCAAACAAGTCCTGCAGTGTAGGTCACTTTAGAGCACTGTAGTCCATGGGTCTGTTGGCAGGGACATGGGATCCCGCCGCTTGCCACCAATTGAAGCGGGACCTGGGTAACCGATGGTTATCCCCTTTGATTAGAATAGGTCAGACCCATTTCCCCAGTAACCGGATGGGACACAGTTCCAGGATACAATGTTTGACAATCTTTATTTGGGTACACAGCTTTACCTCCTGTTGCCTCCTTCTCCTACTCCGCTTCTTCCTCCTCTACCACCTCCTCATCCGGTCAGCATAACACCTTCACCACCAACTTCAGCACAGCCAGGGAGAAACGACAGCAGGCTGTTTTAAAACTCATATGTTTTGGGGAAAAACCCACACCGTGCAGGAGCTGTGTACGGCCATGGAACAACAGACCGATGAGTGGTTGTTGCCACTGAGCCTCACGCCCGGTATGGTGGTGTGCGATAATAGGCAAAAACTCGTAGCAGCTCTGGGCTTAGCCGGTTTGACGCACATCCCTTACCTGGCGCATGTGCTGAATTTGGTGGTGCAGAAATTCCTGAAAAACTACCCATATATATCAGAGCTGCTGCAGAAAGTGCGTGTCGTCTGTGCGCGCTTTCGGCATTCTCACCCTGCTGCTCGCCTGTCTGCGCTGCAGCGTAACTTCGGCTTTCCCGCTCACCGCCTCATATGCGATGTGCCCACAAAGTGGAACTCCACCTTGCACATGCTGGAGAGACTGTGCCAGCAGCAGCAGGCGATTGTGGAGTTTCAGCTGCAGCATGCACGGGTCAGTCGCTCTGCGGAACAGCACCACTTCACCACCAATGAGTGGGCCTCCATGCGAGACCTATGTGCCACGTTGCGATGTTTTGAGTACTCCACCAACATGACCAATGCAGATGACGCCATTCTCAGCCTTACTATCCCGCTTCTATGTCTCCTTGAAAAAACGATTCAGGCGATGATGGAAGAGGATGTGGCACAGGAGGAAGAGGAGGAGCAAGAGGGGTAATTTCCATGGTTAACAGGCCAGTCATTCACAAGTGGCTCGGAGGGTGGGTTCCTGCAGCAGCATAGGCCAGGTACACAATTGTCCAGCATCTCCACACTGTCCCATGGAAGCGTTCAACTGTCCATCTCCCAAACACTGGAGAGAAAGAGGAATTACCCCCCTACCCACCCACGATCCCTGGCACTAAATGCCAGCATTTCAAAATTCGTGGCCTTTGAAATGCTGTCATTCTGTCTGGTGGAGACGGACAGTTTTAACCCCTTAAGGAACAAACTTCTGGAATAAAAGGGAATCATGACATGTCACACATGTCATGTGTCCTTAAGGGGTTAAAAACCTGATGGCGTTATTGGACTGCAAGAAATGCACCACAGGCCGCAAATGTTTCTTTTTTTGTACGTCCCAATATTTTGGGGGCTACCCCAATTAAAACAAAAAAAAACAAAAAAAAGAAACAAATAAAAAGTGTTGGCTACTTCCTCCACCTACACCGTCACAGTCACCGCCTCCACAACCTATGGGTCACTTAGTAGTTGAGCATTTCTCCATGCATCAGGACTGCAAGAAATGCACCGCAGGCTGCAAATGTTTTTTTTTTTTTGTCCCAAATATCCCAATAAAAAAAAACAAAAAAAAAACAGTGTTGGTCACCTCATCCTCCTCCTCCACCGCCGCTTCCACCTACACCGCCACGGTCACCGCCTCCTCAACCTATGGGTCACTTAGTATAAACTATGTACACAGTAGCAGAGGCTTGTGAAGGCCTTTTCTCCATGCATCAGGAGTGGAGCTCAGTTTGAACAATGAAAGAGAATACCTGCACTCCAACCCTCCCTCAAATGGATAATTCTGGTGATCCTCCTGACAGCCATGCTTTAGATTTTGATTTATGTTCTTCCAAATCTAAAATCAAAGATTCCATCTAGTACTATTTTATGGCTCAGCTGTATTTTTAATTTTTAGGTATTTTATGTTATTTTAAGTGATTTCCTTATCCACATTTGTTTGCAAGGCACTTGCCCTACTCACCCCCATTTTACTTCCCTTTGCAGCCCTCTAGCCCTTTCCAGGACTTTTTTAGAGCCATTTTTGTGCCTAAAAGTTCGGGTCCCCGTTGACTTCAATGGGGTTCGGGGTCAAATTCGGGGTCAAGTTCGGGCCCAAACCGATACTTTTTTCGAAGTTCGGCCGAACCAAAGGTTCAATATTTACTAATATTGACATGACCAGACAAACGAGGATCATACCAATAATGAATATTATTAAAGGGGGGCAAGCTCTGATTGGATGACACCCCCAGAAGCCCCATGATGCACTGCCTCTAGAAAGGCAGTGCCATATTGGAAGCCACATGGCTGGGTGGGAGGAAATAAATACATTTACTTTTATTTTTTTTAATTGATTTTATTTATTTTATTCAATAGCTCTGACTCTCGGTGTCTCAGTCCTTAAGGGGTTAATAGCTCTGACTCTCAGTGTCTTGGTAATTAAGGGGTTAATAAATAGATCTGACTCTCTATGTCTGTCATTAAGGGGTTAATAGCTCTGACTATTGGTCTCTCTGTCATTAAGGGTTTAATTATTATTATTATTATTTATATAGCGCCATCAGATTCCGTAGCGCTGTACAATGGGTGGCCTAACAAACATGTCATTCTAACCAGTCAACTGGACGTACAGGAACAGAGAGGTGGAGGGCCCTGCTCAATGAGCTTACATTCTAGAGGGAGTTGGGTATAGTGACACAAAGGGTAAAAGTAGGGGTACGAAATAGGTTGTTAGAAAAGTATTCATTGAGCGCTTAGCAGGTTCTTTTTGACAGTTGCAGGAGAGGAGTCATGGGGGGTGGGGGATAAAAAACCTGCTAACAGTTTAATTGACATGCTTTCTTGAAGAAGTGGGTTTTCAATGATTTTTTTGAATGAGTGGAGACTGGGTGAAAGTCTTAAGAGAAGGGAAGGGAGTTCCACAGAAGAGGTGCAGGCCTGGAGAAATCTTGGAAGCAAGCATTAGAGGTGGGAGTACGGACAGAGGATATACGTAGGTCTTTGGCAGAGCATAGGGGCCTCGACAGGACATACTTGTGTATCTTTCTTTCAACAAGTTAACTGTGAGAGCTGCCCTGCTGCCCTGGTCAGTTTACCTCTGCTGATGGTAAATATAACTTTATCACATGACAGGAGGCTTCATATTTTGCATAATCTTCCTTTACTACTCTATAGCAGCAAAGACATAGAGAAAAAAAAAGGAAGCAATCAGAGACAGGCAGAGAGTATAAGATATGCCTTCCACTGAGTCACTTCCTCTTTCTTTCCTGCTCCATCACAAGTCAGGTCAGAATATTGTGTGTCTACACTTTGTTGGCTTGTCTTGTTATATTTATTTAATTTCACTTATTTACTTGATTGATTCCTGTCTTTTCTTACTGTATATGTATTTATGTAGGGTTTCATCTGATAATAGGGACACTGGTTTTGTTTTGTATGGTATAGACTTACTTTATCCCCTTTTATTCCCTGTCAGTTTTTTGTTTATCTTACAGTTATTAGAGGGTGAGCCTCTCGCATAAACTCAGCCCAATATATTGATACTATTTTCATTATTAGAGGGTGAGTCTATCTCATAAAATCTCCTTGTGGCTACGCTCACCACTCCACAGGCACTCCCCCACCCCCACATGCCCTCCTCAGATCGAGCATGGGGCGCTATGTAGATATCCTGCCTGTCAGGTTTCTGCGTTCGCAAGCTGTTAATGTGCGCTCACCTATTCACTCCTTTTCAATCCACCGTACGCATATATCTACGTGCGCTCTGCAGTTTGTATTTTCAATCAGGCGGTCGCACAGGTTTGTCAATTCGCTTACACCTGTTTTTCTTCCTTAAATCTACCAAACGCATATTTAAACCAATGCTCGTTTAGCAGTTTGTATTCCTTTGGACCGTTCTTCTCCTGAATGCGCATCCTCAGCGTTCGGTAGTTTCCCTTTGGGTTGTTCGTTTTGTGATGATTTGAATTCTCTCCTATAATCATTCCATTAAGTCTTCACTGAGTGCCTCAATCCCTCAAGGCACTCAGCACACAGGCAGAGCATCGGAAGCCTGCTTGATGGCTTCGATGCTCTGCTACACAGCCGGGTGCCAGGTGGGGCAATCCGGAAGTGGTCGCTCCTGGGGTGCAATCACTCGACGGCCCAGCAGTCAGGAGAGGTATTGAAGGATGCTTAAACATCGAGGCATCGCTGCAATACCCTTAGAGCAGCTGGAAGCGATCACAATCTCTTCCAGCACTCATATTTGTCCTTAAGGACCGTTTTTGTGTCGGACGTACCTAGTACATTTACGGTCCTTAAGGAGTTAAAAGACATGCATGGTGGCTAGGGGCATGAGGAAGAATTTAACCTCCCTTATACTAATGTGGGGGTCATATTGACTCCCATAGGCCAAGGGTGGCATCAGGGGATTTTCTAGTTTTCAATATTACAAGGAGGGAGCCACGAGCCGGTAATGTCCTACGTGTAAGAACTATAACGATTGAAAGAATGAGTTGCATTGAAGAATTTCATCCAACAAGCAATTCAGTCTCTATTTCATTCATTTTCATTTGTATTCGTCCATTCGTCTTTCAGACAAGTGATAAAATTGCCTACAATTCAGACAAAAGCTGGTTGTTTTGAAAACAAATGCCCAAGTCTACTAGACATGAGCAAGACAGACATAATTCCTATCCCATAAGATTCATCTTAGGGTTATGTCTAATCAGTAAGCAGCACTGAAGTAAAGTTCATGAATATTTGCCATGCCTTTGAAATATTTTTTACAGTAAATAATTTTGAGTCCCCCTACCCCATTTCAGCTCTGTAGCATGGTCTATCAATGCATGACCTGAGAACAGCAGTTCAAAAAGGACAGAGAGCAAGATGTCAGAAGCTGCCAGGCTGCAAATTAAGAGCAGCTGTACATAGCTTGGAACTGACTTGGCATAGTCTAGGAAAAAGGAATACTTCCGTAAAATGCTGCGTTGTGGGTTTTTTTCTCTGAAACCACTTTAACTCTGTTTTCAGGTAAGTCCTATACACATCACTAAGTACTGTAAAACTATGGGCAGGTCTTCTCCTCACTTATTTGAAATGAGCACAGATCATTACATGTCAGCTACTTAAATATACCATGATTTTGGTATATTTTGTTGAAACTTTACCTGCATTATAAACAAACATTATACATTTCTTCAAATATTAGTAACTTTCTCAATCTGCCAAGTCAGCTGTTTGGCTGGAGACAAGTACTGATATGATCAGGGCGAAACTACATTTGAGAAAGGAATGAGAGATATCAATATTCTATTACAATGCCTAGTTGTAACACCAAGACTTTCATCACAATGTGGTGCTTGTTTTTGTTTGATAATGTTGTCAGATCTAGTCGGTATTGTATAATTCTTTTTAACATTATCATAATCCAAAAAATGTCAACTGGATTTAATTAAAAATCATATTTAACTTACACTTAGGCCTAACTTAAGTCTTCGTTGCTAATCATATGGTTTCTTGAATGATATGCCATGATTGTGATGTTAATAACCAACACAATGTTAATTTTAATTACATTACAGTAGTGATGACAATTTGTTATGTGTGGTATTGACAGGATGTGTCCTAAAGACAACAAGCTAGCACTGGCCAGCCCCTAGGACCATATCCACTTCAACGGGCTATGTTGGTTATGATAGTTACAGTGCCTCTTCAATTTGTTGAAAAGTGTTGTCAGTGATTTGTTAAGTTTCTTTTGGCTCTTGAATTTCATAAGGAAAACAGCACCTATCTGGGGTGATTGTGACTACTTAAACTCGACTGCTTAACATAAGGCATATGGCTGTTTTGTTTCTGAACTGATAATGTAAACAGTGTCAAAGAACAATGGAAATGTACAATTATGGATTTTTCTAGTTTTAATGACCAAATAATCAAAATTTTATTAAAGACAGGAGGCAAATATTTTCTCTAGTTTCTTTACTCAAACCTCCCAGAAGCAAAGAAAAGGTTAGCAAAGTAAAGTAAAAATCAACCAATCACAGAGTAGGTATCAGTAATTGGATCTTCGTTTAAATGGTTGACTTCGACTGGTGTGGCTGTATCATAGGAAGTGGGAGGAGCTTCATTATATGTTAACATATAATGAAGCTCCTCCCACTTCCTATGATACAGCCACACCAGTCGAAGTCAACCATTTAAACGAAGATCCAATTTGTCTAGTCAACCATGTAAACGGAGAACCAATGAGTCTAGGGAAATTGTAAAATGTAAATGTAAACGATGGAAGTTGGTAGAACGTCCAGAGGAAAAAGCACACATTGTTCACACTAGAAAAGGAAGAGACACATTGTGAAAGTATGGTATCACATAAGTGGCCATTACTAGCCAAATTATCAGACAAGCAGCACAAATGTGCGACAACTGCAGGAGATGTACAGAACAACCCTTAGATTAGATTTTTCAAAAACCTACCAGCAGTTAGAAAATGAAATAAACACCCCAGGTAGAAGGGAGGAAAAGAAAAAAAACCGGATGGGGAAATATTTGCCTCCTGTCTTTAATAAAATGTAGGTTATTCGGTCATTAAAACTAGAATAATCCCTAATTTTATGGCAGGAGACTTCATATGTGCTATTTCAACACCTAGTAAGTAGAGGAAAAAGGGCATGAGAACCCTGGCAAAAATAAAAAGTCCGGAGAGTGGATTCCCTAGACCAGTCTGCAGATGCCAAAATATCTGAGAGGGTACCCCCAGCAAGAAAAGCAGATGAAGCCGCCGCACTGAGTGCGTCCCGAAAGAAACGTCAACACCGGCAAGACCGAGAAGCCATTTGATCCAGCGAGCAATCGTAGGACATGACACCGGCCAATGTGGGCACATGTAGGAGATTAAGAGAGGTCCCGAAGGAGGCAGAAGAGGAGTAGTAAGAGCCACATATTGGCATAAACAAATCGCTACACAGAATGACGGTTTATACAGGAAGTACGGATAAGAAAAACGGAAGATGAATGTGTCTTAGTCTGACAGGAGATTGAAAAACGCACACCCTTGGGTGTGAAAACTATGACTTGGAAGTCAAAAACTCTGACATCCAAAACTCTCTGGAAGGAAACTAAACAGAGAAGCAGGGCTAGCTTAGCAGAAAGTTGTTGTAGGGTGAGGTCCGACACCGACACCTGCAACACCTCCCGGAAATGGGAGTATCTAGATGTAGGGGGTTTAGCAATTCTAATACCACGCAGAAGTCTGCAGAGTTAGAGATGTTTCCCCACAGAGGAATCATTGACCAGGATATGCGCCGCAGAGATAGCAGAGCAAAATAGATTGAGGGTACGATAGAACTTGCTCTGGTCAAAGAGTGAGGATAGGAAATTTATGATGTTAAAAACAGATGATTAAAAGGGATCAATATCCCTTTCCATACACCAGCTAGTCCAGATCTGCCAAGCGGAAAGGTAGGAACGTCGAGTTCCAGGAGCCCAGGAATCCCATAGGAGCCCTCTAGCAGTGCTGGAAAGCCCTTAACCCCTTAAGGACACAAGACGTGTGTCACATGTCATGATTCCCTTTTATTTCCAGAAGTTTGGTCCTTAAGGGGTTAAACATTCCAGGATCCTCTGAAACGGTCCAGGCTACAAGCTGAAGGTGATCTTGAGTGATGAGGGGGTGAAGTTCCCCTGATGGACCCCCGAGAAGATCGCACATCCAAGAAAGAAGAAGAGGGAAGTCTGTTGATAGTTCCAGCGGACTGGAGTACCAAGGCTGTGTCCTCCATAGAGGGGCAATCAAGAGAATAATGACTCTGAAAAAAGAGGGAAGGCATATCCCCCCTCAAGCTCAGCCAAGGTTGAAGGAATGCGTCAACGGCATGACAGGCCGTGTCTGGAAGACAACTGAAGAAGGCCTCGGTCTGATGATTCAAACGGGATGCGACAAGGTCCAGATGGAAAGGACCATGAGCCAGATGTAGGAGATGGAAGATGTGTGGATCCAACTGCCAATCGCTGGCGTCTCTCCAGTGACGAGATAACTAGTCCGCTACCAGGTTGTCAGGACCTGGGAGATATTCTGCCTGAAGGGAGATGTTTCTGGCCAGGCAAAATTGGTAGAGTTCCTTCGTCAAATCCAAAAGGAGTTTGGATCAAGAACCTCCCAATCAATTGACGCAATGGACAGTGGAAACATTGTCCATTCTCAGAGTCAGAGAACAATTGTAGGAGTCTTTTGCGAAGCTGCGGACTGCAAGGGAGCCAGCAATCAATTTGAGGCAGTTTATGGCTAAGGCCCTTTCGGAGGGTGTCCAAAGCCCTCCGGGGAGAGATCCGAGCAGGTCGCACCACAACCTGAGAGACTGGCATTTGATTCCAGAATGAAGTCTGGTAGGGAACCAAATATTGCCTTCCCGTTCCAAGCCTCCATGTTGTGGAGCCACCAATCCAGTTCCAAATGGACCTCTTCTGTGAGAGAGATCAGTTGATTGTAAGAAGCGGATCTTCGCAGGTAAAATGCCTTGAGTCATTGCATTGGTCTGTAGTGTACCCCTGTAGTGCCCCAAGAAAATGGCCTGGATGGAGGCTGACGAGACCTATGACCCTTTCTAAATCACAAAGGTAAATGCAAGGGGAGCCCATCAGTTTTCAAATGTCCTTTTTGGAGGATGGAAGTTGAAGGATAGCTTGAATGTAGTCTATTTGAAACCCCAGGACCTGGATGGTTTGTAAAGGCTGAAGTGAAGACTTCTCAAAGTTTATCACAAAAAACGATGTTTTGAAGGAGAGATGTTGTCACCTCCATGTGTTGTTGGAGGGTGAGAAGGTCTTGTGTCATAATCAGAATATCGTTGAGGTAGATGATGAATCTTACACCCTGAGAATGGAGGAGAGCCATAACTGGTTTTATCAGCTTTGTAAATCACCACGGGGTGGAGGATAGGCCGAATGGGAGGTAGGTGAATTGCCAGAGGTTGTGTCGCCAAACAAACTGAAGGTAGCACCGTTGGGGAGGTGCAATTGAAACCGTGAGGTAAGTGTCCTTGAGGACGAGGGGTGAGAACGAATCTCGTTTGCAGAGAAGGTCGCATAAAAGATCTTGAATCTTGAAGTGTCGATAGGCAATTGATAGATTCAAGTCTCTTAAGTTGATAATCATCCGAAAATCTCCAGATTTTTCTTGACAAGGAAAATATTGCTGAGGAATGTCGGGGATGTTGTCGAGGGTTCTATAGCACCCTTGTCTCTGAGTTTGCAGAGTTCGGATAGCAAAGTTGCATCCTCGGCCTGAAAGAGTCTGAGGGGCATGCGTGGATTTTCCTGAAAAGGATCGGATACAAAGTCTATGAGGAACCTTGAGACCGTCTGTAGGATCCAGTGGTCTTCAATTAGTTTTGACCACTGAGGGAAAAATGGGTTAGCCGGCCTGCTATAGGAACATGTAAATAAGGAAGGTTGATTACCTGAAGCAGTGCGTCTGCGAAGAAAAGCAGATCTGCGTTGTCTGATGGGACATCTGACAGGGAAAAGTTGTCTGTAGTAGGGTTGGTATTGACAGGAGTTTCAGGGCTCAGTGGGGCGAGGCCTATAGCCTCTGAAGGCTTGTCTGCCGGTGGCTCGGCCTCTATGGTGACCGGCTCTCCCATATAAACGATGGAAACGGAACACTCTGCAGAGTGATGATTGTGCTTTAGTGAGGGGATTGAAAATAGAAACATGCTTATTTAAGTCCCTGATAAATTTGTCACCAAAAAGAAGACCATTCGCCTAGGGGCCCAGTTCCCTAGAGCCTAATTCAGCTAGCTTGGCATCTATTTTGTAGATAACGGCTTTACGACGTTCTGTGGATATAGCCACATTTGCGTTGCCTAATATGCAGAGGGCCCTCTGTGCCCATTCGTGCACTAAGCGCGGATGAATTGGGTTGTCTGCTAGAGCATCTTTGGCTGGATAACTGGCCCAGCAAAATCGAGCAATTTATCTTGGATGGCCTTAAGGCCCCGCTCAATGCCTTTATGAGGTTTGGTAAGAAATGTAACTAAAATAAGGTCAAACCCCGGTGTGAGAGTGACCTTGTCCTAGATAGTTGGGCGGGGGTATTGTGCTTTAAACTTATTTCTAACCTCCTTGTCAAGAGGTTTACGAATCCATAGCCTGCAGAATTGAGCAATATGCTTAGGAGGAGCCCATAGTTTTGGGTCAAAGAAGAGTTGGCCAAAGGAGTCTAGCAGAGTTTCAGAGGACTGATCCTGCTGTGAATTGGTAGTCGAGTTTTGCGACTGATTGATGATCTGTAGGCATGAGGGGCAGCCTATATATTAGGGGAGTGAGGGATGGGGGGGCAGCCTATATATCAGGGGAGTGATGGATGGGGGGGCAGCCTATATATTAGGGGAGTGAGGGATGGGGGGCAGCCTATAAATTAGGGGAGTGAGGGATGGGGGGCAGCCTATATATTAGGGGAGTGAGGCATGGGGGGCAGCCTATATATTAGGGGAGTGAGGGATGGGGGGCAGCCTATATATTAGGGGAGTGAGGGATGGGGGGGGCAGCCTATATATTAGGGGAGTGAGGGATGGGGGGGCAGCCTAAAGATTAGGCAAGTGAGGCATGGGGACAGCCTAAAGATTAGGCAAGTGAGGCATGGGGGCGCAGCCTATAGATTAGGCAAGTGAGGCATGGGGGAGGAGGGGCTAAATGAAGAGTCAGCAAGGAGCAGGGGCAGCAAGGAGCAGGAAGGGTATGCAAGGAGCAGGGGCAGCAAGGGGCAGGAAGGGTCTGCAAGGAGCAGAAAGGGACAGAAGGAGCACAAAGGTAAAGGAGCAGATATAATCAGAAGGAGCACAAAGTTAAGTTGAAGAAGGAGCAGAAAGAGACAGCAAGGAGCACAAAGCTAAAGTAGGAGAAGGAGCAGAAAGGGTCTGCAAGGAGCAGAAAGGAATCAGAATGAGAAAGGAGCAGCAGGGCGCAAAATAAGCAGAAAGGAGCAGAAAGGTAAAGGTGCAGAAGGAGCCAAATATAGAAGACAGTGTCAGAAGAAAAAGAAAACTGTCAAATGAAGGAGAAGAAAAGGAGATTGGAGCAGGAATGACAAATGAAGTGAACCCTCCACTTTATTCTGGACACCACATCATAAGGCTTTGGTACCTGGGCCTGGCAGGAAACTCTGGACCTTCTCATCCTCCCAGGTAAAAAAAAAAACATCAGTGTCAATGTGTTCACTTTTATTTACTGAGTGTCAGGAAGCACATAGTGCCGCTGGGTAGGGGTGTTGCTGATTGGCTAGAGCGGTCAGCTGGCACTCTAAGCCAATCAGTAGCTCCCCATTCATAAAAAAGTTAAAAATAATTATGAACCGGGAACTAGCGATTAGCTTAGAGCGTCAACTGTCAACTCTTGTCAATCAGCGGCACCCATGCCTGACGTCAATCTGTACTTCCTGACACTCCGTTTCAGATGCCGAATACCACTGAGGGACCTGGAGCTGGAGGAAGCCTATGGGGTCAAACCATTTGAGAGCGGTTTAACCCCTTAAAGGAAAGAGCACCCAGGGGCTTCCTGGCATCATAGCATTTTCATTTAGATGAAGTTGTTATGGTGACCAGAATGTTCCTTTAATTTGCTTAAAGGAACACTATAGTGTCAGGAATACAAACATGTATTCCTGACACCATAGTTGTGAAAACGCTATTCACCCTGGCTTTATGTGATAATCACTATGCTCCTCCCCTTCATGACACTGTCAAAAAGGGGTCAAGCATAGATGTCATTACAATTATGCCCCCCCCTGGAAAAATTCCTGCGGACGCCCATGTTGACATACCTGATAACACAGGGAGAAAGTGCAGAGAATTTAATTTGCAAGCACTATATTTGACCCTGTAACTCTCCAAGACACCATAAAACCTGTACATGGGGGGTACTGTTTTACTTGGGAGACTTCGCTGAACTCAAATATTAGTGTTTCATACTGGTAAATTGTATTACAATGATAATATTTTAAGTAAAAGTGATGTTTTTTGCATTTTTTACAAACGAACGGCACTTTTATGGACTATATTATTGTTGTAATATGTTTTACTGTTTTAAAACACTAATATTTGTGTTTAGTGAAGTCTCCCGAGAATAACAGTACCCCCCATGTACAGGTTTCATGGTGTTTTGGAAAGTTAGATAGTCACCTATAAGGCTTGCATTTCATTTTTTTTACATTGAAATTTGCCAGATTGGTTATGTTGCCTTTGAGAGCGTATGGTAGCCCAGGAATGAGAATGACCCCCATGATGGCATACCATTTGCAAAAGTAGATAACCCAAGGTATTGCAAGTGGGGTATGTCCAGTCTTTCTTAGTAGCCACTTAGTCACAAACACTGGCCAAATATTAGTTTTTTGCTTTTTTAACACAAAAACAAATATGAACGCTAACTTTGGCCAGTGTTTGTGACTAAGTGGCTACTAAAAAAGACTAAACATACCCCACTTTCAATACCTTTGGTTGTCTACTTTTTCAAATGGTATGCCATTATGGGAGTAATTCTCATTCCTGGGCTACCACACCGTCTCAAAGGTAACATTACCAATCTGGCAAATTTCTATTTGATAATGGAACGTTCTATATTTGACCCTGTAACTTTCCAAAACACCATAAAACCTGTTAATGGGGGAGACTGTTGTACTCATGAGACATCGCTGATTACAAATATGTGCATTTTATATGTGCATAACAGTATTATGACACTCACAGCTAAAAGGTCAGACGGAAATACAAATTTAAAAAAAAATCTTATTTTCTCACATTTTTTAAAAGTTTTATTCATAATGAATTATGTTCCATATATGAATAGTTAATGATAAATTAAAGCCCTGTTTCTCCTGAACAAAATGATATATAATAAGTGTGGGTGCATATAATATGAAAGAGGGGAACTACGGGTGAACAGACATATAGCGCAAATTCCAGTTTTTGTTTACGTTTTGTTTTGATCAGAACGTGCACTATTGACTCCGTCCTGAAGGGGTTAAGCTAAAGTTGTTTTGGTGCCTGTAGTGTCCATTTAAAGTAAAGTAAGTGCAGTAATTTTCCAAATATTATAATAAATACAATACATCAATATATTAGCATAGCTAGACTAATGTGAGTAGTAATGCATTTTAGCACAGTGTGCCGATTCTATATATAATACAATTTTATTTTCTTTATAGCTGTACTTCTTTGCCATTTAAACTCTCCTTCACACCTAATGCTAACTTTCTGAGCTTGAATTAAAGGGTCACCAATGGATGTCTAAGCTTTGGAGTTATCCTCTTGTAGACCAAGGGTCACATACATAACTGTGAGGAATGAGAGCAAGTTTGTACTTTTGCTGCCTGAGTCTCAATTCTCTCTGTCCGCCCGACGTTAATTTCTTTCAAACAAAAAAGAAAGACATCAAAAGGGCAATGATCCATCAAGACTTTCCTTCCAAATCAAATGTACAGAAAAATGTATTTTACAGTGACATAGCACAGGGCATTATGATAATCCTTAAAACCTAATAATAGAGAACAAAATGGACAAGATTGATTTTTTTTGAAGACCTCAACTTTTATTGATTCATCATCTTCGTCTCGTATCTTTTTATTTTTCCTCTTTCCAAGTTAAATGACTTTAGTGTTTTAACGGTGGAGTTAGTGATTGAGCTTGCACTACCCTGCAACCAGTGAGCTGCTGACTAATGGGTTATCTGAATCAGATTTTAACAACTTTTAAATACTGTTCATCCCTTTGCTTTTGATTGTACTGTAAGAGATAGCAGAGGATCTCTAGGGAAGGATCAGAGTTATTGCTATGCTAAATGGCACTCACAAAGAAATTCTACATCACTTCCAAAATTGTCTTCCACGCCCTTCATTGTTAACTGTGACTGTACCACTTATTGGAAACTACACTATATATTAATCATACAAGAAACCCGACAGCATGTGTTTTTTTTTTATATAAATAATCTAACACATATTCTCCCCTCTTTTGTACCATTTGTCAAGATCAATTGTGAGTTACATTTTGTTGGTTTCCATGAGGATTTATCTACTTTTAGGTATTCTGTCCACAGCAGCACATTTACGCATCTTAGCTTAGTAGCTTGATCCTGGTTGTTCACATTATGGTTTTGAACACCTTTGCAACTACTATTCAAATTAGTGCATGAGTCAGTAAAAGGAAAAAGTAAATTGGTTACGGTTTATGAGTCGTATACATGCCAGTAGCATAATTATTTTGAAGGTAGGTAGGGTAGACTTTACTAATAAACTCAGCCTGACACCCATAAACTCAGCATTAAAATAGTATTAAAGACACCTGGTCAACTTTCTTCTTTTTTCATAAAAAAAATATTTATTAAATTGTAAACATAGCATACATACGCAATCTGATGCATATCTCAAAAAGGTTATTACTTAAAAATTTTATAGATATAACTAATAAGTATACAAAATATTATCAATATTATAAGAAAAGGCAAACAATAAATACAATACAGCCATACAACTCATACATACTCTAATTAAAAGGGTCTTTGGGAGGGAGAGGATCTATAAACAACCCACTATTTAAGTACATAATTAATAGGAAAGCAGAAGACTAATTCACCAATTAAATCATTTATCAGTAATTAAATCAATAGATTAATATGTTGTCAGAATTCATAGGACTAGATATCTCTTCCCTGGTTGCCACCAAGCCTTGAATTGTTCAACTGTATATCTTGCTATATAGAAGCTTTATTCCATCTTACATTGATTTTCTTACATATTGTTCGCCAAATTATGTCTGGAGATTTCCAATTACGGGTCGATACTATTTTTGTTGCAAATAGAATATGTGTTATTAAATATTCTACACAATGGGAAGTTAAAGGATCACTATAGTCAACATATAAAAGCAGGAAAGACACCCCCCCCCCCCTAGCCTTCTTTCTTGCTTTTATATTAGTTTGCCATAAAAAATAAATTCGAGCCCTTTTTATCATTTAACTTACCTCCATTCCAGCGCCGAGCTCCTCGGCAGGCCACGCCCCCTTTTCCGACAAAATGACAAAATAACAGGGCTCAGACGCTTCTCCTTGAGAAGCGTCATCGCTCTGTGGTTCGCATGCGCGGCTTTGCGCTGCACCAATCAGGTTCTTCATAGAGCAGCATTGGATGCCGCTCTATGAATGAACATTTCTTAGATTGACAAATTATCTTGTGACATGATGCTTGTTTTAACCTAAGTTGCACATTTATGAAGAGCTGAAACTGCCTAAAAAACAAAAAAATCACTATTTAGATTATTTTTGCATCAACCATACATAATTTAATGGTAATTTAATGTAAAGTAAAAAAATTTCATAATGCTCAAAACTGGTTTGGCCTCCTGGGTCTTCCAAAGTTAAACACGTTTCAGCACAGAAATGGTCACATAATCAAGCATTGATCTTTTTGGTTAAATCCCTCTAAATACAAGTCATTTAGTTACACATTTCTCAAGTCTCATCTAAAGAGCGAAAACCAGAAATCACTCAGTAAAACACAATCTAATTTAACTATCTTTCAGTAAAGATCATTGTGAAACATACAATATAAAAGTCTTATTTAAAAAGTCACATCAGTCTCACTAATTAAAACTTAAGCATCTACGTTCATCTTAGTCAGTTAAAATGCAGTTTCATTTAGAGGTCAGTTAATGACATTATTATTAAATGGAAATGCTCTCAATTAATCTCCATTTCACTTTCTTTCTCATGAAAACACACTGACTGTTTTCTCCGTGCTTTCAGTGTACCATCTCAAGTTGTCTATCTGCTTAAAGTAAAACGAGTTATATGCTACGGACTAACAAGATTTAGGTAAACATTGATGACTTGCAAACATTTGCAACCTCAAGTTCTCAATCTTTACATGACTTCTGACCCTATCCCTTTTACCTTCCGTTACCCTTCCCCCCCAATAACTCACAGACAACCAAATTGTGGGTAAGGGCAACGGCCACAGCTTTTATTATTAAGCCAGCATAATTTAAACCAACTGTCAGCTGCTGGATTTTCCCAGCAGACAGCTAACATAACTTAATTCTTCCATAGCCTCTTCAGCCTGAAGTCCATCCTCAAGCAGACCAGGCTGGCACTGCTCTCAGTTCTCAGTTCTCAGTTCTCAGCTGGCGAAGGACAAACCGCCACCGCAGCCTCGTGTGGCAGCGCCTCCTAACCCGGACAAGGAATGACTTCAGACCACACCAGTGTGACTGCGCTGAAAAGCGCCATACAGCGAGCCAAGTCGTGCTTGCAAGCGTAAATTAAATCGACTGCGCCGCACCGTCCCAAGTCATTCCCCCCGACATGAAGTACCAGAACCACTGACCCGGTCACAAAGCAACGGAGCGCGACACACTCCGGATACACTTGGTTCCACCCCAAACCCCGTAACCCCGCCATCGAACCCTAACCTGCTCATGCGGGAGCCCTAGATTCCGGCCGTATGGTCTCTGCTCGGCACACCTAGCCGCCCAATAAATAAAGGAGTGACCGATGATCCAAACATACTGGGGGGAACCTGTAGAGAAAACAACACATCATAACTACCAACAGCCTATAACAGATGAGGATGAATATACAGCTGAAACCTGCGGCAATCCCATCGACCCATGCGCTGAATTGCAGAATCGGACAGCCCTACCTGCCGTGCCTGCGTTGCTGCACCAATCCGGAAGGAGTGGGGAGAGTATCCCTTATCCTCTATGCCCAAAGCCCGCAAACTAGCCTTAAAAACACTGGAGAACTGAGACCGAGTTAAGACTGACCCATCTGCATGAAGCAAGAAGGACTCTGCTGCCTCCGGCCATAAACGTATGTATTGCCCTACCAGCGCCACCGGACACCACCTACCCCCAGTAGCACCAATGCTAACCGACTTCCCCCGTCCTAACTGATCTGTTTTGGACTTCCAAATGAAAACCTCCACTCCACTCTGCCCTGTGCGAACGTCCCCCCTCCGAAGAGATGCCGGAGCCCTAGCCGATGCGGCCACCAACTCTCCTATCCGCAGCACGGCGTTAAAACACAGTGAAAAGGCAACCATGAAAAGCAGCGCCTCGAACGGGGAGGAGCACACCGAAGAGAGAACACCACACAGAGCATCCAATAGGTGGACGGACACCGGCCGTCTACAATCAGGGACCCTTTCCTTCCTCCATCCCCGAAGCACCCTCTGGACCACGAACTCTTTTGAAACGTCCTCCCACCCCATTCAACGCATCAGAAAGGAAAGAGCCACTAAACTGCATTCCACCGATGCCACCGCAGCTGCACGCTCCCGTAAGGAGGACATGTAAGCCAAAGTAGACAGCAACCTACCATAAGTGGAATACAAACCAAACTCTCCCGCATAGACCAGCCACCGATCCCACACTGCCCGATAGGCTGTCCATGAAGCGGGAGCCAGCGATCTCCTGAACAGGTCTGCTGGATTCCAAAATCGAGGGTACACAAGCACGTGGGACATACCAGACCATCTTCCTCGGCTCCCGGGGCGACCTCCCGAAAACGATCCCACTGAAAGCGAGAAAGAGAATCGGCAATAACATTAGACACTTCGGGAACATGGATTGCTCGGAACCAAATGTTAAATTCCAAACAACGCAGAACCAACCGACGCAACAGAGCCAATACTGGAATCGAGCCAGATGATAAACGATTCACCACATGGACCACACTCATGTTGTCTGTGCGAAAAACCACCTGCCTGTTCGCGAGCTCCTCCCCCCACAATTCCAATTCCAAAGCTCGAGAAAAGTCAAGTTACGTATCAGGTCCACCTCGTGCCATGCCGCAGACCAAGGCTCCGCACACCAACGTCCCCGAAAAAATGCCCCGAAGCCCAAGGAGCCGGAGGCATCCGTAAACAACTCCAGGGCCACATTAGATATCGCTTCCTGTTGCCAAAATGTCTGACCATTGTACCCTGCAAGGAACTCACTCCAGACATTCAAATCGCCCTTAAGCCGCTTGGTAACCCGGATAAAATGATGGGGAAGACTAATGCCAACGTTAGCCAGAGACAGCCGTCTACAAAACACCCGACCCATAGGCATGATCCGACATGCAAAGTTCAAGTGGCCCAACAGGGAATGCATCTGACGAAGCTGCACCTTCTGTGCACCCCTCACCCGATCAACCATGGTAGTAAGGATCCCCAATTTATCCCTGGGCAAACGAAAAACCAAGCTGATGGAGTCAATCTCTATACCCATGAAAGAAATCACCGCCCTCAGGCTCTCCATCTTGTCCTCTGCCACTGGAATCCCTAAATCTCGCATAACTGCCTTAAACTGCTACAAACTGTCCCAACAAATGCTCACATCGCGAAGAATGTGCCTGACCGATGAACAGAAAATCGTGCAAGAGGGAAGAAAAACCTGACACCTCCGTTACGATCCATTCCAGCAATGTGCTAAAAACTTCAAAATAATAACAAGAAATCGCACACCCCCTGGGATACCGCGCGAGCCACGGAAGCAGTCTTTCCGCCCGTACCGGGGTCCTCCCCCCGAGGAACGACATCCTTTGATGCCGTCCTGGGGAGGGGTTTTCCTCTTCTAAAACACCGAACCGCCGGGTGAGCCCCACCACAGTGGTAACACTCATGTTTAAATGGACAACTGTTGTACCACCTGCAATGACTCTCATTGAAGAGCCAGCAGATGCCCTTCTTGATCATATTTAAACCAGCATTGACCCCCATAAACTTTATAAGCCCCCCAAATTAAATCTAAATAAGAAAAAAACGACGGGGCCCGCTCTGGAAACCTCGTCGACAGAATACTAGCATAAGTTGCAAATCCTTGCAACCAATTACCGAAGGTACGGTGGAGCTCCTTACCTTTTCCACTCTCCGTCGCCTCACCGCATCGCGGTTTATCAGCGGATTCCCTATCAAACGGGACTAATGATATGAGGTCCACATACTCACCCTTCAAGATCTTCTCCCTCACCTCCAGCGACACATGCATCCCCAGGGGGGCTATGTCACACACCGGCCCCCCTGCAGTACACTCCATAGTACCCAATGGAGGGGTCCCCGTGGGAAGTGTAGCATCTTGCGCGGCTAAGCCAACCTGCCCTAAGCGATTTAATACTAAGCGCAGCAATTTTATGACTTCCCCTGTATTCCCTTGTTCTAGCCCAGAGACCCCCTCTGCCCGTAACCAATCGCGAGCGCACTCCAACTCACGGTTCTGGAGCAGGGGTCTCTCCATCAGCTCCACATCCGAACCATCCGTCAGTATAAGTCCTGCGGACAGCCTGCCAGCTGCCCCTCCAGGGGCCTGGCGGCTCACCCCCATGGGAGCTCCAGGATTCCCCTCCCTCCTCTCTGACTGATGAAACACCGTCAGGTCTCCTGGGGTTATGAAGAAGAGGGGAATCCTGCATCCCTCTCCGCTCCCTGGCTGTCCAAAGAGGCACTGGCGAGTTCCTCCGCCGGCCCGCTTGCACCCGCTGGCCATCTCCACTTTCGAGGGGCCAGCGGTGCTCCGTTTCGGAATCCCCTGATCCATCTTCAACCGGACTTCTGGGTTCGGCAGTGGCCTGTGACGTCTGCACTCCCTGACCCGCAGACGTCAGGGCACGCGCCACCAGCATTCCGGCATGCGGCGCTCCGCCTCTTCCGGCGTGCCGCCGCACGCCCTGACTTCACATCCGCCGCAGCCGGAAAAGAAGGGTGAGGACTGCGCAACCTCACCTCTCCCACAGCGCCATCTTGGGATCCTCTTGGCATCCAACTTGATGGCCAGGCCCCGACCGGACCATACGACACGTGGAACACCTCTCCCAGCGGGCACGACGTCCTCTGGTGGGCCCCGACCCCTCCTGAGACTCCTGGGCGTCTTGGACACTATGAAGCAGCGCAGCATAGGACTCTGCACCGTGGGTCCTCTGGAAGGCCTGCAGAATAGTAAGTAGAGCCTCTCTGGGCATGTCAGGGACATGAGCCATGATGTTAAAATATTAACTGCAGTGGCAAATTCTTTAACAGCAATTTTAAATTACTAACAGCAGTTTTGCTTTTTTCAGGGTGACCAGAAACAGCACTGCTAGGTTCCCTCAGCGTGCTCTCCAGTGGTCTGGTAAGTATTACCCAGTGTCCCCGGTCCAGGTGCATCCCAAACATTGTATCCCCTTGTCGCCATGCCAACCTCTCCGTGCAGCAGTCATGCTCCCCCTCCTTATCCACTCCAGGGGTTGGCCTATCTTAGCTTAAATTGTCACCTAACAACACTGCCTCAACTCAATATTTCATTAACAGACCTTTTAACATGGACTGGATAATGTTATCCAGGGCTGACCATACGGCATTAAAGGGGCACTCTCCCCACTATAACCGTTTCATCTCATTAAATTTGTTATAGTGCATGGAGTCCCCTGACACTGCCTCTCTATTCAGTGCTAAACCCTTTTTGAGCAGTTTTAAACTAAATAAGTGTCCTTGGACACCTACAACACAGCACCAGGGGAGGTATGGTTACAGCAGAGATTACACACTTCCTTCAAGCCGTAACAATTTATACCAGCAATAGTGACTATGATAGGCTGAAAGTGGTCAGCTGACACTCTCAGCCAATCACCACCCAGCATTACTGTTTAGATGTATACTTCCTCATTAGCTTAAGCAGCACAAAAAGCAAGGGCTGCTGGGGTGTAGAATTAAAATCTTCAAAAGAAGGACAGTGCCATGGGACTCCAGATACTATAACCAATAAAATGAAGCAACTACAGTGACCTACAGTGCCCCTTTAAGGAAGAAGCACATTATGCCTGTCAGTGGGCAGTGGGCAGGTAATTTAAAGGAACAATCCGAGCCCTATATTCACTACATCCTACTGTAATAGCTATAGTGCCAAGTTTGCCCTAGCATTGATCCACAGTAAGGTGTCAAACTATTTTGGCATCATCTAACAAGCTAATTAGTTCCCTGGACTGCATCTATTTTATCTGGTGTTCTTCAGCCAGAGAAGTCAGATGTCACTTTAGGACAAAGTAGGACCAAAGCAGGGTCACAATTATTGGGACAACTTGCTCAGGCATCCGCTGGTTAAGCGTGCATGCAAAGAATTGGATCCTTATAGAGTTAGGATGGAGTTGACATGGATATTCATGTGAAATTGTGTCTTTTTGTCTGATTTGGAAAAATGGTAAGTGGTAGTAATGGTGGAGGCACACATGAGCAATGTGCAGACATTAGAAGCAAGAGAGGTCCATGGAAAACTGTGAATATTTTTTAGCTGAAATCAGACACAGGTTTTGGTCTGAACTGCATTCAAATGCATCTAGGCTGATTGGGTGATCAGTTAAATTTCTGAACTTTAAGTCGAAATGTATTTTAATCACGAACCAAACGAGCCGCGTAATGACAGAACATGTTCAGTTTGATTTGTGATTCTGAATTCAGCTAAAACAGAGATATTTGATGAAAACAAGAGATGATTGATTGCGAGGAGGCAGTCACTAAATGTTGATTTTATGCCCATATCAAGTGAGAAGTGAGCCATGGAGGGAAAAAAGGAGGAGCAGAAAAAAAAGAAATCTCTCTCTATATTGTATATTTAATAAACATATACTATATAAATATGTACCAGTTTTTTCCTCTTTTGGCTACTTCTCACGTGATCAAGGAAACAAATCGCTTTAGTTATATATTTTGCAGTTGACTGATTGGCCATTTTTCAACCCCTTTTAGCTTTTTCTGATTTTTTTCTGAATCAGGGTTTTGGTACCGAAAATCTTCAGCCAAACCAAATTTTCTCACTGTTTATAGGTCTAGTTTTTGGTATATCTTTCCTTCACTGTTGCTGACCTACTATCCCTTGCCACCCATCTCATGCCTCTCCTCCCCAGTCATTAGTTCTATAGCCCCTGCCACCAATTTCATGTTTATTTTTTTTAATAAACCATGTTGAACATGCCATCTAATGTGTCTAACATCACCACTCCCATGTATTTTATGCTTGCAACCATTAAATGCCCTGTCTACTCAATCATCTATGTTGTGCCATCTGCCACCCATCTTATACTGATTTGAGTTATTTCTTGCTCCCTGTCAGGCAATGTGTGCTAACTAGACTTAAAGGAGCACTATAGTGCCAGGAAAACAAACTCGTTTTCCTGGCACTATAGGGTTATTAGGTCCCCCCCCCCCCCACTCAGGGCCCCCATCCTGCTGGGTTAAAGGGGTTAAAATCCCTTCAGCCACTTACGTTATTTCAGCGACAGGCTCCCTCGGCGCTGGTGACCTCTCCTCCCCCTGCCGATGTCAGCTCCAAATGCGCATGCGCGGCTAGAGCCGCGCACAGATTGAAACCACCCATAGGAAACCATTACTCAATGCTTTCCTATGGACGTCAGCGCGCCCTCAATGCAATTTTTGCATTGAGGATCGTGGAAGCTGCCTCTAGTTGCTGTCAGGGAGACAGCCACTAGAGGCTGGATTAACCCTCAAAGTAAACATAGCAGTTTCTCTGAAACCGCTATGTTTACAGCTGCAGGGTTAAAACTAGGGGGACCTGGCACCAAGACCACTTCATTGAGCTGCAGTGGTCTGGGTGCCTATAGTGGTCCTTTAAGCATTTAGTTTCAATCACATTGCGATTCATCTAAAATCCGAATTGAAATCTGAACAAATTATAAAGCGGATGCAGTGGGCAATGGACAAAGGCATTTTATTTATTTTTTTGCGATTCTGAGCTTCATCCATAACACTATCTATCTATATTCACAACTATATATCTCATGCCTCTGAAAGCCATTCTATGATCACCTGCTCAATGCTGCTTTTGTTCTTCCCTGACACCCATTGCATACCCCATGTATGTGCCCCATTCATTTGTTTAATACATGCCCTAACCAACCACCATGCAGGAAAAAAGCAGCTGCCTGTAGACACCTGTCTATTGGGGGGTGCCTACTGATTACAAATGAGCATTTTTTCATTTTTAGATACATTTTGATCATTCAATCCTCAATATAGACAAGCAACAGGTAGCTGGATTTTGTGAGGCTGTGGTGAGAAATGATGTGCCTACTTGAGCCTGATATGTAATTTCAGCTCTGCTTCTTTATGTAAATAATGGTCCACGTAAGAAACAAGAATTCACCTGAGGACTTTATCTGCGTGAAATTTACAGACAGAGCTATTATTTTTTTTTATTATTTTTTTTTTAAACTGTCATTTGAGCTATTTATGGTAATTGTAGGTCACAATCTGAAGGAGTTATGGAAAACTGTGTGTAATATTCGCAATTCAATATAACTACAGAAAAAAAAAAACCCCACTAATTATCTACCTTTTTAAAATGCAATAACAAGTGTTGTTTGAGTAATAAATTGCAGTTTAAAAAGTAATCATCATTGATTGTCTCATAATTTTAAAATTAAAAAAACTCTTAATATAAAAATATACTGATACAAATTATGTGCCAATTATGTCAGTCGCAATGCTTTCAGACATAGTAACACAGGTACCAGGCTGAAAAATGTAATTGGTTTACCAAAAATAATATTTTTTTTTTTTAAAAGGGACACATAAGGCTGGAGTTAATTTCCTTTAATTTTCAAAACTTGACGACAATGCATTAACAAGGAAAGATACAAGTAAAATAAATAAAAAGTCACTCATCTGCAGCACAAATTGGGAAGTAGTGCAGATTTTTTAAATCAATAAGGGCTCTACCATTGTTCTCAGTAGGTCAAATTAATCTCTGTGCAGCAGTGGTTTATGGGGTATGTTTTTCAGAATTCAATATTAGCTTAATTCATTATAGCTATGTGGTTTCATTCATGTAAGCTTAACAAACAGGTTCATTCATAGGCTTCACATTGACTTGCATTGGCGTATATAGCTTTGCTCTGCAATATAATTGAAACCGAAAAAGTAATATCTCAGTGGGGTATATGTACTAAACAGTGACCTTTGTTGACCTGGAAATGTTACCAACTTTAGTTTATTGATGCCAGACTGAGAATTTACCTTTGGAACTATTTTGGCAAATATGTTTAATAATATGTCCCAAGTTTACTAAGTAAACCACATGCATATTAAATCTAGGGATCTGCAATAAATTAGAATAATTTTCTTTTCAGTAAAACACTCACTACTCGAAATTAGCAATTTACCTTTACATTTATGAATTTACCTCTCCTATTGCCCAATCCAAAGATCTAAGCAATATTAAACTTATTGCAAATTTCATCAAGTTAATGGGTAACACCTTGTACCAAAAGGTACATGAGACACTTTGCCAAATATGTAACCAGCTATGTAAACATATATCTCCAGCTTGACAATAATGTCATCACCTATCACTTTTTGGTCCAGAAGGGGAGATGAATAATTTAGAGGTGAGACATAGACCAGACTTGCAGATCCTCTGTGTGAAATCTATTGGAAATCTGTCATATTGCAGACAAAGTATCAGCTGATTGTTTCTTATTATTGATAAATGATACATACTGAACAGGTCAGAAAGACAATAATGGCTCAGCGCATGCATAGTATAGACATCAATGCATCTACACAGGCTAATTAACAATAGTAAAATTGACCTATGTACACATGGTATAGTTTAAAACAACATGGTTATTTTGGTTGCAATTCCAATTTCCTTTGTTCTAGTACTATGATATATTTGTCTGACAGTGTTAGGAATTTTAATTGTTGTTTGTCTTTCGTATGGTTTGTTTTGTGATTGAATACAAAACAGTGAGTGCTTGATTATGTTAGAAGTTCTTTTACTATATATTGTGTGGCTGATTGGCTTATAGAGCAGATATGCCCAAAATCTATAGCTATAATTCAACTGTGATCATAATGGTAATACCAAGGAAGTATTTAGGCCAATGTTTCAAATATTTGCTTCTGACAACAAACAGGACAAAAATGAATGGGTGGGGTGCATTGTTGAATGAAATACTATGTTTTTGTATTTAATATTCAACATTAGTATAGTGTGATTGTTTTTTTTTTCTTGCAGTTAACGGCTTCTTTATTGAAGTTGAACTTTATTGATTTACAGACTGGGACCATGGATACATAATAAAAGAAAAAGGGATGGTAGGTGGGGAGTGAAATACCACTCAATGGATACAAAAGTATAACTCGGTTTGTGTGTCTAACAGAGAAAAGAGATCTAATATACAAACACGGCCACAAAACATAAAATGCTATGTACACATTTCTTTCAATCACATCTTGAAGTTACATTTAAAACCCACCTGTCCCATATTTTATGGTATTGAATTTTGTAACTCATCAACGATATTGTCTGTGGCATCAGGCATTGTATGGCAAATTACTGATTTCCAGTTTAGGGCAACCTGACCCAGACTCATATGCTAATGTGATATGAATGAATAAGGTTTTCATTTCAAAGGAATAACATTATAGAAATTAATAAAACAAATACATACATGGGAAAAGTTTATGACATGCTGATTGTATAAGACAGTGTACCTGTTTCCATGTAGATAATGATATGAGAGAGAACTCACTTTTATTTCCCGGATAAATATCAGAAAATAAACAAAAAAAGAGATCTCCAGCACTTTTTATTGTGAAAAGCGATATCTCCTCTTAAAGGAACACTGCAGTGTCAAAAATCCAAATTCCTGACACTATATGTTTAAATAGTAGTGTAGGCCCCCGCCCCACCTTCCTTCCGATTTAAAAGGTGATTTACGCACTTTTTCCAGCACTGCGCGGGTCTGGTCTTGTCAAGCCCTGGCCACGTTCCATTTTTGCGCTGAGATTATCAAATTTGATGATCCCAGCCAATCCAATGCTTTCCCATAAGAAACGTCAAGCTGCTGGGTCAGAATCTTCTTTTAGAGAAGCATTCACTCAGTGCATCTCTATGGGGAAAGTTCAGCGCCTCCATACAGAGCGAGGAGATGCAGAACGTCACTGCTGCACAATGTTAAGCTGCAGATGTTCTGGTGACTACAGTGTCCCTTTAAATTGCAATGTTTGTCCTGTATAAACTTTATTATGGTGTACTTTGCTAAATCTTTTTATACAGCTCTAAAATTAAATGCTTGCCATAGGGTTATTGGGATTGTAAATGACATGGCCTATTGTAAGTATCAGTAATGTGTCAGACTGAAGTCAGGAACTGTCCCAGTACTGCCGAAATTAAAAGTTTATTAAAACTAGCAACTCCATGAAAAGGAAAGTACTGTTCTACTGCAAATGTATTGGGGGGATTTATAACTGATAAGATACTTTATTTTACATTAACCCCTTAAGGACACATGACATGTATGACATGTCATGATTCCCTTTTATTCCAGAAGTTTGGTCCTTAAGGGGTTAAAGACGTTATGGTAGTTATGTAGTTGTGTATAATTAACAATAGCAAATTTAAATGATTAAACATGTTAAATAACTATAAAGGTCAGGGTACTTGAAGAATATTGATAGAATTTGATTGGATTGAAAATTATTACTAACAACAGAAACAATACTGTGTAATTCAGTAAATTTATATAATAAATTGGATAACGTAAGTAACACTCAAATTATTATTAGAAATTATTAGATTTTCCTTTAGTAGTTTAGACTACTGGGCCTCCTTTTTTTTTTTTTTTTTTTTTTTTATTTAATTGTTTTTAAAAATACCATTACATTTACCAGGAATCCAGAGCCAGGACAGACTCATCACTACAGTCTGGTCCTCCTCCTTTGATATTTTTAACCTTTGAATCATTGTGCATATACAGTATATGTGCGGTAATCACCTCAATCTGCCAATCAAATGCTTCTCATTAGATGGCCACCGGGCATCTAGTATCTTCATGCATGCTGATGTTGGACTTTAACCCCTTAAGGACACATGACATGTGTGACATGTCATGATTCCTTTTTATTCCAGAAGTTTGGTCCTTAAGGGGTTAAACAGATTTTTTTTTTTTTCAAATACCTGAAAAAAAGTACAAATGAGGTTGTACAGAAGGTTTTCTATCTTTTCATGTGTTCCTGATTTTCTACTTATTATGCAAAGAAAATCAAAAGGGAAAACATTTTGTCCATCTGAAAGAAGATTCCACAGGAGCAGAAATGTATTCGTTTGTCGATGTCTTATATTTTTACCTAATTATGACCTTGATTTGATATTTTTGTATATTCTTTCCAAATATGTTGATATTTTTGGATAAACCTTATAAAAATTATTTAATATTCAGAAAAATATTTTAAAATTGATATATAGCTTTGTTTTAATTTTATGTCATTTTAATATTTTGAAAAAAAAATATTTTTCAAAGTTACTAGAAATTTTTTACTAATTTGAAAAGATTATAAAAAAAATATTAAATTGAGACCTAGTTAACACATATTTTCTGCTTACAAGACCAAGAGCAGACTGAAACCAATGTTATCTTGGGCAACAGCTGAAATCTAAAGATAATAATGAATAATTATCATGAAATATTTGTATCTATTTGTTGCCGGTGAGGTAGCTCGGGTGGTAAATTTTCAAAAATGCAAGGTCACAGGTTCAAATCCCTTCATCCTTCTAAGGTCAAAAAAAATAGTACCATCGATTGGGTAATAACAGAGGCGGCTCTAGACTTTTTGAGGCCTTAGGCGAAAATCAAATATGAGGCCTCTCCCCCCCCCCCCCACCCCCCGCCACGCGCTCTAAAAATAAAAAATAAGCAGCCGATATTAAAATTAACTGTATAAATTGCATATTTTAAGGCAAACATTAATAAACCTCATAATCTCACTATTCACAAACTTATTTTTATTAATAAATTATTCTACAAAATACCTATACACAAACATTGGGTATAGATAAAAGGTTTGTGGCTGACTACTTAGTTATTCTTGTTGATGTCTCCTAAAACTGAAATAAAGTTGTCAACAGTGTATTAAAAGAACACTACAGTATCAGGAGCACAAATGTGTATTCCTGACCCTATCGTGTTTAACTATTTAGCCCCCACCCCCTCAATGAAGTAAAAACGTACCTAATTTCTATAGCTGCACAAGTCCGTCAGCGCCGGATCCACCCAATTGGCTAACATAATCTAAACTGATGATCTCAGTCAATCACAATGCTTTCCCATAGGAAAGCATAGGATTGGCTGAGATCTTCAATTTTGATGTCAGCCAAGGAGTCAATACTATACTATAATACTATACTGTAATTATAACATATTACATATTATCATAATATTATTGTTAATATTAACATATTAACAATTAATATATTATTAAAGGGACACTCCAGGCACCCAAACAACTTCTGCTCATTGGAGTGGTCTGGGTGCCAACTCCCACTACTCTTAACCCTGCAAGTGTAATTATTGCAGTTTTTTATAAACTGCAATAATTACCTTGCAGGGTTAACTCCACCTCTAGTGGCTGTCTCCAAGACAGCCACTAGCGGTCACTTCCTCCTTCATAGCACAGATTATCTGTGCTAGAGCGTCGCTGGACGTCCTCATGCTGTGTGAGGACCTCCAGCGTCACTCATTTCCTCATAGGAAAGCATTGAAAATCTTTTTCAATGCTTTCCTATGGGGAGCGCTAATGCGCATGCGTGGCATTGCCGCGCATGCGCATTAGGTCTCCTCGGCCGGTGGGCGGGATCAGTCTCGCCCACCGGCCGATGGAGACAGTAGGAGGAGCAGCGCGGAGGAGGAGACAGCGACGAGGGACATCGTCGCTGCCTCAGGTAAGTGACTGAAGGGGTTTTCACCCCTTCAGAAACCGGGTATTGGGGGGTGGGAGGGAGAGGGTACCTCAAGTGCCAGGAAAACTGATTGTTTTCCTGGCACTGGAGTTTTCCTTTAATGATAATTAATATAATTATGATAATATATTATAATTCATTATTATATTATTAATAATATTTAAAATTGTTAAGTAATATTGTCATGATATACCACCATTATTCTGTGGAAAGATGAGGGGGGGGGGGAGGTACAGCTCTCCTGCTTTTTTTCTCTCTTCTGCTCTGCTCTCCTTCCCTTTTCTTTATTTTCCATGTGCTCTCCTTCCCTTCCCCTTTAATTTATTTTCAATGTGCTCTCTTTGCCTTTAATTTATTTTCCTTTGCTCTCCTTCCCTTCCCCTTTAATTTATTTTATTTTGCTCTCCTTCCCTTTAATTTATTTTATTTTGCTCTCCTTCCCTTTCCCTTTAATTTATTTTATTTTGCTCTCCTTCCCTTTCCCTTTAATTTATTTTATTTTGCTCTCCTTCCCTTTCCCTTTAATTTATTTTATTTTGCTCTCCTTCCCTTTCCCTTTAATTTATTTTATTTTGCTCTCCTTCCCTTTCCCTTTAATTTATTTTATTTTGCTCTCCTTCCCTTCCCCGTTAATTTATTTTCCTTTGCACTCCTTCCCTTCCCCTTTAATTTAATTTTATTTTGCTCTCCTTCCCTTCCCTTTTAATTTATTTTCCTTTGCACTCCTTCCCTTCCCCTTTAATTTAATTTTATTTTGCTCTCCTTCCCTTCCCCTTTAATTTTATTTTGCTCTCCTTCCCTTCCCCTTTAATTTATTTTCCTTTGCACTCCTTCCCTTCCCCTTTTATTTATTTTCCTTTGCTCTTCCCCTTTTATTTATCTTTCTTTTCTCTTCCCCTTTTATTTATCTTTCTTTTCTCTTCCCCTTTTATTTATCTTTCTTTTCTCTTCCCCTTTTATTTATCTCTCTTTTCTCTTCCCCTTTTATTTATTTTCCTTTTCTCTTCCCCTTTTATTTATTTTCCTTTTCTCTTCCCCTTTTATTTATTTTCCTTTTCTCTTCCCCTTTTATTTATTTTCCTTTGCTCTTCCCTTTTATTTATTTTCCTTTGCTCTTCCCTTTTATTTATTTTCCTTTGCTCTTCCCTTTTATTTATTTTCCTTTGCTCTCCTTACCTTTTTCTCTCTTCTCCTCTGCTCTCCTGAGTCCTTCCGTTTTCTCTCTTCTCCTCTGCTCTCCTGAGTCCTTCCGTTTTCTCTCTTCTCCTCTGCTCTCTTTTCTTCAGCAGCAGCTACTCTTCTGTCGTCTTCTTCTTGGTACCGCAGGCGGGGGAATGCAGGGAGGGGTTACCTCGTGACGTCGTCGCGTCGTGACGTCATCGGCATCGCGGATTGGCCAATTACCAGGAAGTGTGCAGGAGGAGGGGAGGGGACTCACTCCTGCACGGAAACCCATGTGAGAGGGTTTCATCTTTTAATAGCGCCGGCGCCGCGGCAATTTTAATGCGTCCATCAGGCCGGCTTTAAAGTATTTATTAATATTTTCTTTTTACTGGGAAAGAAAGCTCTGCAGCGGCTCTCTAATTATACGGTTTAGGCGGCCGCGAGGCCCCTTCTAGCGCGAGGCCTTAGGCGGCCGCCTAAACCGCCTAATTAGAGAGCCGCCTCTGGGTAATAATAACAACATCTCTTACTATCCTGCTGCCGATTTAGTTAATTCTGAGAGCGTGCACTGAAAAGTGCTTTGAGTCCCACTGGGAGAAAGGCGCTAAAGAAATACTAGTTATTATTTAACCAGGAAAGGTACATTCAGATTACTCTGGTTTCCAAGTACATAACTGGGATGAATAACAAGAAGAACATAAATTAGCAAGATATAAATAAAAAGCATTTTCAACACTATGGAACGTGATGTGATATTTCCACATGTTTAGGAAACCAAGTACAGACCAGCATATGAAAGTAATCCAATGGAGCTAGATCAACATAGGCTCCATTTTCAATGTTCCATCAATACAAAGTAATGCTTTGATTCTAGATCACATCAATACAAAGTCAGACATTGTTTCAACATCATATCAGTACAAAGCAATTCTCCATCTACCTCTTCACTGTGTCATTTTATTATTTCTTTATCTCCCTCATTGCATTCTCCCCTCCTATCTATGTCCTACCTGTTCCCTACCATATTCTTCACTCCTTCGCTCTTCCCGCTCTCCTCGCTGTCCCCATCCCTTCCTTCCATGTAATTGTACATTTTACATCATTCCCCATGCTGAGTCACAGCATTTTGCTGCTTTGCTCTTCTCTCCTTTTTGATTGTCCATTTTCAGAATTATGTCGCAATGCTCAAATGATGTTAAAAGATGTATTTGCTGAAAAGTGCAGCAATTTGCTAGCTCCCACAGTCATGTTTAGTACAGCAGTTTGAAAACAAATTTTAGAAATAAAATCTTTCCAAAACTAATTTCCAGAACATTATCAGAGTTGTACACATGTACGAATTCCAGCTCTGTTTATTCTGTATTATCAGCTCAGCGAACGGCAGGATCAACCCTACAAAAAATGCTAATATTTTGTAATCCTGCTTGTGAAAAAATATTTAGTAAAATCTTTTCCATGCATGCCTACGAGCATGTAATTCTATGATTTTAAGGAGAAGATGCCAAGTTTATAGCTTGCTATCATGTAACAGGAGCAGTGCCATCAACCATAACTATCATTGTTGCAGCGGTCATGAGACAGCAGTGTCCACAATTAGCTGCCATATTCACTGTGACACTTCACTTACTTCTGGGAAAGATTATGAACATTGTTCATAATTAACATCAATATTCTTGATGTCAAGTAATTTACCATCATATGATAGTGGTAGCTGCAGCACCCACCTCTGTTATATTTAAAGCTGCAGATCACTAATTATAATGTGACAAAGTCAATGGAATTCACTATTACAAGCCATATTTACAGCAGGGGTTCAAAAACTCTCGGTTTACAAAGGTCACCTCATCTACAGGCCTTTTAAATACCATGTTTATAGTAGCAGGTCCCTCACCACCATGTGACAGAGAGAGCAGCACACATCGATAAGTGCCATATTCACAACAGCAGGTCACATACTATCATTTGATGAAGGTAGCGTCACCCACCGTTTATTAGCGTATTATTAGCATATATAATATACTGCACATTTACTGTGAAACCATACACCTTATGGGTTACTTATGCTAGAGAATTACAAATAATAAGATAAATATATGTTGTTAAACATATAAAAGACCAGAGGCGCACTGGATAACATTTAACGTGCACTAATTTATCTAATGGAAGAAACAGAACAAATGGGACTTGTAGCAAATAAACTAGAAATAAAAAAAGAACAGTAGGTTAATAAGTGGTTAGAAACAGAGAAAAAAGTTACTTGTGCACTATCCCAAATCCCTATGCATATTTAAATAACTGTTTTATTAGTATTACTCCAATGGCCATTTAAGTGTAAGCTTACCTGCCAAGTCAAGGCAAACCTCTTAGGTAAGTCCCACGCTAACAATTCACCTTGCATCTTTCAGCTTCAGGCAAAAATCTTCAATGAGACAGGGAGGGGCATTTTTCTAAACCCCTACATACTTATTAACCCTTAATAGGGGACATGGGATGGGTGGCAGCACTGTAACATGGCTGTGTAATACAAAAGCAAATACAAATATACAAGATTAAGTCCTACTACTCCTGGAGCAATAACTACAATACACATCATGCCCAATACATACAATAAAAAAACATTGATCCCATCAGCAAAAATACCTACGTTAAAACCACATTGCCACGCAGGAGTAGTGGGAGTTTGAGCTCAGGATTTAATCTTGAATAAGAACAGTTAGGCCATGTCTAATAAAATACACAGTGATCAACTGAGAATCGTATGGTCTATCATATGGAGATAGCACTTATGACCAATGGACTTACCTTTATCCATATAGGGGGCATGTAATATAGGACATCAAACTAGGTTTTTCTTAGCCCCCATCTCATTAAATGGGAACAACAAAAGTAGTCATTGGTTCCCATTGAGTTTAAGGACCTATTAGTCTCTCTGATAAAGGACAAGGGAGATCCACCATGCCAAACTCTCTCTGATAATTATTTTTTTGTTTGTTTTGTGATGTTTATTTTTAATAAGACCTTAAAAAACATTCTTATTTTTATTTATTATACATGTGTTTTTTTTAACTTCTCATAAGTTATTACCTCGCTTTACAGCTCTGTGCTTTAAAGCGCTTGACTAATACAGAGTTTTGCAATTATATTTAGATGATTAATTTTCACAATTTCCACCATTTCAAGTTTTGCAATACATATTGTAGATTAATATTTTTAATGACCATTTTTACTTATGCATATTTTTTTGGTCTAGCATTCTTTTACACTTAATATACATATTATATATGATAGTGTGAAGATGTTTTAGGGCTATTATACTAACAAGGGAGTGAAAAAAGCCTGTTATTCACTTTATAGTAGTGTTACCTTTACGCTAGTGGTCTGGAACCTAACACACCATATTAGAAAACTATGCCTGTATGTTCTTTCCTGCATAACCTGCAGTTGGTGACTGTGACAAACTGCCATTTGCCACTGGGCATTGGAGAGGACTGATTGCTAGCCTCCTGCCCTGCAACTATGGCCCTGGGATGTATTGCCCTTTAACCCCTTAAGGACCAAACTTCTGGAATAAAAGGGAATCTTGACATGTCACACACGTCATGTGTCCTTAAGGGGTTAAGGAACTGAATTGGGGCTTATGAACTTATATTATGCTGTTTCTGGCCCTTTAACTGTGCTGTACAGAGACATGGGATTATACGGTATATTGTTTATCCAGTGAAAAGATACCAAACTGTATAGAAATTGAAAATGCTTACCTGCTTTCGTGGGGATTCTCCTTTAAAACAGTTTGTGTCTTTTAAAACATTCGCTTAATTGTGAGACCCAGACGGTATGGATCCAGCATTCATCATACTAATGCAATCTACCGAACACCGGACCACCCTGCTACCTAATTAAGTGGTAATTTACCTCCCACATCCAGCTCTTATGGTAAACGCACAAGCGCTTTGTTTCAGTTCCTGGGTGGCCGCCATTTCGGGACTTTTACACGTGTACGCGGCCATCTTAACTCCCGAACAGCAGTGCCATTCTTAATAGCATATGGGGATTCTAGCGAACGTCGAGTTACGCACGGATGGCAAGCCTTTTGTGACTTTTAACGCACGAACAAAGAGGCCAAAATTCATGGAACTATTTTCGGTGAGTTTGCCTGTGCGGTCGGTCAAAATTTTAAAGTCCCATATCTCCCGAACCACTGAACTGAATGAGCTGATTTTTTTATATGTTGGTCCCCCAGAATAGGGCTATTTGGGTGCATCCAAAACTGGGGGAAAAATGTGTCTTTGTTAATTGGGTTACAAGCTTATCTGAGGGGAGGAGATGTGTGGTGTACCTTATGTTTTATTGGTTGTTGTGTTAATTATGTGGGCGTTTCCCTTGCATGGGCAGAATCACATAAAAGGAGAGTACCTGCCATTAAAATTAAAATTTAGTTCTTCTTGACCCTCAACACGTAGTCTTGTCTCGTGATTGGAGGGGACAGCTATAATCACACTGGGGATTGCTATGCTCTGCATACTCCCATGAGCTTTAATCAGTTAGCTCTTTCAAGAGCTTGTTCCTGTTACACTCTCCTTGGAGGAGAGGTCTTCCCCACATGGTCCTGGATGCTGGAGCTTCATACAGGGTGGAAGGAAGACGGCGAGACTCCAGTTAAGCTACGGCGGTTGTTGAGTCTGCGGTGGTTGTGGTGTCTGCTGCAGTGCTTGGAGTCCTCAGGAAGCGCTAGGAGCATCCATCAACGGAAGGTGTCCATTACAGTGACCACACTGGGAAGAACCAAGACACAAAGTACATGCTTTTGATTGTTTGCGTGCAATAATTTGTTTTGATATAGACTGCAATGTAAAGAGGAACTGTTACTCAAAGATAATTGACAGTTCCCCATTCCTTCATTTCAGTAAATGCTATCACAGCATTTACTAAAATGAATGAAGCAGAGGAGGTTAGTAAACAAGCTTACTTACCTCTAACACACTTCTGTGTCCTTAGGACTTTGGCATCCACTGGAGTCTTGGGTATCCTCTCATACATAGGCTTGTACATTCAGGGTTTCCCCAGCAATACTGAAAATGGGAATACACTGAACCTATACATGTCCCTTCTTTGTCTCATGTTTCCTGACGTGAAAATTCATATAAAAGAAAAAAATTGCGCAACCAATAGCACAACCAATACCTTACATTCGCATTTTTGCTTTTACTAAAATAAAGAAAGTTACAGACCCACTTTAAGGTAAGATATACTTTCTGCTTTGGAATGTAAAATTGAATTTCACATGATTTTGCTATATGGCATCTGGAGCACCCTAAGAAATCTATCTATGTTGTGTATGTCATAACCTGGAGCTGTGGTGTGCAGAATGTGGGTACAATATACCAACAACTCAAATACTCTATCATGTAAATTCTGTCCTTAAGTAGAATATCTCTGTTCTGATTTCTAGGCATATTAAGTCACATCATAATATTGGTCCAAGTAATTTAAAATGTCACGTTGGGGAGCGTGGCTTAGCGATTCACCAAGATGGTCGCATAATCTGCTAGCTCCATGGACCATCGGGATTCTGCAGCGTGTAGACGAGCATCCTTAACACCAAACCACAGCATACCTATCTGGGGAAGGCTCCAGAGAAGCAGGGCTTTGAAATCGGCCAAATAAATCAAAGCTCCAGCAAACAGTGCTACAAGTTACAGCACTCACGTCGCCGAAAGCACAGGCCCAAGAAGGCGCCTCCAGACCACACTCTCCTGCGTCCTACTCGGACAAAAGTGACTGCACGTCTGTCTCCTTACCTACCTCGGCTCCAGTGATGGATCTTTCGATCCACAGGATGCTGCAAGATCTTCAAGCCTCCCTGCAGTCAGACCTGGCTGAAGTTGCAAGAGACATAAGGGCAGACATACAAGCTCTGGGAGATAGAACGTCCCATTTAGAAGACAAGACAGAAGAATTAATCGCGGCCCACAACACATTGGCGGATGCTGACACAGAGCTCTGCACAAAAGTTAATCGACTCACAGATAAAGTGGCTGATCATGAGGACTGAGATCGGCGCAGCAATGTCCGCATTAGGGATATTCCCCGGAGGAGGTGCCACTGATGGAATTAAGGGCGAATACTGCTGACCTTTTTCTTGCATTGGTCCCTGAGTTGACCACTCAAGATTTGCTGTTGGATAGAATCCATCGCTAGCTGAAACCATAGCACCTCGCAGCAACGATACCACATGACGTGGTGCTGAGATTTCACTACTTTATCTCAAAAGAGAAGGTTATGCAGGCCGCACGGTGAGCCTAGACCCTTCCTGATCATTTTGCTGGAGTCTAACTCTATGCAGATCTGTCGGCAGCCACCCTACTCAAAAGGAAAGTGCTGGCACCGGTGGCAAGAGCCCCACGAGACGCCAACATCATTTACCACTGGGGCTACCCGACCAAGCTACTGCTGAGAAGGAACGGTGCAGAAAAATCCATCGCCACGCTGGAGGAAGGCAGTAGGCTCCTGAAAGACTGGGGCATACCGCTCTCAATACCACCCACTGGCACAAGCCGAGAGAAGGAACAACAGTCTCCCACCAAAGTATCCAGGGACAGGAACGTGGTCACCACAGCTTAGTGACTCTTACCCATCTGTACCTTTCTTGGTACCTTTATGATCACTTGCACCCTCATGTTTTGGGACTTTGCTAATGCCCCCAGGGTCTTTCATATTAGGGTATTTCAATCACTCCTTTAGTTTCTCCCCAATTCCGTTGCAGGCAATTAAGTAATGCAACCAGATTTTATGGGGATCCATTTCTTGCCCTCCCCCCCACGCCCCACCACCACTATCTACCAGTGGGTTCCAAAATTTGGTACACCTTTTGCGAGGGTTCGCTGCCCTTTAGGTTGCCAAGATGATTTGAGCCGATGTCCCAGTCGCTGGCTGTTCCCCTCCATAGACTCATGGGAGTTATGTTCTTTCCATCCGTACTACATAGTACTCCCCTAGACAGAATATATATATATATAGTTCTGTTTATACCCTGTTTGAATATCTCCCTCTTTGCTCCCCCCCCCCCTTTCTTACATCCCGGGCACATTACTGATAGCTCACCTGCCCACTTGAGATGGCTTTGGCCTATCAGTCATTGCCAGTGATCACCTTCTGGCAGACACAGCGGCTGCCCGTGCTGTCAGCCTTAGTACTGGTGATCGGGCCTCCTTGCTTTCTGGGTTGTGGGAGGCTGCATGTACTGCAATCCCTCATTGGGCGCACAGGCGAACCCATCATGGTGCATTGCGACATAATACCCCCATACTAAGGCAACCACCTATCGACACAGGTACTCATATACCAGTAACAATGGCACTGTGAGAAAAATTTATGAATGTAGACAAAAAAAAAAAATTTTAAAAAATTTTTAAAAAAAAACTGAAAACAATACCCCCCAAAATTGACAAAATGTAAAAAAAAAAACCATTAAAAAATGATGGGCCATGTTTGGTCCCACAGTTTCTGCCCTCACGCTCCAGGGGGCCAAGTTGCTAACCTCATACAATTTCCCGTCATGTACGACAGATCTTTGTTAGCTCCAGAGTTCCCACCCTATATAGTTTCCAGATGACACTATACTATATCTGAATGCCAAGAACTCCCCCAACAAGAGGAGGCTCGCCCTAACTGAAGCCAAAAAATGCAATGCTCAGGTGGCCTTGATGAGTATTTCTTACACTTACACTTACACTTATTTGTACCACTGTCATAAAAATCCCCAAATTATGCTCAGTTACATCTTCTGAGTAAAACAATATGCCCAATGTATGACCTAGACACTATTTTGTGAAGTTACAGTGCTGTAAAAGAGACATGACAAGTTCAGGTTTTTAAATGTGAATTTTCATGGAGGGTTTTGATGCGTCCGTGTCCCACTTTGGAGCACTTCAGCAGGCTACATATTCCAACTACACCATAAAGGCATTCCATTTTTTAAAGAAGACATCCCAGGGTTTTTCAAAAGGCATATTCTGAACCTTAGCGTGGGATAATTTTTCCGCTAGCTTGTACCAAGTGTAGTGGTAATAAGCATTTTTTCTGCCTGTTTGACACACAAAGTAAGTTTGCACATTATATATTTCAAACCTTATGTGTGCTACAACTGTATAATACTTCATATGTTGCTCAGCTATGTTGTCTGAGTACAGCAATACCCCCGTATGTACCTTTACCAGGTATATGTGGATGTTGAAGGGGCACATTTAAGACGCAGCCTTTCATTTTTTTTCTAACTTTGAAGTTTTACGCTGTGTCCATGTTCCATTTTGGAGTAGTTTAGCTGGCTGGTTATTCAAACTTCCCCACAAACACATACTATTTATTAAAGAATACACCCCTGGGGAATTCAAAAGGCACAGTTTGAACCTTAACGTGGGATAATTTTTTTGCTAGTATGTTCCAGGTGTAGTGGTAATAAGCATTTTTAATGTCTTTTTTTACTTTTTAAAACTCGTTTTTAAAGTTTTTTTTTTTGCTTATTACACTTTTTTTTAAACTCCACACTTTCACAAAACTCCCGCCCATCCAAGCTAGCAAAATATATAATTTTAAAATATTTAAATTAATTAAATAAATTAAACTCCTGAGGGTTAAAACATAAATAAAAATTCATCCTCAGGGGTTAAAAAACATTAAATCACAGTATAATACTGTGATCTGTATTTTTAACACTCTAGGCAGAGATCAACTGGCAGGGAAGGGGTTAATTTTTATTTGGACTGGGTAAACGGGGTGGGATTTCTTTTTTACTTTTTAAAGCTATTTTTAAAACTTTTTTTAATGTTAACGCCTAGCTAGCCTAACACCAAATTCCCAAAGTTCCCACTAACTTCCACCCACCCCAGCTAGCTAAATATATAATTTTAAAATATGAGAATTAGTTAATAAAATAAATTTAACCCCTGAGGATTAAGAAAAAAAAGAATTAACCCTCAGGGGTTAAAAGATAAAATAAAAATCAGATGACAGTAAAATGTAGTCCCTGCCAATTGATCACTATTGTCAGTGATCAATTGGCATAAAATGGGGTTAATTTTATTAAAGCAAGGGAAAGGAGGGGTGGGATTTTACTTTAACGTTACCATTTTTTTACACAGGAAGAAGATCAGCAGTGATCCATTTCCCTGCACTCCACCCTGGACGTAAAGAGCAGGGGGGCAGTTCGTGAGGGTGAGTCCCTGCAGCACATGTGCTCGCTCTGACAGCCTGTCAGAGTGATCACTGCTGCAGGGACAGCGAGATCGGGTGCTCCTGGTCTGCCTCGAATACAAAAGGCAGACCTAATGAGCGTTAACCCTGCGAACCCTGCGATCTGGAGTTAACTTTAGTAAATGACGGAAATTTTTCGTCAAGGGTCCTTAACACAAGGACAAGCTTGACGGAAAATTTCCATGGTCGGGAAGGGGTTAAATAAATATCCCACCCAACTATCCTTTGTATTTACAACTAATAAACATGCATATGGATAGGAATAGAGCTTGATGTTTATATAATTTCATGATATACAGAAGTTATATCTTTCTGGACCCCAAGTGGTTATTTAAGAATATACATTTTTGTGATATACTGCATATTATAGGGTCCCACAATAGATATTTCATAAATATTGCATATATAGCAGCACATTTTAGATAATGTCTTTCTAAGTATCGGATACATTAAAGTATTTATCCATGGAGAAGAAATGAAACATAGCAGGATGGTTTATTTATTCAACATATAGTCACTTCAGATATGTAATATTTATTTTAATGCCTCTATAAAGTGTCTTTTCCCAGAAGATCTTAAAGTGCTTTATAAAAAGAATAGAATATTGAATCAGTGTTTGTAATCAGTATTATCTACTTTGCAAGGAAATGGCAAGTAATAAACCGAAGTTAATGAGATTCCACACATCCATAAATAGAGGAGATCCAGGTACCTAAAGATTTCAAAAACCATGTGAGAAAATCACTACAAATAGGTACTGGAACATCTATGTGTGTTTTAACACAGACCTCAGGAGTAATAGGAGCAGTGCTTTACCTAGGGTTGCTACTAATTAAAGGGATACTCCAGGCATCCAGACCACTTCTGCCCATTGGAGTGGTCTAGGTGCCAACTCCCACTACCCTTAACCCTGCAAGTGTAACTATTGCAGTTTTCATAAACTGCAATATTTACATTGCAGGGTTAACTACTCCTCTAGTGTTTTAAAACAACGCTAGACATCCTGACGCTATGTGAGGACCTCCAGCGTAGACGAAATCCCCATAGGAAAGCATTGCCATTATCGCGCATGCGCATTAGGTTTCCCCCGCCGGCTGCCAAGGGACATCGGCGCTGGACTCCGGTAAGTCACTGAAGGGGTTTTAATCCCTTCAGTAACTTGGGATGGGGGGTGGGAGACAGAGGGGCACAAGGGGGTCCTGCAGTACCAGGAAAACTAATATGTTTTCCTGGCACTGGAGAATCCCTTTAAGCACTAACATGCTCTCTAGGTGGTCAGTACAAAAAAAATATATCTATATATATGTATATATACATATATATTTCTACATTCCCAGCACTCTAGTTCCCAGTCTTTAATGATGCTCGGGTGCCAACTCCAGCCATAGTATAGGAAAGAAGATGAGTGCACGCTGGAGACTGTAGTAGTAAAGTAGAAATGCTTTTATTTAGCACAAATAAACATCAACGTTTCAGTCCTCCTGGACTTTTCTCAAGACAAGTGCTAAGTGCCAGATAATGGTTATATATATACACAAGCTGTGAGATGATTGGAGGGTGAACAGGTGAGAGCAACACTGGTGATGTTAGAGATTACATCATCATACCAAATTTAACCATGTGAGTGAAGGTAAGAAAAAATCTACAATGAAACAATAAGCTTATCAGCGTATGATAAGTGGAGACCAAATAAAAAGAAGACTGGATCGACACAAAGAAGTGGGGTAACAGTTATGTGAGAACAGAAATGATCAAAGAGCATAATTTAGTGATAGTTCCAGTCATAAAGAAGGATGAATCTCACATTAACAGGCATAATTAATTGCAATGGAGATTATACAAGTATTGCATTACAGGTCTTAAAAAAAATGAACTTTAGTGATTCAAAAGTTTAAAAATCCATAGTTGCGGTGTATAAACAAATCAACGTTTCGACCCACTTCGGGTCTTTTTGAAGATCACAGTGCAAGTGACAAAAACATGAATTTATATAAAAACTTACCCCCAATAAACTTACCCACTGAGTGCATATGGCATGGTTGCTAAGTGATACAGAGACACATTGCCGTCTGAGATCACCATGGTAACTAGGTAATACAAAGGCATATGTGAACCACTACCGGAAGTACATAGAGGAACAAGTATATGTATAATCAAGGGCTTATACGTGTCCAATAAAGGGAATAATATAGAAAGGAGGAGAGAAACAAAGCAGAATACTAAGTGGAATGTTTGTGAATACATCAAATCATATAAAATAAGTGATCAAAAGTGAGAGCAAACAAACCGTGTATAATTAAAAAGAATAAGAGAATCTGGTACGTGCTCCAGATTTTCTTATTGATCGACCAAAGAAGTTAAGTGCAAGTGCTCAGCATCATATCCAGAGGTTGTCTGTGGGAAATAGACATATGAGTGCTGCCAGCATTGCTGCAGAGGTTGAAGGGGTCAGCATGTCAGTGCTCAGACCATACGTCGCACACTGCATCAAATTAATCTGCATGGCTGTCGTCCCAGAAGGAAGCCTCTTCTAAAGAAGTTGCACAAGAAAGCCTGCAAACAGTTTGCTGAAGAAAAGCAGACTAAGGACATGGATTACTGGAACCATGTCCTGTGGTCCGATGAGACCAAGATAAACTTACCAAGATAAACTTATTTGGTTCAGATGGTGTCAAGTGTGTGTGGCGGCAACCAGGTGAGGAGTACAAAGACAAGTGTGTCTTGCCTACAGTCAAGCATGGTGATGGGAGCGTCATCTTTATAAAAAGGTCTAAAATATTTGTAAACAGAAGTATATCAGCTCACATGGATAAGAGCCTTTTAAGGGACAGGCTTGGGTTCTATATCTGGCTCCCAAAACAAGCTAGACCCCCCTCCCCTCCACCTCCCCAGTGCTCCTCACATCGATAAAGATATGGGATAAGGTAATGGTAAAATGTGACTTGGTGTCACACCCTTCCCCAATCACACCCATCCTCCGTAACATACAATTCTTCCCCGGCATGTTCCCGAGAAACTTTGTACACTTTGAGGATAACGACTTAACCTGAATATATCAATCCTATACAATCAACAGCTCATATCCTTTGCGGACCTCCCTCAACACACCCCATTCACAATCCACCACTTCTTTCGATACATCCAAATTCGGTGCTTTATCAGTGATCCTACCTACAAATGAGCCAGCATTACCCCACTAATTACACCGGTGGGAATGCACTGAGATAGCGACATGGTGGCAACAGGTAGCGCAGCTCACATCCCAGATATTCCGATGGACCCATGGCTGTGGCTCCTCTCTAGACCCCTCAAAAGCACTCCATGTGCCCAAAACAAACTAGTCGCTAAACTAGCACTAGCTACAAGAAGGGCAATTGATGAAAAATGGGGTAGTCCAAACGTTCCTTCTCTTGACTTGATAAAAGGCAAAATAAACAATGCCATGAAAATGGACAAACTCTCTACTCTTGTTCACGATACCACTAAACACTTCACTAAAATATGGGAACCCTGGTTGTATGAAGTTCTACTTCCTGTATAAATAGTCATCCCTGGAGGCAGCGGGGTGGGGTGGGAACCCCGGGGAGGCCCTCAATGAGAGCCAACTCCACCCTCTTGTGCCTTCATGATCCCCCCTTGTCTCCCCTTTCTTCTTCCTTTCCCCCCCCCCTTTCGATCCCCCCATCCTTGTCCCCCCTCCCATTGTCCCTATACCAAACTCAGCGTTGCTGACCTAGATCACTACCCCAAACCCTTAATCCCCCCAGTATCTCTGCCTCTCTACTCAACTACCAACTTGCAATCGATCACACTTATGCACACTTCCCTGGACGTAGTCGAACTAAAAACTACCACCTGCTTACTACAGCGGTGCATCCTCCTACCATACCCTACGGGCTACATGAGTCATGGGTCCTCAAACCATTACATACATACGTGATCTTGCTCCAGCTATCAACACACCTATAGCTCGCTTCTAAAGAACACATCCCTGAGCCTGCTATTAAGCTAGACGGTGGTGGACTTCAGATAACAGACTCACCACCAACATGGTCCTCACCGGTATTTCCCTGAACTTGTGTAACAATGTACACCCCACCACCCCGGGCTGGCACTTGGACACCCGACACAAACTATTGACCAACACTAAAATTACAAGATATCCATGTGTGTATTGTGGTTGTCTAGCAATTTTTTACTATTTGGAAATGCAGCCTCTCCGATCTAATGTCCTTTCTGTACTTCCCTTTCATGTTAAACTTTCAAAAATGAAAAATATTATAAAGAATTTATTTAAAAAAAAAAAAATAGCAATTGTGACTGTTCCAGATTAAAAATATTTCCTTCTGCCATTCATAGACGTTATTGTTTCCGGAGAAAAATTCTTCCTGGGGATGACACAGCCCCAGCATGCAATGCTGTCTGAAGTGCTTAAAGTGCTGTAAAATGTAGTCTGGAAAACTTCCTAAAATTACAAAGCTACCCTGGCAATGGTTAATTCTCTATTATTCTAAATGAAGAGCCCACAGGTTTAAGCAAAGGTAATGGTGATGCATTGTGAAAGACGATAGTGGGGGAATTGAAGCTGCAAGAACACTGCTTAGTTAACAAAGACAGCTGCTTCCCCAAGTTTTGGGATTTCACTGTATAGTTAATGAAGCTGTAGCACGTGCAAAATAAAAAAAATATACAGAACATTTTTTTTAGGAATGATTGCAAGCAGCAGGGCAGGCTTTTTACTTTGTTCAGAAATGTATTTTGTTTTACGTAAATCAAGCACTCAGACCTTTCTACACCAAATCCTTTCGAGCATCATATCAAGCACTTATCTTCCAGCCAATACAAAAGTTGTTATTAAAAATAAATAAATAAAATATACTGCCATTAAATTATCTCTGTCCAGAAATATTGATCCCTCCTCCCCCTCCATCCCCCATCAGACCAGGCCACTTTTTTTTTTGTTCTTTGGGAGAAACATAAAATCTATCTTTGTAAATCAATCTCCACTTATGGGAGTTGGCAGTGGGTTCATTTTCTTGCTCCCGTGGGAACGAATTCATGTAAATTGAGCCCTATTGTTATAAAGTACAGTGTTAGAGTAATTACTGTAAGTTCTGTGGTGTGAAGAGATGAGAATTATAAAACAGATGTGACTTGATCCTCATTTAACTGTGCTAAATTTAGTCTCACACATTCTTTAGAACATTTAAACTTGTATGAAAATGTGTTTTGGACAATATCAATGCTGCTGGGATTCACCAGGTGTAAGATACCCCATGAGTGCTCAATATATGCAGGAAAGAAAAAGCTCAGGGATGCAATGTACTCTTTGGGAATGAATTAAAAGTTAGAATCAAAAACTACAATGCAATGTACATTTGACAAAAAAAAATCTAAGAAAATTACATATTTTGACACAGTAATCTCAAATATTTTCGGTCACAGTATACTTATTAATGATTATAGGACAGTACACAGTTCTCGTTCTCTTAAAGGGCTTCTCCAACCCTTGTTTCTCCTTGTTGGATTAATCCCCTATTTGGCATTATTCTATATTCCCCCTTCCTGCTGCCCCCCCCCTTCCCCAACCCCCACCCCCACCCCCACCCTGGAATTATAAAAAATATTTATGTTTCAATTAAGTTATGGCTTTCCTTAATCCAGCATGGGGCGAAGCTCCCAATGCTGCTACGCATGCCCCCCTCTAATGTCACGGGCCGCTCTGACCCAGCAAAGCAAGTGTGAGAGAAAATGAGGAGGGGAGACACAAACTTTCCCTTGCAGGAAGAGCAGATAAGCAGATTATGCCTGGGGCCAGGATTCAGTGCACACTGTCGACAGGTGGAATATATGCACAGAATTGACATTAGAAGGCCCGTTCCAGGCTGTCTAAGTCACATGTGCTGGGGATGCAACTAGCCCACAATTGCCCATGGCACACAATTGCAAATTAATATTTCAAGCTGAAACACTGCACATCCATATCAATACCAACATGACCACTTCAAAGAGCAGACGTGGTCATGGTGGTTGGAGTAACCCTTTAACCTTGACAATGCATAGGTTTATCATTGAGATATTATTGTTGAGGGATTGTGCATGGATATTTAATTATATTAGCAAGATTTTTTAAGTGGGCATTTAGCACCGAAAGAATTAATAGTCCACAAACAGAAAAATAACCAAGATTGAATATAGGTGTGATAAAGTGTTTCAGTAACTTAAATATGTGCTTCTTTTTTTAATTTACCTGAAATGGCAACATGTTTGGAAGCTCCGAGAATGTATTCTGGGAAATGATCCCAGTGATGCAATTGCAGGAATCAACATTAAGGAATATTTATAAAATCTAATTGACAGTTTAAAGTCGACCTTCTAAAACAGTTCTATATATGGCATGACTGCCGATATCGTGCAGAATGCACACTTACAATGCTACAGGGAATTCTGCAAAGATGAGACAAACCTTAGCTGTTTGTAAAATATTCAGAGTTGCCCTAAGACATGTAAAGAGCATATCAGCTGCTGGTTATTTGTCAAGCTTGACAAAGATCCAAGTGTGGATTGAAACGTCGTAGCTGTGTTTGACGCTCTTCACCAATAAAATTGCGGTTTAAAAAAGACCCTGAATGCCTGGACTACATTGTCTTCACTATATGGAATGGGGGTTTGCCAGCCCTAGGTACAGTGCACTGAGGTCTACAAGTGATGAGAGTGTGTGTCCCTCGTTTGTTTGCAATCCATTAAGAAGAGACACAAAATGCAATTTTTACTGTTTTTATTTAACACTATATTAACGAATTTTGGGTAATAGTAATATTACTGGTATTTTTAATGTGCCAACATATTCTGCAGTGCTGTATAATCAGGAACAAAAACAGTACAATATAAACAAACCAATACAAATAGAATTGTGGGCCCTGTCTGTGAGTTGAATATCATTTACAGACTTTTTATACAAAGTGCTACATTAGATAGCCCCTGAGTTTGCAATCTAAAGGTTATGATGGAGGCATGAGACAAGAGGAACAAAGTACTGGCCAGGAAGCCTTTGCCAGGATTTGAACAGACTGATAAGATGTGATGTGATTAATGAGGTAATTGGTGAAGATGGAAACCACCAGCAAAGGCATGATATAAAGGAAACATATAGCAGGGTGTGTGATATTAGGCGTAGGATGGATGGATGATGTTTAGTGAAAATAGAGGTTATTACTTGAAGTGGATATGGTGTGTGAGCAGAAGCGTACCTAGGGTCTCCAGTGCCCTTGGCGAGGAGATGTATCACAATCCCTCCCCCCCCCCTCCCCCCCCCTCACCCCCTGTTTTTTTGGTTTTCCTTGTTTAGATCAATTTCAACAAATGTAAAGGTGCTGTTCCACATAGCAGGACTCCTATATAAGTTCTCCACCATGTACAGGGAAACTAAAGAAACATATCTAGCATTAAATTCTGTTTCATAATCCTCACTGTCCCATAAAAAAATGAATAAAAAGGAATTAAAATCACTATATGAAATCACTGCAAGGAGAACTCGTACACATGAAATAACAAAACTCCATATATAATGCTTTCCCAATAATGCCAATAATATTCTGTTTTCTCAACCTCAGATCATAAATATATATTTACACCCACATATTTATACTTATGTGATGGTGGTGATGTGCCAGAGGAATGCTTGTCCCCATATTGCAAGCATAGTAGAGGCACATCACACCTTATGACAAGCAAACACAGTCCATTCCACCTTATTGCAAGCACACCATTGATAAAGCACACCTTTTTACAAGCATAACACTGGCACATCACACTATATCAGCCCCGGAAAAAGTTTTATACCAATTCACAGGACTTGTCTCAGCACTTACCCCAGCACAGAGATTGCACTCACATGACTTGCTCTAGCACCCATAACTTACCAAACACTGAGTTTGCACTCACATGACTTGCCCTAGCACCCATAACTTACCAAACACTGAGTTAGCACTCGCATGACTTGTTTCAGCACCCAGGAGTTACCCTGGCACTTAGATTGCACTCACAGGGCTTGCCCAAGGACTTCAAACAGCCTCCTGCATGCAGGGCCGGTGCAAGGATTTCTGCTACCCTAGGCAAAGATTAATTTTGCCACCCCTTCATGTCACTCTCTCACTGACAATAAAAACAGAAATTCCAGCGCACTCCATTATCCCCAAAACAGCAACATCAGTGCTGACTGATTTAGTTAGTTTTTTAAACTTTAGCTTTTTTTAAATACACCAAATCCAGGCAAAAAATAATGGGGGTTTAGTTACATTATATGATCATACATTGCATGAGCTTGCCACAACTTCAATGTACCCCATCTTTGGCAGATCCTACACTACCAGCCTAGTGTCTGCTTCTCTCTTACTGACAGACACACTCACTCACTGACAGAAACACACAGAAACTCACTGACAGACATGCACTCACTGACAGACACACAGACACTCACTGACAGACACACAGACACACATACACTCACTGACATAGATACACTCACTGACACACACACACACAGTCAGACACTCACTGACAGACACACACACACTGACAGTCAAACATTCACACACTCACTGAAAGACACACACACACACACAAAGACACTCACTAACAAACATGCACTTACTCACTGACAGACACACACACACACACACACACAGACACCCACTGACATACATACACTCACTCACTGACAGACACACAAGCAGACACACACACACAATGACAGTCAAACACTCACACATTCACTGACAGACACACACACAGACAGACACTCACTGACATACATGCACTAACTCACTTACAGACACACACACAGACAGACACTCACTGACAGACACACACAGACAAACACTCACTGACATACATACATTCACTCACTGACAGACACACAGGCAGACACACACACACTGACAGTCAAACACTCCCAAACTCACTGACATACACACACACACACAAACGGGCAGACATTCACTGAGATACATACACCCACTCACAGACAGACAGACACACACACACACACACACAAACACACTCACTGACAGTCAAACACAGTCACACACTCAATGACACAGACATCCAGCCTCCTTCCTCCCTGGAGTCCAGTGTGGGGCAGCTCCTCATTCCTCCAGCGCGCTGTTTAGTATGCTGCAGCCAGAAAAATGTCATATGCCAGCTCCTGGCATCACAGAGGGTGCGCGAGGGAGGAGTGGGAAGCTGCAAGAAGAGCCTCCATCGCCGCCCACACTGCCGGCCGCCTGCCTCCTCTTCTCTACCGGCATTCATTGGCAGATCAGGCACCTGCCATTAGGGTAAGCAGGTGCCTGCTCTGCCATACCGAAAAACGGACAGCTTCAGGGGCGCCCTGAGGTGGCCATATGGCCACATCCTGGGCCCTCTGTGCACATTTTCGGGCGCCTGGAGGATCGGCCCGGCACTGAGGGGGGGGCGTCTCTAGAGCCGCACGCCCGCTCAGAGGCTCAGGACAGAGGGAGCCCACCAGGAAATATCAAAGTGGGCGCCCCCAGCAGGCGGTGGTGCCAGCCCTGCCTGCTTGCACCATGCAGAAGGAAAAAGATGCCAGATATAAGATTTCTGGCGGCAACAAAGGCGACATCACATTGGCCGAGAGAGTACTCTCTCACACTTTTATGGCCGCATCTGCATCCCGCCACTGCTAAATTCGAAAAAGCTACATCCCACAGCGGCCCCAGGGCACTCTGGCACTGCTCCATATTACAAACTGGAGTCTTTACTGGTGTCACTACATTTTTTTTTTTATAGCTAACAAATACTTTGGTTGTGACTGATGAACTCAGGCTGTCTGAATATAGTGTGTGGAGCTTGGATGTACAATCAATACATACAGAAAGAAACAGTAAAACAATATAGTGTGAATCCACAAAAAAGGGTATGTTAAAACAGAACTTATATGTAAGTATTTCAACTCACATTGATAAGAGCCTCTAGGGGACAGGCCTAAATCACATCAAAGGTACACTAGGAATTTTTCCCTTTTTATCTTGTTCTTTGAGGATATCGACTCTGGCAAAAGGGTGCAGTGTCACCAACGACACTACTGTTGATGTGATTTGAGCCTGTCCTGCAGGCTAGATTTCACTCTCACCACTAAGACCACCAGGGATCAGGAAGGGCAGCAAGGATCCCCTCTCCAAGGCAAAAGGTAAGAAGGGAGGGGGGCTATTTCCTAATCTGCCCCCACCCTCACACACACACACAGCACATTAACAGCACCCTCACACACACACACACACAGCACACTAACAGCACCCTCTCTCACACACACACAGCACACTAACAGCACCCTCTCACACTCACATAGCACACTAACAGCACCCTCACACACACAGAACACTAACAGCACCCTCTCACATACACACAGTACACTAACAGCACCCTATCACACACACACAGTACACTAACAGCACCCTCACACACAGCACACTAACAGCAACCTCACACACACACAGCACACTAACAGCAACTCCACACACAGCACCCTCACAGCAACCTTTACTCACACAGCACCCTCACACACACATCACATTAACAGCACCTTCACACACACAGTAGTGTATGTATGTATGTATATGTGTGTGTGTGTGTGTATACATATACATGCAGCGTGTGTGTTTGTGCTTTATGCAATAGGCTGTGCACGCCTATGATGACTGGTAATTTAATTCTGAATGTAAAGACTGTCAGATTCTGTTACCATTCTTAGAAGACTAATTTCATTATCTCTAAACAATTTCATGGTATTTCTCACTTCTCCATGGATGTTGAGATCTAGAACATGAAATTGTCATCGCCTTCCTGTGTGTGTCATTCCTAACACAGTATTTCTGTTGTTTATACAGGAATTATAGGTACAAATACTTATGTTCTATAAATCAAATTCACATGCTCATTTAAGTAAAAAAAAGTTAGTAAATGTACTTACCAAACCTTTTCTCACCATACATAGAAAAGAAAATTATCTTTATTAAAGAAACACTATAGGAATACAAACTGTCGTTTAGATGGTTGGCCCCCCTCGTCCCTGGTTAAATAGGTATAAAACTTGCCTTTTTTCCTGCGCCGCATGGGTCCATCGGGTTTGGCTCCGCCCCCATTCCACCTCTATGGCTGAGATCAACAAACTTGATGATCTCAGCCATTTCACTGCTTTCCCAATCCAATGCTGCACCAATCAGCATCTCCTCATAAAGATGCATTGAATAAATGCATCTCTATGAGGAATGTACAGGACCTTCTTGCAGAGTGTGCAGACGCATTGGCATTACTGCCCATTCTCCCTGCCAGGACACAGACAAGCTGCAGAGAGAACTGGGCAAGTCGGCCCATCAGAGGGGCCAGCTTATCCTAAACAGCATGGCCAGGCTGACTTACAGCCTGACCCCTCAATAGAGGTCATGGCATGGAGTGATGCTGAAGCTCTAGGGGCCTCATCCTAGTGCCCAGTTCCTTCCTGCATTTTGACATCTGCCAGCTAATTTCATATATGTATGGGCATTGACAAGGGCTGTCCCTTGACTGAAGCCCACCTGATAATCGAGTTTGTCACCCTCCCATACAGGCTCACAAGACTAATGAATGATTAAAATAAATAAATTCTTGAAAAATTTCCATCTAAATTGCTCTCTTTCGATCTAATTTGCTAATGAAGCAATTTCAGAAGGTTTGCAAAAAAGGGAGTCGATGATGTAAGTAATTATGTAGCTTTCACAACGAAAGGTACAAACTGACATAGGATGGGTTTTGCAGAGGTAAACAGAAAATGTTTGTATCTACTATTTATAACATTTCCAAAAATTTAAACACAGTTGACTATATTTTGAAAAATATTTTTAATAAGAATATAAAAGTCTTATAGTTGATTCATTTTACCACTAATGTACTTGTTCCAACATGCCACCCGACAAAACAAGATGTATGATATGATTGAGTGAGATCATATGATAACACTCATCTGTTGGTGTGTTGAGGACCACTAGAACACAGTAGAACTATATACTGTATATGTGGGAAGTGAAATTGAATCAATAACTTATTTAAACTACCGGTATTTTTGTTTTACAGCATCACCAAACACAGCAGTTATTTCTACAACCTACTGAAAAACACTAATAAACATTATATATTAACTTCCACCAGTGTGGAAAACTGACATATAGGTAATTATCACCTGTACGTTATATAAGAAATGGTTAAAACTGTTGACATCTACAGAATATCTCATTTCCTAAACTGCTTTAGTGTTAGATAATTACATAGTTGTAATTGTGCATAGTCATCTAGGTTTTAAAAAGACTAAAGTCCATTAAAATCAGTCTTGAAACATATTATTTTTTGCTGTCGATACCATAATTGTGTTAGTTAACCCTTTAAAGGTTTATTCTACAAAAATTGCAGATTTCAGTAGAAACTTGCACTTTTATAAGTTCGTTACATATCCCTGGCTTTCAAACAAACAACAGGTTCTGTTACTTACTTTCTACTTGTCTAGCTCAGAGGAGCTAAACTCAAGAAGCAGGCTTTTGCTCAAAGCACCTGTCTTGCACAGACTTATTATCCAACTGCGTTAGGAAGGAATACTGTAATTGGACAGGCAAAGAAAGTTGTGGGCTGGGGTACAATAGAAGGGTTGGCAAATAATTCAGGCAAGAGATCTGTAACTTTTACAAGCTATTTAAAGATATACCTGCAATGAAAAAATGATTAACTGTATGCATGCATGTTTTGACTGGGAGTATACACTAAACAGGGATATAACAAGTGCTTGTTTCACTGTAACCTAATGGTTTCTCTTTAAAATGAGCATTATAGTATCAGGAATGTAAATGAATTCCTGACAATATACCTGACAATATGCTGTTTAGTCTTCCGAGCACAGGGATGGTGTTATGGAACAATGCAAATATTGTATTTCTCAAACTGTGTACTTTGTATTTTGTATTTAAGAGATATTGCAAACTGACAAGGTGTTAGAAATTGAACATATTGTTTTTCATACATGTTTCTTTAAGCACTAACCTTTTACCTACTTTCAGTGCATAATATGTTTACGCCATTTTGTCGACGAAATACAATAACAATAATGCATAAACAAGCTTCAAGGCTATGCTATGACTCTTTCAGTACATAAAATACTGCAGTAACCCTAAATAGATAAAGATGTTCAGACTTTGAGATGCCATATTGTCCTAAGTCGGGGAATCTCCCATGACGTGTGCACCCTTACATTTTAGTTATGGCCTTGTATCTTTGCCAAGTTAAGGAAGGTCCTAAAATGAATAAAGTAAAAGAAGTGTTACTTTTTCAAATATAAACCCTAAAATTAAGACACTCTAAAATGAAGACACCTAAGATATAAATATGTGTACCTTTTAAATATTAACAAAGAAAGGAGAGATTTGGAGACAGACGCTGCTCCATCTTATAATGACAGAGAGGCTGTCAAGAGGATGTTCAGGAGGGTATGTTAACCTATTAATGATATTTGCAAGCATTTAGTTTAATCTTATGAACTCTGCTATAAATTATTGTAATGGATTGTATATGTCTATATTTATATTTTTATATAATAAATATAAAAAAATTAAGCTTTATTGCTTCCAAGTGTCACGACTACTAGTGTGGTCCAGCACGCAGAAACTATGTAAACATATACATAGGCAAGAAAAGGAAAATAAAAGGACAGAGCGTAAACCGGACCTTAGAATGGCCGGACTAATACGCTAGGGACAGAGAATGGTCAAAGGGAAAGCCAAGGTCAAGGAAGCCAGAAAATACACAATACCATTTAAACAAGCCAAGTCAGGGAAACCAGAATTCAGAATAACCAGGGAAAAGCCAAGATCAGGATACCAGGAAATCAGATTCAATATGATAAAGCACTCTCAGGAAACCAGGAACAGGAAACCACGACAGGGCAAGGTATTTAAATATCCCTCTCTAAGGCGACCTCTGACCCCAAAACGTGCGTGCGTGTTGACGTTGTGATGTCACGCGCACATCAGTATGAACTTCGGGGGCGGAGCTACGTCTAGGCGCGACCATGCGGTCAGCGCCATTTTGGATCCGGGCGCGATGGCCGGAGGATGCAGGGAGGCGGTTGTCAGCTCGCCGACGAGCAGGTAAGTTCGTGCTGTCGGCGAGGCTGTGCCGGTCGGGCACAGCCCTGCCACGCGGCAGGCCGGCAACCGCGACACCAAGACAATCCTTATTTTATATTGTATTCTCAATTATTTATATATTTTAAATAGAGGATCTCTTACTGACTATATAAAATTATGGCTAAAGATGTCAGTATGGCTATCCCTGCTAAGTTCTATGCTTAAATAAGGGAACCAGCTGCAATTACAATGGGAGGTTTTAGTCTCCCAAACATCACTTCCCTCTGCTTAAAAATGTGATTTTATTCACCTTTTCCAGTGCCGGACAGCTCGGGTCGCGGCTGGCTCCTCCCTCCTCGCTGGCTTATAACTGAAAAGGCAGTGTTTACATTATAATACCTGCAGGGACATGCTATTGACACAAGAACAACTACATTAAGCTGTAGCTGTTTTGGTCACTATAGTGTCCGTTTATGTATTATATATTGTGTTTTTACCAGACATATATTTTTTCCGATTTTATAACAGTACAGTCTTTTTACTGAAATAATATATAAGGTTGACTGTTTGCAGTTGTAATGTACCTCATATATCAAGTTTTCTCCCACCGTTATGCAAACTCTGTGCATTGTACACTGTGAAAAAAACACAAGCTGAATTGAACATGTTAAACATGGCAGTCAACTCATGTTCCATGATGGGAAATTTTTTTTTTGCTCACTTTATAAAACACACCATTTTTGTAGCAACTTGTAATTAGAAAAATTGGTATCGAAGTGTATAGCAGTAGCTAGTTAATTGCAATTACCCCTCCAGAAGCTTATCTTTGTAACTTACCAGGGAATTTCAAATTTAACAATTTACAAGTAGCAATATTGCCACCAATACCTGACATCGTTTGTGGGTCAGCTGTTGGTAGCAATATTATCATATCAACTACACCTCACTGACAAGGCCCACAGAACTCTGAAATGATCGTCCAGGGTTGTTGTATCTCTCTTGCAGAGATAACTTGCCAGCCTTTCGGTTGAGGGCCACCCTTATGAGTGGGAATATTCTGATATGCCCTGGAACTGGTTTTCTCAAAATAATGCCTCTTGGGCGTAAAAACCCAAGGGCAGAGTATAACATATTTGATAGAGTCCTCACCTTATCATCTGAGGAAAGGTATCTATGAGTGATTATTTCTGATGACTTAAAGGTAGGCAGACAATGTAATAGAGCAGCAGGAAATGCTAGCAGAATTCTTGGTTGTATAGGGAGAGGTATTAGCAGTAGAAAGAGGGAAGTGGTCATGCCTTTGTACAGAACACTGGTGAGACCTCACTTGAAGTATTGTACGCAGTACTGGAGACCATATCACCAGAAGGATCATATTGATACTTTGGAGAGAGTTCAGAAAAGGGCTAATAAACTGGTTCATGGATTGCAGGATAAAACTTACAAGGAAAGGTTAGAGGATCTTAACATGTATAGCTTGGAGGAAAGACGAGACAGGGGGGATATGATAGAAACATTTAAATACATAAAGGGAATCAACACAGTAAAGGAGGAGACTATATTTAAAAGAAGAACAACTACCACAACAAGAGGACATAGTCTTAAATTAGAGGGACAAAGGTTTAAAAATAATATCAGGAAATATTACTTTACTGAGAGGGTAGTGGATGCATGAAGTAGCCTTCCAGCTGAAGTGGTAGAGGTTAACACAGTAAAGGAGTTTAAACATGTGTGGGATAGGCATAAGGCTATCCTAACTATAAGATAAGGCCAGGGACTAATGAAAGTATTTAGAAAATTGGCAGACTAGATGTACTGACTGGTTCTTATCTACCGTCACATTCTTTTTGCTATGTTTCTCTCTGTAATGGTACCTGAGAGTGGATTTACGAAAGGCCAAGTTCTCATATTCTTGGCATAGTAATTTTTACCAACAACTGTATATGTCTTCTTGCCACATAGTTATATTTAATGTAACTACCTGATTAACCACTTACCTACATACCGCAGCTAACCAGGCAGCTAATTTATCTCCAATATAAATTGCATTGCTATTTCTTATTGTAACAAATTTCCCACTAATACCCGCAACAATAACTTCATTTAATTCTAAAACATCAAAATGCATGTTTAAAGATGATGAGTAGAATGTGAGCACTACAGATTTAGCTAATATAAATAAAAAAAATAAAACGGAAATAAAAAGGTCATGTTGTAGGAAAACTTTCCTAGCAACATAAGCACTACATCGAGGCTGCAGTGGTTACTGTTTTTGGTGAGCCTCACTAACAACTATAATATGACCAGCTCACCAGAACTCAAAATACAAAATCAAAATCAAAATGTACCATTCCCTTGAACATTGTAGAGTGCAGGGCTTATAAAACCTTGCGTCTGTTTATCAGCTCCATCACCTTCAGCCAGCCTAAAAGGAGAAAATGGCGGACAGCCTAGTAACAGTTAGATGGCTAAATATGCATGACAATAAGCACTTCAAACTTTAGAAATAATCTAAAATGAAAAGAAAAACTACCTAAAATAACAAAATAGCAGGACTAATAAAAATAGCATAATTAGAGCTGTTGATATTCTCATCTAAATAATATTTTCTGTTGCCTTTGTAGCTGGCAGAGTTCAGCTTGGACTAAGAGCTGTGCAAGCCACTTTATCCACCCCGTCTGTTACACCTGTCCTCTAATGAGAATCTCAGCAGGTGATGGCTGGATGTTGTGGCTTGTGGGTGCACCAAATGCCAGCCACAGAGGACTTCAGACACGGATACTGCCAATATAATTGGCATCAGTTCTGTCAAAGAAGCATGTGGAAACTGACAAGCAGAGACATGTAATTATCTATCCAGGATCTTGCCTCTGTGAGGAAATTGAACTTAATAAACTTCCCGTCCGCTGGGTCTTGGAATAGGCTGGTTTCGCCTATTTCTATCTGGAGTGATTTCTGTCTTAAACTCTGCAATATACTGGGAGGGTTAATGTATGTGTCTATCTCCCCAGATCAGGGATTCACATCTCTGACCTCTTTGCGGTTTATACTTAAAAGGCTTCATGGTCATTATCAAGCAAGTGCAGCTTGACAGCGAGATGAATGTGGCCTTCTGCCACCTCACAAAGACAGGATCGTGAACTATTTATGGCTGTTTAGACTGTTACAGAATTAATAAGTCTACTGTGTTCTAAATCACATTTTCAAGTAGTTATGAGTAAAATATAACATCCAGAAGTACATACTAACTAATGTGGAAGAAGAAGGATCCAGACAAGAAAGTACATACTTCTACACAAAGGAACATAGGTTCCAGTTCTCTGGCAATGATTATATAATAGGAAACATAATTCTTGTGATATTCTCTTTCAACACCCAGTATTCCTGAATTATCCATTGGCATGCATTATTATTTACAAATCATCTGTCTCCGTGCCATATGCACACCTCAGATGACGCACAAATGCAGGTCACTAAGCAAAGGCTATCTAAAGATGATGCACAACTTGACTGTTTTCTATTTTACATGGATGGTTTATTAGGTTTCCCCCCCTTCTAGAAATGTCACATGTAACAAATATGTGTTATGTAAATATTGTAGTTCAGCAAGTACAACAATACTTGTTATATTTCTTTTGTTTAAAAAAAAAAAAAAGACTTCAAGTACCATAACATTACAGTGTGCTGTAGTGGCTATGGTGCCAGGAGTGCCTTGGCACCAGCCCACAGAGAGCTGGAAACACTCACTGTAGAGTACTGGGAGAAGATGTAAGAAGGTGAGACCACACAGGGCAGGACCTGAAGCAGCAGGAAAGGTGGATGGGTGGCTTCTTTAGAAGCAGCTTCTCAAAGGTTTTATGGTAAGCAACAATAAAGGGTCCTTAAAAATGTTATTTGATGGCCCCTTTAAATGTGCTACCGAGGTCTAGTTGGCATAGTAATAGGTACGCCACTGCACGCAGAAAGTAACAGAGGGAAATAAGGGCTGATTGGAAGAGTGACAAAAAGAGACAAGAAAGTGATCAATAGAGGGAGAGAGTGACAGGAGGAGACAGTATGTGACGCAGATGGAAGTAAAAGTGTGGCAGGGTGACATTAACATAGAAACATAGAAACATAGAATGTGACGGCAGATAAGAACCATTCGGCCCATCTAGTCTGCCCAATTTTCTAAATACTTTCAATAGTCCCTGGCCTTATCTTATAGTTAGGATAGCCTTATGCCTATCCCACGCATGTATAAACTCCTTAAATGTGTTAACCTCTACCACTTTAGCTGGAAGGCTATTCCATGCATCCACTACCCTCTCAGTAAAGTAATACTTCCTGATATTATTTTTAAACCTTTGTCCTTCTAATTTAAGACTATGTCCTCTTGTTGTGGTAGTTTTTCTTCTTTTAAATATAGTCTCCTCCTTTACTGTGTTGATTCCCTTTATGTATTTAAATGTTTCTATCATATCCCTACTGTCTCGTCTTTCCTCCAAGCTATACATGTTAAGATCCTTTACCCTTTCCTGGTAAGTTTTATCCTCAATCCATGAACCAGTTTAGTAGCCCTTCTCTGAACTCTCTCTAAGGTATCAATATCCTTCTGAAGATACGGTCTCCAGAACTGCGTACAATACTGCAAGTGAGGTCTCACCAGTGTTCTGTACAATGGCATGAGCACTTCCCTCTTTCTACTGCTAATACCTCTCCCTATACAACCAAGCATTCTGCTAGCATTTCCTGCTGCTCTATTACATTGTCTGCCTACCTTTAAGTCATCAGAAATAATCACCCCTAAATCCCTTTCCTCAGATGTTGAGGTTAGGACTCTATCAAATATAGCCCTTGGGTTTTTACGTCCAAGATGCATTACCTTGCACTTATCCACATTAAATGTCAGTTGCCACAACTCTGACCATTTTTCTAGTTTACCTAAATCATTAGCCATTTGGCTTATCCCTCCTGGAACATCAACCCTGTTACATATCTTAGTATCATCAGCAAAAAGACATACCTTACCATCAAGACGTTCTGCAATATCACTAAAAAATATTAAAGAGAATGGGTCCAAGTACAGATCTCTGAGGTACCCCACTGGTGACAAGCCCAAGCTTCGAATATACTCCATTGACTACAACCCTCTGTTGCCTGTCACTCAGCCACTGCCTCACCCATTCAATAATATTGGTATTCAAATTTAAAGATTGCAGTTTATTGATAAGCCTTCTATGTGCAAGATTGTCAAAAGCCTTACTGAAATCTAGGTAAGCAATGTCTACTGCACCAACCTGATCTATAATTTTAGTTACCCAATCAAAAAAATCAATAAGATTAGTTTGGCATGATCTCCCTGAAGTAAACCCATGTTGTCTCTGATCTTGAAATCCATGTGTTTTTAGATGTTCAACAATCCTATCCTTTAACATGGTTTACATCACTTTCCCCACTACTGAAGTAAGGCTTACTGGCCTATAGTTGTCCGACTCCTCCCTATTACCTTTCTTGTGAATGGGCACACCATTCGCCAACTTCCAATCTTCTGGGGCTACTCCTGTTATCAATGATTGGTTAAATAAATCTGTTAATGGTTTTGCTGGTACAACACTAAGCTCTTTTAATAGCTTTGGGTGTATTCCATCAGGTCCCATTGACTTATTTGTCTTTACTATTGACAGTTGAAATAGAACCTCTTCCTCTGTAAACTCACATGTAATAAATAACTCAATTATCCTTTTTCTTAACTGAGGTCCCTCTCCTTTATTTTCATCTGTAAATACCAAACAAACATATTCATTGAGGCAGTCAGTTAGATCTTTATCCTCTTCTACATACCTTCCTTCTTTTGTTTTTAATCTAACTAATCCTTGTTTTACTTTTCTTTTCTCATTTATGTATCTAAAAAAAGTTTTGTCCCCCTTTTTTACTGACTGTGCTATTTTCTCTTCTGTGTGTGATTTGGAAGCTCTTATAACTTGCTTAGCCTCTTTCTGCCTAATCTTATAGATCATTCTGTCTTCCTCACTCTGTTTTTTTTTATAATTACTTAATGCTAACTTTTTGTTTTTTACTATTTTGGCCACATCTGCGGAGTACCACAGTGGTTCTTGAATTTTTTGCTTTTACTGACAAGCCTAATGCAATTTTCTGTTGCATTCAGTAGGGCAACTTTTAAATAATCCCATTTCTCTTGGACACCATTTAAATTGCTCCAGTCTGATAATGACTCTTTTACACATATTCTAATTTTAGAAAAGTCTGTTTTTCTGAAGTCTAAAACTTTTGTTTTTGTGTGGTGTGACTCAGTCACTGTTCTTATATTAAACCACACTGACTGATGATCACTGGATCCTAAACTTTTACCTAAAGTAATATCGGATACCAAATCTCCATTTGTTAACACTAAATCTAGTATGGCCTCTTTACGAGTTGGCTCCTCAACGACTTGTTTTAGAGGCAATCCCAGTAGGGAGTTTAGAATATGCGTGCTCCTGGCACAAGCAGCTATTTTTGTTTTCCAATTCACATCAGCAAGATTAAAGTCACCCATGATGATAACTTCCCCCTTCATTGTCATTTTAGCTATTTCCTCAACTAGTAGATTATCTAACTCTTCAATTTGTCCTGGGGGCCTATAAATCACACCTACACGAATTACTGTGTGATTACCAAATTCTAATGTAACCCAAACGGACTCTATGTTCACCTCACTAACTTTTATTAGGCTAGATTTTATGCTATCCTTCACATACAGGGCCACCATTCCATTCCAAACAGAGAACTTAAGATAAGGATAGAGAAATATAAAGTTTGACAAAGGCCCTTAGGGGTCGAAACGTTGCTTTTTGGTTTCTTGTTCCAATAAAAATGTGCCTTTATTATGGAATTCAATGGAGTGCCTGGATTATCTTCTATATTTGAGAGAAATATAAAGTGACACAGATTATGTAATCTCAAGAGTGAGTACTGACTGATCTTGAGCTTACGGCATAAAATGTTCATAAATGTTTAGGAACTCCTATAAAGAGAAGGAAATAAGGCTAGAAAAGTAAACAGAGGGGTTTGGGCCCAAGATAGGGACAGTTGGGAGGTATGCATCTATATATTGTGTTGTGTATAGCTAATCTTTAAGGGACACTCCCAAAGAAAATAAATTTACAAAATAACTATTTAGTAGCTATGCCCCCAAGGAAAGCGTGCATGCATTTAATTGTGAATTTTAGCATTAGGCTATCTTTAAAAAAAATCAGATCTCTTAACTGCTTCCTTTGCAAGCCCTTCCCCTTCTTTCCCAGACCAGATTTTCTATTATTATTGCACAATTTGTAAAATTAAGACAACACACTCTTCACTCACACAACACTTCAACAAGCTAAAGTGCTTTACGTGTTTAGAGTGTCCTTTAAATTAATTAGTACCTAATTAGAATAAGTGCCTGGATATGTGTATTCTGGTAACAGTGAATACACTGTATACACAAAATGCTAAACTACACCAATTTAAAGAAAATATTACTGCCGAGCATGCCTGGTGTCACAACATATCTACAATAGAGGACTCACCTGGAGTGAATATATTCAGACTACTTTCCAGACAGGCACTGTCAATATAATTCCAGTCGCAGTCATCACAGAGCAGGTCTGAGAGTGATGATGATTGTATGTAATTAGCCCATGTTTATTTCTTGTCATAAGGCCATGTTTATATATGCGGCGGGTAGCGCCATGGACAGCACACCTGCCTTGTGTCTTAATCTGGAATTAGTCTAGGGACAAGAGAGCCTGTCTGTAATAAAATATTACTCCCTGGCAGCCATACAGGAAATAATGAGTGTAACATAGTTTGGACAGCTTGCCACACATTCCAAGATTGTACAGACAAGCCAGAAGCAAGGGGGGAAAACACAGGCCATAATTAACAAGATTCTGGTACACACTAAGTAAAATCTATAAGTTCTACAGAAAATCAGAAAATTCTAGATACAAAACTAGTCCCCCTCCCAGCCAAAACAAAAATCACACTGTGAATTGTATCCTTGAAACCATAGTACTAGAGTTCTAGCACAGTATCAAGATGAGGGTCAGTATTCTGCATTGGTGCAGGCTCTGTCACTGCTTGCTTGAAACACCATAGGTTATGTCATACACCTCACTGACATTGATTCCTCATTTTGACACTAAAAAGGTCACATTCATAATAACCAATCTGGATAGTATGACTTTATTTGGCAACAAGGAGTGTGTGATGCCTTCAAATGTATTTGTATTTGTTGGAACACTTGTTAGTCAGCCTAGGATTAACCCTTAGCTATTTCCTTGTGGGCAGGAATGAGTAAAACAAAATGTACAGGTCTGTCCCAATATTGGAAAGAAACTGAAAATGCGCACTTTTAGAATTGTTACACTTTATAACAGTCCCATATCATTACAGAGAACAAATAGAAAGATATGGAGCCATAAAATCAAGCAATCTTAAAATATGTAGTTGTTACTTATCCTTCAAGTACCAGTAACCCCAAAATCCACAAAATCTCTCTGTACTTTGTGGTCTTCTGTGTCAATGTCTTACATTTCATAAGCCTCTTACAATCATTTTTTTTTCCTATCTGACACGAGCTTCAGTGCAGCAAACAGAGGGTACAGTAATATGTCATCTTATCCCAATCACTGTTATCATTTATATTATAGATCATACAGTTGTAATCAAAATTATTTAACCCCCATTGAAAATCAGGTTTATTGTCAACATTTACAGACCTCCAGCTGTTGAACTAATCAAACAAACGCAATTGAAAATGCTCAACACAACAAATGTTTCAATTCGTTACCCAAATTATACTGAAAATGCAACTTATAATGACAGTCTCAAAATGTGACAAACAACATTGCAAAAAATATTTTTTGCAGAACTCAAGTGACCATTTTTACATACCAATAAACATATTTTAAATAAATTTCTAAAATATGAGCACAAGCAAAATATAGCCTAATATAGTCTTTGATTTAATATTTTTGCATAAGCTTTTCAAATAATTTAATATCTTTTTTTAAACTTTTTAAAATTATTTCATATTATGAAAAATATTTTAATATTGTAATATTTACAATTTTTGAAAAGGTAATCCAAAAGTATTATATTGAGGTCATACAGAGGTATTCAATTTGAATTTCAAATTTAAGGTGAAAATAACCATGAGAAGAATTCTGTAGGTCAGCTATGCTTGTTCAGCTACCCTGGCCTTAAATTTGTAATTCACTTTGAAGTCACTTTGAATTGTCCCTTTAGTAAATAATCCTGATAGTGTTTGAATTATTATTTTTCTAAAATGTCTTTATGGCTCACTGACAATTCTTTGAGGTTCGTGTCCACTTGTTGCCATTATAGAAGAGATTCACTACTGTTCTTATTTTAGATTGTTTTCTGCATACCCATATTCTGAAGTGAAGGCTCAGAATACATTGTATTGAGACAGTATTTGCCATTGTCAAGTACATATTGTCCTACTGGGTGTATTTGCAATCCATTTCTGACTCTACAGCTCCGTGTAAAAAAGCCATATTCACTGCATTATTTTGTGTTTTTGATAAAAGTGTCTTCTCCTGCTTTAGCGAAAAATGACCTTGGCAAGATCGTATTCAGAACAACTGCTTCATTAACCCGATTTGTCCCTATCCAGAACTTGATAACATCTGCAGTTTGCAGTGTCTTTTGTCTCAGATACGTTTGTCACGCATCCTTTTTTGATTTTTCGTATGTTCCTTCTTTAAATAACGTGTCTATAGTAAGTTGCACATGGAACGATACTGAATTAGTTGGAGCTGCAGAAGTTTTATTTTTATCTGAGAAAAAAAAACAGTTAAAGGTCCACTATAGTGCCAGGAAAACAAACTCGTTTTCCTGGCACTATATTGTTAATAGGTCCCCCCCACCCTCATGGCCCCCCTCCTGCCGGGCTGAAGTGGGAGGAAGGGGATAAAATCTTACCTTTCTCGAGCGCCGGGCTCCCTCAGCGCTGGGGACTCTCCTCCTCCTTCCGACATCATCGGCTGAATGCACATGCGCGGCATGAGCTGCGTGTGCATTCAGTCAGTCCATAGGAAAGCATTTCTCAATGCTTTCCTATGGTCGCTGCCTTCCTCTCACTGTGAGAAGCGCAATGAGACAGCCACTAGAGGCTGGATTAACCCATATGTAAACATAGCAGTTTCTCTGAAACTGCTATGTTTACAGCAGGCAGGGTTAACCCTAGATGGACCTGGCACCCAGACCACTTCGTTAAGCTGAAGTGATCTGGGTGCCTATAGTGGTCCTTTAAGTCTGATATTTCCAGTCGTCCAAAGGTGCCACTTTATAATTCAGCAATACAACTTCTGGGTCTTCACCCAAGTTTTTGACTGACTTTTTTTTAAAATAGGCTCCGGATGATTTTGAGTCTGCATGCAACCAATCAATTCCCATTTCTATAGAATATTTAGTACTCTTCAGAAAATGCATGAACGTATCTACAAGAGATCTGGGGCTCAATATTCAAGGGAAGAATAATAGTAATGCATATATCTTGAAAATAAAGCATACAGATCACTGGAAACATGCACCGATGAGCCATTTCTAAGTTTTCCAATGTCTGCAAGAATTGTATATGCTCTTTGTGGGTGAATCGATGTCTTGTATCGCTTAGGAAGTGTTCCATTCTCAGCAGTTGCCTGCTGTAATCTCTGCCACATACCAGGTGAAATCACTATGCTATTAGTATGAACATCTACCTCTGTATCATTCCCAGTATCTGAACATCCATCATTCTCATAATTGACTATGGGCAAGTTGTCTGTGATTAAAAGATGTCAGCCAAGAGTAAAACACAATACTTAGTCGTATTTCCACAGTCTGTGCAGAGGACTCTTAATTCTAGACAGAGCATTCTCTAATTCTTTTTGAGTGATAGCATTTACAGATTTATGATCAGTTTAAATTGTAAATATTTCACAACAAAACTGCAAAGTATCTCACACTTAAAGCCTTTACCAAATGCTTTGTTCTCAGTTGAGCACTCTTCTATTCTGTATTCACAAAGACCCTTGCAGCATATGTAGTAGGTCTCCACTGGGTGCCATGCGGTTTCAGGAGAACCACAACAAGACTTTCTCTAGATTCATCGGTGGATATCTTTTATAGCATTTAACATTTGCAGTGTAGGGGCTGTGATAAGTAGTTTTTTTAGTAGCACAGATTTAGTCTAGTGTTCCTTGTCCCAATACCACTAAACAGCTTTTACCAATACATGTCTTATACATTTGGTACAACCCAGGAATTCTGTAAATCTGTTTTGCTCACAGGGCTTTTAATTTGCTTAATAGTCAGAATCTTAATCACATCCAGGATTACAGTGGAATCTGAGAAGATCTCTCCCAAGTTAAGCATTCGGTTTCAATAAATTTATATTTTCTTTTATTAAATCCTATTTGTCGGTGAAATCTGTAGTGCTTTCTCTGAACCTCTGTAACATTCATCTTCTATGGCACCCTATAATAATATGGCATCTATCTATACTTTTTTTTTTTTTTTTTTACCAAATACAATGGAGTGCTTAAATTGTGATAATAGATCATTTATACACCTAATGCAAATAAAAAAAATATACATATTTTTTTTATATACCATTCACTTTTTGTTCTCTGAAAACAGTCCAGTGACGTATAACCTTTAAAATAAATATAAACAACAAAAAATAGTGTAGTACCCTTGGGTGTACAAATGTAATATACAAAATAATGGGCCACTCACATCTTCCAGAGCTGTAACCTAGCTCAGGGAATATTGTCCAGTAGGTCAGTTTAGGTGAGCTAAAGGTTATATGTCACTCGACTGTTTTGAGAGAACAAAAAAGTGAATCAGATATAAAAATATATATTTTTTTCTGTTTGCACTAGGTGTATGAATTATCTATTATCATAATTTAAGCGCTCCACTGCATTTGGTAAAAATATAAAAAATGATATTTCAGTTTTTTGTGTGTTTTTTGGGAGAATTGCACATCACAGTGTGGTAGCAGCTAGGAGTTAATATTTTTTTACACATATATTTTTATAACACTTGCACTAAATAAGCGCTTATATACTGTCATGCTCACTCACGTTTCTGGCTGCATTCCTGCTTCCAGACTCCACTCCAGCGGTTCCAATGCCATCCGCTGCAGCTCCGCCCCCTTTTTATGACGCGGCAAGCCAAAACGTCCGGACTTGAACGTTTTGGGGGTGAGGGCATGGGTAATCCCTAAATCCTGGACTGTTAGGTGTGCCTTGAGGAGAGGGTTGATGAGCACTGCTAGGTAGGACATATTTAAAGAAAAATATCAAGGTGTATTTCTATTTATTTACTTTTTTCCTGATGATGTCATGTTATTACGATATAATGGTAGTTAAGAAATGTATCCTTCAGCTTAATAAGCATGGTTATGGCAGGGAAAATGTGGACAAACAGATATAAAAATGTGGCATTTCACCTTCCAGTAAAAAAAAAAAGTACATTCATGAAGGCAATTAAATGTCAGATGAAGAGCTTTCAGGGCATTAAAGAAGATTTCCCTGGTATGGAAGAGTCAATTCAGACACACGAGATAAAATAGTTATTAATTACATGCTACAGAGCTCACTGTAACACATTGTGCACATTACAGTTAGCATTTCCTGACTGCTATAAAGATCCAAGAATTTAGACAGAAGGGATAGGCTATATAGCACAAGTGTCATGTGTATAAAGCAATTTTATCACATGACAGGAGGCTTCATATTTGCATAACTCTCTTTACTGAAACTCCCAGCAGCACAGATTATAAGAGAACAACTAATCAAAAAACACTTTAATGATATACAATATGACCTGTCACACACATCACTTCTACTTTCTTTGCTGTTCCAGCTCACAGGTCAGAGTATTTTGTCCTTGTGGCTGATTACTGTTTTTTTTTTTTTTTTTTTTTTTTTTTTTAATTTTTTTTTTTTGCAGTGCATAAGGTGTTACAGCTTTACACGGGGTACCCCAAAGGCAATCCTCGTGTTGGTCAGACAATAGGTACAATGGGGTATACGTTTGTATGTGCACATTTTTTTTTTTTTGTGATGGTCTCGTTCTGACAAAAGGATATACAGCATTATTTAGTCGATTAATTACATAGAGGTGTAAGTTATGCAGGTATGCAATACAAGTCATATACGGTTACTTAAACAGGTAGTTGCGTTACACATGCGTAGGCCTTGTGTTTTGCGTGCTAATGATGTTTGTCCAGGATTGCTCCTAGGTTACTCACCCGGGGAGGCAGGGTGCATGATTTAATTACAGGCAGCGCGTGGGGGCACATGGTAGACAAAATGGCCTGAAACATAGCTGTTGTAAGCGATGTGAGAGTGCAGACTGAATAGTGGTTACTGCAATGGTAATGTGCCTTGAGTGTTGGCATGGTATGTGTTGCAGTGTGTGAGGTGTAAGCAGTATGCTGTGGTCAGAGGTGCAGCATGTACATGTTACATGTGTTAAAGCCAGGCAGCTATCATACTAATTATAGGATTATATCACCCAGTCCGTTCTAGAGTTCGTGTAACGGCACACGCGTCAGGAATCACTGACATGGCGTGTCCGATGCTTCATGGGTGGCAGTGTATATAATCCGCCAGTGTTGGTTTCGGCCCGTCAGCGCGACCCGGTGTTAGTCTCCTTGTAGGCTGAGGTTCCTCTCCAGATGCGTCGCCCGGGCTTGCTGCTGTGAGGAGTTGAGAGGAGCGGTCTCCCAGATCGGCATTGGGGGTTGTTTTTCTGGCGTGTGGCTCCCAGCGGTTGGCGGCAGAATCATGGGTATGGAGTTGAGTCTCTGCAGGTTGGTGACTCCGCCTCTCCGTTACCGGTAAGCCTCTGCTGCTGCCTGTCTACCGATGGATTGTGGCTCTGACAGGTGAGATGTCGCTTGGCGAGCTGATGGAGGGTGAAGCCGCCGTCTGTTCAGGCTTCCTGAGCCCGTGCTTGTTCGTCGCCCTCGGTGCACGTGGCAGTCGCCATCTTGTGCGGTGCGGTCGGGCCCTCAAGCGTGTCTATGGCGCCTGTGTGTTCCGGCTGCCATGCCTCCGGGTGGGGACCGGGATCACCCCCCCGGTCCATAGGGGGGGGACCAGGGCCGGATCCGCTCTAATTCGAGCCCCAGGCTGGGCGCTGTGAGGCAGGATAGCGGAGCGTCGGCCGCCCGCTCCACTCACCGCCGAAGAAGGCCGGGGTCTCGCAGCCCTCTCCTCCAGGGGACTGTAGCTTAACAAGCCAGCCTCTCCCTGGCTCCAGCAGGCCCTCAGCTTTGGGCAATCTAGTGGTCGGTCGTTCCTTGGGCAAAATTAGATTTTTCCGGCGTATTTGGATTTGAAGCAGCAGGAGCTCCTTCTGCTTGCGACCGGCCATCTCGGCGGTCCGGCCCCGCCCCCCTCGTGGCTGATTACTGTTAACTCTGATTTTTTCTGTATTCTGTGTAATGATTCATAGGTATTTATCATTTCTTTATTAGCTGATATATCTTTCTACAGTTTGTAGATTGTTTTATTAGGTAAACTGATTTATAGGTTTTATTCTCACATTGTGTGCTATTCCACTTCAAACAAAGGGTGCTATATTGGTATTATATAGGTATTTACCCTGCTGTTCTTGTAAGCTTGTCCCCACTACTGTTCTGCTTATCCCCTTAAGGACCGATGAAGGTTCAAGACCGTCATCAGAAAAATACCCCAGAGGACCGGTGACGTTTTCCTGGCACTATACCTTCATAACGGTAATATTTACTTACTTACCTACTTATTTACTTACCTGATCGCCGCCGTTCCCCCGGCGGCGATCGGCGCTGCTCCTGGTGTGGGGGGACTGCCTGACAGCCCAGACAGTCCCCCCTCGGGGAATTAGGCCCCCGGGGCCATGTGATAGCTCTAACACGGTGGTCACATGGCCGCAATAGGCGTACAAGTATCTCCCTGCATGTGTAAAATAAAATAAAAATTCCTATGAATAAAAATCTAATTATATAGGTATGTATATATATATATATATATATATATATATATATATATATATATATATATATATATATATAATGTCATACTACGTGTATTTTTATATTAATATATGAATATATTAATATAAAAATACACTCATAATTAAATTACACACATATATAATATATATTATCACTATATATATTGTATATATATATATATATATATTATTATAAAATATAAATAATATAAATAATAAGTAAATACAAATAAATAAAAAAACATAAAAGTAATAAAATGAAACGTAAAAAAATTATATCTATATATGAAATTTTATTCTAACTGTATTTTGATATTAATATATAAATATATCAAAATACACTTAAAAATAAAATTATATATATCTACGCATGTATAAATAAAAATAATACGAAATATATATATATATATATATATATATATATATCCATATACAAAATTACATAAATAATTTCATAAATATACACGTTGACTTCCAAATATATAAATAATGGAAAATTTATTCATACTTACCGTAATTTTCTTTTCCTGGTTATATGCCATGGCAGCACAACATTGGGTAGCTCCTCCCTATCCCCATTGGACAGGAATAATAATTAAGCCGTATAAGTACCACCTCCTGCCCCTCCTTCCCCAGTCACGTGTTCCAGCAATATCCCCGGGCGGGACCCTTGTGCTGCCATGGCATATAACCAGGAAAAGAAAATTACGGTAAGTATGAATAAATTTTCCATTTTCCTGGCCATATCCATGGCAGCACAACATTGGGTAATACCCAAGCAATAAAACCAGGGAGGGAAAGAGACACAGACTCAAAAAATTTCATAAATGCAAAGTGTATTAACACCACAACAAGTGACAGACACAGAGATCAGGAATTAGACACAGACAGGACTGATTTAGCAAATTGATCAGACAACCCTGCTCTAACATCAATCTGGTAGCTCCTAATGAAAGTGTTAGAGGAAGACCATGTAGCCGCCTTACAAATGAGTTCAGGGGAGACATTAGCAGCGGCTGCCCAGGAAGATGAGAGAGCCCTAGTGGAATGGGCTTTAAGACCCACAGGGACCGGATATCCGGCGGACTGATAAGCCAAAATGATAGCCGCTACTATCCATCGGCTAATGGCAGATTTGGGAGCTTGAGAGCCCTTTTTACAGCCGCTATGAAGAACGAAGAGACTGTCAGAAGAACGCCAATCAGAAGTCCTATCAATATACATCCGGAGACATCTCACTAGATCCAGAGAGGACAGGTCAGCAGAATTCCCCATTCCATGGGCGTCCGACCTCAGAGATGGAAGAACAATATCCTCGTTGATGTGGAAGGAGGAAGTAACTTTGGGTCGAAACACTGGAACAGTACGGAGGACCACTCTGTCCTTGTGGAAGATAGTAAAAGGCTCTTTGATGGACAGAGCACTGAGCTCAGAAACTCTCCTGCCAGAGGCCAGGGCCACCAGCAAGGCAGTCTTAATAGAGAGAACCTGTAGGGAAACTGAATCAAATGGTTCAAAAGGTTTCAACTTCATGGCATCCAGAACCAGAGGGAGACTCCAGGAAGGGACAAACGGTTTAATAGGAGGTTTCATGTGAAGGACACCCTTGATGAATCTGATGATATCCGAGTCCAGCGCCCATCTATGACTGGTCAGGGCGGACAAGGCTGAAATGTGTACCTTGAGAGTGTTATAGCTCAGTCCTTTCTCAAGGCCAGATTGCAAGAAATCCAAAATATGGGAGGAGGAGGGATCTTGGACATCCACATTACTGTGAAGGGCCCAGTTGGAGAAAACTTCCCATACTCTATAATAAGTGGCCGAAGTGGAATGCTTACGCGCCCTCAGCATAGTATCAATCACGGTCTGGGAGAATCCTCTATTCAACAGCCGGTTCCTTTCAGTTTCCAAGCCATAAGGTTGAGAGAGACAGGGTCTGGATGAATGACAGGACCCTGGAACAGAAGATCCGCAACTTTGGGGAGTGGGAGAGGAGGTTCCACCGAAAGACTCAGAAGCAGAGGAAACCAAGGTCTCCGAGGCCAATAAGGCGCAATCAGGATGAGAGACACCCGCTCCGATCTCAGCTTCCTCAGGAGCGGTAGGATTAGTGGAAACGGGGGGAACGCATAGCCCATTGAGAACCTCCAGGGGCTTGATAAGGCATCTCTTCCCAGTGCCAGGTGGTCCTCTTCCTTTGTGAAGAAAAGGGCTACCTTTCTGTTGGCCCGAGAGGCTAGAAGGTCCACTTGAGGCAGACCCCACTTGTCCACAATCATGCGGAACACCCTGTGGGCCAGGCACCATTCCCCCGGATCTATTCTGGATCTGCTGAGGAAATCTGCCAGTTGATTCCGTTTCCCTGGGAGATGAATGGCTACAATGCCCGCCAGGTTTCTCTGAACCCACCACATCAGGTGATTCATCAGTACCATCATCTTGCAGCTCCTGGTACCCCCTTGGTGATTGACATAGGATACTACGGTGGAGTTGTCCGTCCTTATCTTCACCCATTGACCCTTGAGCTGGATCGAGAAGTGTTTCAAAGCTTTGAGGACAGCCAGAAGTTCTAGCAGATTGGAATGAACCTTGCTTGTCTTGAAATTCCATTCTTCCTGCGCAAAGTCGTGGAGATAATGAGCGCCCCAACCCCACTGGCTGGCGTCTGTTGTCACGGTCCTCCATGCGATGTCCCCTAATGGAAAGCCTTTGGCTAGGTGCTTTCTGTTCAGCCACCAGATCAGAGAATGGCGTACCTTCAGGGGAAGCTTGATGGGCTGGAACAGGTTCCCGGATAAGAAACGACTCAGGAAGTTGGCCTGGAATGGTCTCATTCTCCACTGAGCCCATCTCGTCAGACCTATTGTGGAGGACATAGAACCAAGGAGGCTCATTACCGCCTTTGCAGGGGCAACCGGGGAATTCAGCATTCTCCTCACTAACCTTCTGAGTTTCAGAATTCTCACTGATGAGAGCTGGACTGTACCCTTTAGGGTGTCGAAATGGGCACCTAAGTAAACCATAGATTGAGTCGGGTGGAGGTGGCTTTTCTTGGTGTTGATCTTCCAGCCGTGGGCTTGCAGAAACTGAATGCTGGTGATAGCTTGGGATGTCACAGAATCCACGTCGTTTCCCAAGATTAAAACGTCGTCCAGATAATGGTAAATAGCAATGTTTTGCTTTCTGAGCTCTGCGATGAGAACAACCAGGACCTTTGTAAACGTCCTCGGGGCTGTGCTCAGTCCAAAGGGGAGGGCCCTGAACTGGAAATGACCTTCCTCTACAGCAAACCTCAGGAACTTCTGATGGATTCGGGCAATGGGTATGTGAAAATATGCGTCTAGTAGATCTATAGACAGCATCCATTGGTTGGGTGACACAACCTTTATTATAGACTGCAGAGATTCCATCTTGAATCTGCGAATGTGCAGATGCTTGTTCAGCCTGTGCAGATCCAGAATGGGTCTCCAACCCCCTGAGGATTTCCTTGTCAAGAAGATGTGAGAGTAAAATCCTTGAGTTCTTTCGCCTGCCGGTACTTGGACGATGACCTTCTCCTTCTGCAAGGAATGGACGAAATTTCGTAGAGCCATGCACTTTTCCCTGTCCCCTGGCCATTTTGTGAGGTGAAAGGATCGGTTGGGAGGATGCTTGAAGAATTCTAGTAGGTAACCTCTCCGAATAATATCCAGCACCCAAACGTCGCTTGTGGAAATGGTCCATCTCGAAAGATACTGGAGAAGACAAGCCCCGACACCTTCGGTTTTGGGCCGTACGTAGTCATAGATTCTTCGGGTCCTTAGAGGAAGACGACCCGCGAGACCTGCCTCCTCTGTACCCAGAAGGGGCACCTCTCCTCGGTTGGAATCGGGAGTATTCCCTACCAGGCTTGTAGGACCTACTGTCACGAAAGGAATGGTACTCTTTCCGGGCGCGAAAGGATCCTTTATACTTCCTCTCTTGGGGTAGAAAGGCTTTATTCCCTTCAGCCGCCCTCTTGATGCACTCATCCAAATTCTTGCCGAATAACATGTTTCCGTGAAATGGCAGAGAACACAAACTATTCTTGGAGGAAGCATCGGCCGCCCAAGATCTGAGCCAGAGCGCCCGCCTGGAGGAAACCGAGAAGGACATATTTCTAGCAAGGTTTCTCACCAGATCCACTGCGGCCTCCGAAGAGAAATCAATCGCTAGACGCATATCCTTCAGGGCATCAACAATAGAGGAACGGCTCCTGCCCCTCTTGATGTCCCCTTCCAGCTCCTGTAGCCAAACCTTCATAGCTCTTGAAACAGACGTGAGAGCAACGACAGGGTGGAGACTCGTGCCTGAGGCTACATAGGACTTAGACAGGCAGTATTCCATCTTACGATCCATTGGATCCCTGAAGGAGCCTGCATCATCCACTGGCAGGGTAGTGCGCTTGGCTAGCCTAACCACCGCGGCATCAACCTTGGGTGGAAGATCCCATGTTTCAGCATCTTTGGGATCAAACGGATATAATCTGGAGAATTTCCCTTTTGCAGAGGATCTCCTATCAGACCTGGACCATTCTTCTTTAATAAGGTCACTAATAGTGGTATGCACAGGGAAAGCCGCTCTTTTCTTTCTAAGATCTGAGAAATAGCGGTTAGATGTAGAGGGTTCCTCCTCCGAGGGCTCTTTCAAAGTAAGGGTTTCTCTGACCCGAGCAATCAAATGATCCACCTCCGCAGGTATCAGGAAGTCAGGATCAGGCAAAGCATCCTCCTCCGAGGAAAAAGCCAAGTCTCTCAGCGAAGCCGTGTCCATAAACTCATCCTCCGAGTTATCAGGAGACCAATCTGACGGCTCAGAATATCTAGGTCGCTTGTGGGTCTTACCAACCTCTTTGATGCCCCGGGCAACTGCATGCTTGATAAGCTGCTTAAAGTCTGGTGTTAACTGAGAAGGTCCAGCGGCTGCTGAGAGACAATTCGAACAGAGACGTTTCCCTTCTATGGCTCTGTTATCACAGGATACACACAGCGTCCTTTTGGGCGACTTCCCTTTGGACGATCCTGAAGTCTTTGTACTTTTATCACTGAAATACACCAAACGTGAATATTAGTACATTACCACTCTTTTAGATATCAAAATATCAATAAGTTCCAAAAATGGATGGCTTACCTATATCGCTTAGATTGTGACCTATTATGATGAGAAGATTCTGATTCTCTAGATCCTGAGCGCGAATCCATCTATAAATAATAGATGAAACAGCGAAACTAGAACCCAGAAGAAAAACTACAAGAAACCAAACAAAAGAAAAAAGAACTTACTTTAGAAGAAAAAAGACGAAGAATCAACAATACACAGAACTCAACGGTGCCAGAAACTCTCCAGGAAGCAGAAAATCCAAACTGACAAAAAAGGAGGCCTGGCGCTTTAAGAAGGCATCTGACGTCATCGCGCATGCGCAGATGACCGAAAAGACGCGCGAAACGGCCAGATTTGCGCGCGAATTCCGCGCATGCGTCCCAGAGTCCCCAGAACCGCGCAGGCGCCCAGGAGACCCATACACGCCGCGCAGGCGCACAGGAGACGCCTACACGCCGCGCGGGCGCACAGGAGGCTCCCGAAAGCCATGCAGGGAAACCCCAGAACGCTTAACGAAAAAACTTTCCAAAAGAAAGAAAAATCAACAGGTAAAATAAAACAATATTACCTTGAGCCCGGTGGGAGGATACCAAACCGGAAACCAGTCACATTCCATGTACCTTTCCATGTCATCACTGGAAAAATGGAGAGAAAAAACCCCCGGTCACTAAAGGGGTTCTCTCCAGGGGGACACCTTTGCGCAGGGCCGTGTACTGGAGACTTCCCAGGGGAGAGAGGGTGAACTCCCCAAGGGCCAGAGGAACTAATCCTCAGGTAAGCCATAAAAGAAAAATTTAGCAGTCTGAAAAGACCGACATGTCCTAGGGATAGGACAGGAAAAAAAGACTGGGGAAGGAGGGGCAGGAGGTGGTACTTATACGGCTTAATTATTATTCCTGTCCAATGGGGATAGGGAGGAGCTACCCAATGTTGTGCTGCCATGGATATGGCCAGGAAATGTATATATATTTAAATTGCATATTTATGTATTATTTTTACATAATTAAGTAATTTTATTGATTGCAATTTAAGGGACCTGCATGGCCAACAGTCTAATTTAATTTACTAGCACTGTTTTTAACCATGTACCTTTCTATGACACCCTAAAACCTGTACATGGGGGTTAAAACATATCACATCGATGATATCGTTAATGAAAGTGACGGTTGTCGCATTTTTCACACACAAACGGCACCTTTAATGATGATATAATTGTTGTGATACATTTTACTGTTTTGAAACACTAATATTTGTGTTCAGCAATGTCTCCTGAGTATAACAGTACCCCCCATGTACAGGTTTTATAGTGTTTTTCATAGTTACAGGGTCAAATATAAGGGTCAAATTTTAGAGCGTATGGTAGCCCAGGAATAAGAATTACCCCCATAATGGCATACCGTTTGCAAAAGACGACAACCCAAGGTATTGCAAATGAGGTATGTTCAGTCTTTTTTAGTAGCCACTTAGTCACAAACACTGGCCAAAGTTAGCGTTCATAATTGTTTTTTGCATTTTTAACACACAAACAAATATAAATGCTAACGTTGGCCAGTGTTTGTGACTAAGTGACTACTAAAACAAAAATGGACATACCCCATATTGAATATCCTGGGTTGTCTACTTTAAAAAAAAATGTACATGTCAGCAGGGGCGGACTGACCGGTCGGGCACTTCGGACATGGTCCGAGGGCCCGGCCGGGAGGGGGGCCCGCCGCCAAGGTCGCCATCAGGGGGCCCCGCGGCAGGACCAGATTGGCCCACCGGGGTCGCGGCATCAGGGTGCCACCGGGTGGCCGGTCCGGTGGCACACACTCTGAGGGGGCCGGCTGCGTTATATGCTGGAGCCGCCGGGCGGTCCAGCGGCATTCCTGTTCTGGCTGTCACTGACGCTGAGGACGGGAGAAGCATGTGTCTCTCTCACTCATGCTCCTTTGCGGTTCCCACAATTCCCAGCACAGCATCCTGTGCTGGGAATTGTGGGAACCGCAAAGGAGCATGAGTGAGAGAGACACATGCTCCTCCCTCCTCCCGTCCTCAGCGTCAGTGACAGCCAGAACAGGAATGCCGCTGGACCGCCCGGCGGCTCCAGCATATAACGCAGCCGGCCCCCTCAGACTTCTGGTAAATGGAGGGGTAGGATAAAACGGGGGGGGGGGGATAAAACAGGGGGAGAGGGGCAATAAAACATGGGGAGGGGGGCAATAAAGAGGGGGATAAAACAGGGGGAGGGGGCAATAAAACAGGGGGAGGGGGGAATAAAACAGGGGGGGATAAAATAGGGGGAGGAGGGGGCAATAAAACTGGGGGGAGAGGGGGGAATAAAACAGGGGGAATGGATATGGGGGGAATAAAATGGGAGGGTGCAATAAAACGGGGAGGGGGCAATAAAAAGGGGGGGGGGATAAAACGGGGGGAATAAAACAGGGGGAGGGGGCAATAAAACGGGGGGGCAATAAACCAGTGGGGATAAAAAAGTGGGAGGGGGGAATAAAACGGGGGGAGAGGGGGAATAAAACAGAGAGGGGGAATAAAACAGGAGGGGCAATAAAACAGGAGGGGGAATAAAACAGGAGGGGGAATAAAACAGGAGGGGGAATAAAACAGAGGGGGAATAAAACAGAAGGGGGAATAGATGGGGGGATAAAACAGGGGAAGGGGCAATGAAACAGGGGGAGGGGGAATAAAACAGAGCGGGGGAATTGATAGGGGGAATAAAACAGAGAGGGGGAATAGATGGGGGGAATAAAACAGAGGGGGAATAGATAGGGGGGAATTAAACACAGAGGGGGAATAGATAGGGGGGAATTAAACACAGAGGGGGAATAGATAGGGGGGATTAAACAGAGAGGGGGAATAGATAGGGGGGAATAAAACAGAGAGGGGTAATAGATAGGGGGGAATAAAACAGAGAGGGGGAATAGATGGGGGGGATAAAACAGAGAGGGGGAATAAAACAGGGGGAATAGATAGGGGGGAATAAAACAGAGGGGGGAATAGATAGAGGCAGGAGAAGAGGGGAGAAACAGACAGTGGGAGAATAGAGAGAGAAGCAGGGGGAGGAGGGAGAAAGAGGAAGAGAGGGGGAGAGAGAGAGAGAGAGACAGACGGGGAAGAAGGAGACACAGGGGGAGAAAGAGGGGGAATAGAGAGATGGTGGAGGGGGGAGAAAGCGACAGAGAGGAAGAGAGATGTGGGGGAGAAAGAGACACAGGGGAAGAGAGAGACACAGGGAGAAAGGAGAAAGACACACAAGGGGAGGGGGAGAAAGAGGTAGAGGGATAAGAGAGACTGGGAAGGAGAGGGGAGACATGGACACAGAGGAGCAGTGAGGGGGAGAAAGAAACATACAGAGGGACTGGGGGGAGACAAAAAGGCACACAGTGGGACTGTATATATAACTGGTGGATCCAGGGGGCAACGGCGCAATTGCCCCTCCCCTGCTGGCCGATCTCTCTCCCCGGTCCGCAGGCACCGCGCGGGCAGCCAGCAGGGGAGGGAGGAAGATAGGACCCGGGAGCTCAGCCTGCAGCTCCTCTGGGTCTTTCTTGCGCGAGCATAGAGCGTTGCCGCGCTCTGGCTCTCGCGAGAGTTAACTCTAGCCCTGGAGCTACGGGCTAGAGTTCACTCTCAACACTGTGACCACCAGGGATTCCTGGTGGTCACAGTGGTGAGAGTGAACTCAAGCCCCATAAACACACTGCCCCCACACACACACCATACACATTTACACACATTGCCTCACACACTCACATACACTGCCCACCCATACACACACAGCCCCCCATACTAACATTGCCACACACATACACAGCCCCCTCATACAGACATTGCACCACACACCCTACACATTCACACGCTACACCCCCCACACTCACACACTGAACCTTTCACACTGCACCCCGCACACATTGCACCACTGCTCCTATACCCTACTACAGCCCCATATCACAGCAGACCCCATGTAAGTTGTCAAACTGTTCTTAAGCGGTTTGACTACTTACTCTGGGAGGGGGTCCCGGCCCTCCTGGCACCAGAGCAGTAGTGGTTATTGTGCATGGATTATTTCTTTAAATAATCTACAAGTGCCCCAGTAGCCAGCCAGCCAGCCTACAGGCTGGCCAGTAGCCAGCCAGTCATCCCATTGGCCAGCCAGGCCAGCAGACAGGCACAGGCCAGTAGCCAGCCCACAGGCCTACAGCAAGCCACAGGCTTACAGCCAGCAAGCCCACAGCCTGCCAGTCGTAGCCAGCAAGCCACAGCCTGTCAGCCCCAGCCAGCAAGCCCACAGCCTGCCATCAGTAGCCAGCAAGCCACAGCCTTCTAGCAAGCCCACAGACTGCCAGCCAGCAACAGTAATTAAGGTAAGAGGAGCCAACTTGGCCTAGGTATCAGCAAGCTATGTTGTGTTGCTATATTGTGAATAGGAACCAGAGTGTTGGAGAGACACCCCTGCAGGCCCCATTATACTCCATTGTAGTCTCTAATGGGGCCTGGAGGAGATTCTTTCTAACACACTCTCTAAAGGACACTGCGATAGCCTCTGCTAGAATGACCGCCCCTCCATGGCCCAGTAGCTGTCAATTGTAATCTCTACTGGGGCCTGGAGGCTACTGTTTCCAGTAGAGGCTATCTAATGGACGCTGAGATGGCCTCTGCTAGAAAGACCCCATTCCATGGCCCATTAGCCCTCAATTGTAGTCTCTACTAGGGGCCTCGAAGGTATAATTGCACTTTTGTTCCTTGTGCCGAAAGATTGTGTAGGGTGTGGCTGGAGGCGGGACAAGGGTGGCGCTTGCTGTGGAGCATGGGTGGGGCCTGTAAGGGGGCCCTTGATTTATTGATTATTATTGACCTGCATGTCAGGTGTGATTCAGAGATTTATGACAGATAACAGTGTTACAATGTCACTATTGATCAATTTTAAAAATATATGTTTTGAAACAGCAATGTCCTACTTGTATTTATAGCCCTATAACTATAATTGTTTTTTGCATTTTTAACACACAAACAAATATAAATGCTAACGTTGGCCAGTGTTTGTGACTAAGTGACTACTAAAACAAAAATGGACATACCCCATATTGAATATCCTGGGTTGTCTACTTTAAAAAAAAATGTACATGTCAGGTGTGATTCCGAGATTTATGACAGATAACAGTGTTACAATGTCACTATTGATCAATTTTAAAAATATATGTTTTGAAACAGCAATGTCCTACTTGTATTTATAGCCCTATAACTTTCAAAAAAAGCAAAAACGCATGTAAACACTTTTTTTTTAAATCTCAGGACAAAAGTTTGAATCTATTTATCAGTTCTTTTCATTAGCTTTTGTGAGATAAGTAAAATATTTTTCAAGTAAAGGTCAAAAACATGTTCTTTTTTTAAATTTGTCTCCATATTTTATTATTTTTTAAAGTAAATGATATGATATGATACAAATAATGGTATGTAAAGAAAGCCCTTCTTGTCCTGAAAAAGAACAATATATAACTTGTTTGGGAACAGTAAATGAGAGAGAGGAAAATTACAGCTAAACACCAAAAAAGTGTTGAAAACAGCTCTTGTCTTTAACCCCTTAAGGACCAAACTTCTGGAATAAAAGGGAATTATGACGTGTCAGACATGTCATGTGTCCTTAAGGGGTTAAAGGACCACTATAGGCACCCAGACAACTTCAGCTTAATGAAGTGGTCTGGGTGCCAGGTCCATCTAGGTTTAACCCTGCCCGCTGTAAACATAGCAGTTTCAAAGAAACTGCTATGTTTACATATGGGTTAATCCAGCCTCTAGTGGCTGTCTCATTGCGCTTCTCACAGTGAGAGGAAGGCAGCGACCATAGGAAAGCATTGAGAAATGCTTTCCTATGGACTGACTGAATGCACACGCAGCTCATGCCGCGCATGTGCATTCAGCCGATGATGTCGGAAGGAGGAGGAGAGTCCCCAGCGCTGAGGGAGCCCGGCGCTCGAGAAAGGTAAGATTTTATCCCCTTCCTCCCACTTCAGCCAGGGAGGCGGGCCATGAGGGTGGGGGGGACCTATTAACACTATAGTGCCAGGAAAATGAGTTTGTTTTCCTGCACTATAGTGGTCTTTTAACGTACAACATGGCCAAAACAGTCCAGTCCTGAAGGCGTTATACATGTTTCCCCTCCTGTTTATACTTCTTTGAGGCTAGCTGATTGTGTGTGTGGGTGGTGGGGGTGCTCAGCATGATTTTTCTGCGTCCTGCGGACCTGAAAAACTGCGGTGGCACATGGCGGCCAACTTGAATTTCGCAAGTGCCGCAAGATTCACGTTGGCCATTTTTTTTTCTTTCATGACGGTATTACCGCAATCTGGACTAAATATACTTACCTTCAAGCTGTATCTAGGGTTTCACACTCACCACTGGAGACTGCAGTGTTGATTTCTTATGCACTGTTGAGGTACCTAATACAAGTGATTACAAATGCATGCTAGGCTGATACATGCTGTTTGCTGACAACAGAATGACATACACTGAGGTGTACGTGCCAAATGGGAATATATTGAGATTAACAGCCATATTCACTGTACCATCCCACTGGAAACTGCAGTGCTGATTCACATCTGCAGTTAAAGTACCTACTACAAGTTATTTGAATACATGCTGGGCTGATGCATGCTGTCTGCTGACAACAGACTGACATACACTGAGGAGTAATTGCTATGTGGGAATATATGGAGCTTAACAGCGATATTCACTGTACCATCCCACTGGAGACTGCAGTGGTTATTATCATCCGCAGTTAAGGTACCTACTACAAGTCATTCAAAACATGCTGGGCTGATACATGCTGTTTGCTACAACAACAACAGAAATTGACATTTACTGAGGTGTAATTGCTATGTGGGACCATGTTGGGCTTCACAACCATATACAATGTGCCTTTTTGATTACATTAGTTGCCATATGTGTTCTGGTTCTCAAGGCACACCACCTGGGATGAGCCCCCAGATATCCTCACAGGTTTTCTGCACATTCCCTACAGGGATATCCCACATCCTTTATGTTGTCTGGAAATACATTATCACACCATGCAGAACTAGCACACATGCTCTGTACACCTGTTTTATTGCTAAACATGGAGGTACAGCTTTGACTTGTAACTGGGTGAACCCCTCGAAGATACGTCACCTTGGCAACAATTACGAGGTTTACCCCTCAATATCACCTCTGACGGGGAATTAAGCTTGGGATCAACCCCATAATTCTGAGACTACTACGTCTCCCATTCACTTAAGGGAAACCCCCATTCATATACCTAAAGGGTGAGTCCCTCTTCATGGCACTATCATTGTAGATGGCTATACTGTGAATCCGAACCCTGGGTGAGACCTAGTTGTACTAGGAGCCTGGCACCTTGCGTGCGTCTCCACTTATCTTGCTCCCACTGATTGTCGCTGTCCTCTTACAGGCAGGCCGACCACCATGAGTGACACACCTCCACCAATGCAGGACTTTCAGGCCATGATTAACGCTGCTGTCATGGCCTCAGTTGAAAAGGCCTTACTATGGGTCCTGCCCCAACCTCAGCAAATGGGGCCACATGACTCTGATGTCGCCCGGGGATCTGATGCTCCACAGAGCCAGACAGGGCCCAAACGTCACGGGAAGGGTTCCAGGTCCCCAATGGGGAGCAAGTCTAGGGGCAAAGCTCAGTTGAAAAAGCCCAAGCATTTTGGAAGAGTGGACTGACAAGACCTAACCCACTCCAACTCTAAGTATGTGATTGAAACCATGCTAGGTGACAAATATGAGAAAAAGGATACCTGCACACCTCAGCCCAAGACCAGTGGTCTTGGGGGGGGGGGGTTCTGGATGAAATGGGGGTACCCATGTTCCATCCACTCACTATACGACACCCCAGGTCGTCGGTATGGACACTGCTGGATCATCTGGCACAATTCGTTCATAATTGGCTCCGCAAGCCACTGGACAAGGAAGTGCAGGCACTCCTACAAACGAAATGCCCCTGCTCTCTCCTCCCAGACAAGGTGGCTATCACTCCGGAGTTTGACACCACAGTAGTGGTTTTCATGTCCTGGTCTGGCAGAGACCCCAGGAATGGCATTGAGAAGGGGCTGAAGTCGGCACAAGACAAGCCATTGGATTTACTAACCCACTGGTTAAGATACTATTCGTTGTGGATCTGGCCCTCTCAGAGAGCATGCAGTTGGACCCAAGTGATTTCCGCGAATGGGCCCAGCCTATCTGCATGCTGGGTAATGCCAATGCAACCCTCTGTACAGAGAGACGCAAGACAGCACTGTTTAGGATGAAGTCAAAACTCTTGAAATTTGGTTACAAAGAACTGGGACCCTTGGCAAAGGGATTCCTATTCGGTGAGCTTTTTATAGCAGAGTTTAAGTGACAGGTCAACCTGTTCACAATGCCGACCAAAGCCCAACCTTCACTCAAGCACAGCTTCAGACCACCACCAGGCAGGGGTGTTTTTGGGAGGGCTGGTCTGCAGAGGGGTAGAGCCACAAGCTGATTTTGGTCCACTGGACCCGGATTCTATTCACAGTCTCCCTCCTTCTATCCTACAGAACGGGTTGGAGATCATGGCAGATGCTTGGATCCTGCAGATGGCCCAGGGCTATGTTGCATGTTTCACGAGAACACTGACTCCTCATAAACGAAGAGATTCACTCTCTATTTGCCAAAGCCGTGGTACAATCCGCCCCGGACGATTGGGGCTTCTACAGCAACATCTGCCTGGTCCGAAAAAAGTCGGGAGACTTTCGGCCAGTCATCAACTTCCGCCAGCTCATCGACTGTGTCGTTTATCAACATTTTATAATGGAAGGTATACATCTGGGATATCCTGCTGGCCAATAATTGGGTCACCCGTCTCAATCTCAAGGACGCATATCGTTTGGTACCCGTGGCGTATACAAGTCGTTGCGTTCTAAGGTTCGTATGGGGTCGTCAATCATGTCAATTTATGTGCCTGCCTTTCGGCCTCAGTTTGGTGCCCTGGTGCCTCACGAAGCAACTGAAGCCGGTCATGGCCCATTTCCTATCCAGGGGCATCCGTTGCCTTGTCTACCTGGACGACCTGCTGACATTTTCGGGATTGTTCCCGATTGGTGTGCTATTACTTTGTGGAACGTTTTGCCGAATGGTTCACGGAATATCGTCGTTCTTGTGGCAAAATTGGTCCCATAGGAATGAATGGCAAAATGTTCAAAACTAGAGTGGGAGCTGGCAAAAGCTGAAAAATCAGGACATGATTTCTTAACTGCCACCACTCCCTCATTTTCAAACCCACCTACACAAATCTTATATCAAAACATTCAGTAATCCCTGCTGCCACTACAAATGTCCACGGCAAATGTCCTGATAGTTTTCACAATATGACCATTTGTTTGCAACTCACACCGTTCATTGACATTCATTAAAACTACACTCTAGCCAGCTCAAGTTTGAAGGGCTGCGACTGAGCCTTCATTGTTAATATTTCACAGACATACTATGCATCAAAATGTAGGTCTAGGTCGTGTGATTCTCACAATATAAAGCTCTTTGCTGTAGGATTTATAGTTTTTAAAATACGACCGCTTGAAGATGGCAACTGCCAAAATACTCTGACCTGTGCCAGGCTGGCAAGTGATGTCATAGACAGGGCCTTTTGTACACCTGCTAATGTTTTTATAAATTTATGTTTTAATGTAACTGTGAAGCACTTTGGGCAACAACATTGCAATTAAATGTGCTATATAGATAAATAATAACAGTTACTCCGCCCACTCCAGTTGTAGACTACTGGTGGAGGCAAGAGCACTTCACACAATTTCCCCAGAAATTGTAGCTTTCTAGTTTAAAATATTATTATGCTATGATCAAGTCTTAACTATATTGTCTGTGATCTAGGTCTAGTGAACCAATTCTGCTGGAGGTCCTGCTAAACTAACCATTTGATACAAAGAGCTTAAATGCCTCAATTTAATTATGCTATACAGTAACCAATGGCCTTTAACATTCTAGATGTTGTAGACAGTTTCATATGTCTCACATAACTAAATGCTAGCCTACCATCATGTGCTTCACAACACCTTTCAAAGTACTTACAAGGTAATATGTTATATGTATCAATCAAGAAATTATTTAACCGTTTTTAGATAAATGTAATGCAGTGGGGGTTATTTAACAGTTAAGAACTAATATCTGCTCTATAAACTTATTTAAACTTATTTAAAATATAAAAAAATATTTCTTGTCTAATTCTGTTTACGAGGTCTGTCTGCCTCATTAGCCACTGTGAAGATAATTAGAACAGTTTGCTCAATATCGATGTAACCTGGCAGCCAAGGAGAGTGGACTGGAATGCGAAGGCGTGAACAATGACGACTTCACTGTACTAGTCAGTGAGGGTGCTAGACACCATTGAGTGAGCATGTGCACTGTGTGGCCATTGCATTCAAAATGAGTGAGTAGACCAACAAATCTGCATCAAATTTTGCGTTAGGCTTGAACATTCCTCCATGGAAACTATTAAGATGATTCAGATGACTTTCGGTGATGATGTAATGAGTGCAGCACAGATAAAATTGTGGCACAAACACTTCAAAGATGGTTGAGAATTTGTTAAGACTTGGCATCATGTGACTTCTGGCTTTTCCAAAAACTTAGATCACATTTGAAAGGGAAGAGATTTCAGAAAGTCGCTGAGATTCAGGCAAATACGACGAGGCAGCTGATCGATTCCAACAAAGAATTTTGCGTGTTTTCAACAGTGGAAGAGTGTCACGGTAATATACCCCAACACACAAGAATAGTCCAACTAGAGGCAAGAAAACAAGATACGTCTTACTGGGCCTTAGAATGGCGAGGACAGGAAAAGACAGAGCTCAGAACGAGCCGAGGTCAAGGGAACAGAGAGACAGCGTAAACTAGAACTAGCCAAGGACTGGTACACAGGAGAGAAAACCGGCGAACAAGACAAAGCAGGGATAAAGAGAAAACGGAGTCAGGAGCAAAGCCAAGGTCAAGCATGAAAAAATCACAACTGAACGATACAAGCACTAAAGGGAACTGAATCAGAAACCACGATAGGGCAGGGAGCTAAGGGAAAGGTGAGTATAAATACCTATTAGATTAATTTGATTGGCCCTTGTCATATCCATGCCCCCAAAACGTGAGAGTATGGGGAATGTGGAATGACATGGGCCAATGGGAGACCTTTTTATTTTTTGCTTCCACTGTCCCTTTAAATGCGCGCCCGCTATGCGTGGCACGCTCCCAGTACCAGGCGCGTCACATGGTCGCTTCTCGCGGTCCGTGCACGCCTCCCCTTCAGTTGCAGGACGGCGTGGGGCGGAGAAGGAGGACCGCGCCCAGCCCCTGGAGAGGGTAAGTACCGCTACAAAGAACTGTGTGAGGTCCCAAAGTGCCGCCTTTGAAGGAAACTGAGGCATCATTGTCCTATGTACACTGTTTCTTGCATCTTGTATCTTCTTTTCTAGAGATACAAAGACGGGGATATGATATAAACATTTAAATACATAAGTGAATCAACATAGTGAAAGAGGAGAGTATATTTAAAAGACAAAAAACTACCACAACAAGAGAACAGTTTTAAATTAGAGGGGAAAAGGTTTAAAAATAATATCAGGAAGTATTACTTTACTGAGAGAGTAGTGGATGCATGGAATAGTTTCCAGCTGAAGTGGTAGAGGTTAACACAGTGAGAAAGTTTAAGCATTGGCATAAGGCTATCCTAGATATACGAAAAGGACAGGATCTAATGAAGGTATTTAGAGAATTGGGCAGACTAGATGTGTAGAATGGTTCTTATCTGCCATCACATTCTATGTGTCTACGTTTCCATTTTTCATATTACATGGCAGGATACTTTACGGACAGCCCTTATATAGCTAACTTTGCTTTTATGATTTTTTTTTTCTATTTAACATTTTATAGATATCTAAATTGTGAAATCCATTACTCAGAATAGAGAAACAAAGATTACATTTATAATTCCACAATGAGTAGCTCAGTGGACAGCTGGCAACTTTTGGGCCTGCACACCTGAACAAATGAGTGGCCCTTTTGTCTATGCACAAGATTACCTATATAGAATCGTGACACATTTACAAATCTTTACATACCGTGACTCTCTTTCCATCCATGAAACATACAGTAGCATTTGTTATGAACATCATGAGAACAGTCTCATCACACAGTGTGATAACTTGTAAACACATCCAAGGTCATCATATCATCATAGTTCAAGAACCTGTTTAGAGTGGCCAAGTTTGCATTTACTCCTATGTCCCTCTTGCCAGCCTTTTGATGGATTAGTTGAAAAATATACACTGGTACAAGGGAAGATGTCTAAGACTGCTGTAGCAACACCTTCTGACACTAGGTAGGAAGATAATATTTTGTTTTGGTTATACCTTTTGACAATAGGGGTGAAACTTTTCAAAATGACCCCGGCAATTGATAAGTAAATAGAAAGAATAGGGAGACGAATAATGAATAAAACATAGTGTAATGGAGATAGTTCTGGAGCAAAGGGTGAGGGAAGAGAAGAAAGCAAAGGAAAAAAATAGAAGATAGCTATGCTATCAAACTAAACCACCCAAGGTAACTTTTTTTGCTGCTCAATTTTTCTCATTCTTGCACAAAGTTATCAACATACTTTTTTTCAGCTACTTTGTCTGTCTTTGTCAGTCATTGTTGCACATTCTATTGAACATTCAGGGCACCTGAGGACAGTTATAAAAGCTACTGTACATTGAACAGACAATAATTTTAAAGTTAAGCTTATTAAAGTTAAAATGAAGGTGCTTAGATGTATTACTTAAATCATTCCACAAAATTGGGCTTTAATAAGACTGGATTTTAATTGCAATTCACTAATGTATCACTCCAGGAATATTAAATATATTATTCAAATGTTTTAAAATTATTTAAATGTTAAAGGAAGACAAAAAAATAGCAACTAGATCAAATGTTTATTATATGTATTCCTTCTCTTTGATATTTTTGAAACATAATGCACTGTTAGTCCTTTACCACTGTATTTGAACAGTCTGCACTGTGCTTACCCCATTAATACTATATAGGGGAACTGTAGTGGTCACGATGCCAGGAGTGCGTTGGTATGCGGTGGTACCACCATTCTAAGGAAGTCAAATGGTTTTAGAATGGTTTGACTTCTTACCTGTGTCCACCAAGTGCCACTTCCTGCCTCCTCTACAGCTTAGAGAGGGTACTGTAGTAATTATGGTGCTTTAAATGTTCATTTAATGGTAATGTATACAAGGTAATTCTCTGCTTGTACTCTAGTTAGAGCATGTTAAAAGGGAATGTGCCTCAAGTTTTTTTGGCACGGTGAAATCTATATAGACTTTCTTTTTTCTTTCTAATTCCCACTATTCATATGCACTGATACTGAATTTGGAACCTACTACAGTCACTACATCTTTTACTTTTATTCTTCATTAAGTAACGTCTATGGACTACCAGCTTTCATTCTGATTAATTCTCATTACGCAGTTGGGCAGTTGGGCTTTTAATCCAATGAACTTCAATGCAGATATGTTGCCATGTTTAAAGAACTCAGGGTTCATGAATAATATCAGATATCATATAGTTTGTAGGGACTCTCATTTAAACTCCTAAAGTAACCAATTCTAATTTGGATCATATTTTGGATCTACAGCAGGGTGTAGTGTCACCTAGCTGGACTTTGTTTTTTTCTGGATAGATCGATAGATCGATAGATAGATAGATAGATAGATAGATAGACAGATAGATAGTATCCATTTGTAGCAGTGTGTTATAACTTTAGAGTGGTGTCTAGAGTTCGGAGGTGCTGATCAGATTTTAATGATTTTAATGTTCATGGTAAATGATTTGTTTATCTCATTTACAATAGAATCAGTATTTGAAATAATCCATAAGCTCCCCAGTTTCATTGTACATACTTTGTGTTCATTAGTTATCCACACACTACTAGGGCAGCGTGCATAATACTTTTCAAAAGTAAAAAAAAAAAAAAAAATTCCTTTCATTTTTTTCAAGCAATTAGCTTATCCTTGTCAGGAGCTTAATGTTATCTTCCCAATGTACCAGTGAAAATATGCAAATTAGTTTGCAGTGCTGTTCCTGTTAAATTAGGGTGCTGCTTTATACTGCCTATAACTTCACGTGTCATTCAACTGACGACGACACTGAACAAAGATTGACGCTCAGGAGACAAACAGCAGGGTAAAAAGCACGGGTTAATTTTTTTTTATTGAATAATTGCTTAATAAAAGGAAAACTTTTGATTATCTGTTGGTGTATGAGGCTGGATTCTGACCACCAGTGAATGATATTAGGCTAGCATTTATTTTAATTACATTGCAAATTGTGTTGCCCAGCTACATGTCAAGTCATATCAGAACTAAGTGGGGATTGACAATTACATTTCCTGTGGCCTTTGCCCTAGCAGCTTGCACTAAGAGCCAAGCATACACGTTATCAATCTTCCTAGCCAAATTCCCTGACATTCATTGGCCCTCAAGACACAGACATTATTGTAAAAATTGAGCACGGGGCTCCTAGGATAGCTGCTGGAGCCTTCAGCACCGGAGAGGTTATGCCATTGAGTCACAGAAAAGGTCAAAGATCAGGACTTTGAGGTGACCTTTAAAAAGGTTTTTTTTTATCTTCAGAGAATTATTTAAAAATCTGATAATCAGCAACAAATGCACTCCTTCATTGCTAAAAACAACATCTGAACAACTACTGTATTGGGTTAAACATTGCCTTGTTTTATAAAGCCTGTTCATACATTAATCATAATGTAGAGTTACCTTCTAACCAGTCTGACATAAAGGAAGAAAACAAAATGTGTTCACTAGCCATAGCCTTGATTGCTATTTACTACAGACCGTATAGGGACACCAAATTGATTTCTGCTCCTGGTTTCAATCCACAAGGACTGCGTACCACATATATCAACAAAACACAAGCACATAGAATGACCTGTGAATAATACGTAGAGTATAGACCTTTATTACTAAAAGGGGACATATCTTTCAGTTGACAGGTTAAGCTTTGACAATTGTATTTCTTTATTTAAGCGTTTGCTTTGCTCATTTGTAAACAAGGGGTTTGTCAGAGTGAATCCATGATCCTTAGAGTCATCTTTGACCTGAGGTTTCTGTTTTCTCTTGATAAAATAAAAGGAAAATCCGAAATAGCCTTGAGATTTGTCACTTTTGAGTTGCCATGAGGCATCCTTTGATAATGTATACTGAAAATACAGTTGTGTACAAAAACTATATGCTGTGCAGACAAGTCAAGTAAACACTCCAACACATGAATCGGACATCCGTGTAAAGTTTATGTTATTTGATTGTGTTTGATTCATGTTAGCAGGAGTGTTTATGGTTTTGTACACTCTAATGCAGTGGTTCCCAACCCAGTCCTCAAGTACCCCCCAACAGTCCAGAATTTAGGGATTACCCAGTTGTGTCTAAGGTGTTTTTAAAAAGAAAACAAAACACTTTAGCCACAACAGGGTAATCCCTAAATCCTGGACTGTTAGGGGGTACTTGAGGACTGGGTTGGGAACCATTGCTCTAATGGATGGAGTACATCATCTTTTGGAGTCTTGCATTTTGGATTTAAGAACGTGCAAGAGACTTAATATTATCATTGCCCTACCATGTAGGGCAGGTGACTAAGATTCCTGGCTAAGACATATACAGGGGCATTTGCTAAAGTGAGAATTTCTGGAAATAAGGGTGAATTCCAGGTAAACTTCAAATTTAAGGGCAAAATAATCAAGCTGGAAACAATCTACAAGTCTGCTGCACTTCTACTTTGGTTAATTAATTTGGTTTTAAATTCACTATGAATTCACAACAATTCTCACTATAGTGAATAATCCTTATAGTAATCATGATACATAAGACATCTTAAAACATTTTAACCAGTGATAATGATATAATATTAATCTTTATTAATGCAGTGCTTATTATGTGAGCTGTAATGCACATTGAGTGTATTTAGCTGATTTAGAGCACTCACACTGCTATTTTTGTATAATGTTCAATTCCCTGGCCAATTTCCCATAGTTTGTGGCTCAATAAATAACTCTGCCTGATCAATAAAATAATGCTTAAAAACATAGAAACATACATAATTAGGAGAGTCGGGATACCTGACATACCCTTATCATTCATAACATGCCCCCTGATATCCATAACCCCCTCCTCCAAATTTGTTGTGTAACCACTCAACCAACTATTTCATATGTCTTCGCTTATTGTCGATCATATGCATCTCTTTGTGGACTGTAAGATTACAGTACATACACACGGTTATACCTGGCATCCCAAATGTAAAAGGGCATTTCAGAAAGGTGGCTTCACCAACTACTGCACTTCCTCCCCCCCCCCTCTCAACACACACACACACAGCCACCAAACATGTATGAACACCTTGACACACTGATACATGCACTGGTACATACACACACGCACTCAGGTACGCACTGACACACAGATACACACATTGAAACACACACTCAGATACAAACACTCGCACGTACACTCAGATACACATACTGGCACATACACTCAGATACACACACTGACATACAGATACACACTGGCACACACTGGCACATACATATACATTCAGATACACACTGACACACAGATACACACTGACACACAGATACACACACACTGGGATACACACTGTAACGGACCGTTTCAGCATATGAGGGGTTAAATTTGTTTAGGCGATAATCCCCTTTTCTCAGAAAGGCACAGCTACTGCAGAACATCAGAACTCACGAACTGGATATAGGTGAATAAGGTAGCACTCCAGCTGGAACCTCACAAATAGCTGCTAGCAGATGAATAGGAAAAGCAGACATCAGCTTACACTCCTAGCAGTCAAATCTCCAACAGCATACAGTGAATCCCCCCAAGAACGAGACAAGGCTCCGTGTTGAAGGTCAAGCAGTGGTCTGAGGTGCTGGGCACCCAGCCTGGTTTTTATTACATGAGTACACATACAGGCCACACCCAGGGGGAGGCATAAAATAACCAATAACATAGATGTTACATCCCACACATCCCCTCCCATTAGTCCAGAATTTAGGGATTACCCAGTTGTGTCTAAGGTGTTTTTAAAAAGAAAACAAAACACTTTAGCCACAACAGGGTAATCCCTAAATCCTGGACTGTTAGGGGGTACTTGAGGACTGGGTTGGGAACCATTGCTCTAATGGATGGAGCACATCATCTTTTGGAGTCTTGCATTTTGGATTTAAGAACGTGCAAGAGACTTAATATTATCATTGCCCTACCATGTAGGGCAGGTGACTAAGATTCCTGGCTAAGACATATACAGGGGCATTTGCTAAAGTGAGAATTTCTGGAAATAAGGGTGAATTCCAGGTAAACTTCAAATTTAAGGGCAAAATAATCAAGCTGGAAACAATCTACAAGTCTGCTGCACTTCTACTTTGGTTAATTAATTTGGTTTTAAATTCACTATGAATTCACAACAATTCTCACTATAGTGAATAATCCTTATAGTAATCATGATACATAAGACATCTTAAAACATTTTAACCAGTGATAATGATATAATATTAATCTTTATTAATGCAGTGCTTATTATGTGAGCTGTAATGCACATTGAGTGTATTTAGCTGATTTAGAGCACTCACACTGCTATTTTTGTATAATGTTCAATTCCCTGGCCAATTTCCCATAGTTTGTGGCTCAATAAATAACTCTGCCTGATCAATAAAATAATGCTTAAAAACATAGAAACATACATAATTAGGAGAGTCGGGATACCTGACATACCCTTGTCATTCATAACATGCCCCCTGATATCCATAACCCCCTCCTCCAAATTTGTTGTGTAACCACTCAACCAACTATTTCATATGTCTTCGCTTATTGTCGATCATATGCATCTCTTTGTGGACTGTAAGATTACAGTACATACACACGGTTATACCTGGCATCCCAAATGTAAAAGGGCATTTCAGAAAGGTGGCTTCACCAACTACTGCACTTCCTCCCCCCCCCCCCCTCTCAACACACACACACACAGCCACCAAACATGTATGAACACCTTGACACACTGATACATGCACTGGTACATACACACACGCACTCAGGTACGCACTGACACACAGATACACACATTGAAACACACACTCAGATACAAACACTCGCACGTACACTCAGATACACATACTGGCACATACACTCAGATACACACACTGACATACAGATACACACTGGCACATACATATACATTCAGATACACACTGACACACAGATACACACTGACACACAGATACACACACACTGGGATACACACTGACACACAGATACACACACACTGGGATACACACTGTAACGGACCGTTTCAGCATATGAGGGGTTAAATTCGTTTAGGCGATAATCCCCTTTTCTCAGAAAGGCACAGCTACTGCAGAACATCAGAACTCACGAACTGGATATAGGTGAATAAGGTAGCACTCCAGCTGGAACCTCACAAATAGCTGCTAGCAGATGAATAGGAAAAGCAGACATCAGCTTACACTCCTAGCAGTCAAATCTCCAACAGCATACAGTGAATCCCCCCAAGAACGAGACAAGGCTCCGTGTTGAAGGTCAAGCAGTGGTCTGAGGTGCTGGGCACCCAGCCTGGTTTTTATTACATGAGTACACATACAGGCCACACCCAGGGGGAGGCATAAAATAACCAATAACATAGATGTTACATCCCACACATCCCCTCCCATTAGTGTGACACATAATCCCATTATGCATACAGTTCAAAATATACTTTTACACAACTTTCATAACTTTAAAACCATACATCACATTCACATAAAAATACATATCCACAATCAATCCATTCAGGGGAACAACATATTAAAAATTGGCATGAATCAGACCAGGGGTTCAAAAGTTAGTAAAAGTATCTTTTATTCCCCCTGGCTCAAACAGTAAAAGTAAAACATCCCCACAATGCATCCTGGCTTCCTCCCTTCTGCCCTGGAGATAATTGGAGAAGAAATCTAATTATCCAGGACTAGAGGCAGACTCCATTAACCACATGGTTGCAAAACAACATAAAACTCTTTAAAATACATAAAGTCACATTTTATACATTAAACACAGACATTTAACATATCCCCAGATAGCTCAGGTCTGCGTACACATTATTAGGTGAATGGCACGCAGACCACACAAATACAGTTTAATTGCCATGGCGCCAAAGTCTTTCCCATAGTCTTTCATTATATGAATAGGCTCCATGGCATAGCTATCTGGGGGTATCACTGCTCACACAGGGCAAGTACGGAATGGCCCCACTGTATTTAAAGGGCCAGAATGAGTGACATGCACTCTGTTAGGGCCGAATACTGTTTGTAAAGGGCCCAATCTCCCAGGGCCATAATCACTGGGCAGGAGGCTAGCAACCAGGCTTCTCCAGTTCTCAGTGGCGAGGTTGGTTTCGTCACACACACTGACACACAGATACACACGCTGGCACTTGCACTCAGATACACATACTGATATACAGATATATGCACTGGCATATGCACACAGATACACACACTGGCACATACACACATACTCAGATACACACTGACACACATATACACACACTCTCAGATACACACAGACAGATAGATACACACACACACTGGCACATACACTCAGATACACACTCTGACATAGATACATACTGGCACATACACACAGTTGCACACAGTGACACAGATACACACTGGCACATACATACATACATACACACACACTCAGATAAACACATGTCATTCTTCATATATTTGCAGTCACTCTCCTGTTATCATACATTTTTGTCCAGGAGGGTTGCTTGCTTGGGGTTCTGGCTAATGCTGATAGGCGTGAGTATGCAGCAGCAGCTCACTCCAGCCTCTCATCTGCCTCTATGCTGCCTGGATCCACCTCTTTCCATTCCTCCCCGGCGACTCTCTGTGAAGCTGGGAGGAAATGATCATCTGTCACTTCTTCCCTGCCGGCTAATATTACAAGGGCCAGGTTGGCTCTTAAACCCATCCGAACCCATGTTTAGCGAGTATACTGTGTGGGGGGAGGGGGGGGAGGCAAATCATATACAATATCCTGGAATTTAACACACACACACATTGTATGTCAGATTGTGTGTGTGTAATTTCAGGGATATTCTATCCAATTTGCTGGGGTCAGTGAGCAACATTCAAAATGCAGGAGTGTTGCAGAGGTTCTGGGAGACTCCTGCATTTTGAATGTGGCTTGCTGACACCCACAAATTATATAGAATGGGATGTCTGTTATACACTAAAGGGAGAATTACTTGGTACTGCAAGCCTGGAGGGCCCATGGCACACTCACCAGGGGAGAATTCTGCTTGCCAGGGCAGAATTTTCACTTACTAATAGTATATAGAAATCTATTTTTTTTTAAATGTTTAATTATGTTTTTCAATTGCAATGTTATAGTTTCTCATACAACAGATGTTATTATTATTCTATACTATACATGATGCATTTACACTCCATGTTTCTAAATAGCAGACTGTAAAGATTCTAAACCCCATCTGTATTCTTTATACTTGGCAAGTGTTGTAAAGTGTTTCTGCAATACAGAGAGTAAACATGTTACTGGTATATTACGAGCCTCTTTTTTACTGTATATTTTTTTTAACCATTTATTTTTTCTTTATTTATGATAGGATATTTTGAGGCCGTTTATAATATTTCTATTAAATGTTAAGCATCTGTGTTTATTTTTTTATTTTTTTTTATTTATTTTATTTTTATTTCGTTTTGCGCATTGAGCTTATTGAGTTACAAACTTTGGTTAGACATTAGTGTAAAAAGAAAAAATAACATTATACATAATGCTTACATACAAATCGTTAGCAATACAACTGTGGTTACATTTTTCACCATACATATGCATATAGTATTTCTTTGTTGTCGAAGGAATAGCATAGTTCTCCAGCCTGTACCTCTAAGCATAAGTTGTAAAGTTGAGTAGGAGTTATAATTGTACCTGTTCGTTATATGGTGAGTGTACCAGTATGTTGTCCTGGCCTAGCAGTAGTCCTGGTATGTTTCTAATTTATTTTAAGCCTAATAGGAAGGAGTTCCATGTGTACCAAATTGATTTATGTACATTAGACTTGCCTAAGGAGGACATCCTCAGTTCCTCCATTCTGCGGATTGTTTCAATTTTCTGAAACCATTCTCTCCTGGATGGTCTTGTGTTAGTTTTCCAGAGTCCCGCAACAACTAGTTTAGCTGCAGTCAGCAGGTAAAAAATCAGAGAGTTTTTGAATTTAGAAATAGATATGGGAGTGTGGTAGAATAGAAGTGTCTCAGGGGTATAAGGTAAACGGATATCGCTAGTCAGTTCTGTGACTCTCTGTACTTCTCTCCAGAATCCCTCCACCCTACTGCATTCCCACCAGATGTGTTTGTAGGTGCCCTGTACTTTTGTGCATCTCCAACATCTAGGGGACGTGCTTGGGTCGAATTTGTTGATATCCACAGGAGTGGTGTGCCATTGGGACAAGAATTTGTAATTTATTTCTTGTAGTGTTATACTAGAGTGGGACTTCATCATTTTATTGAAGATCAGTGTCCATTGTGATTCTTCCATTGGGGAAGGGAACCATTTGTTATTTCGTATTGTGTACCATGGGAGATTACCATTGGTGTTTCTCTGTAATATGTGGTAGCATGTGGAGGTTATTTTCGTTTTTGGTGGAGAGGAGCAAAGATTTTCAAATCGTGTAAGCTCTCTAGGTTGCCATGTGAGGAGCCCTTCTTTAGATAGGAAGTGTTTTATCTGAATGTATTGGAGGATTTGTGTCAACGTGGGGTGTTTCAATTCTTGGAAAGTTTTTAGTGGTAAGATGCCACTTGAAGACACTAGGTCTTGTAGCGTTAGGCCTCTATCTCTGGAGCTGGGTTTTATAATGGCCAGACATGCAATTTCTTTTCCCAGGGGGAATCTGGGATTTTGTGATATTGGGTAAAACGGGGAAGGTGTTGGTGAAAAGTCTGGATATGTATATATCTTTTTCCAAGTTTGTAGGGTAGTAGATATGGTGGGCAAATCTCTTGCCAGCCCTTCCTCACCCACAGATATAATCCAGGGAAGGGATTTCAGAGGAGTTTGTATTTGAGACTGTTCTAAGTTTACCCATGCTTTTGTATTACCCTCTCTAGACCATTCCAGGATCCTTCCTAGGTGTATAGCTTTATGGTAATTTTGTATGTTGGGGCAGCCCAGGCCTCCTCCAGTCTTAGGTTTGGTCAATAGACTAAAGGCAATTTGTGGTCGTCTATGAGCCCAAATAAATGAGGTGAGCATAGACTGGATGGTTCTGAAGAAATTATTGGGGATGTGTATTGGAATAGTGTTTAAGAGATATAAAATTCGCGGGAGGATATTCATGGAAATGATGTTTATTCTCCCCATCCACCTAAAGTGGGGTCTGTCCCATCTATCCAGATCTTTCCGGATTGTTGTTATTAGATCTGGGAAATTTTCTTTGTAGAGTGTTTTGTGTGTTTTGGTAATTTTGATCCCTAGGTATCTGATGGAATGAGGGGCCCACTGAAACGGATAATTTTGTTTTAATTTCTTAACTTGATTTAGGGGCATGTTAATGTTAAGAATTTCGCATTTGTCCGTATTAATTTTGAAGTTGGAGAGTTTGCTGTATTCCTCCATTGTTTTTGTTAGGTGAGGTAAGCTATGTATGGGACGCTCAATCGTGAAAAGTAAGTCGTCAGCAAAGGCCGAGACTTTATATTCGTACTGTTGCACTTTAATACCTCTAATATCTGGTAGGTGTCTGACTGCTTGAAGTAGGGGTTCTAGTGTCAATATAAATAGCAGTGGGGAGAGAGGACACCCTTGCCGGGTCCCATTACTTATGGTGAAGGGTTTGGAAAGTTGCCCATTTACTTTAAGTCTGGCTGTGGGTTTTGAGTAAATCGCTCTTATCCATTGAGTCCATCTCTTGCCGAATCCTAGTGCCTCTAGAGTGTTGAACATAAATGTCCAGTCTACCCTGTCAAATGCCTTTTCGGCGTCAATTGACAGGAGTAGCGTTGGGTTAGTAGTGTTTCTTGTGGCGTAAATTAAATTTATGATTTTAGATGTGTTGTCCTTTGCCTCTCTAGCTGGGACAAAGCCTGCTTGGTCTGGGTGTATTAGGTCCTGGAGAAAGGGCTTAAGTCTGGTCGCTAACATTTTAGTGAATATTTTTATATCCACATTTATTAGGGATATTGGCCTGTAACTTGCACATTTTTCTGTATCCTTTCCTGGCTTGGGTAGTAGTGCAATGGTTGCCTCTAGAGCTTGGCTCGGGATGTGCCCATGATGAGGGATAGAATTTAGTGCTTCAAGTAGGTGGGGGGTGAGTTCCTGTCTGAACATTTTGTAGTAAGCAGCCGAGAAACCATCAGGTCCTGGGCTTTTGTTGTGTGGTGTTTGTTTGATTGCCATATTAAGTTCTTCAGTAGTGAATGGCTCTTCTAAAGATCTTGTCGCAGCTAGTGGGAGGATTTTGTCAAATTTGTTTTCTAGGTATTGTTTGATATCGTTGGTGTTGTTCCCTTGTTCCTTTAAATTATATAGTGAGGTGTAGTATTCATGGAAGGTGTCAGCTATGTCTTCCGTTGTGTGGGCGTATGAGTCGTCTGATCGCTTGATTTTAGGGATATACGTGAGTGTTTGTTTTTGTTTCAAGGCATGTGCAAGGAATTTTCCACATCTATCTCCCTGAGCATAGTGTAATTGTTTAGTCCAGAGGATCGATCTTTTCGCATTGTCTTGTAGAAGAGATTTAAGATCAGATCTCAGGGCTAGTAGTGAGCAATAAACTGCGTCTGTCATATCTGTTTTATGGGAGCTTTCTAGTTGTGAGATTTTGTCTTGTAAGTCATCAATTTGTTTGTGTTTTTCTCGTTTGATTTGGGATCCCCATTTGATCAGTTCCCCTCTGACTACTGCTTTATGAGCTTCCCATTGTGTGTATGCGGTAGTATCTGAAGTTTTGTTTTCTTTGAAATAAAATTTTAGCACTTCGTTGATTGAGTCTTTAACCTTTTTTGTTTGTAGCAGAGTGGGGTTAAGCTTCCAGGTCCCTTTGGGGCGAGGGAGAGATGGTATGGTCAATGTGAGGTATATTGGTGAGTGATCAGACCACGTCATCGGTCCAATGGATGTGTCAGAGACTAAGCTCAGATCTCTGTGCCCTACAAGAAAGAAATCGATTCTAGAATATGCTTTGTTAGGGATGGAATAGTGTGTATAATCTTTAGTTGTTGGGTGGAAGACCCTCCAACAGTCAGATAGTTGGTGATTTCTGATAATATGCTGCATTTGAATTCTGGAGGCATTGAGATGTGTACTATGGGCAGAGGTACTGTCTTTTTTGGCGTCTAGGGAGACATTGAAATCTCCCCCTATTATTAGTATACCATTGGCATGTTGTTTGATTTTGGCCATGATTTTTCTGAGCGCCCCGCATTGATGTTTATTTGGGAGGTAAATGGCTACCAATGTGACATGCTCTGTCCCTATTGTTCCTTGTATTATAATGAATCTTCCTGATTCGTCTGTTACGTGAGAGGAGTAGGTGAAGGGGACGTGCTTACCTATCAGTATTGCCACCCCTCGTGATTTACTTAGATTAGAGTTATTATAGTATATATGGGGGAAGTTTGGATGTTTAAGTTTAGGAGCGTCAGGGCCCCTTAGATGTGTTTCTTCAAGAAATGCTATGTCTGTTTTATTTTTCGTTAAATCAGTTAATACCATTTTTCTTTTCTCAGGGGTATTCAGCCCTCTGACATTTATGGAGCATATGCGGAGGGTGCCCATGATTGAGTGGATTTCTCAACTCTACTGTAGATGGCGGATTTGTTTGTGCTGGGGAACCAGGTGTGTTTGTGCCACGTGTATTGAACCCACGTATCTGGGAGATTCTCGTATGCGTGTGTATGTAAGCAAAAAGAAGCCAATATATGGCTAAACAAAACAGAGTATTATAAACAAGACAAACAAATATCAATAACTATATACAAATCAATTTCTTAAGAGTGTTGAGTCTGATGTACTACGAGAAGATGTTCAACAAAGAAGTTGAACCTTCTCGTGTGATTATAGAGGTTTACCTTTTTCTTGCTACCGAATCAAACGGGGGGTCAGATTTGTGTTAGACCTCTATAAAGGAGACGGTACAAAGCCTGGGTATTACCAGCGATTTTTGCTGGTACAGGAAATGATTAACTTTATGATGCGATTATTGTTAATTTAGAGTGTACCGCTCACTGCCCTAGTGGGCACTTAGCTGTGTCCTGTGGGGACGCGGACACTTTCTAGTTTTTATTGGTGCGTTTTCTAGTGAGTTTGCGTTTCTTATGACGCCTCAACTGCTAAGTAGCATCCCTGGAGGCGATCTAATGACGCATTACGTTCACAACTGGTCTAAATACATTTTTAGGGCTTAATTACTATTTAGATGGGTAGTTTTGTGGAGGATGGGCAGCATGTGTTATGTCGGTAGCATTATAGAATGTGTAGCCTAGTGGGGTTTCGTGTGGTTTCTAATACATTGATTAAAAACACAATATTTAAGCAATCATTACATCAATACAGTTAAACAATAGTTGCTGTACGTAATCACCCCTTCCTATAGCGGAGTTTAGAGCTTGTGAATTAATAAAGTTCTACTAAATCTAGCTTCCATAGTATAGAGTCTTTCGTCTTGTTCCTTATATGCTCTCGTTCTTTCTAAATGGGTAGTATTGCGAAGGATGTGCTATAGATGTTGTGCCGCTAGCCGTATGGAGTATACAGCCTGGTGGGAGTAGGTGTGAATTCCATTGTACTAGCTACCATCACATTATTTATATATTTGTATGTCAGTACAGTCATGCAATAGTCGCTTTTCATAGTTACCCTTTCCCATATCTGAGGATAAGGCTTGTGGGGTAATGAAGTTCTACCGTGTCTCTCATTTATAGTGTGGAGTCTTTTGTCCCTTTCCTTGTACAGTTTTATCAGTTTATTTTCCTCGGGGTCATCTGGTATTTCCTTGATCGTAGAAAAGGCGAATCTGGTGGTGTCTTCCATGAAGTTCTCTTCCGTGTGTCTGTAGCTTGGTTAGTTTGTTTTGGGTGTTGTGGCCTCATCTTTTCTGGTTCGGACATTTCATACCAGGCTGGTATATCTATATTAGGCAATCCTAGTCTGTGTGTGAAGGCCTCCACATCTGCAGCCGATGTTAAGGTAGCTTGGATGCCCTGGTGAGATGCTGTTAGGGAGAAGGGGAATCCCCAACGGTATTTGATATTTGCCTGTTGCATGGCCATGGTGAGTGGCCTCAGGGTTCTCCTACCCCTTAGAGTCAGCCATGCCAGGTCTGGTAAAATCAATATTTTCGAGTTATTGAAAGTTATGTCAGCAGTGTCTCTGGCATTTCTCATTATAGCTTCTTTTTCTGTGTAGTAGTGTACTCTGCAGATTATGTCTCTGGGGGAGTCCTGTGGCAGGCCTTTGGGCCTTAGCGCCCTGTGGGCTCTGTCCAGTAGAATTGGTATGTCTTCAGGTCTTTGTAAGATTTTATTAAACAGGGATTGGAGTATTTGTGACAGGTTTTCAGGGTTGCCCTGCGATTCTGGGAGCCCTCTGATTCTAATGTTATTCCTCCTCCCTCTGTTATCTAAATCTTCTGTGTTTTTCATTGCAAACATAATTTTTGAGTCACCTTTTATTTGGCTTTGCTCTAGTTGAAGGATTCTAACCAGCATCTGGTCTCTGTCTTCCTCCAGGTCCCCTACCCTCGTGTTTACTTGCCTGATATCTGCCGTCAGCGTGGAGACTTGGTCTTGAACGGAGGACTCCAGCTTAGAAATCATTCCAGCTGGTTCTTCTCTTGATGGTAAGTGTTTGAGGGTTTCTCTGATGCTTGCTAGTCCATCCGATATTTCGTTTGCTGGAGAGGGAGCCTCCGCGGCTGTGCAGTGTCGAGATGCCTCGTGTGCGGAAGCAGGCGCCGCCATCTTGTCAGCTAGGCCTTCTCCGAGAATTTTTACCGTGTCTCGGAAGTATTTATCGAGACCGCCGGAATTCTTCGGGGTATCGGAGTTGTGGGTACTCGTGGACGGGTCGGTCTTCTTTTTATTGCCCATTTAGTGCCTGGATGTGTGTTTATTAGCCAGTTCTGTTTTCGCCGGTCGGGAGCTCCGAGCAAGTGCGACCGCTCACATCGGGTATCAAGCCACGCCCCCCAAGCATCTGTGTTTATATGCCTAGCATTCTAATGTGTTATTTTACCTGCAATATAAAGACAATTCTGCTTTAATGCAAACTATATCTCAAAATTAATTTACACTTTAGTATTAAACAAAAAACAACAAATACAGGGTGCGCTGGATAAAATAAACGAAAACGATAACACAAAAAGGAAAGTCTCTATAGGTACAGTGTAGACCTTGAGTAAATGTTCTTCTGTTCTCGCTTTGGAATCGCAGTGGTTGGATATGAAACACAAAAGCAGAGAAGGGGGGGACCAATAGTGCAAAACCGTATGGTAGAGAGGATCACGAACAACACAGACGTAGAGAAATGCCAACTTACAATTTTTAGAGCTAAGCCCAGCTCTAGGTAAAACAGCTTACAGTGGTATTTGATACTCCCCACATTTCCTACATGTGGGGAGTATCAAATACCACTGTAAGCTGTTTTACCTAGAGCTGGGCTTAGCTCTAAAAATTGTAAGTTGGCATTTCTCTACGTCTGTGTTGTTCGTGATCCTCTCTACCATACGGTTTTGCACTATTGGTCCCCCCCTTCTCTGCTTTTGTGTTTCATATCCAACCACTGCGATTCCAAAGCGAGAACAGAAGAACATTTACTCAAGGTCTACACTGTACCTATAGAGACTTTCCTTTTTGTGTTATCGTTTTCGTTTATTTTATCCAGCGCACCCTGTATTTGTTGTTTTTTGTTTTCTCCATTTTCTGAAGGGTTTGAGGGTAGCCCTTCCTTTCAGGTGTGCAGCTTTTTTTCCCCCTTGTGATCAGTACTGTAGCGCTGTTCCCCTCCCACCTTTTCTCACACTTTAGTATTAGTCATAAAATATCATTGGCCAAAATCTATGATACAATCTTGGGTAGTCAGTTTCTTATTTGGAGGCCTATCTTTAACTATAAAAACATCAAGGACGTAGCAATGTAAACATGTAGTTAAATAATGTATAATACAATTAGATGATATAATTTTATGAAATTAATACTTTTTTTATTTTCTATTTTTCTGATGTGTTTCTCCAATAATTCTCCATCATGCAGAAACCCAGGTAGCCATCTATGTCTGGACTTTGAATATCTTGAGATTAAATTAAAGTGCCAGAAATTGCAAACCAAAAATGGTAATGGGATACTCTAAGCACAAAAAAACTGTTTGAAAATGGTGCCCATTCGCTCTGCCCAGCTAAGTCCTTTGCAAAGAAGTTGTTGTGGTGCTTGGAGTGGTCCTTTAATGAAGCAGTTTTGGTGTATAGATCATGCCCTTGCAGTTTTACTGCTCCGTTCTCTGTCATATAGGACTTAAATCACGTTGCTTTTATAGTCCCAGCCACACATTCCCAGCTTCTGTAAAAAAAAAGTTAAATTTTCCATCAGATCTTACAGAGCAGTGTGTTTACTTTAGAAGTTCATATCTCCTGCTCTTTTAACTTAACTTGAGTCACACACATGAGGCTTCTGCAGCCAATTAAGAGAGCTGGAGATTAGAAAACAGAACAGAAAACACACTCAAATGTATTTACTGAAGTGAGAATTCAAAGTGATTTTCAAATTTAAAGCCAACATAGCTGATGTGAAAAGAATTAGCTATGCTTCCAATTTGGTTATTAAGGACTAAAATGTAGAATTCACTTTGAATTTTCCCTTAGTGAATCGCCATGACTATGCAATAAGAGAGGCTAACAAATGTAGACTTCTTTTTAAAAAAATATATAGGTATAGGGAGGGTATGGATGTTTGTAATGGGCCTCCTGTCACTCCGATCGAGTGCTTCTGCCAATTGATGCTCCTAGTGCTCACCGAGGAATTCCAGCACTCCACCAGACACCATCAGCACTGCAGACCCCACTTCCAGCAATGCAGCTGCGCCGGGGTCTCGCCGTCCTTCACCCACCCTGGACCCAAGACCAGGATCCAGCTTCCAATGGTCAGACCTCTCCTACTCCCAGAGAGCATAGCAGGAACAGCTCTTATAAGAGCTAGTGATTATAATTTCTGAGGAGTATAGTGATATAGCAATCCCCAGGATAGATACAGCCGTTTCCCCCACACATGAGATGAGACACTATGTTGAAGGTAAGCAGGAACAGAATTTAATGGAGGCGCACAGGCCTTTTATGCAAGTTTCCCAACAAGGGTGACACCCAGGTGGACCGTGTTGGGCACAGGGACACAAAGTGAATAAACCAATAAAAACAGTCATACAGTGAAACAATAGAATCCCTCCTCTGTGCTTGGGAGGTAATCGATTTAGGAACTCTACTAATCTAATCCAATTATCTCCAAGCACAGAAAAACATACCATTTTATGAACTCCCCAAAAGCAGGGCTGCCATCAGAAATTTTAGGGCCCCTGACACAGCTCAAGATCTGGGCCCCCGGGGCCAGCCCCGAGTCCGCCCACAAGGATGAAGTGTGTGTGTGTGTGTGTGTATAGTGGATGCGGTATGTGTGTCATGGATGCAGTGTGTATAGTGGATGCAGTATGTGTGTCATGGATGCAGTGTATATAGTGGATGCAGATTGTACGTTTTGTGTAATGTATGTAATGTTTGTATGCATGCATTAGATGCAGAGTGTGTGTGTAGTGAATGTAGGTGTGTGTGTATAGTGAATGCAGAGTGTGTGTGTTTGTAGTGAATGTAGTGTGTTTGTAGTGAGTGAAACGTGTGTATAGTGAATGTAGTGTGTGTGTGTGTGTAGTGCAAAGTGTGTTTAGTGAATGTAGTGTGTGTGTAGTACAAAGTGTGCTTAGTGAATGTAGTGCAGTGTGTTTAGTGAATGTAGTGAGTGCAGAGAGTGTATAGTGAATGTAGTGCAGAGTGTGTTTAGTGAATGTAGTGTGTGTGTAGTGCAAAATGTGTATAGTGAATGTAGTGTGTGTGTAGAGCAAAATGTGAATAGTGAATGTAGTGTGTGTCTGTAGCGCAGTGTGTTTAGTGAATGTAGTGTGTGTGTGTAGTGCAGATTGTGTTTAGTAAATGTAGTGTTTGTAGTGAGTGCAGAGTGTTTTAGTGAATGTAGTGTATGTGTAGTGCAGAGTGTGTTTAGTGAATGTAGTGCAGAGTGTGTTAGTGAATGTAGTGTGTGTGTAGTGCAGAGTGTGTTTAGTGAATGTAGTGTGTGTGTGTAGTGCAGAGTGTTTTAGTGAATGTAGTGTATGTGTAGTGCAGAGTGTGTTTAGTGAATGTAGTGCAGAGTGTGTTAGTGAATGTAGTGTGTGTGTAGTGCAGAGTGTGTTAGTGAATGTAGTGTGTGTGTAGTGCAGAGTGTGTTAGTGAATGTAGTGTGTGTGTAGTGCAGAGTGTGTTTAGTGAATGTAGTGTGTGTGTAGTGCAGAGTGTGTTTAGTGAATGTAGTGTGTGTGTGTGTAGTGCAGAGTGTGCTTGTAAGGATTCAGTGTGTGTGTAAAATAGGGGGGAAGGGGAGTATTATTTTATTTATTTATTTGTGTATATTTCAATTTTATTCCCCCCTCCCTGGTTCTTACCGTGCCAGGGAGGGGGAGATCGCATTTCCTGTTGATCCAGTGGCATGGTGGAGGGAGCCAGCCGCGGTACATTGAAGAGGGGGCCCAGCAGCACACATTGTCTTCCTTTCCAGCTCCTCTCTGACTAAATCTCACGAGACAGGCCTGTGTGCTGTGCGGAGCGTTGCCATAGCAACCCGTGGCAACGCTCTGGCAGCCACAGGGTGCAGGAAAGTTAGACAGAGAGCAGCTGGAAAGGAGGACAGAGTGTGCTTCTCTATGACAAGATGGAGATGTTGAATGTCAGTGCTGCACATTTTGCAACACTGACACAGGAAGCGCCTAGGTGTTCCTAGGCAGCAATGTAAACACTGCATTTTCTCTGAAAAGGCAGTCTTTGCAGCAAAAACCCTGCAGTGGTAGACTATACTCACCAGAACAACTACATTAAGCTGTATAATATAAATTAAGCTGTAGTTGTTCTGGTAACTATAGTGTCCCTTTATGTTTGTGCGTGCAAAGGGGTAGGGACTGCAGAGGGTGCCGAAAGGAAGGGGCTGTAAAGGGTGTGAGTGGAAGGGGCTGCAGAGGGTACAGGGGGGAATAGAGGCTGCAGTGGGTGCAGAGGAGGGACAGGATGTAGTGGGTGCAAAGGGTAATAGGAGCTGCAGTGGGAGCAGTTGGGTAGCCCACTAGCCACTACCAAAAGCGAAACCCTACCATTGAGCACAGTGCAGGGGGCAGGAGCTGCAGTGGGAGCAGGGGGGTAGGGGATGCAGTGGGAGCAGGGGATAGGGAATGCAGTGGGAGCAGGGGATAGGGGATGCAGTGGGAGCAGGGGATAGGGGATGCAGTGGGAGCAGGGGGTAGGGGATGCAGTGGGAGCAGGGGGTAGGGGATGCAGTGGGAGCAGGGGGGAAGGGGATGCAGTGGGAGCATGGGGTAGGGGTGATAGGGGATGCAGTGGGAGCAGGGGGAGTAGGGGATGCAGTGGGAGCAGGGGGGGTAGGGGATGCAGTGGGAGCAAGGGGGGGTAGGGGATGCAGTGGGAGCAAGGGGGGTAGGGGATAGGGGATGCAGTGAGAGCAGGGGGGTAGGAGATGCAGGGGGTAGGGGGCATAGGGGATTCAGTGGGAGCAGGGGGTAGGGGATGCAGTGGAAGCAGGGGGGTAGGGGATGCAGTGGGAGCAAGGGGGGTCGGGGATGCAGTGGGAGCAACGGGGTAGGGGATGCAGTGGGAGCAGGGGGTAGGGGATGCAGTGGGAGCACGGGATACAGTGGGAGCAAGGGGGTAGGGGATGCAGTGGGAGCAGGATGGGTAGGGGATGCATTGGGAGTAAGGGGGGTAGGGGATGCAGTGGGAGCAAGGGGGTAGGGGATGCAGTGGGAGCAAGGGGGTAGGGGATGCAGTGGGAAGGGGGTAGGGGGGATAGGGGATGCAGTGGGAAGGGGGTAGGGTGGATAGGAGATGCAGTGGGAGCAGGGGGAAGGGGGTGCAGTGGGAGCAGGGGGAAGGGGATGCAGTGGGAGCAGGGGGGTAGAGGATGCAGTGGGAGCAGGAGGGGTAGGGGATGCAGTGGGAGCAGGGGGTAGGGAATGCAGTGGGAGCAAGAGGGGGTAGAGGATGCAGTGGGAGCAAGGGGGGTAGGGGATGCAGTGGGAGCAAAAGGGGGTAGATGATGCAGTGGGAGCAAGGGGGGTAGGGGATGCAGTGGGAGCAAGAGGGGGTAGAGGATGCAGTGGGAGCAAGGGGGGTAGGGGATGCAGTGGGAGGAAGGGGGGTAGGAGATGCAGGGGGTAGGGGGGATAGGGGATGGAGTGGGAGCAGAGGGTAGGGGATGCAGTGGGATCAGGGGGGTAGGGGATACAGTGGGAGCAAGGGGTGGTAGGGGATGCAGTGGGAGCAAGGGGTGGTAGGGGATGCAGTGGGAGCAGGGGGGGTAGGGGATGCAGTGGGAGCAGGGGGGGTAGGGGATGCAGTGGGAGCAAGGGGGTAGGGGATGCAGTGGGAGCAAGGGGGGTAGGAGATGCAGTGGGAGCAGGGGGGATAGGGGATGCAGTGGGAGCAGGGGGGATAGGGGATGCAGTGGGAGCAGGGGGAATAGGGGATGCAGTGGGAGCAGGGGGGGTAGGGGATGCAGTGGGAGCAGGGGGGTTGGGGATGCAGTGGGAGCAAGGGGGTAGGGGATGCAGTGGGAGCAGGGGGGTAGGGGATGCAGTGGGAGCAGGGTGGTAGGGGATGCAGTGGGAGCAAGGGGGGTAGGAGATTTAGTGGGAGCAGGGGGTAGGGGTATAGGGGATGCAGTGGGAGCAGGGGGGATAGGGGATACAGTGGGAACAGGGGGGATAGGGGATGCAGTGGGAGCAGGGAGGATAGGGGATGCAGTGGGAGCAGGGGGGGTAGGGGATGCAGTGGGAGCAAGGGGGGTAGGGGATGCAGTGGGAGCAAGGGGGGTAGGGGATGCAGTGGGAGCAAGGGGGGTAGGGGATGCAGTGGGAGCAGGGGGGTAGGGGATGCAGTGGGAGCAAGGGGGGGTAGGGGCTCCCAAACCCTCCCAAACCTTACCTCTCTGGTGGTCCTCTTCTGAAGGAACCTCACAATGCTGACATGCTGTCTGTAACACTGCTCAGGGCAGCTCCGCACAGCTCACTCTGCACTGTGACTGGTGATGTCACTTCCTGCAGAACCAGCCGCAGGGAGCTGCCCTGAGCAGTTACAGGCAGCTCAGTGAGGCTGTGTTTGGAGACAGGCACACTGAGGGGCAGCCTAGTGGGGTCTTTGGAAGGCCCCTTAGCTGTCTCTCAGTGTGCCCTGCACGGAGGGAGAATATTTTTAGCAGCAGGGGCCCGCGGATGGCTGTGCGGGCCCCTTGCTGAGTGCAGGCTGGCTGGGAAGATTGTTTAACTCCCCAGCTCAGCCAATACTTACTGAAGCAGTATGTGGGGCTCGGGGCCCCCCAGGACCGCCGGGCCCATGACAACTGTTATGGTTGTCATGCCCTGATGGCGGCCCTGACCAAAAGTACCTTAAAAACACATAAAACCCCCATAATAGTTACATCCTCTAATAGCCCCAATTTGGGTGAACAACATATCCAATAATCACCCAGATCAGGGTTCAGGGGTTACGGAATTTCCTGGAAATCATAGTTTTGACCAACTGTGCACATGGTCCTATGTCAAAACAGTTCCAGGAAAATCAGTGCAACAGTCGGTCAAGTTTGGTAGTCTTTTACAGGCCCCTCCAAGTACAAGTGGCGAGGTTACTTTCACCACAATGTTAAAGCCAGAGAGGTGTAGCTAGGGCTGCATAAACAGATATAACTGCTAAATTGCAGATATTAGAGCAATTAGGCAGGGGAATGATGTATACACCAACATCTCATCACCAAGCAATAGCAGATTTCTTTAAAGCAGCGCTGACACTTCTCAGTATTTCAATACTGTTGAAATATCACTAACGTTACAATGCAATCGAAAGATACCATAAGACAAAGTAGGGAGTACTTTGTCTTATAGTAAAGTCTAAAGTTCACACATGTTGACAAAAACTGGCGCTCTGCCATCAACGTTCGTACAATTCCAGCAGTAGTCATAAGTGGTCTTAGTCATCAGAAGATATCCTCTATGGAGACTCCCACTGTCTCCTCCATGGATGTCAATGTTATTATTATTATTATTATTATTATTGGTATTTATATAGCGCCAACTAATTCCGTAGCGCTTTACGATATTATAAAAGGGGGACATTTACAATAAATGAGACAATTTCACAGTGACACAGGAACAATAGGTAGATGAGGGCCCTGCTCAAATGAGCTCACATGAAAAATAAGAAGCTCAGTTTTAGAGAGATTGAGTTTCAGAAAGCGGGAGGACATTGTTTCGGAGATTGAAGAAAGCCAGGCAGTGACACGTTGTAGGTCCATGGGGGAGAGATCAGAGGATATATCTGGGTGTCTTGGCATACAGGTGGTAGCGAAATACAAAGGAGTTAATGAGTTTGCCAAGAGAAGAAGTATAAAGAGAGAACAGAAGGGGACAGAGAACAGATCCTTGGGGGAGTCCAACCGAGACAGGACGAGAAGAGGAGGTGTCATTGCAAAAGGAGACACTGAATGAATGCTGAGAAAAAGAGGAGGTGGAGAACCATGAGAGGACAGTGTCACAGAGACCAATGGATTGAAGAGTTTGGAGAAGGAGGACATAAAGGCGACAAAAAGATCAAGAAGAATTAGTATGGAGTAGTGGCCTTTGGCTTTAGCTGTGATTAGGACATTTGTAACTTTAATAAAAGCAATCTCAGCAGAGTGGAGGGGGCGATAGCCAGATTAAAGAGGATCGAGGAGGTGTTTGAATTTAGGAAGTGAGTTATATGAGTATAGGCAAGTTAGGATGGGTACGACAGTAGCATGCTTAAGGGGAGCAGGGACAACACCAGATGAAAGAGAGCAGTGTGTTAAGGATGGTACAAGACAAGTGGAGAGAGATCTGATAAGGTGAAAGTGTATGGGATCAATCAGACAGGTGGAGGGACGAGAGGAGATCTACAGCCACCTCCTTAATTGTAACTGGGGAGAAGGCCTGGAGGGTAGGGAAGGTACGGTCCATGTGTTGTACTCTAGCATATGCATGAGAGTAACAACACTGCTAATATAAAACTATCAAATACATGCAAACACCCAGTGTAACAAATGTAGAAAATACAGATGTATATACTTCCCAATGATCGTCACTGTGGTTAGGTCGAGATATCTCTCATGGAATCTACAATAAAATATAACCACACATAGTGTAACCTGTATAATGGCAATTATTAGGGAATTAAAATAAAAGCTTCACTCACAAACAGCATTAGGGTGCCAAATTCTGGCTACGATGGTGTCTCTGAAGTAGACCCAAAAAATATAATATAATATTAAGGTAAAAATATATAATAAAAACATATAAGTGCAGTGTGTAGAGAAAAAACAAACTTACACTACCGCAATATGTAACAGGTCCTTGATAAAAGAATATACAGGTTACACTACGTGTGGTTATATTTTATTGTTGATTCCATGAGAAAGATCTCGACCTAACCACTGGGTTACACTGGGTGTTTGCATGTATTTGGTAGTTTTATATTACCAGTGTTGTTATTGTATAACAAGGTGATTGGGAACAGCTATATTTGTGACATACACCCTATAGAATTTTTAAGTGCCTAAATATCTTTATCTCTTAGAGTATTTTATTATATGCATGAGAGTGTTGTACTCTAGCATATGCATGAGAGTAGAGGTCTGATACCACTCCTCTAAAATGAAGCAACAAATACTCCAGGAAGAAGAAGGTGGTCATGAGGGCAGCTTAAGATAAGTGAACCTACCTGTCACTGCACCCCACTACTATTTACCCCTAGCAAGAGATGTTACCTCTTGGGATTTTGCTAAATATGCCAAGATCCCCAAAAGTGACAGATCTGCTTTAAAAGAACACTCCAATTAAAAATAACCGATATATGTATTAATTGTGTGTTCTTTAAATTGATGCCACCTCCCACATTTCAGCATTGAAATTGTTAAATTCAATAAAACTTACCTTTATTCCATCTTCTGGGAGATTCTGCTCACCTGATCCTCCTCCTGAGAAGTCTTCGATGACTTGTGTCCAATCAGATATTTTGCATAGAGAAACCAATGCTTCTCTATATGAGGCATTCACTTCATCATTGAACTATAGTTCACAGTGAGTAAGGCAGCAAACCCTCACAGCTATTTGTTCAAGGCGCAACTCATTGGATTTTTAAAGTGCCAATTTTTCTTGAAATTGGCTCATTTGTAAAATAATCCTGCAGGAAAACCAGTAAACCCCTAAATCACTTCAACAAACTGGATAGTCCCTTTGACACACATATTTCAGTTTCCTCACACCAATGTGTTATGATTTAAAATCTGAATAGTTACAAAAAGACTACTATGCATAAGTCCATTTATTGAATTGATCACTTAGTACAAAAAAAAAATAAATTATTTAGAGCACCAAGCCTGACAAATGGATATATATAATTCTGTCATTAACATGACCCATACAATCTGCTGCTGGGAATGACTATCTGGAATTCATTGTAGACTTTTCTGTTAGAATCTGGGTCAATCAACATGTTCTCTGGTGCTCTAAATTGAGTTACATGAAAAGAAATATCATCCCAGTTAAACAGAGAAAGCTAGAAAGCACCAGCCTCAGGTTTAGACTGACCTTATGATGGTATAGATTGACCTCATGATGGCTGGGGATATAACAATATCAAAATACTTATATGGCAGAATCAAAAGATCTTCCTTCCATGATGTGCCTTGCTGAATAAACAGTTTAGATTTTCTAAACAAAGCACCTCCCAGAGGTAGAGTTACTATGCAAAGTGTTATTGCTTTGTTAGTTCAGTGTATGCTATAGAGACTTGTACTTTCTATTTTCTGTTTAACTCTGATTTATATGTAATTCGTAGTTACCAACATGGTTCTTAGCATATACGTCTTGAAGTAGCTTTATTTTTAGACATAAAAAAGACATTCCAGACCTCACAAACATCCTGATTTCAGTGGGATAGTCCCTATTTTAGAGTCCTTTCGAACTATCCCAACTTTCTCGCCCGGTACTTGCTTTTGGGACACCAGGGTACTGTGTTCCCTGAGAAAGTGTAGCACATGTGCATCATTAGACACATTTGCTCTATGATCAGGGTACTAGGTACCTTCAGAGAGCGCTGAAACCCTGCTCAATATCTGGTCTGCTCTTTGTGGGCTGGCCTGCTTAACTAGCAGGCAGCCTGACATGCATTCACAATTTGCATCATTGTTTTGCCCCAATTTATCTTTGCCATTTTTCCTCTATTATTGGCATCTGCTCTAGGTCAATAAAGATAGGCAGTTCACGCTTGTTATATGATCTCTGCAAATTAAAAGTGAATTTGCAGAGATCATATAAAAATTAAGTATTTAATAAATTGGTGATATTGGACTGATATTTCTAGACACCATCAATACCACCCTGGAATACATCAGTGATTTTTTTAATCAAGAAAATATGTAAAAAGGTGGTAAGTCCATTTAACAATATATTATGTTTCTTCTTCATACAGAAACATTGTATTTTAATATTGAGATTGGTATGACTGCGGGTTTAGTTTGAATTAATCTCAAGAAGAAATTATTCCTCATGTTAAAAATTAAAAATGTCTGATTTTATAACTTCTCCCAAAAACTTAAGCTTTATCCTCCAGCGTATGACAGCGTGTTTGATATTCAGATATACATTTGGAATCCCTTTAATTCTGTGCCCTTTCACTGCAATTTTATCTTCTCCTGGGGACAGATTTATACATTGTGGCATCTTCTCCCATCATACCAGCCAAAGCATACTTCCAAATGTCACAATGAGATGGATGCTTTGTGTCTTGGCTCGATGGAACTCAGGATTCACAAGATTCTTGGTTGCAATGCATTACGGTTTAGAGAAAGTTTTATTTATGAAGGGAATTATTCAATTAAAGAGCTTTTGCATGCAAAGCAGAGACACAAACATTTTACAGACTGTACTGAATTTCTAGGCTAATATTTTCATGAAAATTTGTTTCCATAATCTCAAATCAACCTATTTTGTAGCACTTGGAGCTATAAAATGAAATGTGTATCTGGCGGTGAAGGTAACTAAAATACCTAGTTGTAATGTGACAATGACTATAGTGGCTATGATCAGACAGCCGTCTTTAATCCTTTAAAGTACTGAAATGCATTAAATAGCACAACAGCTTTTTTATTTGCTTGTTTTGTTTGTACTAAAGATGCTTCTGTGAAATGTTGTTTTAATGTGTAACAATGAGCAACTCAAATTGTGGAATGTGATGTTTTAAAGTCACTCATAAATATTATATGTGGCATTATACAGGACATCAAGAACTGGAGAGACACAGAGGGTGTTTATGGGACTTATTACTCACCTGGCTAACTGGTAAGGGATAATATAAACTCCTCTTATGTAACTAAACTATTCACAAAGGCTTAGTGACATGTCAGGAGAGATTTGCCCTTTAGTTCTTGGAGGTGATTTACATAAAAGTTCAGACATGTTCACTGCCTCCATGGCAAATGAAGTGAGGACCTGAGATGGGGCTAACTTAGCTTGTCTCGGCTCTTTGTAAATCTCTCTCCAGTTTGTTACATTGTCATTGCATGTCTTGTTCAGTAGAGCACAAGCACGTCAAATGATGCTTGTGGTAAGAGGTAGAAGTAGTGCCTCTTATCACAAGTATTTTCTATATGTCCAGAATACAGAAATTTCGGACTGGGCTGTTGAGCTGCCTTCTTCACCTTATCGACACACAGAGGCGGCTCTAGACTTTTTGAGGCCTTAGGAGAAAATCAAATATGAGGCCTCTCCCCCCCCCCCCCCCCCGCCACGCGCGCTAAAAATAAAAAATAAGCAGCCGATATTAAAATTAACTGTATAAATTGCATATTTTAAGGCAAACATTAATAAACCTCATAATCTCACTATTCACAAACTTATTTTTGTTAATAAATTATTCTACAAAATACCTATACACAAACATTGGGTATAGATAAAAGGTTTGTGGCTGACTACTTAGTTATTCTTGTTGATGTCTCCTAAAACTGAAATAAAGTTGTCAACAGTGTATTAAAAGAACACTACAGTATCAGGAGCACAAATGTGTATTCCTGACCCTATCGTGTTTAACTATTTAGCCTCCACCCCCTCAATGAAGTAAAAACTTACCTAATTTCTATAGCTGCACAAGTCCGTCAGCGCCGGATCCACCCAATTGGCTAACATAATCTAAACTGATGATCTCAGTCAATCACAATGCTTTCCCATAGGAAAGCATAGGATTGGCTGAGATCTTCAATTTTGATGTCAGCCAAGGAGTCAATACTATACTATAATACTATACTGTAATTATAACATATTACATATTATCATAATATTATTGTTAATATTAACATATTAACAATTAATATATTATTAAAGGGACACTCCAGGCACCCAAACAACTTCTGCTCATTGGAGTGGTCTGGGTGCCAACTCCCACTACTCTTAACCCTGCAAGTGTAATTATTGCAGTTTTTTATAAACTGCAATAATTACCTTGCAGGGTTAACTCCACCTCTAGTGGCTGTCTCCAAGACAGCCACTAGCGGTCACTTCCTCCTTCATAGCACAGATTATCTGTGCTAGAGCGTCGCTGGACGTCCTCATGCTGTGTGAGGACCTCCAGCGTCACTCATTTCCTCATAGGAAAGCATTGAAAATCTTTTTCAATGCTTTCCTATGGGGAGCGCTAATGCGCATGCGTGGCATTGCCGCGCATGCGCATTAGGTCTCCTCGGCCGGTGGGCGGGATCAGTCTCGCCCACCGGCCGATGGAGACAGTAGGAGGAGCAGCGCGGAGGAGGAAACAGCGACGAGGGACATCGTCACTGCCTCAGGTAAGTGACTGAAGGGGTTTTCACCCCTTCAGAAACCGGGTATTGGGGGGTGGGAGGGAGAGGGTACCTCCAGTGCCAGGAAAACTGATTGTTTTCCTGGCACTGGAGTTTTCCTTTAATGATAATTAATATAATTATGATAATATATTATAATTCATTATTATATTATTAATAATATTTAAAATTGTTAAGTAATATTGTCATGATATACCACCATTATTCTGTGGAAAGATGAGGGGGGAGGGGAGGTACAGCTCTCCTGCTTTTTTTCTCTCTTCTGCTCTGCTCTCCTTCCCTTTTCTTTATTTTCCATGTGCTCTCCTTCCCTTCCCCTTTAATTTATTTTCAATGTGCTCTCTTTGCCTTTAATTTATTTTCCTTTGCTCTCCTTCCCTTCCCCTTTATTTTATTTTGCTCTCCTTCCCTTTAATTTATTTTATTTTGCTCTCCTTCCCTTTCCCTTTAATTTATTTTATTTTGCTCTCCTTCCCTTTCCCTTTAATTTATTTTATTTTGCTCTCCTTCCCTTTCCCTTTAATTTATTTTATTTTGCTCTCCTTCCCTTTCCCTTTAATTTATTTTATTTTGCTCTCCTTCCCTTCCCCTCCCCTTTAATTTATTTTCCTTTGCACTCCTTCCCTTCCCCTTTAATTTAATTTTATTTTGCTCTCCTTCCCTTCCCCTTTAATTTATTTTCCTTTGCACTCCTTCCCTTCCCCTTTTATTTATTTTCCTTTGCTCTTCCCCTTTTATTTATCTTTCTTTTCTCTTCCCCTTTTATTTATCTTTCTTTTCTCTTCCCCTTTTATTTATTTTCCTTTTCTCTTCGCCTTTTATTTATTTTCCTTTGCTCTTCCCTTTTATTTATTTTCCTTTGCTCTCCTTACCTTTTTCTCTCTTCTCCTCTGCTCTCCTGAGTCCTTCCGTTTTCTCTCTTCTCCTCTGCTCTCCTGAGTCCTTCCGTTTTCTCTCTTCTCCTCTGCTCTCTTTTCTTCAGCAGCAGCTACTCTTCTGTCTTCTTCTTGGTACCGCAGGCGGGGGAATGCAGGGAGGGGTTACGTCGTGACATCGTCGCGTCGTGACGTCATCGGCATCGCGGATTGGCCGATTACCAGGAAGTGTGCAGGAGGAGGGGAGGGGACTCACTCCTGCACGGAAACCCATGTGAGAGGGTTTCATCTTTTAATAGCGCCAGCGCCGCGGCAATTTTAATGCGTCCATCGGGCGGCCGGCTTTAAAGTATTTATTAATTTTTTTTTTTACTGGGAAAGAAAGCTCTGCAGCGGCTCTCTAATTATACGGTTTAGGCGGCCGCGAGGCCCCTTCTAGCACGAGGCCTTAGGCGGCCGCCTAAACCGCCTAATTAGAGAGCCGCCTCTGTCGACACATTTCACATTTTGCACCTTCACATGTACACCACATCTAATGATGTGCTTACACTGCGGTGACGGACCGCCTGGCAACCCAATTGGGTGCCTCCGCCAATCGATGCTTCCTAGCTGATGCTGAGAGTTTATTGCCACCGAATGCTGTTTGATTTCCATTCAAATAGCTGAACATCAGTGAAAGCTATGTGCTTAGTGGTGTTCGCGCCGTTGAGTGTCCAATTTGAGTTCCATATACTCGATGACCAAACATCACTCATTGTGCTCGCGGCTTAAGATGGCCGGCGCCACGTGCTCGAATGCCGCTTTGAACCACTTCAGGAGTTCGAAGTGCTGCTTCGAACCACTTTGAGAGTTCGAAGTGTAACCATACAAGTGCAAAAGGTACAAACAGTGTCTTTAACCAAAGTCTATTACAGGGGCCATAGTCACAGGGCAGGAGGCGGGCAAACAGGCTCCTCCAAAAGCCAGTGACGAGGTTACTTTCACCACACAAGACACCAGGGAACCAACCCAAGATGGTGGAACAAGACTCTGAAAATGGGAATGTCCCAACAAATCCTATTGGTAGATATGTGACCATAGCCGAATTGGAGAATCTTTCCAAATCAGAAATTGTGGCCTATATTGTGATATTGTGTAAGTTGGTATTCAATGCACTTCAGTACTGGTTTTTAGTGAATAAACTTTGTTTTAGGGTGTGTCTATGAGCATTGTGAGTGGAGTTCACCCTAACTGTGGTTCAGGGTCAGGGTCCATTTAGCAGCTTGACAAAGAGAATGTGAACTTTGTTTAATTCAGCACTTTCTGTACCAAAGATTTGAGTTTTATCTGCAAAGCGCCAACATATTCTTCAGCACGATAAAACAAGTAAATAACTCATAAAGATAATTAGGGATAAGACAAATTTAGGTATACAAGAAAAATTGTACGGCAGACCCTGCTCAAACAAATATAGTCTTTAACAAAGAAATGTTGAAATAATTATACTGGTAAATACACATAGAAAGTGTCAGGCATATGTTACGTATAATTTAATGAGATGGTTGAGTTTGCTACCCGAGCAAAATCTTGGTATTTATAGCATTCACATGCATGAATTCAGTCATCATTTGTGTTTGCTATGTATGAGAGTCTATGCTAATAATGTAATATATTATAGCCAGAATGTGCAAGGCTGTGCCTGCATGTGTATAAAAAATAATTTGAGATTTTATTGAGTTAAATGTATGAAGAATAAATTTGAACAGTGATATGGGGTTATACTGTAACTAAACTAATTTAAATAATGAAGGTTTGTACTGAATTCTTGTGCTGAAAATATGACTCAACCAGTTCTTTGCTTAAAGGAGCAGTTTCTTCATTTTTATGCCACTTTGTGGTGTAAACAGGCATCATTTACACAGTTTTGCATTTTTATTCTATTTAAATACAGCTACAGTTTGTTTTCCTTTTTTTTTTAATAATAAAGCACAACATTTATGACTGATGTATATTGACTTTATTTATTTGAATGTCAGTACAGTAACTCATGTGAAACAATTTATTTTAGTTTCCCATCTTGTTGGTACACAACAGTGTTCTATGTAGTTACAGAGCAAACCAGAGGGGTATGGGACCCGTGCAGTCACTGACCTGCTGCACATATCCCCCACTTCTCTAATTTGCGCCTGAATGCTGCACAGCACAGTAGTATTGAGTTTTTCACTGGAACAAATGGAACAGGGTGTGTAGGGACTTTCTGCTGTGGTTCCCCTTGCAGCCACTGGATCATCAGGTACCCATAATACACTGATCAGTCATAATATTAAACTCACTTGCCTAATACTGTGTAATTCCCCCTTGTGCTGCAAATACAACTTTCTCTTTTACAACTTCTCTTTTTACAACTAAGAGGTTCGTGTCAAAGTAACATCCACATGAATGCCAGGACCCAAGGTTTCCCAGCAGAACATTGCCCAGAGCATAACGCTGCCTCTGCTGGCCTACCTTATTCCCATAGTGCACCCTGCTGCCATATCTTCCTCAGGTAAACAATGCACACGCACCTGGCAACCTTCTTCCATTGCTCCATGGTCCAGTTCTAATGCTCATTGAAGACGCTGTTGGTGGTGGACAGGGATCATCATGATCATCTCTGAGCAGACTGTGGCTACGCAGTCCCATGAAAATGATCCAGTTGTCTAGCCATCACTATTTGGCCATTGTCAAAGTAATTCACATCTTTTCACTTGCCCATTTTTCATGATTCTAACACATGAAATGCAAGACCTAACTGTTTACTTGCTGCCTAATATGTCCCACCCCTTGACAGGTGCCTTTGTAACAATATAATCATAGTTATTCACTGCACTTGTCAATGGTTTTAATGTTGTGACTGATGCAAAGTCATGTTTTACAAGCACCATTACCACTTCAGGGATTTTAAATTGTCATGGTGCCTGGAGACTAAAATGCAGCATTTCACTATGAAGCACTGCACTTGGTACAGCGGGCTGCAGTAGTTATGTTGCTTGGAGTAACTCTTCATGTGTATACAGAGGCAGGGGCGGACTGACAGGTCGGGCAGTTCGGTCATGGACCGAGGGCCTGAGTCAGTCGGGGGGCCCGCAGCACAGTCATGCTTCTGCTGTGGAGAGAGATCAAAGATCTCCACAGCAGAAGTAAGTTATGCAAAAATAAAGTGCTGTAAGAAGGTTGCAGGGGCCCATAATGACTCCAAGGGCCCCTGCAACCCATCAATCCCCCCACTCCACTCCGTGAGAGACCAGGCAGCATTATACCTGCTCTCACTGCCAGGTCTCTCTCTCCCTGCTCCGTGCTCTGTGTGAGGATGGGAGGCGGGGCAGGAAGTGACCTCACACCCCCTGCTTCCCTCTCACACGGAGCACACTGACAGCCAGGGATGAATAGTGAGAAGAGGATCCTGGCCTCCAGAGTGCTGCTTGAGGAAGATGGAGGGAGAAAAACATCACATTGTACAGGTAAGCAGGCCCATACACACACTGCCCCCCCATATACACATACACTGCCCCTCATATACACATACACTGCCCCCCCATATACACATACACTGCCCCCCCCATATACACATACACTGCCCCCCCATATACACATACACTGCCCCCCATATACACATACACTGCCCCCCCATATACACATACACTGCCCCCCCATATACACATACACTGCCCCCCCCATATACACATACACTGCCCCCCCATATACACATACACTGCCCCCCATATACACATACACTGCCCCCCATATACACATACACTGCCCCCCATATACACATACACTGCCCCCCCATATACACATACAATGCCCCCCATATACACATACACTGCCCCCCCCATATACACATACACTGCCCCCCCATATACACATACACTGCCCCCCCATATACACATACACTGCCCCCCATATACACATACACTGCCCCCCCATATACACATACACTGCCCCCCCATATACACATACACTGCCCCCCATATACACATACACTGCCCCCATATACACATACACTGCCCCCCATATACACGTACACTGTCCCCCCATATACACGTACACTGCCGCCCCATATACACGTACACTGCCCCCCATATACACGTACACTGCCCCCCATATACACGTACACTGCCCCCCCATATACACATACACTGCCCCCCCATATACACATACACTGCCCCCCCATATACATACACTGCCCACCCATATACATACACTTCCCACCCATATATACACACTGCCCACCCATATACATACACTGCCCAACCATATACATACACTGCCCACCCATATACATACACTGCCCACCCATATACATACACTGCCCACCCATATACATACACTGCCCACCCATATATACACACTGCCCCCACACACTTCCCCCATATATACACACTGCCCACCCATATATACACACTGCCCAACCATATACATACACTGCCCACCCATATATA